>NW_028227264.1:4042500-4660000 GCF_978045245.1 Mus caroli
AGGGGTGGCACACACCTTAAAGCCCAGGTAAATGCAGGTGGATCCCTGTGAGATCAAGGTCAGCCTGGTCTACAAAGTGAGTTCTAGGACAGTCAGGGCTACACAGAGAAACCTTGTCTTCAAAAAGAAAAGGGGACAGGGGGAGAGAAAGAAGAAAAGAAACTATGAACATAATACTTCTTAAGATAATGAGATGACTTATCATAAGATAACTAGGTGTGTATTTGCATGTGGATGTGTGGATATGTGTGTGCATGTGCCTCTGTGTATGTGCATGTGCATTTGTGTGTGTGCATGTGTGTTTGTACATGTGACATGTGTTTGCATGTATGTGTTTGAATGTTGATGTATGGATGAGTGTATTTGCATGTGGATGTGTGGACATGTGTGTGTATGCATCTCTGTGTGCATGTGACTTATCTTCATGATTAGAGAAAAAGGAAACAGTGAAAAGAATAAGATACTCAAGGCAAATGAAAACAGAGAGGGACATCAACCTGACAGCTTGTAGACTGCGTGCCCAGTGAATGCCAGATGCTGTATTAGTCATAGGAAGGAAACAGCAACACCTGTACTACAAAATGATCTTTGAGATATATAAATGAACTGAAAAATGAGGTTAATGTTTCAACACAGGACTGTGCTGATTTTTGCATCACTAACTAATATAAGCACTTTTGAGTGGCAGCTACATACGGAAGGACTCGAAGACTCAGCCCTGCTTTAATTCCCTCTTCGTTAGAGGTGGCCAGAAGGCAACTTTGAGCAGTCTCAGTGAAATTCCATTCTATGATTTATTGGAGTTGCTATTCAGATCATTTTATTAACCTCAGAATAAGGAAAGCCTTTGTGAAAAACATGCCTTCACATATACACAGACACACCACACACACACGTCCACACATACACATGCAAACATACACACATGCACATACACAAATGCACAAGATACACACATCCACAATACACATGTAAACATGCATGCACACACACATAAGCATACACACAGTTGCACACACATACACATACACATACACATACAAACACACATGCACGCACACATGCACATACACAGATACACACATACATCATGGAAAAATTATTTCAGTGATAATTTAAGCAAGCATACCTTTGCAAAGAAAGTAAGACTATTTTTCACAGTTGCCTTGATTAAGCTGGACTGTGACCAGAGATTCTTAGGGGTGTTTTATAACCTTGTTGGCAAAGCACTCAAAATTCGCAAGACTCACAAGGCAGTATAATAGGCACATTTCAGTTTTCAACGGCATCTGGAGAAAAGGAGCAAAGAGGACCCTCTCATATACACAGCTGTCTGTGCCTTGGATCCTTTCCCATAAGTCAGGGTCTAGAGATACTCTACATCAGAAGTATTAGTGAGTGAATTTTGTGACAAAGGCAGCTGGTGACTGTAAACTTTGATGCTGACTTAGCCAGACAACAATGAAATGCCCGTCTTCATTTTATTTCCATTTTTCAACATCATAAAGAAAACGTTGTTCTTGTCACAATGAATTAAATAGCTGAACATCCAATCCGTTATTCCCCCCTTTGAACAAGCACTGGCTGGTATCCATCTTGTGTGAGGGTTTGAAGGGTGGGTCAATTTTATCTGTTTCTATTGTGTTTGGTCTTGTCACTGTTCATCTCTTACATTGGCTGAGTATAACTTCACCAAATTGCTACCAAAAATAAGGCCAGAAAATACCACCAAAAGTGTACATGAGTTATTACAACTATTGGGCTAATTTCAAAAGAAAATAATTTCCCAGCAGCCTGTGTTCTCTAAGGAATTTTTAACTTGCACAAACATGAAGCTTTGTGAGCTTCTATGATATAGTTTTCTTTTTTTAAATTTTTTTAAATGTATTACGATATAGTTTTCTAATGCTGACAATGGCATTGGTTTCTAAAAAATGTATTAATGATGTTGACACTGTTTTATCATATTCTAGAGTTCTCTTCATGGTTCCTTGTATATATACAAGCCAGGCAGTGGTGGCACATGCCTTTAATCCCAGCACTTTGGAGGCAGAGGCCAGTGGATTTCTGAGTTCAAGGCCAGCCTTGTCTACAGAGTGAGTTCCAGGACAGTCAGGGCTATACAGAAAAACCCTGTCTCAAAAAAAAAACAAAAACAAAAACAAAAACAAAACAAAAATATTTACAGATACTCCATTATTTCTTTTTTTTTCTTTTTTCTTTCTTTCTTTCTTTCTTTCTTTATTTATTTTAATATTTTTATTACATATTTTCCTCAATTACATTTCCAATGCTATCCCAAAAGTCCCCCATAGCGCCCCCCACTTCCCTACCCACCCATTCCCATTCTTTTGGCCCTGGCATTCCCCTATATTGGGGCATATAAAGTTTGCAAGTCCAATGGGCCTCTCTTTTCATTGATGGCCGACTAGACCATCTTTCGATACATATGCAGCTAGAGACAAGAGCTCCGGGGTTCTGGTTAGTACATCATGTTGTTCCAACAATAGGGTTGCAGATCCCTTTAGCTCCTTGGGTACTTTCTCTAGCTTCTCCATTGGGAGCCCTGTGATACATCCAATAGCTGACTGTGAACATCCACTCCTGTGTTTGCTAGGCCCCGGCATCGTCTCACAAGAGACAGCTATATTTGGGTCCTTTCAGCAAAATCTTGCTAGTGTATGCAATGGTGTCAGCGTTTAGAAGCTGATTATGGGATGGATCCCTGGATACGGCAGTCTCTAAATGGTCCATCCTTTCATCACAGCTACGAACTTTGTCTCTGTAACTCCTTCCCTGGGTGTTTTGTTCCCAATTCTAAGAAGTGCACAGTGTCCACACTTTGGTCTTCATTCTTCTTGAGTTTCATGCGTTTATCAAATTGTATCTTATATCTTGGGTATCCTAAGTTTTGGGCTAATATCCACTTATCAATGAATACATATTGTGTGAGTTCTTTTGTGATTGTGTTACTTCACTCAAGATGATGCCCTCCAGGTCCATCCATTTGGCTAGGAATTTCATAAATTCATTCTTTTTAATAGCTGAGTAGTACTCCATTGTGTAAATGTACCATAATTTCTGTATCCATTCCTCTGTTGAGGGACATCTGGGTTCTTTCCAGCTTCTGGCTATTATAAATAGGGCTGCTATGAACATAGTGGAGCGTGTGTCCTTTTTACCGGTTGGGACATCTTCTGGATATATGCCCAGGAACACCATTATTTCAAGTTGCTAGATTTCATCCACTGTGGATGCATGAATAAAACACATTTCCTCTCCTCTCAGAAGCTCAGAATTTGAAAGCTATAGCTATGCTCTAAAAACTAAGTTCTTAGAAAAAAGCAAATGTTACTATCCATGAAAGAAAAAGCTGTAGCTCAAAAATGGATGCTCTGATGATGTTTTCAAGTGTGTGTGTGTGTGTGTGTGTGTGTGTGAGAGAGAGAGAGAGAGAGAGAGAGAGAGAGAGAGAGAGAGTGTGCACACACGCACACACACACGTGTGTTTATCTCTGTGTTTGTATTTGTCTATGTGTATCTATGTGCCTGTATGAGTCTCTGTATTCTGTATATTAGCAAGAAGTTCTAGGTTAAAGATTTAAAAATTATCCAATTTCCACTGCTTATTTACATAACACAATGTGGCAAAGTAATATTTCTCTAAAAATACATATTTATCATAGAATCTAAAAACTTTTAAGACAAATATGGCTTAGGATTGTTTCCTGCTCCATTAAAAATATGGATTTCTGTGTGGGGATGTAGGTACAAAGGTCATGGCAAAACAAGGGAGATGGGGGCATTGAAAATTGTCAGTATATATTGTATAAATGTAATTAAAAATTAATAAAAATGTAATCAGTAAAGTACGAGAAAATTGCAAACAGTCAAAGACAGTAAAATAAAATGAAAAGAAGACTAATGTGAGAGCCTTAGAACAATAGAAACACAGCCAATTAGACTCTCAGAAGTAGGAGATACACATTTCACTTGGACCTTTATTGACTCCAGATGTAAAAGTAAAAGTAATATCAGTTATTCATTTGAAATGTTCTATGCATAAAGCTCACCAATGCTCCCAGAAAGTAGAACTTCATGCAACTCAGTCTGGAAGATTCTTTTCTCATGACATCACTGGAGGTATTAGATGTTGAAAAGAGTAGAGAAGACAAAGAGAAAACAGAAGCAGGGCATGGTGGCGCATGCCTTTAATCCCAGTCATGTGGGAGGCGGAGGCAGGCAGATTTGTGAGTTCGGGGCCAACCTGATCTACAGAGTGAGTTCTAGGACAGCCAGGGGTATACAGAGAAACCCTGTCTCGAAAAACAAAACAAAACAAAACAAAACAAAACAAAACAAAACAAAACAAAACAAAACAAAACAAAACAGAGAGAGAGGGGCCATGGTGATTCCACCAGAGATTCTTTTATCATTGAGAAGAGTTTTTGCTATCCTAGGTTTTTTTGTTATTCCATATGAATTTGCCCTTTCTAATTCATTGAAGAATTGAGTTGGAATTTTGATGGGGATTGCATTGAATCTGTAGATTGCTTTCAGCAAGATAGCCATTTTGACTATATTAATCCTGCCAATCCATAAGCATTGGAGATCTTTCCATCTTCTGAGATCTTCTTTGATTTCTTTCTTAAGAGACTTGAAATTCTTATCATACAGATATTTCACTTCCTTAGTTAGAGTCACACCAAGGTATTTTATATTATTTGTGACTATTGTGAAGGGTATTGTTTCCCTAATTTCTTTCTCAGTCTGTTTATCATTTATGTAGAGAAAGGCTATTGATTTATTTGTGTTCATTTTATATCCAGCTACTGCACTGAAGCTATTTATCAGGTTTAGTGGTTCTCTGGTGGAATTTTTGAGGTCACTTTATATACTATCATATCATCTGCAAATAGTGATAATTTAAGTTCTTCCTTTCCAATTTGTATCCTCTTGATCTCCTTTTGTTGTCGAATTGCTCTGTCTAGGACTTCAAGTACTATATTGAATAGGTAGGGAGAAAGTGGGCAGCCTTGTCTAGTCCCTGATTTTAGTGGGATTACTTCCAGCTTCTCTCCATTTACTTTGATGTTGGCTACTGGTTTGCTGTAGATTGCTTTTATCATGTTTAGGTATGGGCCTTGAATTCCTGATCCTTCCAAGACTTTTATCATGTGCCACAGACTATCCCCTTTTTTGGGTCTCCTATCTGTGTGGAATGGGTCTCTGGTGGCAAGTGGGCAAAGGAGTCAGTGAATGACAAACAAATACCACACAAGAGAATGTGTTGTATCTGAGTGTAATTTGTCAAATTGAGCATCAAACTTTTTATACAGAAGAGTAACAAGAAACCAGGCGAACAGAACACATCTGCTAAGTTACAGTGACACAATACAAAAGGAATGTATACATCAAAAGATGTTGGGGACCAGGCTGTGTTTACCACTAAGAAGGGAGCCAGTCTATTGTTAAGCCCACCACCAGGGGTTCTTGGTAAATGCCTGATTTATGCTGTTTCTTTGGGCCGAATGAAGAACCTGTCTCATAGGAATTGCCTAACTCTTTCATGGTAAACCAACCTATTCCCTGGGCCATTTTGTATTCTCTTGTTTGGGTGAGATTCAGCTACTGTCCTAAGTAATCACTCTGCAGACTAGCCCTGAGCTATTCTAGCCCTAGCTGTTCTTTGTAATGCCTAATTAGTTTCACATGCTCTACTAGAAGTAAATTTGAATGTTACTGCATAGGTAACCTTCTCACTGAATTCCTTCAGAATTCCAAGCTTGTTGGCTTCAATGATTTTCTAGGAAGTTGGAACACTGGTGGAGGCTTACCTATGTCAGAATTCAAACTTTAAAGGCACTTAAAATAAAACAATACTGAAAGAGAGCATACACCATACTAATGTGGGGATAGGGTATGAGTATAGAGGTTATGAGAATGCCAAGGTTCCAGGAGGCTGAGTTTCCTTGAAACTCTTTGCCTTGTGAGTGCTTCCAGGCCTCTCAGACTGTCAAGTGGGCTTCACTGGAGTGGATTTAGCATTCATAATGGATGATCGTTTGATGTGTTCTTGGATTCAGTTTGCAAGGATTTTATTGAGTATTTTTGCATTGGTATTCCTAAGGGAGATTGGTCTGAAGTTCTCTATCTTGTTGGGTCTTTATCTGGTTTAGGTATCAGAGTAATTGTGGCTTCATAGAGTGAATTGGGTAGAGTACCTTCTGTTTCTATTTTGTGGAATAGTTTGAAAAGAACTGGAATTGGGTCTTCTTTGAAGGTCTGATATAACTCTGCACTAAACCCATCTGGTCCTGGGCTTTTTTGGGTTGGGAGATTATTAATGACTGCTTCTATTTCTTTAGGGGATATAGGACTCTTTAGGTCATTAATCTGATCCTGACTTAACTTTGGCACCTGGTATCTGTCTAGAAATTTGTCCATTTCATCTAGGTTCTCCAGTTTTGTTGAGTATAGCCTTTTGTAGAAAGATCTGATGGTGTTTTGGGTTTCCTCAGGATCTGTTATGTCTCCCTTTTCATTTCTGATTTTGTTAATTAGGATGCTGTCCCTGTGCCCTCTCTGGCTAAGGGTTTATCTATCTTGTTGATTTTCTCAAAGAACCAGCTCCTGGTTTGATTGATTCTTTGAATAGTTCCTTTTATTTTTGCTTGGTTGATTTCACCCCTGAGTTTGATTATTTCCTACCCTCTCCTCCTCTTGGGTGAATTTGCTTCCTTTTGTTCTAGAGCTTTTAGGTGTGCTGTCAAGCTGCTAGAGTATGATCTCTCTAGTTTCTTTTAGAGGCACTCAGAGCTATGAGTTTTCCTCTCAGGAATGCTTCCATTGTGTCCCAAAGTTTGGGTATGTTGTGGCTTCATTTTCATTAAACTCTACAAAGTCTTTGATTTCTTTTTTTTTTTTTCCTTGACCAAGGTATCGTTGAATAGTGTGTTGTTCAGTTTCCACATGAATGTTGGCTTTCTATTATTTATGTTGTTGTTGAAGATCAGCCCTAGTCCACGGTGATCTGATAGGATGCATGGAACAATTTCAATATTTTTGTATCTGTTTTGTGACCAATTATATGGTCAATTTTGGAGAAGGTAACATGAGGTGCTGAGAAGAAGGTATATCCTTTTGTTTTAACAGGATAAAATGTTCTGTAGATATCTGTTAGATCCATTTCTTTCATAACTTCTGTTAGTTTCACTGTGTCTCTGTTTAATTTCTGTTTCCAGGATCTGCCCATTGATGAGAGTGGGGTGTTAAAGTCTCCCACTATTATTGTGTGAGGTGCAATGTGTGCTTTGAGCTTTACTATAGTTTCTTTAATGAATGTGGATGCCCTTGCATTTGGAGCATAGATATTTAGAATTGAGAGTTCATCTTGGAAGATTTTATCTTTGATGAGTATGAAGTGCCCCTCTTTGTCTTTTTTGATAACTTTGGGTTGGAAGTCAATTTTATTCAATATTAGAATGGCTACTCCAGCTTGTTTCTTCAGACTGTTTGCTTGGAAAATTGTTTTCCAGCCTTTCACTCTGAGGTAGTGTCTATCTTTTTCCCTGCCATGGGTTTCCTGTAAGCAGTAAAATGTTGGATCCTGTTTGTGTAGCCAGTCTGTTAGTCTATGCCTTTTTATTGGGGAATTGAGTTCATTAATATTAAAAGATATTAAGGAAAAGTAATTGTTGCTTCCTGTTATTTTTGTTGTTAGAGTTGGAATTCTGATCTCGTGGCTGTCTTCTTTTTGGTTTTTTGAAGGATTACTTTCTTGTTTTTTCTAGGGCGTGGTTTCCATCGTTGTATTGGTGTTTTCCTGTTATTATCCTTTGAAGGGCTGGATTTGTGGAAAGATATTGTGTGAATTTGCTTGTGTCATGGAATACTTTGGTTTCTCCATCTATGGTAATTGAGAGTTTGGCTGGGTATAGTAGCCTGGGCTGGCATTTGTGTTCTCTTAGTGTCTGTATAACATCTGTCCAGGATCTTCTGGCTTTCCTAGTCTCTGGTGAGAAGTATGGAGTAATTCTAATAGGCTTGCCTTTACATGTTATTTGACCTTTTTTTCCTTACTGCTTTTAATATTCTATTTTTATTTAGTGCATTTTTTTTCTTCTGATTATTATGTGTTGGGAGGAATTTCTTTTCTGGTCCAGTCTATTTGGAGTTTTGTGGGCTTCTTGCATGTTCATGGGCATCTCTTGCTTTAGGCATTGGAAGTTTTCTTCTATAATTTTGTTGAAGATATTTGCTGGCCCTTTAAGTTGAAAATCTTCATTCTCATCTACTCCTATTATCCGTAGGTTTTGTTTTCTCATTGTGTCCTGGATTTCCTGAATGTTTTGAGTTAGGATCTTTTTGCATTTTGCATTTTCTTTGATTGTTGTGTCCATGTTCCCTATGGTATCTTCTTCACCCGAGATTCTCTCTTCCATCTTTTGTATTCTGTTGCTGATGTTCGCATCTATGGTTCCTGATTTCTTTCTTAGGGTTTCTATCTCCAGAATTGTCTTTCTTTGGGTTTTCTTTATTGTTTCTACTTCCATTTTTAGATCCTGGATGGTTTTATTCAATTCCATCACCTGTTTGGTAGTGTTTTCCTGTAACTCTCTAAAGGATTTTTGTGTTTCCTCTTTAAAGGTTTCTAGCTGTTTACCTATGTTTTCCTGTATTTCCTTCTTAAAGTCCTCAATCATCATCATGAGAAGTGACTTCAGATCCATGTCTTGCTTTTCTGGTGTAATGGTGTATCCAGGACTTGCTAAGGTGGGAGTGTTTGGCCTGATGAGGTGTATCCAGGACTTGCTAAGGTGGGAGTGTTTGGCCTGATGATGCCAAGTAACTTTGGTTTCTGTTGTTTCTGTTCTTACGCTTGCCTCCTGCCATCTGATTATCTCAAGTGCTTGCTGCCCTCAATATATCTGATTGGAGCCTGTCCTTCCTATAATCCTAGTTGATTCAGGACTCTTCAGAGTCCAGATTTCTCTGTGATCCTTTGATTGTGGGCTCCTGTGAACCTGAGATTTTGGGTGTGTCAGTGTTTTTGGCAGTCAAACTTCCTCTGAGACCCTGAAATACTGGTGTGACACAGATCCTGTTATACTGGGATCCTGTTGTCCTAAGATCCTGGGTGTGTTACAGTGCCTGAACGTGGTATCTCCTTTGAGGAGTGTAAAGCTGTCTGGTCAGCGATCCTAAGATTGTGTGGAGAGGCCTCTGGGCACTGTGGGGGTGTCCGCAGATTCCACACCCAAAGTGACCCAATGCTGATGCCAACGGGAAGGGACTTGTTCCCCTGGTCAAGCAGGTTTTCTGCTTCCATACTGCTGTCTCATGTCCCGCGCAATTGGATTGGAACAGATGTTGTATTCCACTCACCAGTGATCCTAAGATCGTGTGGAGAGTCCTCTAGGGACCTTGGGGGTGTCTGCTGACTCCATGCCCTAGGTGACCGCGTGCTGGCATCGTGATTTTTTATTATAGAATTAATTTCTCTGTGTCTCTGTCTCCCTGTCTCCCTGTTTCTCTGTTTCTCTGTCTCTCTGTCTCATCTCTCTCTCTCTCTCTCTCTCTCTCTCTCTCTGTGTGTGTGTGTCTGTGTGTGTCTGTGTGTGTCTGTGTGTGTGTCTATGTCTATGTCTCTCTCCTTTTACTGTGTGTCTTTGTGGATGTCTCTTTGTGTGTGTGTGTGTGTGTGTGTGTGTCTGTCTGTCTGTCTGTCTGTCTCTCTCCCTCATTCCCTCCTCCACTCCCACACCTCAACCTGGATAATAATGGAGAAATTCAGACAGGTGTTCACTTGACAATATCTCCACTTGCATGATTCCCTTCAATGTAGGACAAGCATTTTTATTTCATTTAATTTACCCCATTCATCAAGAGCTTGAAAAGCTAATGCTCTAGGGAGTATTTCCTGATGCATTAAAATTATGGATTTCTGTGTGGGGATGTGGACACAAAGGTCATGGCAAAACAAGGAGACATTTCCAATATAGTCCCAAATTTATAAAGGAAACTCACTGAGCCTTTCAGAATTAAACCTAAAATCCTAAAAGGTTAGAAAGGGCTCAAGGCTAGGAGACTTTTCTTCTCCATATCTCATTAGCTTTACTGTGAATACTTAAATATGATGGGGGAAAGGGTTGAGCCATGTGAAAGACATGTTTTGATATAAAGCCAGCTAACCAGATTGGAAAATATATTCTTCATGCTTTCAGGCTCCCTCTGTCCATTCTTTTCCTGAACAAAATGTCATGACAACTCAAAGAATCAACTCAAAATCAAAATAGAAAATGGGCTAAGGCAACTGGTCGACCACCACACAGGTAGTTGATTCTCTGAAGCTTCTTTTACCCTTAGTGAACCAAGACCAATAAAGTTTTAGAAATTAGCAATAATTGGGGAAATGGTATGAGGAATGTGTGTAGCAACAGGCAGTTGTTGTTTTACAACCACATATAAATGGTGGACATTTATAAGCAAAAGATATATATGTGACATGTGAGAATATAAGAATACTAATAAAGGAGCTATGCCTCCTTCCAGCACAGGACCTGGGTTGTACATACAGTAGGTCAAACATTGATGGCCCTAAGACTAACATAGTATCTAAAGCACGTTTGCATAGTAATGCCTGTAAGTTTACAAATACAGTTAACCAACCCTCTAGAATACATAGTTTTAAGTATTTATTATGAAAATTTTAATCAGATAAATAGACAGTATTTTGGTCACTGCTCAGTACAGAAGGTGCAGTCAATACTAGGAAGAGCCCTGGATGCAGAAGACAGTCTCCCAAGGCCATATGCCCCACTCCTTCATTTTAAGCAACCTCGCTCATTTCCTTCATTTTACTTCCATTCAGTTTGCACAGAATGAAGAAAAAATAATAAAGGCTGGATTGTATTTAAAATCTACAGGTTTGGCCAAGACCCATTCAAGCAAAAGAACATCAAAGACAATCCTTCCTTCAATGTGTTTCTTGCTTACCTGCTAATTCTGCTAATTCACAACTCCCAGTGTGTTTCTGATAATTCATTTAGCTGTCCTAGGACGACATTCATACCACCACATCACAGCAGAACATGATAAAAGGCTCATTCACTGAGTAGCAGTACCCCTTTCCGATGTAAGCCATTTCTCCAGATAGAATACTGTGGGAAAATGCTGGTGTCACACCCAAACTCCTGTCTGTACAATTTATTTTCATATATTTAGAAAGCTCCTGATGTGACTCAAAGCATGAGTTACTGGGAACAAAATTCTGGTTCCCTTCAGAGGAAGGATCTCTAAGCATAATAAGAAAATTAAATACAGTGATCCTGTAAAATGCCAACAGAAAGTTCTTTATGATATTTGCTTTGTATTGTTTAATTGACAGGTAATAGTTTATGTATCAACCACATATAATATTGTGATATGCATATGCATTGTAGAATGAAAATATTAATATTCCCTCCCATTACTTTCCTTTCATAGTAAACACTAATCAAATTTTATTTCACAAACACCTCATTCCAAGGAAGGAAATGATCTTTTTAAAACTGAAATAACTAGGCATTCCAAGCCCCTGGCCGTGAGCTGATAAAGACTGAGAGTGTAATGAGTCAGAAAATTGCGTTAAGTTCCTCTCTTGAGTGTGACTAATGTCAAAAGGTATGCCTTTGAATCACTGGTCTATCATTGATAGTTTATCTAAAAAGAGAATAAGAAGAAAGAAAAGAACGTACGTGTGTGTGTGTGTGTGTATTGTGTATGTGTGTGTTCTGCTTTATGGAAAAATCTTTCCACTTATCAAAACACCAAAAGTATTTAAATTTCTTGAACAACCAAGTCTAAATTTCTTTAACATCAAAGTGAGTGGTTCTAAAAAGCTTAATAGTGCTATTATAATTTTATTTTTGTCTGTTTGCTTCCATTGAAATTACCTATGGTTGTTTGGTAGATGGTCTTTACTGAATCACCACTGATTTATGTCCTCAAGTTAACCAGCTGTCTCTATCTTCTTGTGTTAAAATTCTTTATGGCAGTAACAGTTATAAAGCAAAGTAGCCTTGCATCTGGAATCTACCAGTTGTTCTGCAAGTTCTGGAGAAAGAACCAGGTGTCAAAGGTGGAATTCTGGAAGCAGTCTCAGCTGGCTTGTTCTGGTGATATCCATGAAACAGTCTAAAGTTTCAGCTTTCTGCTGTTCATGGAGACCAAAACAGTCTTGGAACATTGACTTAAGCCCCTAAACCAGAGGCTCTATAATACGATATCCCAACAAAAATCAGCTGGTAGGGGCTGAGTTAGATTGTTAGACTCATGTAGCTGAAAAACTCTATGCACAAACTGAAATTTAAAAGGAGCTTGCTATCTTCTGTACATAACAAGTTCAAGGAAAACATTACTTCAAGTATTACATTTCCTTGTGCTCTCTCAACTCCTTAGGCAGGGGGTTTTTTGAAATGAATTTTCATAACAACTATAGACTCTAAAACTTCTCATGTTTGAGCCCTCTGAAGAAACTCATGTGTGCTCACTGTGTCTTTCTCTGTGTCTCTGTCTCTTCTCTCTCTCTCTCTCTCTCTCTCTCTCTCTCTCTCTCTCTCTCTCTCTCTCTCTCTCCCTCTCTCTCTCCTTCCCTGAAACAACATCTGGGTATTAATTAGCTCATTACTCATGGTTATGGAAAGAAATACCTTTCCATACCTTTGGATATATACAAAGAAAAGAGGCTTATACAGATCACAACCTTCGAAGCTAAAATTTCAAGCAGCATGGCTGCAGCTCTGATGAGAACCCTTCTCTGAACCACATCATGGCTGTATCACAACAGCTGTTCATGCTTGAGGAAGGTACCACATGGCTGGAGGAAGGCCAGGAAGATGCAGGGGAGGGGTCAGGCTTGCCCTTTTATAGAAATCCTCACTCTAGTACTAACCAGGGTTAGAATGACCAGATCAATTCATTTTGAAGACAAAAAACCTCAACAAGGGGCCTAAAGATTCTCTGCTACTCATATCTCTTAAAGGCCCCTTGCGATTAAACACCATCATACTGGAGGCCAAACTGTGAATATACAAACCATGTAAAAAAAAAATCAAAACATCTAAATCTTAGTGACTCTGCTGAAACCCAAGGCCACTGCTATTTCCTATGACCCCTCTCAACATCTTCGTTCCCTGAACTAATAATTAATAGAGCCTACTGGACAGTTCACAGATAGATGATGGCAAGGAGTCATTTTCCAGAGTAAGCTGGGGTACCATTAAAGATTTCGAGTACATAAAAAGGAAATGTGAAAACCCACAGGTGGTAACTAAGCGCAGACTTTGCTTCCTTCGTCAATCTCACTTATTATTATAAATTGTTCTGCGCATCATCCTACCTTGCCATTCAGCTCTCTACAGAGTGTTGTCACAACAGACAACACTCCTAGATGTTCAGCTAGGAGAATAGAACACAGATTACTTTTACTTGGATGTTCATAATAGATTAATAGACAACAGCCAAAAGCTCTGTGCCAATCACTTCCTTTTGACAAATTGTTAGAGAATCGGGCTATGGTCACACAAGGAAAAACTTAGCAAGACAAAAGGAAGGGTTTTGATGCATGCAACCACAAGGGGACATGAAAACAGTTATACAGAGGGCAATGAGACAAAGAGGCACACATTATTGGATGTTTATTTGCATAAACCACTAGGAAATGCCAATGAGTCTTTAGTGACAGAACACATACCAGGATCAGAGGGTGCTTGGGAAATGTTGGGGTAGGGTTTGTGAAGGAAAGGACTAAGCTAACAGAGTTACGTGAGGAAAGGTTTGGCATTTTTTCTGTAAAGGAAAATGCTATATCTTACAGGTCCCTTTGGCAAATGATTCAAGGCAGCCACTGGAGTATCAAGCAGCTGTAGACCCGCAGTGATGCAGATAAACAGTCTAGCTGTATTCTAACAGCTACTTATAAAAGAGGCGTGGAAAGCTGGCTCTAATGACAGTGGTTTACCAGACACTGATTTTGATGACTGATTTTACTACTATACATATGTCAACAGTTAGCAAATTGTACTCACTATATATCATTTCTCTCATGTCAATAACAACTCAATAAAGACCTCACACATAAAGCAGAAAAGCTTAAGTTTTCACCATCCACTGGGTGAGGGCTTATTCACCATAACACACAGTTGCATCTACTCCCTGCCTCCATATTACCTCTCCCTCATATTCACTGTAATTTCCTGGTAGGATTTTACTCTTCCTGACAAATATATTCATTGTAGCACTTTAACTTTAACCCCTTGGCTGGAGTTCTTGTCCTTATCCTCCTAAATATTCCCTGTTCCTATCCCATCTTCTTACTTGAGCTTTAAGACAAAATGTGGCTTCTGAAATGCTTTTCACCTTACATGTTCCTTAGCTCTTCTGGTCAATGATCATTTCCATGGTCCATAGTGACCAGCACATGGACATGGATGTGCCTATGATGTGTATCTATGTGCATGTAGAGAAACACGGGGCTATGCACACAATTGTGGTTAATAATTATATATACATATATGGAATATATTTGTACATATGCATATATACATATGTGGGTATATATAGATATATTTTACGTTATTTTACTAAGTTATATATTTATATAATATATTATATAAAGTATGTTAAATTGTAATCTTATATATGTGTAGAATCATTATCCATCTGGCAATTCCCCACACCAATTACACCAGTCACAATGGCTGGCACATTTAAAAAAAGGAAACAGACTAAGCATGGCAGTGCATACTTATGTTCCTAGAACTTGGGGGTTAGAGTTAGGAGAATCAGGAGTTCAAGACCAGCTTTACTGTATATAGCAGGCTCAAGGCAAGTTTGGGATACATGAGATCCTGTCTCAAACAAATAAACAACACCCCAAATGCCATGTTTTCTATTGTACTACCTATGTAATAGAAAAGAAAACTTGTGATGGGGAAATTACTGTTTATCTCCTGGGCACTCAATTACAAACATCACCTCTCACTCTGAAAAGTCCTGGGTTTACTCTCAGGGTCTTCCATTAACCTCGGAAGTTTTCCTAGGAGAATACTAGGTGGTGTCTCCAATAAGTAATTTCCTTGCTGTCCTTCGGTTTCCTAGATATACCAAAATGAAGACTGCCACCAACATCTACATTTTCAACCTTGCTCTGGCAGATGCCTTAGCCACTAGTACGCTGCCCTTTCAGAGTGTTAACTACCTGATGGGAACGTGGCCCTTTGGAAACATCCTCTGCAAGATCGTGATCTCAATAGACTACTACAACATGTTCACCAGTATCTTCACCCTCTGCACCATGAGCGTAGACCGCTACATTGCCGTCTGCCACCCGGTCAAGGCCCTGGATTTCCGTACCCCCCGAAATGCCAAAATTGTCAATGTCTGCAACTGGATCCTCTCTTCTGCCATTGGTCTGCCCGTAATGTTCATGGCAACCACAAAATACAGGCAGGGTAAGGGTTAACATGGGCCTGAGTAAGGGATGAGGGTACTTACAGTCTGAACTGGTGGTGATGTCTAAACCAAGCAGAATTCATGGTCCAGCATCTTTGTCAAACTGTACTTTGAATTAAGAAAATGCTTTTAAATATTTTGAAATGAAAATATTTCTCTATAATTACAAGCCTTCTAGGTATTTTAATAAGAACAAAGTCTACTTTTTCCTGATTTCTCTGTACTTACTTCATCAAAATGTTGAATAAGTGGGAACATAGCTTTCGCAAAAAGTAATTAAAGTTTGAGCCCAGCAAATGTTTTAGTGAGATTTGCTCATAATTTCCAAGCAGTTGCCTACCTGACAAATTCACATCTCCTGTTTTAACACAGCTGCCATCCAGAAGTGGTGGGGGTGGGGGGAAGAATCCATTAACAGGAAAAATCCTAGAAACCTTGGACAATGGTTATATCTTTTACAGCAGCTTAAATCCCACAGAGTGTCTGACTCATTAAGGAATGTACAAACTTCTCACTTCATAAGATGTTAATGTGATCCAAGTGGGCAGAAAAATAGAAAATGTGGGAAGGAAAAGAAGAAACTTCCCTGTACATCAATCTCCCTTAATTTCTTTAATTCCTTTCTTACCCGTCTGTAAGCAACAACCTAGGCAAAGTAGCCAAAGGTGCAATTTTAGAACCTGATGATATAACTAAATGTCGCTGCTAATTTTTCTTGAAAATTCTTTCCTTCTAGGGTCCATAGACTGCACCCTCACGTTCTCCCATCCCACATGGTACTGGGAGAACCTGCTCAAAATCTGTGTCTTCATCTTCGCCTTCATCATGCCGGTCCTCATCATCACTGTGTGTTATGGACTGATGATCTTACGACTCAAGAGTGTCCGCATGCTGTCGGGCTCCAAAGAAAAGGACAGGAACCTGCGCAGGATCACCCGGATGGTGCTGGTGGTCGTGGCTGTATTTATTGTCTGCTGGACCCCCATCCACATCTACGTCATCATCAAAGCACTGATCACGATTCCAGAAACCACTTTTCAGACTGTTTCCTGGCACTTCTGCATTGCCTTGGGTTACACAAACAGCTGCCTGAACCCAGTTCTTTATGCGTTCCTGGATGAAAACTTCAAACGATGTTTTAGAGAGTTCTGCATCCCAACTTCCTCCACGATCGAACAGCAAAACTCCGCTCGAATCCGTCAAAACACTAGGGAACACCCCTCCACGGCTAATACAGTGGATCGAACTAACCACCAGGTATGTGCTTTCTAGAATTATGTATAACATATAAAAATACAGCACCTGATACCAGTCTAAGATTTAGATCCTTAAGGAGGTCGGTTACTGGAGAATCCAGGCCAAGCCTAAAAATAGAGTGGGAGGAGGGGACCAAATTCTGATCATAGTGTTAGGAAGATGTGCCATAGAAATATGCTTGATGTATGTGTGTAAGTTCATTTAGACGTTTGGTAAGTAACAATCTGTTATGCTGCTGAAAGTTACTATCCTCAGAGCCTTGTCTCCTTTGCAAAATAAATGGCTTCAGTACATTTTAGAAATAATCTCACTTTGGAGTCTTGATTCACACAGCGACTTTCTATAATCCAAAATATCTTGCTAGTATCCCTATTATTTAAAAGCAAACCCCACCCCAATTCTGTAAAGAACATTGTCCAATGTGGTCATAGGTACAAGATATTCCCAAGAAAGAAAAAAGGGTATATGTATATATGTTATTATATATTTATATGTGTTATGTATATGTTATTATGAGTGACCATATATATGCATGTATGTATGTGTATATATATATATATACACATACATATACACATACATATATGTTGTACTTGTATATGTTTTATATGTGTGTGTGTGTATATATATATATACATACATATATATATATATATTTGATGGGCCATCTCTAATATTTATTAAGGCTTTGTTTTGTAGATTCTGGAGTCTGAACACTAGAGCAAATGCCAGCATATTACCTAACTACTATATTAAAATTAATTTTAAACACTCTCCATATTATTTGGAAATGATTTAGACTGATTAGAAGTTTAGACATGTATTTCTATGCCCAGGAGAGTCCCAAGAAGATCCAAGATTCAACCGCAGTTTTGTAACCACACAAGAAATGAACAAAGAGGGGGAGATCTCTTACCCATAAAACTGCCTAATTGGCCACATTGCAATAATTCGACACCTATCCTAAATCTCAGTGCATATATGACTTAATTATTAATATTGTTTTAAATAAATATTCCAAAATCCTTCCCACACCTAAAAATCACTGTGAATATAATTTTGTAATAACACAGAGTCAAAACTCAAGCCTCCTTTGAGTAAATAAATGATACTTGGGCTAAATTCTGTGTTGTCAAGGGGCAAGGCTAGAAGGAGTCACATGAAAAGGATTCACTACCAAGTCCTGCAGAGGAGCAGCCAGAGGGAGGCCTTGGCCACCATGGTGGTAGCTGCTCCCACCTGCTGTCTCTCCACTACAGCCCTCTCTCACTGTTCTGTTTATCCTCAACTGTGGCTACCCAGCATAGCCTACATTCAATCTGTCTAACTGACCTCAGATTTATGTAATACAACCTAGATGAATCTGCCTCAGAAGAAATGAATGCTCCTACCCAAATGGGAAGTGTGCCTAATACAATACACGTGACTAGCACCCTTAGAGAACATGGTGGTAATGGTGGCAGATTTATTCCCAACTCAAAGGCAATTATTAACAAATTTATCTCCCTGCTTGCAGCTCAGAAATCAAAGCCAGGCAAAAATGGGTTTCTCTGCTGCTTTCTCCCCATGACCCCCTCATTGTTATCCACATTAAGACACATAAGCCTTTCCTTTTTCTAGGCAGCTCTCCTTTTTTTAGGGGCCTTCAAACTCTTGCCCATCACTTTGAAAAGGTAAGGATTTAAACTGATTTTTTTCCTTTTTTCTCCAACCCATCTTAGATAATGCAATTTGAAGCTATCTACCTTAAACTGAGCTTCAAATCTATGGGATTGAAATATTTTACTTTCATTAGAGAAAAGAAAAGGAATCCGAAAGCTGGGGTTCTTCCTCCCCTCCCTAAGTGTCATGCTGGATCTTCCCTCCCAGGTTTATAGGGGCTTGGCTGCTTGGTTGCTTCCTCTAAGACACTGTGGGGCCTTCTTATCCTTCCTGACCCACCTGACCTTCCTCTAATGGAAGCAGAGCCCCAAGCTCTCTATTCCAGCACATCCCTGTTTTAAACACAGCTGCCCCTCAGATTCTCTAACGCTGCCTTCGACTCCCTTCCATACCCAGTGTGTGCATGTCAGGGTGGATCTTGCACAGCCAGAGAGTAGAAGGGAAGATAATTGGAGAAGCTCTGTCCTAAGTAACTAAAAGGTTTGCTTTAAAAATACATCCAATTAGCACTTATCATTATCACTGCCTCTGCGGAGCAGCGTCAGCATCAGATAACAGAGAAGCACATTAGTGTGGAACTGGTGGCCTCCCAAAGGCCCAGCTGGGAGAGCTAGATCAAGAAGAGAAGCTGAAAGAAGCAGAAAAGTTGCCCTGACATAATTGAAAATGAACAGAAATCAAAGATCCTATTCACCCATCTCCACTGATGTGTCTTCCTTTGGGGTTAAGGTGGTCAGATGAGGATGGCTGGAGTGACAGTAAAGCCTGAGGTGATCATTCCTGGCATCTATTCTAATCAGATCTCAAGGAAGAGTCGGGCTACATGGATCTGCCAATGGGAATCATTGGGATTACCTCAGTGAGAATCTGACTAGCAGGTGGTATGTTACTGTAGGTTTCATGTTTATTCATACCTTTGTTTAGAATATGAGCCATCCTTTTAGGAAAAAAGACTAACTGGATTAGAGTGATTGAACGTTTTTAGTTAGAAGTATTAGCAGTTTGTCCCAGTTATCAATGTTTATGTTCTGTCTCTTTGTGTTTTCATTCTATATCTACATCTACATCTACATCTACACCTACACACACACACACACACATATATATACATTTGTCATATTCCATATGTCACACATCAAGCACATTAGTCAACTTCCTACCCTGCAGATCAGAGATGCAATGTCCAACCTCTCCAGGGTGTCTGTATTCTGACAGATGGACACTGAGGCCATATCCACACAACACAGAGTGAAGTGACAATGTGACAGTTGGCAAGGTAATTAGATAAGCCATACATATCAGAAAGTTCTATGCCCAGAATGCATCAAGAGTCCCATAGTCCAGTAAAAGCATCTCATTAAGGTTTTTTCCTACAAGCCTAGAGGGTAGAAACAACCATTATGCAGGCTACAGCTGTAGGATATATCAGTAAAATTTGGGCCAGGTTTACCTGCTTGTGCTTTGGATGAGTTTCAACAATTTTCACCCAAGCCAGCCACCATCAGGGATTTCAGTCACCTGCTCTAAGATTGCCACAGCAGGAATGTCTAAGTCCACAGACACTCATCCTTAGAGAGAGTGTTACCTCACACTTGTCTTCACCCTGGCCACAGGTTCTGAGGGAGAGAAAAGAGAAACCAGGCTCACTTCTTCAAGCCTGGTTACAGAAATAGCACAAAGTATCCTAGGGAGATGGCTCAGTGGCATGCTGCACAGGCAGGAGGACCAGAGTTCAGATCTCCAGAGCCCAAGTGAATACTGGGAGGTTGGGGGCAACAGCCTGCCTGTGGTGCAACACGGAAAACACGAGACCAACCATTCCTGGAGAAACCAGGTATATTAGTGAGCTCTAGGTTCAGTGGAGAGACCCTACCTCAATACGATGAAAACTGATCAAGGTGACTCCCATAATCAACCTCAGGCAACTGCCTGCACATTCACTCACACACAGAGACACATGACCTTTTAAGGAAATGACATCAAGTTACATCCATGTCCACTATCGATCAAATAACCCATCCATCTAGATCTGAATGGGGGAAAGACTCTAGCTCTTGATGACAGGAACTACGAGCACATTGTCAAGAGATGGAGAGAGGGGAGAGGAAAGATAACTGAGGTCAAAGTTGTTCATGCTGTAGTCGACAGCTATCCCATTGTTTCCTAATGGTAGGAACACATCCATCTTGCTTTTTCTGATGCCTCTGATATCCACCTCTCCCTGTCCATTAGATGTTAGAAAGCACTCCACAGATAACTCCAGAATAGCTGAATAAGGGGAGGGGCTGGTGGCACTGTAGCTATGAGTGCATATGGAAGAACTCTTTCTTGTATAACAACTCAATGACACCATAACACTGACATTTTTGGCCCATCCTTCAGAAATAATGAACAGTAGGCTTTCTCCTCCACAGCCATTGGTATTCTAATCCCAAGTTAGAGTTTGCAAAAATGTGTTCTCAGATGTCCTTGTCTTCTAATTTGATTTTTAACGAGATGCTTTAAAAGACCAAGACCTGTCCTGGAGAAGTCTTGTCTTCACTGAGAACAGGTGAGGGAAATATTCTCCTCTGGACTTTCCTCATCCCAAGCTCAGTTTCCTGGTCTCTCTGAGGCTCCCAGGGTCACTTTATGTCCAGTTTGTTGTCTTTACCAATTTTTTATCTTGATTAGGTGGATCCCAGCGAAAGCATTTATGTTCTGTCTGATCATGTTACAGTTGAATTTCCCCACCCCCGTACCATCCTGCCATCCTGTTGAACTGCACTCTGCTTCAGAACACTGCCCACTATGACTCTGGGTGACATCAGTCTCCTTCAGACCTGAAATGTCACTGCCCACGCTCAGTGTCTTTCCTGCTTGCTTTCTACCCCGATCTTACCATATAAGGCACATTCTACTTGATAGCTGGGTGATTTTGAAAAATTTTAACTAAATATGTATATGTGTGTGTGTGTGTGTGTGTGTGTGTGTGTGTGTGTGTGTGTGTGTGTGTAGGATATATATATCCTAGTCAGGGTTTCTATTCCTGCACAAACATCATGACCAAGAAGCAGTTGGGGAGAAAAGGGTTTATTCAGCTTACACTTCCATACTGCTGTTCATCACCAAAGGAAATCAGGACTGGAACTCAAGCAGGGCAGGAAGTAGGAGTTGATGAAGAGGCCATGGAGAGATGTTCTTTACTGGCTTGCTCAGTCTGTGCTCTCTTATAGAATCAAGACTACCAGCCCAGTGATGGAACCACCCACAAGGGAACCTCCCCACTTGATCACTAATTGAGAAAATGCCTTACAGCTGGATCTCAGGGAGGCATTTCCCCAACTGAAGCTCCTTTCTCTGTGATAACTCCAGCCTATGTCAAGTTGACACAAAATTAGCCAGTACAATTGACGCCTTGTCAACTTGACAGGCAAACACAACACTAGTAAGCCTCAACCTTTAGTTTCCTATTCATCCCCAAGATCTAAACAACTTTAAAAATCCCACAGTCTTTACATATTAAAAGTTCAATCCTTTTAAAATATCCAGTATCTTAAAATTAAAAATATTTTAAAATTTAAAGTCTCTTAACTGTGGGCTTCACTAAAAAACTTTCTTCAAGAGGGAAAAACATCAGGGCACAATCACCATAAAAAGCAAAATCAAACTCCAACTGTCCAATGTCTGGGATCCACTCATGATCTTCTGGATTCCTCCAAAGGCTTTGGTCACTTCTCCAGCTCTGCCCTTTGTAGCACACACCTCGTCCTCTAGGTTCCAGATGCCTGTACTCCACTGCTGCTGCTGTTCTTGGTGGTCATCTCATGATACTGGCATCTCCAAAACACTGCCTGACCCCTTCAGTCCTGGGCCATCAATTGCAACTGAAGGCTGCACCTTCACCAATGGCCTTCCATGGCCTCTCAAAGTGCTGAGCCTCAGCTGCTCTGCATGACCCCTTCATGCCTTCAAAACCAGTACAACCTGGGTAACTCTTACACATTACCAAGTCCAGCCACAACACAAGGTACAGCCTTGGCTATGTCTGAAACACACCCTCTGTGCTCTCAGAAAACACTTCCCAGAAGATGTCATCTCAATGATGCTGGTCTCTTCTTAATCACAGCTAATTTCTTAGCTCCAGCTAACCAGCATCAATAGTCCCAGTAATGCAAAGGTTTCACTTTAGCGGTTCTGGTATCTTGTTAATCATAGCTGATTCTTCAGCCCCAGCTAAACAGAACCACAGAATCTTCACAATAGAATTGTGAACAAAACACCCAGGGAAGGAGTTACACAGACAAAGTTTGGAGCTGAGACGAAAGGATGGACCATTCAGAGACTGCCCCACGCCGGGATCAACCCCATAATCAGCCACCAAATGCAGACACTATTGCATATGCCAGCAAGATTTTGCCGAAAGGACCCTGATATTGCTGTCTCTTGTGAGGCTATGCCTGGCAAACACAGAAGTGGATGCTCACAGTCAGCTATTGGATGGAAGACAGGGCCCCCAATAGAGGAGCTAGAAAAAGTACCCTAGGAGCTAATGGCCTCTGCAACCCTATAGGTGGAACAACAATATGAACTAACCAGTACCCCCAGAGCTCGTGTCTCTAACTGCATATGTAGCAGAAGATGGCCTAGTCGGCCATCATTGGGAAGAGAGGCCCCTTGGTCTTGCAAACTTTATATGCCCTAGTACAGGGGAACGCCAGGGCCAAGAAGTGGGAGTGGGTGGGTAGGGGAGAAGGGGGGAGGGCATGGGGGGACTTTTGGGATAGCATTTGAAATGTAAATGAAGAAAATACCTAATAATAAAAGAAGAAAGAGGGATTCCAAAAAAAAAAAAAAAGAATCTTTAATTTTCCCTCTGAAATTTCACAAGCCAGGCCTCCATTTTCTGCACTGTTCTCAACATTATCTTCCAAGCTCCTATACAACATCCCACAGAGTTCTTAACACTGAATGGATCTTCTAACCCAAAGTTCCAAAGTCCTTCCACAGTCCTCCCCAAAACATGGTCAGGTTATCACAGAAATACCCCACTATGCTGGTACCAATTTGTCTTAGTCAGGGTTTCTATTTTTGCACAAACATCCTGACCAAGAAGCAGTTGGGGAGGAAAGGGTTTATTCAGCTTACAATTCCACACTGCCGTTCATCACCAAAGGAAATCGGGACTGGAACTCTGGCAGGGCAGGAAGCAGGAGCTGATGCAGAGGCCATGGAGAGATCTTCTTTACTGGCTTGCTTCCCCTGGCTTGCTCAGTCTGCTCTCTTATAGAACCAAGACTACCAGCCCAGTGATGGCACCACCCACAAGGGGACCTCCCCCCTTGAATTGAGAAAATGCCTTACAGCTGGATCTCATGAAGGCATTATATATATATATATATATATATATATAATTGGGGTGACTCTCTTAGGTCAGCTTGGTTATTATTTAAATACTCCAACCATAACCATAATAGAATGCTATGTTACTTTCCCAAACCAGCATACAAACTAAAGGATGGTTTTGTGTGGTCCAGCACATCTCTATTCTATAACATCTCTAATGGAATAATCATGAGAGGAAAAGTGTTTGTGGAGGTTAAATGTTTATACAATATCCAATAATCAGTAACAGGCATACTCTAGACACCCACATAAAAATCCAGGATATTGGCACACATCTGTAACCTCAGCACTGGAGGATAGAAAGACAGACATCCCTGGAGCTTGCCAGAGGAGCTGAAACAGCAAGCTTCCAGTTCAGTGAGAGTTCATGTCCCAAAAGATAAGTTAGGGAGAAATAGAGGAAGACACCTGACTTTAACCACTAGCCTACACACACAAACACACACACATACACACACACACACACAAACACATACACACATACATACACCCAAGCACATACATGCACATCCATTCATAGAACACACATACAATAAATAAATTGTATTTTTTCCTTCAGTTAATACCATATCTGATAAGCAATTGTTATGTTTTGCTCACCAATGGAAATCACAAGATTTATAAATAATACAGTTGTGTTTTAAAACGAGCCTTCGCTTGTATCAATGAGCCTTACAGGGTTAAGTCATGTAATCACAGTAAAGCTAACATCATATTAATTTTTCTCATTAGTATGGTAAAGCCATTCCCAAATCCTCTGATTACCATCCTGAAAGCACCTTTTTAGCATCTAAATCCAAGAACAGGAAAAGAAATCAGGAGATAGTTGTATCTGAATAAGCTAGAAAACTACAGCCTCTCCAGAGAAGGAAAAGCAAACGGCTCATCTTTAAAATCAGCTACATCGCTCTCAAAAACCAGATCCATGGGGTCTTTGTAAGACATCTGTGGAGAGCTAATTTGGGGAAGAAATGATATCAATTCCATAACAAAAGCTCCAGATTAGAATAGCTCCCAAAATTACAGTACTGGACGACATTAATGCATTCTTGGTGAATGAAGCCAAAATGGCTTTTCTTTCAGCTATTTGGTTCAAAAGAGAAATGGTTCAATCATTGTGTGCAGGCACGCGTGTGTGTGTGTGTGTGTGTGTGTGTGTGTGTGTGTGTGTTATAAATGGGCATCTTTATGTATGTCTGAAATTAAAGTTATGTAGGTTTACTTGAATGATATACCACAAATAACAGCAGTAGCTAGTATGTTCCATCTATTAACTAGAATAAGAGTAAAATAAATGTTTAATTAGAAATGTTATTTATACACTTGGCTTCAATAACATGTATTGATCTATTTGTAAGTAGAGAAGCATATATTATTTAATCATATGCCGTATGAGTAATAATCTATAAAATGTAGGAAACAATTTTTATGGAAGATTTTATTCAGTGTTATGGTTCAAATGCAGCGACTGAGAATTAACTCAAATTACTTTTAATTTTTATGATCCAGGCTGTCGATGCATGTGACTTACTTTTTGGTTCTCTCATTTTAGTTTTATGGTGATTTTGATGTGTATTTTTCTTTTGGCAGGGAGAGTTTTAAAGATTAGGTAAAACAATATTGCTAATATCTAATTTCCTTATGCTCACTTTCCTATTGCTGTACATATATAATTCTTAAAATATAGCAACTATTACAAATTAGATGTTATCTTACTCAGCTAAACTGAAGTGTTAAATTCTTATTTTGTGAACATCTTTGGTGAAAATATTCCCATTTGCTGAAATTTACTATTTTGAAGATGGTATTTTTATTTTTAATTGTGTGTGTGTGTGTGTGTGTGTGTGTGTGTGTATGAGTGCTATGTCCATAGGGACCAGAAGATGGTATCAGACCTTCTAGAACTGAAGTAGCGAGCAGCCCCCACCCCCCACCTCGCCACCCCCCACCCCACCCCCCCCCGCAACATGGATAGCTTATAAATTGATTTTATGTACTTGTTAGTTCTCCTTGGAACACAAGATAAAAGTGACATCACAGTTTGAAATAATAGCTCTTTGATCCTAGAATGAAAGTATGGAAAAAATAAGTTGGGTCATTTGTCTATAGGAAGGAAGGGGATAAGGTGGGGACAGAGAGGACTGAGAAGAGGTAGACAATTAAGGTAGGAAGAAGGCTAATCTAGATAGCACATTTATGTTCCAAATCCACTACTTCTTCTTGTATGTCTTTCAGGCACACCAAAACTCTCAAGAATGCTTGAAATGCAGATATCTATCCCTTACCATCTTGGTTATATGCCTACATTTACAACATCAGCAATTCTACATAATGATCAAAAAATGTTTCATAACTAAAGGAAAAACCATCTGCTTCTTTTGATTTAATGAAACTTAAATATCTCTGGGTGTGGGGGACATTAGGATATTAAAGTTTCTTCAAAGGAAACAGATAACTTCTCATAGTGCTGAAATGGGTACCCTCAAGATGGGGGACAGGCAAGCAGAGTTTATGGAAGATGATATTAAGAAAGAAAAACATATCAATCAAGGAAAATAGTGTTAAGTATTTTGACAACAAAACCTAATTGATAACTTACAGAATTAATAAAAGTAGACTGGGATAAAACTTCTGTGCATTGATGATAAATCTGCTGCTTAGCCCCTATTACAATGTACAGATAAGTACGACTTTCTTCTCTTTCTTTCTGTGCTTTCTTCACTTTGATTTCTGCTAAAATGTCAGTTATTCAAAGGCCCCTAAATATTGCCAAATCCAGTCTCATTCACATCCTGTAGACTTAATATTAGTTTGAGTTGCTCTTTCAGGGAAAATGACATGCAGCCCGAATCATTATTCACAAAGAAAAAGGGCCAATCAAGGTGAAGTGTTGTTAACACTGGAAAGGTCTGAACAAGGCCTACTTTCCTAACAATAACAACGCCTCAAGAGATCTTCGGGATGAAATACAATTCGTAAAATATAAATTATAAAGCCCTGGACGTAAATCACAAGGAGTAAGAGGAGTCTCTGACATATTGGGTAAGATAGAGCCCCAAGATTAGTGGGAAAGATTCTAGCAAACGAACAACCACAAACTATCAAGCTGTGTAAACTTGTCCCAGAACCTGGGTCACAGTGAGAGGAGCAGGTGGCTCTGAGAAGCAAGACAGCTTCTGGCAAAATTGCAAAGAAAGAAACTAGCTACTAGATGGCACAATTGTGTGAACTCGAGAGCCAGTGGTTTATGTAGATTTGAAAACCTCTATCAATCTCTGTAACCATACACTGTGTTTAGTTCTGATCTAAATTTAATGATGCTATGACTTAGCTTTATAAAATTTTATCTCATTGTATTCTTAGGAGCCTCAGTCAGCAGAGACATGATGTGAATGAGCCGACTGATTAGACAAGGTTTCCTGAACACTGAAATACAAAACAAATAGAGAGGTTACTAGAGAAAATTCGTAGCCCGAAAATTCAATTATAGAAACAAATGAGTGTTAGATATGGTAAGGCCTCAGAGAGGTTTTATTTCATGACTAACAACATGACCCAAGGCACCTAAACCATGGTGATTAGATTACAAAGACAATTCTAGTGACTGAGACTAGAGAAATGTTCGTCTCCCACAGACAAGCCTCACACTTCAGTAATGGAATGAGCAGATTAAATCGGTGAGCAAGATGGTGGGAGGAGTCAAAATATTTTCATGTCTTCCTGTGGAACTCCGCAAGAAGACCAACATAGTCGACTAACCTGGACTCTTGGTAGCTCTCAGAGCCTGAACAACCAACCAAAGAGCATTCATGAGCTAGACCTAGGCCTCTTTTATATGTGTAGCAGATGTGCATCTCCGTCTTCATGTGGGTCCCCCAACAAGTAAAGTAGCGGCTGTCTCTAAAGCTGTTCCCTGTCTGGCTTCAGTGGGAGAAGATGTGATTCGCTTAACCCTGAAGTGACTTGATACCCACGGGGGCCCCACCCTTTCAGAGGAGGAGGGCAGAGGGGAGGGTCTGTGTGAGGAGGATACAGTGATCAGGATGTAATGTGAATAAATAAATTAATTAATGGGAAAATTTTTTTCAGGTAGTTACCTGGAAGAGATGTGACTTCAAAAGTCCTGATAGTTAGCAAATACTTAGAGGAAAGTAGGCAGTAAACTAGCCCCCTCCAGCATCACCCCACTGTAAAGCCAGGAGGAAAGTTGCAGGGGAAGATATTTCAATACAATCAAAAAAGAATTTAAAAAAAATTACTGCATTGTTATGAACAGACAAAAAGTTGCAACTAATTCATAGGTTCAATTTGTGTTTGGGGAAAAAAACATTTTTTGTAAGCTTTGAGACTCTGTTATCCTCTTGTTCCTAGAAGCTTCTAATGTCGAGAGCTATGCCTACATTCAAGAGACACTTAGCTATCATGTTAAGCCTTGATAATTAGGGCATCAAAGGGGACAAGTGTCAAATCAAGATGCTGTTTTTGTTTTTGTTTTTGTTTTTGTTTTTTTCTGGTTCCATCAGGTTCTTGTAGAACACTATTATGGTTAGCAATGCTCAATAGACAATGTCAGGGGGTGTGACATATTTTAGATGTAGAAGACACTGTCCTCACTCCATAGTTGGAAGAGCACCTCGTACTATCAGGCTTGACAAGTCCCCTGCAGGCCATCAGGCCCAAAGCTGTGAATTGATCTGCGGTTTAAACCTTTATGAAAATAAGTAGCAATGTCTCAGAATTCAAGACACTCAGAATTGTAAAGCTGATTGTTAATCTCTCACTCCCATGCACTCAAATGTGTCCTGAATACATGCACAGACACACAGAATGCTAAAACTATGTCTCTCTGAAAGCAGAGCTGGTGTTTTGTTTGGGTTTTCCTTTTTTGTTTGTTTGTTTGTTTTGCTTTGTTTTGAAGCCTACCACTTTCTGGCTATAATTATGAGGAAGACAGTCTGTGCAGCCTTAGGATATGTTTTTATCTAATTAAATTGCATGTTGCTAAGAGTTAGGCTTGTAAATGACACGTTCTTTTGTTTTGAATACAATATCTTTGCAGAAAATAGATTTATTTTGAAAAGGCATATACACAGAACTTGGAGAAGCACACCAAAGATATTTTGTTACCATATGGCAAATATAAGCATAGAGACCAGAGTACCTGGATGCTGGTGCCAACCCCAGTGACAACCACTTGTGGGAGAACATTCCATGCCAATGGTTGTTGAATGGCATCTCTTCATGACCAGAAGATCATTGACCTACAAGTTTGCCCTAGAATTAGAACTTGGTTGACTGCATCATTCAGTCTCTGGAGCAAGAGTCTCTCAATGAACAAAAAAACATAATCACTTAAGCTTTCTTCCATGGCAGAAAATCACCTGACATTAAAAGCAGGAGTAGCCGGACGTGGTGGCTCACGCCTTTAATCCCAGCACTCGAGAGACAGAGACTGGCGGATTTCTGAGTTCGAGGCCAGTCTGGTCTACAGAGTGAGTTCTGGTATATCATGTGTGGATCCTTTGAAGTATTAGGTTTTCCTCCACTCCTTCTTGACCAAATTTAGAAAAAAAAATAGAAAGATGTTACTACATGTTTATAATAAGGGCTGGGAAAACTGCTTAGTTGATAATGTGCTTACCTTGTAAGCATCCATCATGCAAAAAGGCTGGAAATGGAGATGCCCACTCTGGAAAGGTGGAAGTGCATGTGTCTCTGGAAATTGCCAGCCAGCCATTCTGACCTAATTGGTTGACTTGAGTTTCACTGAAAGACTGCCTCAAAAAGCAGTAGACAGCACCCAAGGAGTGACACCTAAGGTTGTCCTCTGAGTTCTACATGCATGTGTACATGTTCTTATACATACATACATACATACATACACACACAAACATACACACACACACACACACACAGAGGGGTGGACAGACAGACAGATAAACATGCTTAAACATGTTTCTTGCCAGGGCTGCATTAAACACAAAGGGGACTGAGTGAGTGCACATCAAAGGGCATCTCGTGACTTCAGATGAAAATTGCATTGCACATAAACTCCTCTCATGGAATAGAACGTTCTTCACATAATCTGTCTGATCACTGTGCTTTAGAAATACTACGTGCAGCTCCTTATTCCCATATCATATCTAGGCTATACTGTAAGATCGGGAATAACGAGAAATCCCACCACGTTTGATCCAGGCAGTGAGGCTTGGAAGAAAGGATGAGTTCCAGTTACTTAGGAACACTGAGATCTTTGCCTCTGAGTCATCGGCTCCAAATAGTTTTTGTGTGACTGTTTTGATGAATTTTCTAATGAATGGGGTTTTAAAGTCTATTACAAGCAAGGACTGATCAGTTTCCAAAGTACCTGAATCAGTTACTGCCTTCAGTTGCAACTTTAGATGGAAGGAAAAGTGGAAGGGCAGAGGGGGCTTTAAGAAGTATAATATTAAATTAGCATTTTCATCCAGTACAAATGAGTACATCACTTCTCAAAGGTGTCAAAGTTAAAAAACATAATCTCTTAAATTTTCTCCAGCTCTAACACAACAATCTTTCTATGAAAAATAACTAAAATTCCTTAAATAAACTTCACCTTGGAGCTTAAAAGCTTTTGAAACATTTTTTAACAGAGAAAAACATAGCCTAGAGGGTATTTGCTAGTTGACTTCCTGGAAACGTTACACAGTTCAGAAGATGGTTCGTATAAAATGAAAAAATTAACATTAGAGAATTATATCTATGCACATATTATGTATATATGTACAGAATCTATTGTCAACCACCAACTCCATGGGCATGTGTGACTGCAGTGTCCTTCTGCTCAGAAAGAAGCTTGGGTATATAGTTCTGCTGGTGATGTCTCATCAAGAGCTCATCACAGATCTGAGGAGGACAAGAAGTCAAGAAACCAGCAGAACCACCAACACAGTTGTGAAATTCCCTTAGTCTGTGTCTCACATCACAACACAGGGAGGCCAGACCACAGGCAAACATGGTGAGCTGCACCACTGCCTGAGAACCCAGAGCAACAGGCCCCATATATTTTATAGCAAACAATAAATAGCTTGATCTTTCTTCCCTAAGAACAAGCACCCCAAAGTAGTCCCCTTGTAGTCCTCCTGTGACGGGACAATGACAGTTCGAAACTGACTAGCAGTAGAAACTATTCAGAATCAATAGGATCTGCAACCTCACTCAGTAAGCAAAGATAGGCAGAGATGCTCACCGTATCTCTCCCCCAACTTCACCTGTCAATCTGCCTTCTTAGCCAGGCATGTTTACATGGTTGTGCCATCCCATCAACAACTGAGATTAGGTGTCTGTAAATGCTCAGACCAGATCTGCCCCCACTTTTTTTCAATCAATGATTGATTAGAATTACTGTCAACAGAAGGCCATTGACAAGATGAGATTGATGTACAGTACCAAGCTTGACTGTGCACTACATCACATGAGACGAATGCAACTAAGTCCCAGAGAAGACCAAAAGTCTAACTACAGAAAACCACCTGGACTCTTTGCTCATCATTTGCATAAATTTAGCCAGCATGCTGTGGGTACTAATCCAAAAACGGAAGCATTTGGAAGCCATATCTGCCTTCCACCATGTTCATCCAGACTATGGATTAAGACCAATCAGAGATTCATCTATCATCAGAGAGTACAGACTTACCTGCCTATTTCTGTGGCTCTTTCCATCGCATTGGCTATAGCTCATAGAGTGAGAGATAGCTTTCTGAGCTTTCTCTAGGTTTGAACTCTGATGGTAGGGACAGTCTTCACACTCAGTACTATATAGAAGTAGGAAACCATATAAACACTGATATCCTCAGTATCCCTGGGGTCTCAATAAAGAAAACATCTATAAAGTGTGCCATTGCCACTGATGGTGGGTAATTTAAAATGAACTTAGGTATGGGGAGATGATTCAATGCATAAAGTGCTTGCTAGACAGGCATGAGTACCTGAGTACCCATGTTAAAACTAGGCCCGATAGGGTACATTTGAAATCCTATCACTAGAGGTGAGGAACAGACACAGGAAGACTTCTCAAGTTCACTGCCACCAAGCTTAACCAAGCCAGTGAACTTAGGACTCAATAAGAGATCATGTCTCAAAAATAGGGCGGCAAGCCATAGAAGAAATTAACATGTTGATCTGATCTCTACATGCATGCGCATACACATAAAAATTAATAAGCCCAAGAACAGCAATCCTACCCTTGGACATAAACCATATGGGCATTTTTGTCTTTTATATAAATATACAACAAAATGGGCATATCACCCTTGTTGGGATTCACTGATAAACTTGATTTATATTGCTATTGCATTGGTTTGGCTAAGCCAGATGGCCACAGTCACCCAGTGGCTATTGTCTAGACACTAGACATTACACAACCCCAGGGCACTTAGGTGTCAGGGGAAGCCTAAGAGTAGTCATGAGCTTAAGTAACAAGGATGCCTCTCTGTGAGTTCACGTGCACAGGGATTCATTGTCTAGAGATGCCTCTCATAACATCAGATACAGCGGGAAAATGTGGGGCCAAGCCTGCCAACAGCAGGCTTCTTCTGTTCACACAGCAGGTGGATAGAGGTGGTAAATGCAGAAACAGCACCATTAACAGGCTGCCACTTATTTCTGGTGAGTCATGAGTTTGTTCAGCCAGACAGAAGCTGTAAGCTAACAGGGCTGTTATTATTTCTTCCCTATACCTCCAGGGTCCAAACAGTTCCTTCCACGAATGAAGTGGTTAGTGTCAGGGGACAGAGCATATGGGCTTAGAATCCCAAGGGGTATTTCTGGTCTGAGGCTGACTCCTTCCCAGAGACCTGTGTAATTCAAAGGAGGCTTCTGGCTGATTTATTGGGATAGCCTCCAATGCTACCTGATCCTTTTTTTTCTAGCCAACTTTGATGAAACTCCCATTTAAGTCAACAGACTGAATGCAAAGATAACACCTGAATACTGCCTCTAAAAGTCAGGTTTCCTCTTTTCTGATAGTGCAAGCCAAGAGTAGACAATGTCGTCATTGTTTTCTCTAGGGTTGGGCCATACCTTTGTTTCAAATGGTTTTGACATGAATGGTTGGACATTGTGTCTTATCAGAGCTAACGAGCTTCCCAAGACATTTTATTGAAACCCATAAACATAAAATCATCCATGTAATGATGCCAGATCAGCTTCAGAAGAACAGCATTGGCCTGTGTTTTGATTCTCCCAATTGGTGGCAAATATCAGGAGAATTCAAATAGTACTCAGAGGCTAAAGAAATGGCTGAATGGCTAAGACCACGTACTGCACTTGCAAAGGACCTATGTTTAGTTCTGAGAACCCAGAAGGAGTGACTCAGAATTGTCAGTAACCCAGCTCCAGGAGCATTCAATGCCTCTTACCTTTGTAAACACCTGCACTAATGTGCACATTAAACACACACACACACACACACATAGACATATATACACAAGTGATTATAATAATAATTAATAATGATGATGACAAATAATGCCTCAGCTGCACAATAACATTATGTGGTGCTTGTCAGAGAAAATCAATTTGACAACCAATAGAATTAAGAAAAATAGAAGATGGAATTGTAGAAATCTGAGTAAGAACAGACCTCCTCCTTAGATGCATATATTTGAACTCTTGGTACCTGGTTGGTGGAATTTTGTGGGGAAGGGTTATAAGGTAGTGTTATCTTGATGGAGGAGGTGTCTCCCTGGAGTACACTGAGATTATAAAAGCAGTCTCTCTCTCTCTCTCTCTCTCTCTCTCTCTCTCTCTCTCTCTCTCTCTCTCTCTCTCCCTCCCTCCCTCCCTCCCTCCCTCTCTCTCCCTCCTCCCCTCCCTCCCTTCCTCTCTCTCCCTCACTCCCTCTCTCTCTCTCCCTCTCTCTCTTCCTCCCTCTCTCTCTCCCTCCCTCTCTCTCCCTTCCTCTCTCTGTCCCTCCCCACTCTCTCCCTTCCTCTCTCTCTCCCTCCCCACTCTCTCCCTCCCTCTCTCTCTCTCCCCCCTCCCCCTCCTTCTCTCTCTCTGTCTCTCTCTCTCCATCCCTCCCTCTCTCTCTCTCCCACCATCCCTACTTCTCTCTCTCTGTCTTTCTCCCTCTCTCTCTGTCCCTCTTTCTCTCCCTCCCTCCTCCCCCCCCCCATCTGCTTCCTGCTTGAGGATCAGACCTAAGCTCTTACCTACTGCTCCACTGCCCATGTGCCTGTTAGCATGCTCCCTACCATGCTGGTGATAGACTCATCCTCTGAAACTATAAACAAGCCCATGATAAACACTTTCTTTCATAAGTTCCCTTGGTTGTGTTGTCTCTTCAGGTCAACAGAACAGTAACTAAGACAGAAGTCCCACATGGCCTAGCAAGTGCTGTCATAGTTAGTTGATCCATTTACATTCACAGTGCCCAGAACTGCAGGCTGTAGTCTGGAGCAGCCAATGCTATCACATCAACTGAATTCAGCTGGCAATCATCCACTATAAGCCTCCAATCCCATTAGCTTTCTGTCGCTGGCCACATGGAGTGATTATATTGAGATGTTTCATTTTTCATTAGTCTTGCTGTGTTTGGATCCATTCAGCAAGATTGTGGTTTCCTCTTCTCTTCCTAGAATTCTAGATTGGTTCCTTTTAACACAGAAGAGAGCCCAAAGATGCGCTATGACCTCCTTGCCCGTCTCCTACAGTCATCTCTTTGCAAAACGCCTTGAATATCTTATGCATTTACAAAACAAGCATGTCAATTATCAGTAGAAAAGGGGACAGTGGTGCTTAGCAAGGGATCCAATTAGCTTCACTTACTCCAGATCCTAGTGTACTCTTGAAAGTCCATCTCACTAAATACACAGCCCTAGTCCCACCAGAGAACCTAGTGCTTAGTGACCAAGCATATTGCAAAAGGATAAAATTTTATATTCATCCCCAACCCCTCTCACCTATCTCCACTGTACTCATGGAATGAGTCCTCTGATCTTCCAAGTTCAGGCAAGAAAGGCTATAAAAGAGCAATTACTCTAAGACAGACAAGCATCGTTTCCTAGCTCTTTTGGTGATCTCCACAAAAGAACTTGTTCCACAAAAGCAAGGCTTTCACCCATGAGAGCCATCTTTTCTTCAGAGCATGGGCCTCCTGGCGTGATGTCTGGACTGAGCTAGAGATTATCTAAGTAAACTCTTCTTTGGTCATCCCAGTCCTCGTGTGGATCACTGCCTTTCCTCGGGCGTTTTTGAAAGGAGTTGGTCTTTCCCATACTGACCTCTGTATTGGATTCCAGGGGTGTCACATGACTTAAAGAGTAGTGCCTTTCTCCTGGGCAGCTTATGGCCCTAAAGTAAGCATGTTGTCAGTGTAAGGTCTCTCAGCAAGAATGGTTATGTGAAGGCTTTGACTTGGCAGAGAGAAGGGCAATTTTATAAACTTAGTAGTTATACTCCTGGGGAGAAAAGGTCTTTCTGTTCAGCACAGAGTACGCTGAGAGCAATATTATTATTCACATCTTGAAAATCTTCTCCATGGAATCCTGGCCTCAGAGAAATCTTCTCATGTTGGTCACAGGTCCTGGCTAAAACAGAAATCCAGAATAGTCATCCATAGTCATCCTTGTAATGGAAGGTGAATCTGTCTTGGTAACAGTAGTCACTCTCCTTAAATATAGGGTCTCATGTGAGTGGTCTGTGTACCCCTGTTGGCACGTAAAAGCATAACCTTTGCCTGACCATCCTCAAAATGATGGAAAGCCAACCAACAGCTCGCAGCATGTAGCCTACTAATCAAAGCATTTCTATCCTGCCTTCCTTTCCCTACCACTACTAGTTTGTACCATGACACTCTCTCTCTGGGGACATGCTGCCCTGCAGATATGTTTCTAATAGTGATGTAGGTCTAGGTTCCCCTGACAGGATCCACAGTATGTCCTCCCAGGTGGCAACTATGGACACTTGTTAAATTTTACCTGTGTCTCATCAGCCTCCATACCTTCTCCCAACTTGCTTTTATCTAGAGGTAGGACAGACGACGTTACCCATTGCCTCCTCAGACACCACATTTCTACCAGCCACAGAAAATGTCCAGATGTGCCTGAGCGCAGGCTTGAACTTCTGCCTTTTCTCCATGGTAAAAGCTCCTTGTCCAGCTTGACATGCTGAATTCTATACCACCTAGGTGCTGAATCCCAACTTCTTAGAAAATAACAAAAAGTAACAAGGCTCCAAAGGAGATGCCTAAGCAAGCAGGTGGCATCCCTGCGCCAACTCTACAGATTGTAGGAGGAAAATAAAAAGATTCAGTTCATTGCCGTGTAGCAAACCACAGACCTTGCGCATGCTGGAGCTGCTTCCTCTAAGCCATGAATCCCACAGGGTAATGCAAAGACCAGATGGCATATACACACATTGTGGGTTCTGTCACAGTTCACAGATCCAAAGCCAAAGTCTCAGCACATGAGGGACCAATAACCAAGTCTCCTCCAAGAGCAAGCAGTGACATAGTGGTCAACTTTGTACTTGCCCTTGGCCTCTCCGCTGCCGGTGTGACAAATCACAGGAACTGTCAGCTCTAGGGAAGGCTGTATTCTGGCACAATCAGCATGATTGTTCAGCGACTTCTGGTCCATGATGGCCTGCTCCTCCTGATGATGACATCAATCTGATCTGGTCTTTGTTCAGCAAATACAACCTGGCATGACATTGAACGGTTGTAAAATACAGTGTGTGTGAGTGTGTGTGCACACATGCATGTGCATATTTATGTGTGAGAAATGAGATAAGGAGAGAGAGCCAGTGGGGTAACTTAGCGGGTAAACCTCTGCAGACAATAAATAAGAATCTTTTGTACCATTCAATTCTTGGACCTTTCCTGACATTTGAAACTTACTCAACTACATTAATTTTAGGGGGGTGGGGGAAATATTGGAACCCTTTATTCTTATCAGGCAAATGCCTTCATATCTCACTAGTTTCAATAACTAGAAGAGCAACAAGTGACCTCATTGTAAGACATGCCATTCTCTTAATCCTCTTAGCTTATTTTAGAACTGCCACACCACATTCCTGGGCAGAATTCATGTTACTGCTCAGTGGGCACGCTTCACAGTGGGAGGTTAACGGGATGCATTTACTCCATACCCACTACTTGGGAGGAAAACAGAAAGAAATTTTTAGAATTGGGTGCAAAAGAAATTGTTTTCGTTCTGTTTCTTTTTGATATTTTGGTTTAGTCACTATCGAGTTAGCTGGACAGGAAGGATGAAGCAAGAGAAAGAATTTTATTTAAAATATATTTTCTAAGGCCTATTGTGGTGGCATATTTCTGCAATCTTAGTGCTCAAAAAAGCTGAGGCAGGAGGATCTCAAATTTAAGCTCACCTTGGTCTACTGAGTAAAATTCTATCTAAAGAAAAAATAATTTTCATCTTTCTAGTGAATATTATATACAAAAACATATTTATGATGACCCACATTCTGAGTACCTAACAAAAGTCTTCTCTGACTAATTTTTTTTTGACATGACATGCGGTTGAGATTTGACAGTCTCCCATTTTTAGATCTGGAGGAATGGACAAGTCAGATGGCCCATGCAAAGGAGTGAACTTTGAATTTTTGTCAGCACTGATTACATGAATTTTGTCATCATCTATGGAGATGGGAGGAGAAAAGAAGGTCTCTGGTTTTCTAAAAATGGTTCCAGGAACTGCAAGCAGATGAAGATACACAGGACAATGTTCAGAAGACAGCCATCAATGTGTTCTCTGATGAGCCCTCAGTACTCACTCTCTTCACTCTTTCTCTTCTTTCAGCTAGAAAATCTGGAAGCAGAAACTGCTCCATTGCCCTAACTGGGTCCCATGCCATCCAGACCCTCGCTAAACTTAGAGGCTGTCATCTGCTTGGAATCGGGTTGCTGTCAGGGTTTGTGGAAGGCTCTGGTTTCCTGGGAAAGCGTCTGATCCTGCAACATTCAAAGTCATTCCTCTCTAGCTATTCATGCTACACATCAGAGACACTCAGACTGTGTCAAGCACTCAGAAGGAAGAGACTGCAGGCCACTACTGAATCCAGCTCATGTACAGAATCATCAGAAACATCCAGTGGACCACAATACTCTGTGGTATGTGAATTGTGATCAACATAGAAGGTGACCCTTCCCTATGTAGAATTTTTACTTTCAAGGAAATACTTATGATCTCATCAAGGAAAAAAAAATGTCACTTGTTAAATTCACTGTAGTGATGCATAAAGGAAAAGCTACCTCTGACCTCTAGCCCAGTCACCTTCTATGGAAAGTTCCATAGGGAATATGTGAGGGAATATGTTGCTTCCAAATTAAAACTTTCACCTTTATGTTATGGTCTAGTTAAGACATCAGGGGCACCTCCGTTTCTTGGTTTTGTATTGTTTGAAAGAAGACATCTTCCTCCCTAACTGCTTGTTGAAAATGAAAGGGATTTAAAACACAGTGTCAACTGCAGAATGATTGATTCTCACACTGAAAGGGTGGGAGAGGGGCTATCCTTCCTAATTCTTTCCATGTCCTCCAAGTGTTCACAAGGTCAAACTCAGAGTCACCCAGTAAGCTGATCATGCCACCATTCTGAGCAGGAATCCAAGAATTTTGCTCTCTTCATTTTCCAGTGATTTGTCCACACTGCATGCTCTCTTGTATATTATTTTCCCCGATGCCTTCTGAATCAGCACCATCAAAGATCAGATGTTTTTCTTGGGTGCCAGGAAAGTTTAAGAACTTTTAAAATATGAACCTGATAAACATAATTACAATACAGACTCAACCATATAAGAAAAAACATGTGATGGGTTTTTTAATCCTATAGTGTGACTTGAACATGAAATATTAACATTACCACAAACCTTTCTCCCTGAAGATTTGCATTTATGCAATGCCGTAATCCTTACCTTGGTCTTTTTAAATCTTGGCTACATATCAGGATTTCCTTGATATGATGTCAATCTTCAGTGTAGCTTCTCTAAAAAAAGTCTTCTCTGACTAATTTTTTTTTTTTTTTGACATGACACGCAGTTGAGATTTGGCAGTCTCCCATTTTTAGATCTGGAGGAATGGACAAGTCAGATGGCCCATGCAAAGGAGTGAATTTCGAACTTTTGTCAGCACTGATTACATGAATTTTGTCATCATCTATGGAGATGGGAGGAGAAAAGAAGGTCTCTGGTTCTCTAACAATGGTTCCAGGGACTGCAAGCAGCCAGCAGACACAATGATAAAATGTGTGTCCCTTCATCTCTCTAACAGACACCAATACACTCCAGATATCGAAAGGCAGTATTTCTAGAAGACAGCTGTCATAGGTCAGGATAGCTGAATTTACTGGCTCAGATCTGATTGGCTATAATTACATGGACCCAGCCAGGTATCCATTAGAGGAGGGAAAAAAAAGTTCTAAGATAAGTGTTTTAATGTTTCCTTTCAATGATGCCTCTAATAACCTCCATTTCTGAGGCATTACATCCCAGAATAAATGGGCAATATGTACCATTTTCTGATAGAAATAATTAAAACCGGAATCTTAAAAAGATTTAGAATTTTTAAATGGACAAAGCAAATGGGACTCACTAGGGAGAATGGGAAATATCCAAATGTAAGAATTGAGGAAGAATGTTCTTGCTTCCGGTATGGTATCTAACTCAAGTTCGCTCAAGAACACGGAATTGTTTCTGCTCTTAGGGCCTTTTTTTTTTTTTTTCTGCTTCTGTGGAATGTCCCACTACTCATATGAATTAATTGATGTGTGGCTGAAAACAATTTGGCCTTGATGTAGGAGTTGGACCAAGTTTGTTTTTTTGTTTTTTTTTTCTACAAACGTGATATATGTACTAGTCTCTTCCATATAGTCTCTTAGACTCTACAAATAGAGTGCGTAGTTCTTGTTCTTGAATCGGTCCATTTAAAAAATACATTCTAAAGCCAGTAAGGCATTGCAAGTATTTTTTTCATGGAAAGCCACTTTCAAATGTCTGTGTGCTAAAACTAACTCTCAACTCAGTGGCTTGTAGAGAGGCGAGAGCCCTCAGCCCGAATGAGTAATTTTCCATTGTGACCCAACGTTAAAGAAAATGAAGATGTTGTTCTTCCTTTTGACTATACCTGTGCCTTCTTCCTCATTACTATCTGTAATTTGGCTGCCCAAGAATTAAGAGTTATAGTTGTGAAGGGGGGATTTGAAGTTCGGCCATAATTACGGAAGCTCTGTGTTGCTGGGTTCGAGTCTCAGTGGCCTGTCCTCCATACTCGGCTTCCTGTGTGCTGCCTCCATTATGTTGCTGCCATGTTCTCTCCTGACCAATCTCTAGAAAGGAGAGAGGGAGGGAGATGGGACTCAGCCAGGAAAGAGCAATTCTACAACGAAGAGAAAGACGGCCCAGAAGAAATTGCGTTATGCTTTTGTTTTAAACACTTTGCTTCAATATTCTGGATCTGCCTTCATTTCATGACACTGAGGACAAGTTTAGAAGAGACACCAAAGAGCTTTAAACTGAAGGTCAAGTAGATGAGTATCTGAACATTTGTTTTTTTGTGTGTGCTGGTAAGTTTTTGCGTCGCTGCTTTGTGCTCCCGGAAGATAGCTCATGCCCAGGAGCTCTCTTTGGATCCTCAAATGAAAGACACACATTAGCTTATTTTTAAATGCCTTGGATAACTCAAAGGCTGGACACTCCTAAAACTTCCCTGCTAAACCAGGCCCAACTGGAGCCATTTTCCCGAACTCTCACATGGCTAGTTGGCTCTATCTCCTGCCACTCCTGTGTCCCATCCTTCCCTGAGTCACGGGGATTCACTCCTGTTCCTCTCTGCATCCTAGCCTGAGCAACTCTAAGGGTCCCACCCCGTACCATTGGCCATCGGCATCTTCCTTATTGATCGATGAAAAACCAGTTGGGGACCCTTGTCCCCGATTAGCCCTTTAGCCTTTGGACATGTAGATTCTCAATTGGATAAAACATTAGAACCAATCTCCAACAGTTTTGGGTTTTTTGTTTGTTTATTTTTGTATTGATTTCACTTATGGCTCTGAACAACCTATATAAGATTTCTTAGCTCCTGTCTTCTTGAAAGGGTAGATAATTATAGCAACCCTCGTGGGTCATGATCAGGATCAAATGATACAAAGACTTTTTTTAAATTCCTTTAGACTGTCATGTACTGGATGTTTTCTATTATATATGAATTATCAATGTTGAAAAATAAAACAATGACTATAGGTAGCTTGGGGACTTCAGTGTATATATATCCACCACTGGGATAACACTCTTTCCCCTCTTTTGAGATGACTCAGAGAACAAGTGTACAGAATATCCCTAAGGTCTCTGTCTACTAAGACTTAAGGCAGGAACTCATGAAAGACCCAAGTTTGTGACATCTATGCTGGAGATTATTCATGGTCACTAGAAATAGTTTCACCCTACACTTTTTGCTCCCCATTGCCTTAAAAAGTTCCAGGAATTATGGGATGGGCCCTGCCCAAGGAGTAAGTGAGCCCAGGTGTCAACATCTTCTTGCACATTGTATGGAAGGCCATGGCATTTCCTAGTGTAAGCAGGTGAGTAGGCCTGGTTAACATGGCCAGTATGGGTGGACTTTAGGGTTACACGTTACAACTATGCAGATCCTGAAGCTTAGAACTGGGACTATAAAGTGGGCAGGGCTCTTGGGTCATGGGTTGGACACGGATGGAAAAGGCAATATTCTTCCCGCCATCCTCGGTGTGAAATTTTCTCTGTGTGAAATTTAAGTTCAGCCATAAGTGCAGATTTTAATGAAGGTCACAGTATAAAGTTATTGGAAGTACAAAGTTATTTGAAAAAGTCTGTTATTAAGCCTATATTATATGTGCAATGAGCAGAACCCTGAAAACTGGCTCTTTCTCAGAGTATGTGCCCAGGGTATAGGAGCAGCATACACTTAACTACTTTCATGGATGACTGTACTTACCTCCAATGTTTCCCATCTTATAGATTATTTATTGGATATTATCTGACAGGTTACAGCTTCAGATAATCCCCACCCTCTTTCTTTTCCTTTCTTATTTTTCCTTCTACCCAAGACAGGCTCCTATTTCATAGCCCAGGCTATCCTCCAACTCACTATGCAACCCCAACTGGTCTTGAACTTAGGATCTCCCCGTTTCAACCCAAGTGTGTATTTACAGGTGTGTGCCATCACACTTACCAAGAGGAAGAAAAAAAAAATTTGTTAGTATAATACAAACACAATGCCATGCCTTCATTCATCAAAACCACTCAATGTTAACCAGAAAAATCCTGTAGGTTTCAACACAAACACAGACATATTTACAACTTCCAAAGAATGCTTTATCATTTCTGGTTTTAAAAGAGTAGTAACGGGAATTCCTTCTCACGAAGTTGTCTGTTTCTTTCAGTGACTTGCCACCCTCCAGTGTTGTATTCTGAATCAAATAGAATTTGGTTCTCACAACATAATTATGCTTGTGAAATCTAAGATTTGCTTAAAATCCTTCCAACAACAGCAAGTTCTCAAGAATATATGCAACTTCTAAGTAGGAAATGTGTATCTCTTTTGTGATCTCAGAGAGTGAGCACAGATGCCCTTTTAGAGAGAGGGGGTACACTTTTCTCAACACTGTCACATGTAACCATAATAGGAATATTTAGCAGCCAAAAATAACTTTCAGGAAAGAGTGTTTAAATGCTGTCTGTGAGTTCCTTCTTCCCACCTTGCAATTTGATTTTTTAAAAAGAACTGAGTCTCAAAACAGGCTCTGACATTCCATTTCCTTGCAGGCCTCTTGAAAGTCACTTACTTGGAAAAGCAGCAGTAAACTGGATAATCTAAGCAGGTTAGAACCATTTTAATTAACACATACCAGAGAGAGGTTACAATTGCTTGCCTTTGGGAATGTGATTTCTCCAAGAGGTCAAAGTAGAGGACTCTGGAATTTTTTCCATTCTGAGGACAGCAGAAGCACCCTAATACTCACAATGCTTGAATCCAATGTCTGATGCTTTCCAGGTCTGGCTACCCCTGGGAGATGGGCATGGGGTTTGCTGAGATACTTTGTAAATCTTGGAAAGTGGCAACATCGATGTTTGGTGAGACAGCCAAACAACCATGTCTCAAACTCAGTATCTAGTCCTTCCAGGCTGCAAGAAAGCTCTGTAAAGGAGGCCAGTCTTCAATACATGATCCAAAGATCTCCAGGCAGTGGTGAGCCAGTGGATCCTACTAGATCTTGAGACACACTAGAACTCTATGCTCCTCAAACAAGACTATGCCCTTTGCATTGGTTTTCTTTCTATAGCACAGTGCTGGGGTGTAGTAGTTAATTCTGTTCTTTCTGTTAGACTTATACATGTGGCTTTGCCTTTGCTATGGATCAGACTTCCTTCATGTTTTAAAATGAGCGGATCTTATCTGAGGACTCAACCTGACAGTTGAATGTGTACAAAATGGCTAAATGTTTGTGAATCCTTGAACCTCATTTGCCTACTTTCTTCAAAGTGTGGTTTATTGTTCTTCATTTACTTGCTTTCTGATTGGAGGGATATATTGCTTTTCGTATTGCTCATCTCTTGTTGTTTTCCGGGCCTTTCATTTCTGCCTGAAATGTGTGTCTTTATGCAGATACATTCTCCTTAGAACAGTAGGCACCAGACCCTCCTCTGCCTTCTGTCCTAGATGGGTTAACGTGCATGTTAGCACTTCCTACTGAGACAGGCCTGAGCTCTTGGCTGGCTACTCCCCTTCTCTATGTCACCTAATGGCTGGCTGTTCTCCATCCATTTGATTATTGAACCATTTAGCTTTTAATGTCCAATATCCATCCTACTTACCAAGAAACCAAATTAGCTGCTTCTTGCTCTCCTGAATCTCTGCAAGTGGCAAACCTGATTGCCCATGTCTGTTCCTTCCGCTGCAGGGTTCCATACAAAAAAGACGGGAACATAACAAGGCCTCTTATTCATAACAAGGCCTCTTGTTACTCTGTTTAGCTATGACACAATTTGTTCCCTTCTGCCCCCAGGCTCGCCCCTACTCTTGCTCAGTGGGGAACTGTTACTGATCAGGGCTGTATTAACTCACAACTCATTTGCTTTATGGAAATTCTGGGCCTTTATTTCTCAAGGGAATAGAGAAACTCAATAGGCCTCCTACCCAGCTGGTTCTTTCCATGCAAGCTACTGAATTTATATAAATTAGGTCCAAGTAACTGGTTATTTTGGGGGAATTTATAATCTCAGCACTGCAGATAGTAAACAGAAAAGGGTTCTCAGAATCTTCTCTGTGTCTATGACTCATTCATTCAACTTAAGCATGACTTGGAGCAAAAAAGAAAATTCTAGGTTAACCAGAACGATCAGTGACTTTAGATTTTGTTTGTTGGGTTCTGTTCGTGGTTTTTGTATTTCGGAGAGGTTTTATTTGTTTTGTTGTTGTTGTTGTTTTGGTTTGGTTTGGTTTGGTTTGGTTTGTTCTGTTCTGTTTTTTGAGATAGGGTCTCATTCTGTATCCCAGATTGTTTTAACATTCACTGTATATCCTAGACTGACCTTAAACTCTTGGTGATCCTTCTGCCTCGGACTCCTGAATGCTAGGATTGCAAGCATGAGCCATCCTCCTACGTTGTTTCTGATTGTTTTGTTGTTGTTGTTGTTTTTGATAAACTCTTTCAATTTATTGAAGGAACCAAATGGAAATGACATTAATCCAGATGACATATGCCTAGTCACATTTATAATGAATGCCGTACTTCTAATCAAATATTTTAAATAATCTATAAACCAAATTTATACAAAATAAATTCTAGTGGTGGACAGTCCATGCACTATAATGTTCAATACAACTGGTTTCAGTAAAATCTAGGCAGTGAGACCACACATTGTTCCAGCATGGCATGGTGTATTGGTGTGCATATAAAAATTTGAGTATCTTTTAAAGCTCTGATTCTCTCATGACAAGACTGAAGCTTCCAGTGAACAATTGAGAGATCAATTAGGTTACAATTTTCTTATTGATTCTGAAGAGAGAGGAAACATCCTGCTGGCTATTTTCTAACTGGCCTGGTTTCTTGGAGACAGCTGGAAGCCAGCAACCACAGACACCATGGAGAAAAGAGCCTGTCTACAGAACTGAGGGGGAAGGAGGAATCTAGAAAGTAGGAATTGTCAGGGAATGGCTGGGCTATTTCTGACATAAATTTTAAATGAGAAGTGATCTTTCTGGCTCAAATTTGCATGAGATTCTGACATCTCTATAGGAAAAATTGGAAAGTAATATTAGATTGGCTTTATGAACAAAAGTCAGTTTGACTCTGACACATTAAAAAGTGTAGGAGCTGAGACCTAGGTCTGTCTTTTATAATCTTTCAAACATAACAACTTCATGTCAACATCATAGAACGTTGGAGATTTTCACAGAGAAATACAATTTGAATTTTAGTGTACAATTTGAGAAGATCAATCACAAAAAATTAAAATGTCAATGAGTCTCTTAGCTGCATGTTTTATTTCTCAAAAATAACCATATTCAGTCGGAACAATCATTCTATATACAGCATCAAAACTTGATGACTGATAACACAAACATTTTATGTCTTCCCCCAGGACCTGAGAGGGTCGTAGCCTCTCAGAAACACAATCCCTGTGTGTGTGGAGGGAGGGGGGGTCATTATTTTATTTTTTTGGTTATTTTTTTAATGACTGGTTTAGTAGAGTCATCTGTTATCAAGCAGGGTCTTTCTTCATATTTTCAGGATACTTTAAATTGCCAAGACTCTCCAACACTTGCACACACATGCACAGGCACACACACAGATATCATCACTTCCTCCTCCCCTCCTCCTCCTCATCCTCATCATCATCATCATCAGTCGTCATCATCATCGCCATCATCATCACCATCATCACCACCGCCACCACATGAACCTTTGGGAATTACTTGGCAATAGTGGTCAGAATACAAAGCACCCAATATAGTATATCAGGAATTCATTGCTGTAGTTGAAGCTGCAGAACCAAGAGGTTGCCTGCAAATGCAGTTTTGTTTTGTTTTGTTTTTATGTTTACTCTGGAAAGACACTTAAAATAAATCGTAGAATATGCTTGCAACTGACCTTTCTTATTTCAGTCGCTCTGTTACCTCTGTGTGAGCTATTAGTTGCATTCAACACTCTAGAGTCTGATCTCACAAAATCCAATGTTCCTGTTTAGAATTTAATATTCCTGCCATAAAAATGTCAGCCTTGAACATAGTTTTGTGAATATTGTGATATCAATTCTCATTAATTTAATGAAATAGTTTCACTAGCTTAACTCGGAACTGAGTTAGAAATATTAATATATATATATCCCTATTATGTGGCAATTTATAGACATAATAATGATATCAATGCTATTATATGGAATTCTATATGCCTTTATATAGGAACATGTCTAGCAATACAAAAGGACTATATAAACAGGTATGTAGTGTTTTTTTTTTAATTTAATTGGAACCAAGGATGAAATGACAATTTCCACTTGGCAATACATTCCCTGGGCTTTCCCCCTAATTAATAGTTATACTTTAAAATATGAAGTGGTCTTGCTTTCATCTCATTATGTTACATGGAATATAAGTAAATAAGTTTGCAAATAGAGCTTTCTAAAAATACGTTTAACAACATCTATCAAATGTAATAAATAAACAAGTTTTTTTTTCTTTAAGGAAAAGTGTGAGTTTAAACATCAAGTGTGTTACATGTCACTAAATTATTTATAACACTAATAATGCATTCTTGATATCCAAAGACAATTACCGCTAGAAATAAGATGCACGTCATACATCTGAAATTCTGGTAACCAATGGCAGTGTTTAAAAATAGTCTATACTGTTTCAGCAGAGAAAAAAATCTAAATATAATAATAAATCTGATTAGAATCTCATGTAGTTAAGTACACATATTTTAAGTAGATCATTGCCTGGGAGCTGCATATCTCTCCAGCTACGAAAGTGGAGGAGAAAGGTCCTTCCTTGGACCATAGTGTTGAGTCTACTCTAAAAAGAGCATCGAGCCTTCCACCTGTTCAACTCTTCCTTTCATTCCGGGATATGAGAAAGACTGGAACTGAACACTTTCCTGAAAATCAGGGGTTGATGCAAATCTAGGACCAGCATTTGAGGTCAGCTTCTGCGACAGGAGAACATCTTAATTTACAGGAAGTGCCAGAAGGTCCCACACAGAAAGAGCAGTCTGACGTAGGTCACACTTTGCAGATTTTGTATCCGTGTAAATGAAACCGCAATAGTATCTTCCAAAACTGTGTGTGAGATCCATAGGCGGAGCATGAGCACTGCACACTGCCTAACTGGATTGTTTTTTAACAACCTCTGCACCACACACACACACACACACACACACACACACACAAACTTTCCCTTTCAAAAGTATTTCCCTGGGAACCTGGGTTTTCCTCTGTCCTCCTGCCAGAGACATGAGTACGTGGTTTGTTGTGATGGTTCACAAAGGAATGCTCAAGGGCACACAGCATTTTCTCCTGAGAGACCTTCTTTAGTGTGTTGGTTATTTGTTTACATGAATACGTTGGCCCTACAATAATGTAATTATTACATAAATAAACACCCTTGCTTGCAGAGAAGACTAAGCTATCATTTTATACTTTATGCACATTTCCAGGTAGGATAAAATGGTCAAATGTAAGCTTTTCCAAAAATTATCTGATGTATAACAATGGCTCCTATACAGATCAGTGTTGGGCATTAGGAGCATTGCTGAATTCTCTTTTGCAGCATTTCTACTTGACTGCTTATAATATTGTACTTAAATATATGTATATATATATATATATATATATATATATATATATATATATACACACACACACATATATATGTAAACTTTTGCACTGTGTGACTGTTGATGTGCCAGAATCCACAAACATTTTGGGCTGTATTGTGATTTCTTGCATGTAGTGTGTGATTATATATGACTAATAAAGAAAACCTACTCGTAAAACAAATATAACTCATGTCCTCTTTATTCTCGCATGATAACTGTTCAGTTTGGAGTGAATAGTCTCATGAGGGCCTAAGTTCAAGCTCTAGCACCCATGTTATAAATAGATAGATAGATAGATAGATAGATAGATAGATAGATAGATAGATAGATAGATAGATAGATAAATGCCAGCTATGGTGGTATGCACTTGCCATTCCAGAGTTAGGAGGCTGAAAACAGGCAGATCTCTACAGATCACTAGCCAGCCATCCTACCCTAATCCATGAGCTCCAGGGCCTACTATCACAAAACTCTGTTTCAAGAACTAAGACAGCACCTGAGGAATTATAACTAAATTGGTTTCTGGTCTCCACATGCATGCATATTTACACACACACACATATAAACACACACACACATACACTCACACACATAACATTCACACATATTCACACAAACTCACACATATACACACACACTAACACATACACACACTCACAAACATATATACTCACACATACACACACTCACACATACATATATACGCACATATGCACATATACACACTCACACATACACACACAAACATATACATCCACACACACATAAACACACACAATCATACACATAGACATTCACACACACACACAAACTCACACATAAATATTAAATATCTTCAGATAAATGTTGTAATGTAGGCTTAAGTTAAAGGATTATAGTAACAGTATGTTAATTAATAATTTAGTAATTTTTACAAACAACACTAACTTTAGTACTCAGTAAGTAATTCAAAGGGAATTTTAAAAGTAGGCTTTTTGTCTTCACACTTCCTAATTTTAGAACTAAGGTAGCCTCAAATCTTGACAGGTATAGTTTCATTAGCTGGCATTTTCAATCAAGCCAAACAGCAAATCAGCAACAAAATCTCTCTGCTGTAAAATACACAGTTGAAAATACAAATCTCTAAAGTCACTTCTAACATACTTTTCAAAAATAAACACACTATTGATGCACATTAAGCAATGAAAGCCTTTGTAAAAAATATGGATTTCCATGGGTGAAACAGAGAACAAGCGCAGTTAGTGTGCTGCACCCGCTCCAGTAGTGACTTGCGTGACAGGCCTAGAAACCTGGACGTAGTCCTGAGGCAAAAAGTTCACGGAAACTTAGTGTCCTAGAACCATGGCATCCTGTAAAACGAATGCTCCAAAAATGTCTTTGCTTTAATGTCCTTGCTTTACCAGTGAATGGATCTGTATGCTTTTCCTCAATACTGTTTTATTATAAGAGCCTCTAAGGATTGATTTTGACATTTGGCTAAGTTAGATTAGCCTCCACCAGTGTTCCAATATCCTAGGCAGTGCTTGAGCTGACCCTGGGCTTGGATCGCAGAGTCACACCCATACACAGGAATTTACAATGACCTAGGAAGAAGGAAGGTTGTGGTCTGAGAAGGAACTAGAGTAAATACTTAGAACTATAGATAGCTGAGTCACTCCCATACACAGGAATTTACAATGGCCTAACGGGGAGGTGGACTATACAATAGACTAGAATTGGAACTATGGCAAGGGCAAGAAGCCCTTGCCCCTGGCTTCTAAGATTAAGCTTACCTTGGGTGGGACTGCTTTTTTTTTTTTTTTTTTTAGATATTTTTTCATTTACATATCAAATGCTATCCTTAAAGTCCCCTATACCCTCCTCCCCATCCCCCACCTCTGCCCTGCTCCCCTACCCACCCACTCCCACTTCTTGGCCCTGGCATTTCCCTGTACTGGGGCATATAAAGTTTGGTGGGACTGATTTTGAATCCCAGCTATTAACATTGATTTTATCCCAGTTGGTTCCTGTTAGCTTTTAGTATGCATTCTTCTGTTTTGTTGTAAAAGTCATTTTGCATCAGATAACTTCAATGTCCCTTGGATGGCCTAAATGTATCACTTAACTTCTCTATTTTCTGTAATATATAAGACTGATGCTCACTTTGACAAATTGCATTCAGATACAGCACACTCCCTTGTGTCCATATTTGTTTGTCATTCCTCGCCAACTCCCTGCCCACCTGTACTGGAACCCTGATTTCTACCACGGATTGAGGGGGGCCGACTGAGGCTGGTCTGCTGCGGCATTAGTGGCTAGGTATTCATTCAAGTGTGAAGTCATCTCACTCATGCTAACGTGTTTAGTGAGAAAACAATAAACTACTTCAAAACCTGAGTAACCTCAAGTCTTGTATATTCAGAGACTGTTAGGTATCCCTGTGTGAGCTCTACCGACCACTACAAGATGCAACTTCTGACGCATGCCTTCATTACTCTTCTTCAACTTCCCAAACCTTGCATAGTGTTCCATTCCTAACAATTAAAGGCAAATTCTGTCCCAAGACCTCCAAGGGCCTTCACTCTTTCACCACAGTTGACATCTAGGCTGTTCCCAGTCTCAGGAAGCCCCACATGTACACATCTGGTTCTTCATGTGAGATGACCATTTTTCAGAGTATTGCTAAGTCCTACGTGTGAGACAGGCTGCAGGAGACTGAAAATAATTCACTGAGACATGGTATAGAATAAAAACTTACTAACAAGGATGATCTATGAGGTACGTGCATGGGCCAAAATGGCTGCTATTCAGAAGGTTCATGAAGAAGACTGTGGCCCAATGGTATATACCTCGGAAAGTTCACCAATGGTGCCTGGCTGGGCAAAAATGTTCATCCTCCCTACAATGCTCATCCTGGACTGCCTACTATAGGTGAAGGACTATCATAAGCTAGACTACCTAAATAGTGCATCAACAGCTTGCTTGGTCTTGGTCTCATCAGCTTTCAAGGAGCAGATGACCACACAGAGGTGCAGGAAAGCACATTGCTTGTGCAGACAATGCTGAGGCCCTCGTTCCTAGTGGGATAAGGGGTGGGTTGACTTTATCTATTCCAGTCGTGGCCTGTTCTCATCATCTTGTACTTGACAAGAACCTTGGGGATGGAAAAGGAACATAGCATTGGAGGCTCTACCTTTCTCAGAGATTATATGTGTATATCTCAGCAGAGAACATTTTGGTGTATAAATCACAGTGGTTCTCATAGGTGATTATACTAATTTCCCTTTCCTCCTGCAGGCTGAGAGAGCTCCATGCTCTCTATTCAAATCAACATTTGATATAGCCAGCTTTTTATCAGTTTTAGTTATTGGTGATATAGTGATGTCTTATATAACTTTCATTTTGAAAAAGAATTATAAGTATCATATTTCCTTAAAAGCATATGGATGCTTCCTTGCTTAATATACCTATACAAATGTTGTATAGGTTCTTTATTAGGTTGAATAGTATGCTCTGTTGGATTATAGTTCTGTATATTTTCCGAATGCAAGTCCTTCACTGGAGTTATATACAAACACATGTGTGCATATATACCTGTGTGCATGTGCAGATGTAGCATATGGGTAGATCACGTAATTCTTCTCAGATACCTACTGATAATGTAGTTATATGGGTACCCAGACACTAGGAATGAGCTAATCTTTCTGAAACCATGAAGCAGAGTTGTTTCATCCAAAGGACAAAGAAAAAGAGAGCCTCATTGGATAAAGTCAACACTGTCAACATCATCTCCCTTTCTGATGTGCCAACATACTCTCTGAGTCATTGCTGTATGAGGGTTGTCCAGACCAAAAAAAGCTCAGGCTCCTTGAGATCTGAGGATCTACAGTGTGTGCATAATGAAAGCAGAAGATACAATGTCCCTGGAAAACTGACCCTCAGCTACCGGAATCCTCCTACTCCCTCAAACACTCAGATGGAGAAAGCTCAGTGCCCTAAACATGGAAAATGATACAGATGTAACAGATTCAAATCTACACCAGGAGCTGCAAATTATATTCAGGACAGCAACATGTTATAAGATATTAGCTGTGACTCAGAAGCTCCCTCCTCAAACTTCTGACCCAGATAGCAGGAGTGATTGGGTCTGCCTGCAGAAGCATCCTTCCAGAAACTGGCCAGCCAAGGAGATATTTAAAAATTCATATGCATTTTCAGGATAGAGTCAGAGAAACACAATTCACAAACTGAAAATGAGAATAGTAGCTAACCCAGTTATCAAAAATAGGTGATAGGAATGGCTTATTGAAATGAGAGTTCATGTTGGGAAGAGAGCTTTAGTCTTTATTTATTCAACATTTTTAATGGGGTCATGGGACCCCCAGGGACAGACTGATGGCTAACCAAATCTTGGACCATTTCCCATGTTTTGACAAAACTTGGTTGTTTTTTACCATCTCCTTTTTTGTTGCACATGATTAAATGGAGATACCTTTGCAAAGACAAGCTAAGAATAGCATGGTATATCTGAAAACCACAGTTGTCCTCTGTGGATGCATGTCCCAAAGTACTGATACACTTCATCTTGGTCTACATGCAGATAAACATTTGCTGTTATTACTTCAATCTTCTCCCTAGTGACAGAATCCATGCCAAAACTGAACAATTTCAATGCTGATTTCTCTTAGCTTCTTGAGCCTGGGGTCCTGAAGCATTGACCTTCCTCAACCTTTGCAGAGAGCTAGAGCCTCCAAGAAATGCAGGCAGTAGATGGAGACGCTGTGTAAGCTTTCCCTACTAAGGCCCAGCATTTATAGTTGCTTCTTGTTGAAAAAAAAACTGCATGTTTTTTAAGAGAAAACACCAAGCAAGTGTTTAGTGACTCTGGAATCTCATTACTCAGGAGGCTGAAGCAAGGGATCACCATGAGTTTAAGGTCATATATAGAGCCATATATGTAGTTCCAGGTCAACCTGAACTTTAGACTGAGATCCTGACTCAGAACAGCAACAATGAAAATGCCCTCTTGAAGCACCATTATAGACCCCAGATGCTCGCTTAGAACAGACTAGGCTCATTATTTTGACTTGCCTAATGGAGGACAGGGAAAACATTCTCTTTTGAGTGTATGAGACCTAGGAAGACAGATTTCAGCCTCCACACAAAGCCCGAGTCACTCACTCTCCTCAGAGAAAGGGGACTAGCTGGTTGGTGCCATGGGAACATCTGAATGAGTCTGGTGGGTTCCAGTTGACAGAGGCACAAGAAGCCATAGCAAAGAGAAAACATGTGACCACCTACCTGTGTCACACTTGTCACAGCCCTACCTGAGCTATCAAATGTTATCTTCTATTCTTCCCATTACTAACTCAATCATACCTCCTTTGTAGAGTTAAATTTTAAATGCTTAATATAGAGAATCCCTCTGCCCAGTGGAGAAGGAGAGAAGAGAAACCTCACTGGGAATTTGACACTGGGATATCCTAACTCTTTTTTTTTAATTAATCATTTTATTCATTTACATTTCAAATGAGATCCCCCTTCCTGCTTACCACTCCACAGACCTCCCCCAACTCACTCCCCTCTACCCCCTCCCCTTCTCCCCCTCTACCCACTCACCCACTCTCACCTCACACCACTAGCACCCCCTATGCTGGAACATCAAGCCTCCCTCCCCTTCCATTGATGTTAGCTAAGGCCATCCTCTGCTACATATGTATCTGGAGCCCTGGAAGCTCCATGTATACTCTATGGCTGGAGGTTTAGTCCCTGGGAGCTCTGGATGGTTCAGTTAGTTGATATTGTTCTTCTTATGGGGCTGCAATCTCCTTCAGCTCCTACAGTCCTTCCCCTAGCTCTTCTATTGGGGTCTCCAGGCTCAGTCTGATGGTTGGCTGTGAGTATCTACATCTGTATTGGTCAGGTGCTGGTAGAATCTCTTAGGGAACAACCATACCAGGCTCCTGTCAACAAGCACTTCTTGGCATCAGCAATAGTGTTAGGGGATTGGTATCTACAGATGGGATGGATCCCTAGGTGGGGTGGTCTCTGGATGGCCTTTCCTTCCATCTCTGTTCCAATTATTTGTCCCTGTCTTTCCTTTGGACAGGATAAAACAATGCCAACACATTTCTGCTGTATGATCAGGGAAGTGATGTCAGCTAAGACCAAGCAGTGCTGTAGGCTGAGCTTTCTTGCTCCTCACACCCACTTCAATCTCTAGAATGCTTAAATGTCCTCAGGATCCAGTGAATCCTTCAGGCCTATATCTGCACTCTTTAACTGGCCCATGTCCATTTCTGCCATGGACAAAGTCTGAAATCCACAAGCAAAAACTTTACCTTAAGTATAAACATACTGGATAGAGGCAGCATCTGAGGCTGCCTTCTCTACTGCATCACTGTAAAGTGTGGACAAGGCTGCCAATTAGCAAAGATTCTAACATGTTGCTTGTGATAGAAGGGTGGAAGATGAAGGCAAGCAAAGCTGTAGGTAGCTGTCCACCCCTGCCTGACAAAAGAAAACTCTCATATTACCATTTAAGAATTGAGAGTACCCTTGCAGCCCACTTAATAGTCCACTTAATAATAGAACTAAACTTGTAAGTTTTTATCAGTTGTGTACCATTTGCTGTGTGCCCCTAAATCCTTTATGGTTATTATTTCTTCCGATCATTACAGCAGCTTTGTCAGGTGATATAACTAGAATCCAATTTAATAGACAAGAAAATCAAGGCTAAGATTGGTAGCACTTTCAATAAAATCGTTTCTCAAGCATGTGGGAGCTGTGTGAAACTACTAGAGGAGAGATGTGAACAAGCCTCTTTTCGTCTCAGAACCAATGACAAAGCAAAGGATACCACCGAGGTCCAACTTAGTGAAACAATGAGTTTTATTGGAGTTTCATTTAAGAATAGGCATGAGGGGTCTTGGAAGCTGAAACGACTCAAAGCCAGGCACTGGAGCACGCTGCCCAGCTTCAAGCGGGTCAGCAGGTTGCAGAGTATATTTCCCTGGCAACTGAGCTATGGGTTGTCTGAGCCTCGTCCAGTCAGCTTGGCTGATCTTTGCCTCTTATGGGCCACTAGCCTGGACTGAGAGTGTCTCTTGGCAGTCCTCTCTGCTTATACATCACTGTGGAAGGAGAGTCCCAATGAAGCTGGTCAGTTTCAAGGACTTTCAGGAGCTTTGAGCTGTTTGTTTCCTGAGTTCAGTGAACTTCCGTGCAGGGATTGGATGACTCACCTCCTTTCAGATCATCCTAGGTCTTAATGAGCTTCCCTCCATGATGGAATGTTTTGTCTGTGAGGAAATTGCCACGCAACCCTGTGTGACATGTGATGGCAGTAGAAAGGCTAATATGTAATTGGAGAAATAAATCTAGAGGTAAGTTGATGCTACAGACTACAATCAGGAGGGTAAGCTTCACATCTCCCTGTCCTCTGGTTGTGTTTGTTGTGTGCTCGTGCCTAATACAAGATCAGCAAATGATTTTTCTTAATTATCGATGTTTACCTTTTTTTTTTTTTTACTTTGGAGAAATAAATAAGGCATCAGAATTGTCCTTGATATCCCCAAAGTATAAAAAATATCACAAAGTATTAATACTTTTTAATTAAACTATGTAATAGTTACTTGTATACTAGGTTCTTTTGATGATAATTCTACTGACAAGCTAGAAATGTTTATAATTTGTAACCAATGAATTAAACATCAATTAGTCAATAAATATTCTATACTGATAGTGACAATGGCAGTTACTGAAAACTCAAAATCAAAGTCTGATCATTTTCCACTTTTGCTCCAATTTATTTTAAATAGTGCCATGGAAATGGTCTTTAACATAAGACGAGATGATGAGGCCGGGTGGTGGTGGCGGCGCATGCCTTTAGTCCCAGCACTTGGGAAGCAGAGACTGGCGAATTTCTGAGTTTGAGGCCAGCCTGGTCTACAAAGTGAGTTCCAGGACAGCCAGGGCTATACAGAGAAACCCTGTCTCGAAAAAAACAAAAAAACAACAACGAAAAAGAGAAGATGATGGTATAAATATATTCATATATATACATACACACACACACACACACACACACACACACACATATATATATATATATATATATATATATATATCTTGGATATATATAATATATAATGTGTGTTACCTATTATGTGTGCAATAATACAATGCTTTATGTTTATAAGACTGCAAAGAAAAATAATGGCCAAAGTTAATATGGAAAATGGGCAAATAAAACAAGTGAATAAAAGTGGAGATGAATGAAGAGAATTAAGAAGGACAAAGAGTAATAGGGTCTTGCCTGAGTCAGAGAAAGGAGATGTAGAAGACAAAGAACTCTGAGACCTGACTCTCTAATTGGGGGGGGGGGGGCTGGCATGTTCTTATAGTTAGGAATGATGTTCAAAATTCATTCACTACCATTAGATATAAGTATTAAGAACAGTGTAAGAAAAAGCCATGATTTTCTCTTTTAAGGAGGTCAGAGCCCAACATAAAACCACAAACACTAAGCAGGCCATCAACAAGAGCTAAAATTCTGAGCCTTACACTCACAGTGACCTTGTGTAGTGGTTTGAATGAAAATGGTCCCCATAGGTTCACATGTTTGAATTCTTTGTCTCCAATTGGTAGAAGCATTCAACAAAGATTAAGGGATATGGCCTTGCTGGACAAAGTGTCTCCCTGGGGATAGACTTGGAGGTTTAAAAAGACTTATGCTCCTTTGAATTAGCCCTCTCTGCTTCCTATCTGTGGGTCAAGATGTGAGCTTCCAGCTGTTTCTGCTGCCATGATGGACTCCAACCCTCTGAAACTGTATGTTCAATTAAACACTTACTTTTATAAGTTGCTGTGGTCACAGCATTTTGACAAGAGAAAAGTAACTAAGACAGAAGTTATCAGGAGTAGGATATTATTGTGACAGGCCTGACCATGTGGTGTGGTTGAGGAATGTAAAATACTTTGGGACTTTAGACTAGAAAAGCAATAGAACACTGTAGGCAAAACTTAGTGGATCGTCCCAGTATGGTTTTGGACAGTGCTAAGAACTATGCAGACTGTGGAGCACAGCTCAAGAGACTGTAGATTAGAACAATATCAGCGACTGGGCTACAGGCTACTCTTGTGATATTTTGGCAAAAATATGGCTGTTTTCTGCCCTTGTCTTAAGAGTTTGCCTGCACCTAAATTTAAAAGTAATAAGGAATTTCTTTGGGGGAGGAGACTTCAGGACTGCCTAATGTCGACTCTATTGACTCTTTTGTGTAATTACTAGTTACCATTCGTACACAGGTCTCCAAGGAAAAAGAACATGTGGAGAAAAAACGAAAGGCAAGCACCAAAGTAATCAACATGAGACCTGGTCTACACTGGTACAAAGGGAAGGGTGCCCTCAGCTCAAGACCCTGACCAACTAAGCTTCCAACCTGTGAAAAAGCAAAGGTCAGGTGAATTTCCTACTCTCAAAAAGTAACAACAAATCAAAGCTTCTACAAATGTGATGGAAGAGTTCCAGGGTTCGCTCCACAAGTGGGTAGTCAAACTAAAAAATGGCATCCATGGGCATCAAACTTTAGCCATAAAGATTATACCTTAAAGGGGCTAGAGAGTCTTCTTCTGTGTTTAAGGAGAGCCACTGTGGCAACGAGTGTGGCAGGGGAATCTCAGCATGGACACCCTGAGAGGTCTCCATGCAATGTCTTCATGCAATGAAGCTATAAAAATAAAGCCTGGACTGTGTGAGATGCCAGAGCCATGTGCCAGAGCCATGGGATATGTGTCAAGCAGAGCTGCACATGGGAATGGAACTAGACCAAGAGACAGAAGTGTATTACGGTTAACAAACTGGAAGGATGGCACCATCTGAGCCCTCTAACACCAGACTAGTCTTGTTCAATGTTGCCTCCCTATGATTCAATTTTTCCATTTTAAAATGATAATGGATATTCTATGCCATTGTGTGTTGGAAGTGTATAGTTTGTTTTTATTTTATTTTACAGAGGATTACAGATAAGAGATTGCTTCCAGTCTCAAAGGAGATTTTGAATGTTGGCCCTGAAAATTGGAAAGAATATGGAAACATTTTAAGTTGGACTAAACACATTTTGATTTATAATATGGTCACACATCTACAGGGGTTAGGGAGCAGAATGTAGAGGGTTAGATGAAAATGAGTTCCATGGCCTTATATGATTGAATACTTGGTCCCCAGCTGGTGAAACCATTTGGGAAGGATTAGGGGGTGTGGCCTTACTGGAGGAAGTGTGTCACTGGAGGTGGACTTTGAGATTTAAAGAGAATCATGCCACTTTGAGTTAATCCCCTCTGCCTCCTGTTTTTGGGTCAAGACATGAGCTCTCAGCTATTCCTTCTGCCATGCCTTTGCTCAGCCATCATGGACTTCAACCCTCTGAAACCATACGTGCAATTAAATGTTCTCTTTTATAAGTTGCCTTGGTCATGGTGTTGGAGTCCATGATGTCTGAGCAAAGCATGGCAGAAGTACCTGGGAGCATCAGGTAGTTCTTTCTATATGTTGAATCTGTGGTAGCTAATTTAGTTTCAGAGAAGCAATCAGAGTGAAAGACACTTAAAAATTCTAGCAAATTTGAGGAGGCACTTCAATCAATCTCAGCACACATCCAACTTCCTAGAAATTTTATCAAATGCTTTCCACCCCTTTATTGAATATGTAAGGGAAAATACAATGCACAGAAAGAACTACCCGACTTTCCCAGTGAGATGTCATTGACAGAAATTCCACTTGAGTTGGTAAAACCCCAAAGCAGTTGAGGAAGCAAGTGAGTGTACAGGCTTTGGCAAGACATTCTCTGATTTAGATATAAAACCAGCTCAGAGAGCCTGTAACATCAAGATGCAAAACACTTTTGGGCTGTGAGTCAGTTTTCTTCTCCAGGCAATTAGCAATTACCAGCATTTATTCAGTGAATGGGAGTCAGGCAAACAGACAGACGTTGACAGTCTGTTATTACTGCACAAAAGAACTGCAGCTTTTATCCTCTCAGAGGAAGGAAGACTTTCAGAACGCCTCAACCAACTTTCAGGCTCACACACTTCCCAGGCCTATGATTTATTTCATCATCGACCTTAAAAATAATATAAAGTTCAGCCATTTCTATTTGAGGAACCGCTTGCAGATGTACCTCCCAAGACTCCCATGGAGCCAAAGAGACTGTTGACAGCAACTACAAACATAGAGGCACTGAGTCAACAGCCCACAGAGGGCGCCAGGCTATACCACTCACACACTGCTTCATTCCAAGGAAGGGCACCTGTTCTAGTTTCCTTCCTTTTGTTGTAGTAAAAATACTCTGAGAAAAGAAAACTTAGAACAGGAAGAGTTTCAGTCCATCACTGGGGAAAAGTTAAAGCAAGAACTTTAAACAGCTAGTCACACTATGTCCACAATCAAGGGAAGAGACAAAATAATGCATACATGCATGCATAGTTGCTCGCAAGCTGTCTTGCTTGACATATTCTGCTTGATTATGCCACCCATATAATTCAGGACCCCTGACTAAGGAATGGTGCTGCCCAGAGTGGACTGAGTCAGCATTGTCACACATTAGTTATCCTACTTAGATATGCTCAACCCAATTCCTCATTGAGGTACTACTCTTCATAGATTCTTCTAGAATGTGTCAAGTTGACAATAAAAGTTATCCATCCCAACACCCTTCATGCAAGCTTCCTTTACCACTTTCCACTATGTAGATGATGTTTCTGTAAGATCAAATCAAATGTGATAATTACTTATCATTGGGAACCAGTACTAGATACTCATAGAAGCAAGAATGAATGGGTCATCTGTGCTTGGATCTGGCTCTCTTCATCCATAGGCTTTCAGCTTGGCCAGAGGCTGAGCAAGGCAGCCAAAGGCAATTTGGAGTCTCCTGGTTAGGTTATAATCCAGCACTCTCAAACCACAAGCAGATCTACCTCCAATACTGATGGAAACATTCTTTAAAGGATAGCACCTAATTAATCCAAGACTTATTTCAGCTTTCCTATTTGACAGAATCATAAACTCTACCTCACAGGAAATAGAAACACTGTACAAGAAGCATGCTCCCTTGCACACGATGCATGGGCAATACATACAGGTGTTAGAAGTTAAGAGCTCATCTACTTTTTGTCAGCCAGTTATAAAGTGTCCTTATCATTAAATCTTAGTGCTCTGTCCATCAACCCTTAGTGTACAAAAGTCCAGCCCTGTCTATTCATTCCCTCTCACATTATCAGCCTTATCAAGAGTAGAATTCCAAGCATTTGTGTAGCCTGGAGGTTACCCAGAGCACCACACAGCTTTCCTAGCCCTGATCCCTTACTGCCTTTCCCCAACCCTACTAGGGTCCCTTTTTTCCACCTATGATCCTATGTAAACTGTGGCATCTAAAATAATAGCTTCCTCCATAGCACTATGTTCATTCAGGCCTGTAAAACACTGTCCAAAGTACAAGTGTTCCTTCCTACTTGCTGTCCTTCTTGCGCTGTAGACGGTGTCTTCCGAGTTTTAATCCTCTCTGGAGATTTCCAGTTTTATAGCCCCACACTCTTGTCACTTCTCTCACTCTGGACCACTACCATGCAACAAACCTATGTTCACCTATGTTCTATGACAATCTGGTATTGGCATGAAGTCCTTGAATAGTCTCTACCCAGAGTAGATGAACTATAGCCAGATTAAAGTGTCTCATCTTCAATCAGAAATAAAGTCACATGTGAAAAAAAAACACATGTGCATACAACTGCACAGGTACAACATATGTTCAATAAAATCTGCTTCCTATCATTTTAATAAATTTCTACCAAAAGCCAACCTGCTTATGTTTCTCTTAATATTTTTTTCTTTTTCTTACTTCTGTCTTCTATACTTCTGTACTTTAAATATATCCCCCAATGTACTGGAAACATCATTCCCTAAATCATGTGTCAAGTCAATGATACTTGTGACCCATAGGAGGTATGTGGGATTCAATGGGGTCATGAGAGTGAGCCCCTCCTGTATTTTCCTGAGCTATATTTCCCAATTTATATCATTCTTGTCTTCCTCTTCCTGTATCTACATCAATACCAAAGTCCAATTTGTATCTCATCTCTTCCTGAAGCTTTCCTTAACTACCCCCTCTAACACACAGTTTGCTTCATCTGTGTATATTCAACATCACTGTTGGTGACATAGTTGAACAATAAATTTGCCTTTTCCATGACAGAAAAATGGTCAGTTAAGAGTAATAAGAGTATAGGTAGCAATGTAAGAGTATGAACTGTACTCCCACATAAACTATGAAGAAGAAGAACTTGAGGTGTTGGACATAATGGTTTGAAAGTTTGTCTCTCAAAAACTCACACTGAGGTCTAGCTGTATTGTAAGAGTGTTGAAAATGGGGTTTCCAGGAGGTGATTGAGCCATGAGGACTCCTGCCTTGTGGTTAGGATCAACACCACCACAAAATGAGGAAGTCCAGGTCCTGTTTTATCTCTAAGATTTCTCCAGGTGCTGGCACCTTGAACTTAGACCTCTACTGTTCCAGAATACTGAGGCAATACATTTTCATTTATTATAAGTTACCTAGCATGTTCTTTTCTTTTTTGTTGTTGTTGTTGTTGGTTTTGGGGTTTTTTTTTTTTTTTGGTTTTTTTGTTGTTGTTTGTTTGGGTTTTTTTGGTTTTTTGAGACAGGGTTTCTCTGTGTAGCCCTGGCTGTTCTGGAACTCACTTTGTAGACCAGGCTGGCCTTGAACTCAGAAAACTGCCTGCCTCTGCCTCCCGAGTGCTGGGATTAAAGGCATGTGCCACCATGCCCAGCCTGTTCTGTTCTCTTGTAGCAGCACAAACTGTACTAAGATAATAAGAACTTTTTATGCAATCAGTGAGTGACAGGTTAGTATGAGAGAAGCTAGCATAATGAGCCATTAGTATGTGTCTATCAGTGGTTTCCCACTCCAAGAAGTAGAATTTCAATAGATCCTGGGAGTCTAGGAGAGGCAAGCTTTTCATTAAGAATGAATATGTCATATCAAATGTTTGTATCGGCTACATGCTGTGTGACAAATACCACAGGGTTTTAGTAGCCTACAGTTCCATTCATGAATTCACAGATGTGCAAGTAGACTAGGATTCTGTTCATACAATTGCTTTTTGCTTCTCACTGAAGGTCTACACATCGCTAGCAGCATCTCTGCTGCATGATAATCCTACTTACATCTGCAAGCTATTGGCAGAGAAAGAAAGAACACAAGACAAGATTTCAGTGCCAGACATCAAAGCAAGCCAACACCTATACCAAGGTGCTGAACACATTCCTCTTACAGTGAAGCAATTACAATGGATGGGGTCGAGAAAATAAATAGGGATTCAGATTCCATTTACCATTCATCCACAGCAAACAAAGTCTAAGTGTAAAAATCAATAAAATGGGACGATAATCAGAAGCTTGGCATTCATTGTTTTGCTCCACTCTGACACTCCGTGGGTTTAAGGGAAAGATTTCCAGTTTGATCCCTAAAACTAAGAGGGTTAGACTAAATAGATTTCACATTGGCTTTAAAATCTCACAAATGGCATTTATTCCTCTTCTTCTTTGTCTGATAATGCAACCTAGGTCACTTATGGAACAGTAAAAATAACAGTCATAATTACAATCATCCATCTATCATATCCCCTTTTCTCTGAACATTTATGCCAACTTATTTTCCCTAACAACCTATTAGCCATTATGATAAAGAATGAGTGAAGTTTATTTGTTTTTAGATCACCTAACATTAAAATGGCAGGGTAGGATTTGACTCAGGAAGGCTGACTCGCAGTCTGCGGTCTAAATAACCACACACATGACATCTCCAGTGTGTGCTTTCCTAAACCAAACTCTTCACTAAACCATCCTTTTCTCTGTTTCCTTCCCCATCATTGACATCTCCACTCATGCTGTTGTATAGGATGCTGACAACGCTCTTAAGTTTTTCTCCTCTCTGTGTAGATAGTGGTCTCCGGCTTCCACAGCTTCCATCATTTTGAGATGCTTTACATCCACCCAGTTCTGTCCACCCCATCACCTACACTACAAGCCCCATCACCATGTCTATTAGACAACTGCCAAGAACTTTAAACTGCATCTTCTACTTCTTGTGAGCATCACATCTGTTCTTCCTCAGCTCCACAACTCAGTGGCTCCTGGTTTGGCCCTTGAATCCAGACTCTTCTATGTGATCTGTGATGTTGTTTTCATAGACTACCCCTGATTAAGGACATGGCCTCATGCCTTGTCATCTCACCTAAAACACAGACTATGGTGATTTGAATATGCTTGGCCCAGACAGTGGCACTATTAGTAGGTGTGGCTTTGTTGGAGTAGGTATGGTCTACTTAGAGATCAGAGTGTCACAGGGGAGGCAGGACTTTGAGGTAGGTAATATATATGCTCATGTTCTTCCCAGAGTGAGACACAGTAGTCTTTTCCTGGCTGCCTTCAGATCAAGATGGAGAACTCTCAGCTCCTTTCCCAGAGCCATGTTTACCAGTACATTACCATGTGTGTCCCCATGATAATAATGGACTAAATCTCTGAACCTGTAAGCCAGTCCCAATTAAATGCCCTTATGAGAGTTGCCTTGGTCATGGTGTTCCTTCACAGCAGTAAAAGCCTAACTAAGACATAGACTATCTGCTTCAGCAAGAGAATAGTCATTTTTCATATATGTCATGTTTTCCCTGCTCTCAAGTATCCTCCCTCCTTTTCCACTCATGTAACCAATTGCTTTTGTTTTTGCATATTTAATTATGATACCAACACCTCTAGACAGCACTCTGAGATACCCTGCCTCATGTTCCCAAATCATTTTACTCTTTCTCTTAACATGACACTTACCATTAAAGATTAGAAGTTTCCTTTCTCGATGGTTCCACCCAAAATTTAGACACCTGAAAAGCAGGAAGAGCCTTGCATATGAAAAAGTTTCTTCAGAAAAAAAACAACAACAACAAAAAAAAACAACAAAAAAAAAACAGCCTCAGAAAATCCTATCTCTGGGAAGATGACATAGAGATAGTTTCCTTTACTTCTCCCAGAAAACATAACTAAAAATTGAGAACAAATGCAGTACATAAAATCAATAACATTAAAAGGATTATAGTCTGAACAGTAACTTGTAAGTCTCTAGCAAGACTGCAAAAAAAAAAAAAAAGAAAAAAAAAGACACACGTTACTGAAATCAGCAATTAAAACAAGGGTTACCAGTACAGATCCCACAGACATTAAAAATAAATATATAAAACAACAAAAGTAAATGTGCCAACTTCAGGGAATTTGTATAATGCATCAAAAATCACAAAGTAACACAAATCAGCAAATACAAAATAGGTAATAAAATATCCAAAATAAATTAGATTTCTTATATAAACTTTCTCAAAAACAGGTACCATCACACCAATCTTTTCTGTAGAGAATTCTACCACATAGTTAAAGAACTAAATCAGTTCTATGCAATCTTACCAGTAAGATAGAAGAGATAGGAGAGCTCTTTATAACTCATTTTCTAAAGTTACTGTTATACCAATGCCAAACCAGACAAGCATAGTATAAAATAAAATTGTAGACTAACACCTTTCATGAATATAAAAGTAAAAATCCTTACCAACATATCAGCCAATTAGATAAGCAGTACACACACAAAAAAATCATTACACGGCCAGCAGAGTCTCCAGACACCCGCAAGGACCCACACAGGAATCCCCACGGGATCCTAAGACTTCTGGTGAGTGGAACACAACTTCTACCAGGAGGCAGGTTCCAACACCAGATATCTGGGCACCTTCCCTGCAAGAATAGAGCTTCCTGCAGAGAATACTCTGACCACTGAAACTAAGGAGAGAGCTAGCCTCCCAGGTCTGCTGATAGAGGCTAACAGAGTCACCTGAGGAACAAGCTCTAACCAGAGACAACTATAACAGCTAGCTTCAGAGATTACCAGATGGCGAAAGGCAAACACAAGAATCCTACTAACAGAAATCAAGACCACTCACCATCATCAGAACGCAGCACTCCCACCCCACCTAGTCCTGGGCACCCCAACAAAACTGAAAATCTAGACCCAGATTTAAAAGCATATCTCAGGATGATGGTAGAGGACATCAAGAAGGACTTTAATAACTCACTTAAAGAAATACAGGGGAGCACTGATAAAGAGTTACAAGTCCTTAAAGAAAAACAGGAAAACACAACCAAACAGGTAAAGTCCTTAAAGAAAAACAGGAAAACACATCCAAACAGGTGATGGAAATGAACAAAACCATACTAGACCTCAAAAGGGAAGTAGACACCATAAAGAAAACCCAAAGTGAGGCAACGCTGGAGATAGAAACCCTAGGAAAGAAATCTGGAGCCATAGATGCGAGCATCAGCAACAGAATACAAGAGATGGAAGAGAGAATCTCAGGTCCAGAAGATTCCATAGAGAACATCGGCACAACAATCAAAGAAAATACAAAATGCAAGAGGATCCTAACTCAGAACATCAAGGAAATACAGGACACAATGAGAAGACCAAACCTATGGGTAATAGGAGTTGATGAGAATGAAGATTTACAACTTAAAGGGCCAGCAAATATCTTCAACAAAATAATAGAAGAAAACTTCCCAAACCTAAAGAAAGAGATGCCCATGAACATACAAGAAGCCTACAGAACACCAAATAGACTGGACCAGAAAAGAAATTCCTCCCAACACATAATAATCAAAACAACAAATGCACTAAATAAAGATAGAATATTAAAAACAGTAAGGGAGAAAGGTCAAGTAACATATAAAGGCAGGTCTATCAGAATTACACCAGACTTTTCACCAGAGACTATGAAAGCCAGAAGAGCCTGGACAGATGTTATACAGACACATAGAGAACACAAATGCCAGCCCAGGCTACTATACCCAACCAAACTCTCAATTACCATAGATGGAGAAACCAAAGTATACCACGACAAAACCAAATTCACACATTATCTTTCCATGAATCCAGCTCTTCAAAGAATAATAACAGAAAAAAAAAACAATACAAGAACGGAAATCACGCCCTAGAAAAAGCAAGAAAGTAATCACTCAATGAACCAAAAAGATGACTGCTACAAGAACAGAATGCCAACTCTAACAACAAAAATAAAAGGAAGCAACAATTACTTTTCCTTAATATCTCTTAATATCAATGGACTCAATTCCCCAAAAAAAAGACATAGACTAACAGACTGGCTACACAAACAGGACTCAATATTCTGCTGCTTGCAGGAAACCCATCTCAGGGAAAAAGACAGACACTACCTCAGAGTGAAAGGCTAGAAAACAATTTTCCAAGCAAATGGTCTGAAGAAACAAGCTAGAGTAGCCATTCTGATATTGAATAAAATCGACTTCCAACCCAAAGTTATCAAAAAAGACAAGGAGGGACACTTCATATTCATCAAAGGTAAAATCCTCCAAGAGGAGAAATCCGACCTGAGTAGGGCCACAAGCCTCTTCCAGTCAGAACAACACCGGGGAAGCTAGGGCGCAGGGTCGGCTGACACTCGCCAACTACCCACAACACCCGCCACAGGATCTTAAGACTTCTGGTGAGTGGAACACAGCTTCTGCTCCAGTCCAATCGCCCGGGAACTGAGACTGCTTTGGTTGGGGAGGCAAAAATATGGCCTGAGTAGGGCCACAAGCCTCATCCGGTCGGACCAGCACCAGGGTAGCTAGAGCGCAGGGTTGGCTGACACCCGCCAGCTACCCACAACACCTGCCACAGGATTTTGAGACTTCGGGTGAGTGGAACACAGAGTCTGCTCCAATCTTTAAACAGTGACAACGATAACAACTAACCCCAGAGATTACCAGATGGCAAAAGGTAAACGTAATAATCTTACTAACAGAAACCAAGACCACTCACCATCATCAGAACCCAGCACTCCCACTTCGCCCACTCCAGGGCACCCCAACACACCGGAAAAGCTAGACACGGATCTAAAAGCATATCTCATGATGATGGTAGAGGAAATCAAGAAGGACTTTAATAACTCACTTAAAGAATTACAGGAGAACATGGCTAAAGAGTTACAAGTCCTTAAAGAAAAACAGGATAACACAATCAAACAGGAAGAAGTCCTTAAAGAAAAACAGGATAACACAATCAAACAGGTAGAAGTCCTTAAAGAAAAACAGGAAATCACATCCAAACAGATGATGGAAATGAACAAAACCATACTAGACCTAAAAAGGGAAGTAGACACAATAAAAAAAACCCAAAATGAGGCAACACTGGAGATAGAAACCCTAGGAAAGAAATCTGGAACCATAGATACGAGCATCAGCAACAGAATACAAGAGATGGAAGAGAGAATCTCAGGTGCAGAAGATTCCATAGAGAACATCAGAACAAAAATCAAGGAAAATGTAAAACGCAAAAAGATCCTAACTCAAAACATCCAAGAAATACAGGACACAATGAGGAGACCAAACCTACGGATAATAGGAGTGGATGAGAATGAAGATTTTCAACTCAAAGGACCAGCAAACATCTTCAACAAAATTATAGAAGAAAACTTCCCAAATCTAAAGAAAGAGATGCCCATGAACATACAAGAAGCCTACAGAACTCCAAATAGACTGGACCAGAAAAGAAATACCTCCCGACACATAATAATCAGAACAACAAATGCTCTAAATAAAGATAGAATACTAAAAGCAGTAAGAGAAAAAGGCCAAGTAACATATAAAGGCAAGCCTATCAGAATTACACCAGATTTTTCACCAGAGACTATGAAAGCCAGAAGATCCTGGACAGATGTTATACAGACACTAAAAGAACACAAATTCCAGCCCAGGCTACTATACCCAGCCAAACTCTCAATTAACATAGATGGAGAAACCAAAGTATTCCACGACAAAACCAAATTCACACATTATCTCTCCACAAATCCAGCCCTTCAAAGGATAATAACAGAAAAAAACCAATACAAGGATAGGAACCACGCCCTAGAAACAACAAGAAGGTAATCCCTCAACAAACCTAAAAGAAGACAGCCACAAGAACAGAATGCCAACTTTAACAACAAAAATAAAAGGAAGCAACAATTACTTTTCCTTAATATCTCTTAATATCAATGGATTCAATTCTCCAATAAAAAGACATACACTAACAGACTGGCTACACGAACAAGACCCAACATTCTGCTGCTTGCAGGAAACCCATCTCAGAGAAAAAGACAGACACTACCTCAGAGTGAAAGGCTGGAAAACAATTTTCCAAGCAAATGGTATGAAGAAACAAGCTGGAGTAGCCATTCTAATATCAAATAAAATCAACTTCCAACCCCAAGTTATCAAAAAAGACAAGGAGGGAAACTTCATACTCATCAAAGGTAAAATCCTCCAAGAGGAACTCTCAATTCTGAATATCTATGCTCCAAATGTAAGGGCAGCCACATTCATTAAAGACACTTTAGTAAAGCTCAAAGCACACATTGCACCTCACACAATAATAGTGGGAGACTTCAACACACCACTTTCATCAATGGACAGATCGTGGAAACAGAAACTAAACAGGGACACAGTGAAACTAACAGAAGTTATGAAACAAATGGACTTAACAGATATCTACAGAACATTTTATCCCAAAACAAAAGGATATACCTTCTTCTCAGCACCTCACGGGACCTTCTCCAAAATTGACCATATAATTGGTCATAAAACAGGCCTCAAGAGATACAAAAATATTAAAATTGTCCCATGCATCCTATCAGACCACCATGGACTAAGGCTGATCTTCAATAACAACATAAATAATGGAAAGCCAACATTCACGTGGAAACTTAATAACACTCTTCTCAATGATACCTTGGTCAAGGAAGAAATAAAGAAAGAAATTAAAGACTTTTTAGAGTTTAATGAAAATGAAGCCACAACATACCCAAACCTATGGGACACAATGAAAGCATTTCTAAGAGGGAAAATCATAACTCTGAGTGCCTCCAAAAAGAAACTGGAGAGAGCACACACTAGCAGCTTGACAACACATCTAAAAGCTCTAGAAAAAGAGGAAGAAAATTCACCCAAGAGGAGTAGACGGCAGGAAATAATCAAACTCAGGGGTGAAATCAACCAAGTGGAAACAAGAAGATCTATTCAAAGAATTAACCAAACTCGTAGTTGATTCTTTGAGAAAATCAACAAGATAGATAAACCCTTAGCTAGACTCATTGGAGGGCACAGGGACAACATCCTAATTAACAAAATCAGAAATGACAAGGGAGACATAACAACAGATCCTGAAGAAATCCAAAACACCATCAGATCCTTCTACAAAAGGCTATACTCAACAAAACTGGAAAACCTGGACGAAATGGACAAATTTCTAGACAGATACCAGGTACCAAAGTTAAATCAGGATCAAGTTAACGATCTAAACAGTCCCATATCCCCTAAAGAAATAGAAGCAGTCATTAATAGTCTCCCAACCAAAAAAAGCCCAGGACCAGATGGGTTTAATGCAGAGTTCTACCAGACCTTCAAAGAAGATCTAATTCCAGTTCTGCACAAACTATTCCACAAAATAGAAGTAGAACGAACTCTACCCAACTCATTCTATGAAGCCACAATTACTCTGATACCTAAACCACAGAAAGATCCAACAAAGATAGAGAACTTCAGACCAATTTCCCTTATGAATATTGATGCAAAAATACTCAATAAAATTCTCGCTAACCAAATCCAAAAACACATTAAAGCAATCATCCATCCTGACCAAGTAGGTTTTATTCCAGTGATGCAGGGATGCTTTAATATACAGAAATCCATCAACATAATCCATTATATAAACAAACTCAATGACAAAAAACACATGATCATCTCCTTAGATGTGGAAAAAGCATTCGACAAGATCCAACACCCATTCATGATATGAGTCTTGGAAAGATCAGGAACTCAATGCCCATACCTAACCATGATAAAAGCAATCTACAGCAAACCAGTAGCCAACATCAAAGTACATGGTGAGAAACTTGAAGCAATCCCACTAAAATCAGGGACTAGACAAGGTTTTCCACTCTCCCCATACCTACTCAACATTGTACTTGAAGTCCTAGCCAAAATATTCGAAAACAAAAGGAGATCAAGGGGATACAAATTGGAAAAGATGAAGTCAAAATATCACTTTTTGCAGATGATATGATCGTATATATAAGTGACCCTAAAAATTCCACCAGAGAACACCTAAACCTAATAAACAGCTTCGGTGAAGTAGCTGGATATAAAATTAACTCAAACAAATCAATGGCCTTTCTCTACATAAAGAATAAACAGGCTGAGAAAGAAATTAGGGAAACAACACCATTCTCAATAGTCACAAATAATATAAAATATCTTGGCGTGACTCTAACTAAGGAAGTGAAAGATCTGTATAATAAAAACTTCAAGTCTCTGAAGAAAGAAATTAAAGAAGATCTCAGAAGATGGAAAGATCTCCCATGCTCATGGATTGGCAGGATCAACATTGTAAAAATGGCTATCTTGCCAAAAGCAATCTACAGATTCAATGCAATCCCCATCAAATTTCCATCTCAATTCTTCAACGAATTAGAAAGAGCAATCTGCAAATTCATCTGGAATAACAAAAAACCTAGGATAGCAAAAACTCTTCTCAAGGATAAAAGAACCTCTGGTGGAATCACCATGCCTGACCTAAAGCTTTACTACAGAGCAATTGTGATAAAAACTGCATGGTACCGGTATAGTGACAGACAAGTAGACCAATGGAATAGAATTGAAGACCCAGAAATGAAGCCACACACCTATGGTCACTTGATCTTCGACAAGGGAGCTGAAACCATCCAGTGGAAGAAAGACAGCATTTTCAACAAATGGTGCTGGCACAACTGGTTGTTATCATGTAGAAGAATGCAAATGGATCCATTCCTCTCTCCTTGTACTAAGTTCAAATCTAAGTGAATCAAGGAACTTCACATAAAACCAGAGACACTGAAACTTATAGAGGAGAAAGTGGGGAAAAGCCTTGAAGATATGGGCACAGGGGAAAAATTCCTGAACAGAACAGCAATGGCCTGTGCTATAAGATCGAGAATTGACAAATGGGACCTCATGAAACTGCAAAGCTTCTGCAAGGCAAAAGACACCATCAATAAGACAAAAAGACCACCAACAGATTGGGAAAGGATCTTCACCTATCCTAAATCAGATAGGGGACTAATATCCAATATATATAAAGAACTCAAGAAGGTGGACTCCAGAAAATCAAATAACCCCATTAAAAATGGGGCTCAGAACTGAACAAAGAATTTTCACCTGAGGAATACCGAATGGCTGAGAAGCACCTGAAAAAATGTTCAACATCCTTAATCATCAGGGAAATGCAAAACAAAACAACCCTGATATTCCACCTCACACCAGTCATAATGGCTAAGATCAAAAATTCAGGTGACAGCAGATGCTGGCAAGGAAAGAGGAACACTCCTCCATTGTTGGTGGGATTGCAAGCTTGTACAACCACTTTGGAAATCAGTCTGGCAGTTCCTTAGAAAATTGGACATAGTACTACCGGAGGATCTAGCAATACCTCTCCTGGGCATATATCCAGAAGATGCCCCAATCGGTAAGAAGGACACATGCTCCACTATGTTCATAGCAGCCTTATTTATAATAGCCAGAAGCTGGAAAGAACCCAGATGCCCCTCAACAGAGGAATGGATACAGAAAATGTGGTACATTTACACAATGGAGTACTACTCAGCTATTAAAAAGAATGAATTTATGAAATTCCTAGGCAAATGGATGGACCTGGAGGGCATCATCCTGAGTGACATAACACGATCACAAAGGAACTCACACAATATGTACTCACAGATAAGTGGATATTAGCCCAAAACTTAGGATACCCAAGATATAAGATACAATTTGCTAAACACATGAAACTCAAGAAGAATGAAGACTGAAGTGTGGACACTATGCCCCTCCTTAGAATTGGGAACAAAACACCCATGGAAGGAGTTACAGAGACAAAGTTTGGAGCTGTGACAAAAGGATGGACCATCTAGAGACTGACATATCCAGGGATCCACCCCATAATCAGCTTCCAAACACTGACACCATTGCATACACTAGCAAGATTTTGCTGAAAGGACACAGATATAGCTGTCTCTTGTGAGACTATGAAGGGGCCTAGCAAACAGAAGTAGATGCTCACAGTCAGCTAGTGGATGGATCACAGGGCTCCCAATGGAGGAGCTAGAGAAAGTACCCAAGGAGCTAAAGGGATCTGCAACCCTATAGATGGAACAACATTATGAACTAACTAGTACCCCAGAGCTCTTGACTCTAGCTGCATATGTATCAAAAGATGACCTAGTCGGCTATCACTGGAAAGAGAGGCCCATTGGACATGCAAACTTTATATGCCCCAGTACAGGGGAATGCCAGGGCCAAAAAAATGGGAATGGGTGGGTAGGGAAGTGTGGGGGGGTATGGGGGACTTTTGGGATAGCATTGGAAATGTAATTGAAGAAAATATGTAATAAAAAATAAAAAAAAATCATTACACCAAGACCACAGCTGGTTTGATATTCAAAGCCAAATTAAAAGATCTATCATATCAGTAGCCAAAGAATATATGTCATAAATATATCACTTATTAGTAAAATTTCATTTTTCCAGATTCCATACCTATTCATGACCAAAACATTTAAAAGAATAAGAATAAATAAGAAGATGAAAATTATTCAACTTGATAAGAACTATCCACTTAACGCCCACCCCAGCCATTTTAATCACTGTTGAAAAGCTGAATAGTTTTCCCTTAAGATTGGGAGCAAGAGAGATCTACTCCAAACACATTGACTAAACATAGTGTTGGAAGTCATAGCCAGTGGTGTAAGACAAAAGAAGGGAATGAGTTTAAAAGGCATACAATTTAGAGAAGAAAAATATAAAACTCCAGTTTATAAATTACATAGAAATTCTAAGAGCTTTTAAAAAATATTTATGTCCTATCATTAATAAGCCTTTGAATATATCAACTGACTCAAGATAGAATATTCTACAGACAGTTGTATTTCTAGATATTGGCAATGGATGTGTTGATAACAAAATTAAATACACAACCCTATTTTTAACAATTCAAAAGTATACTTAGGCATTAATCTAACAAAAATACATAGGCTATATATCCTAAAAATATAAAGCATTGATTATGAAAAGCAGAGTTCTAAATAGCTTGAAAGACATATTTGGTTAAAGATCGAGAGACCCAATATATTAAAGATGTCATTTCTCCATAAAATGGTTGTACTGTAGTTCCTAACAAACCCTCAGCTATGTTTGCTGTATAAATAGATATAGAAAAGATTATTCTAAACACTACATTTAAAAGCAAGGGAGTAAAATAGCTAAGACATTTTGAAAAGGAAGAAGAAAGTGAGAGGCAGCAACCAGCCTATTTTAATACTTATATAGATAGCTTCAACCATCAAACATGAGAGTTGTAACAGAATTGTAGATCAAGTGAATAAAATAGAAAACCAGAAATAACCTCACAAGCATGCCAGACTTGTTTTTGACAAAGGCTCAAAGGCAACATAACAAGAAAGGTGAACATTGTCGACAAGTGGCATTGGAGTAGTTAAACATTCACATGCATAAGAACAAGAACCACAGGGCGTGGTGGCACACGCCTTTAATCCCAGCACTAGGGAGGCAGAGGCTGGAGCATTTCTGAGTTCAAGGTCAGCCTGGTCTACAAAGTGAGTTCCAGGACAGCCAGGGCTATACAGAGAAACCCTGTCTCGGAAAAAAACAAAACAAAACAAAACAAAAAAACCCCAAGAACCATGCATGATTCATAAGGTCTAAGCATGCCACACCTTATACAAAGCATTGTACTTTCTTTGATAAAAATCACTGATTCCAAGGCACTGTTAAGAGAGGTGATCTAGTTTGCTTCTCTGCTGCTATTATAAAACATTGACCGAAAGCAACTTAGTGGCAAAGGAGATGTACTTTGATTGATTGATTGATTGATTGCATCCTACAGGTTATTGTCAATCATGGAGGGAAGCCAAGACAGGAACTGAAGCAAGGCGCACTGGCTCACTTCCTCTGCCTTGCTCAGTTACTTTCCTTAAGCTGGTCAAGCCCATATGCCTAAGGGATGGCGCTGCCCACAGTGGAAGGGGGTCCTCCTACATCTGTTACCAGTTAAGGAAATGTGCCATAGACATGCCCACAAGCCAAGCTTATGGAGGAAATTCCTCAAATGAAATTCCCTCTTCTCAGGTGTCCTAGTTTGCTTTCTCCATTGATGTAATAAGCTCTGACCAAAGCCAACTTAATGGATGGAAGACTTAATTGGATTTACATATCCCAGTCCATCACTGAAGGAAGTCAGGACAGGAACTCAAGGGAAGAACCTGGAGGCAGGAACTGAGACAGAGACCACTAACAAACACTGCTTCCTGGCCTGCTCCTGTAGCCTGCTCAGCTTGCTTTCTTGTGCCATCCAGAACCACCTCGACAGGAGTGGCACTGCCCATCCTGGGCTAGGACCTCCCACAGTAATCATTAATGAAGAAAATGACTCCACAGAGTTACCTATTGGGTCAAACAGATGGATGCAATCCCTCAGTTAAGAGTCCTTCTTCCCAGATAACCCTCACCCGTGTCCAGTTAACTGTGACAATCAGCATTTATGTGAGGCAGCAACTCTTTGGAAATGTGTTTGCTTAACTTGAATGTCTTTGGCTCCAAAGAAAGCTACTTGGTGCATAACAAAGCATTTTGTGCATAATATCTAAACTAAATATTTATAGTGTGCTTGTAATTGCTAGCCAGGGATTCTGAAATGGACTTCTAGGCTCATTCATAGGCAGGCTGTGAAAAAACGAGAGTCTGCCCTGTGGTTTCATTCTCAAGGCTGAAAAAATATGGAACAAGGAAGATGACAACATCATCTTCACTGTGCTATGATTCCTTTGGCACATTTATGAAACATGGGACAGGAGGATTCCCTGCATGGAAGAGCCATGCAGAGGCACTTAACTGTCCTAGGTCAGGTGTCATAAAAATAGAGTCAACCACAGAGACTTCTGTTGACATGATGACTTAAGAAAGTATCCAAGGGGTAGAGGATAAGCTGGATATGAAAGGGGCAAGAAAGTAACTGATAATTCAAAGCAGATAGAAAACAGCCTTGAATTAATCCAAGGACATTCCTGGCATTTATTGTGGGCCCTTAGCCTCCAATTCTAAAGCAAAAGAAACACCCTACAGAAATCAATTTCTGGTCACTTACTGTTGAGGGTGAGATACTATGCGCCCACTCCAGAGAGACACTTGTCCCTCAACCATAGGCTAGCCTCTAGAGAAGGGGGAAATGTGTGTTCTGTTCATAGGTACTGTTTGCTGGGCATTTGACCCATCTGGCTGAATAAGGAGACCCAAACAAGACACTGACATCCAAAGGAGCAACCTCGTGTGCTTTTCACACCGTCTTACCTTTTCATATAAATTTTGCTGTATAGTTGCAAGCTGTTTGTCTCTAATCACAACCTGTGCATAACTCCAAGAGGCAAGTGAGGAGTGATGAGCTGTATACCCTTGATGTTTAGCTGATCTTAAAGACACATCATCCCTCTCTACTTCCACACATGCTAGATTCCCTTTGGGTCTCACTTCTGTTCTCAGATCTCAGACCTTTATCCCAGGGCAGCTAAGCCCTTGGTTATCAAAAACCTATCAGCCTGGAAGCTATGCTTCTCTTTAATGGAACAAGTTATAACAGGGCCTGGGAGCACCATGAGATACCCCAGCAAATCTGTCCTTTCTCCACTCTTCAGAGAGGAAGCAGCCAACCTCTCTCCTTGCTACCATTATCATCAATGTCTTGTATTCAACCCATGTTTTTGGCATCTCCTGTTTGCCTACTTAGAAGGACCCAAATGCCTATCTGGTAGACTTCAGTGTAGACTAATCTAGATTAGTCAAGATTCTTACTGTAAAGAAGCATCTATAAACTCACTGAGTATAAGATTTCAGGGAGAGAAATCATAAATCTTAATCATCCCTGTGTTCATCCTTCAGTTGCCTAAATTATGTAATCCAACCTCTTATGAACAGGATGTCATATAGTGGCCACTTGTCTGTTGTTGTTGTTCTATTTAGGGGACCGAGGAGGCAGTTCAGTTCAGGTAAGTGCTTTCTGGGCAAACATAAGGACCTGAGTCCAATTCCCAACACTCAAGATTAATGAAACCGCTAGGTGTGATGGTGTACACTCTGCTCCCAGAGCTGGGAAGGCAGAAACAGGTAGGCCCTTGGACTCACTGGCCAGGAATCCTAGCAAAATCAGTGAGTTATGAAAGACTATGAAAGACATTTTCAAACAATAAAAGGTATAGAATCTGAAGACAGATATTTAAGGCTGAACTCTCATCACATACATTTGTGGACATGCACCAACATTCCCATGTACACCTACACCATTTGTACACATATGCACACACAGAGAGAGAGAGAGAGAGAGAGAAAGAGAGAGAGAGAGAGAGAGAGAGAGAGAGAGAGAGAGAGAGAGAACAGACAAAAGCCAACTTAAAAATAAAAATAAAATCTAAAGTTTGAAGGAGGGAGCTCCATCAGTGTTAAAGATTGTCCACTAAAGGGTCCTTTGATTACACCTTCCAGACAGCTTTGCAAGGTTCTTTCAGGCCAACAACCTCACAATAGTATGGTGAAGTGGAAGTTTCTGGTTGTGTCATGTGATGCAGACTCACATGCTGTTTTGTTGAGGCAGACTCAGCATGATTTTTTACTGAGGCAAGACCCGTGGGAAGACACATAATATTTGGAGGGAGTAGAAATAGGACTCAATGGTCAGTGCTGGGGTTGTCACATAGCTTGCCTATGTGACATATCAAGGCTTTGTTGGTCACTCATCTTCATCTTTATTGACCTTCACTTTACTGAGAGAGGCACAGCAGAGAACTTCTCCTGGTGCCCAGGCATTCGTGTTTGGTATCCTGGTACCACTGAACTGGACTGCTAGTATCCTGACAACGGAGATTAGAATTGCCCCCAAAGGACTACTTCTAAACAGATCCACATCCCCTTGTTCTATTCACCATCTTCTCCCCTACCTTTGGACAGTGGGCTAGAAGAGAAGGTCCAACGCCACAGAAGAGCCTCACTTGTGTCCTCACTGGCGAAACTCGGGTTCCGGTCACAGGTGGGCAAGGATTTGGCGAGAAGGAGATGACAAACAGACAAGACAAAAGGGAGTGTGGATCTGAATGTAATTTTTCTCAAAGTGAGCATACATCTTATAAGTGACATTTACACAAAACAGAGGAATGTGTACAAAAAGCTAACAGCAGCCAACTGGGATAAAATTCAATGTTAACAACTGGGATCAAAAGCAGCCCCACCTAAGGTCAGCTTAATCTTAGAAGTCAGGGACAAGGGCTTTGTGCCCTTGACATAGTTCCTATTCTAGTCTATTGTATAGTCCACCTTCCCCCTAGGCCATTGTAAATTCCTGTGTATGGGTGTAACTCAGCTATCTATAGCTCTAAGTATCTACTCTGGTTCCTCCTTAGACCACAACCTTCCTTCTTCCTAGATAATGGTAAATTCTTGCATATGGGAGTAACTTGCCCTGAGATTTCTAACTCTATGTAGTAGATAGTAATGCCTGATTTCTTTCACTATCTCTCTTACAATACTAGAGGCAAATCTGAATGTCACTGAATAGGCAACATTCTTACTGAATTCAAAGCTCATGTCGGCTCAAGGACGGCCTAGGACTGGTGAGGAATCTAACTTAGTTATATGTCAAAAATCAATCCTTAGAGGCACTTATAATAAAGCAATATTAAGGAAAAGCACACAGATCCATTTACCAACTAAACATTGGAGCATTCGCTATACAGGATGCCACGGTTCCAGGAGACTAAGTTTCCGTGAACTTTTTCGGCCTGCCAGGCAGGTCACTACTGGAGTGGATGTAGCAGTCAAAGTGTTTGATAACCCTTTTTAGATTTTTTAAAACACTAAGCTTACAGTATGGAACGTGCCTGGTTCCCATAGGCAGATACATGCTGTATGCTTCATTTCCTTACCATCCCGTGGGTGCTTACCTTAAGCATATTGTATGGACATATGTGGACCAGTCACTATGTAAGCCTTTGAACAGTTGTACTGACTTAGGCACAGTAAGAAGGAAGGACTCATCCACAGGTGAGTTTCTACATGTCACTTATAACTGAAAAAGTAAAACGTAAAAACAAAATTCTAGGCCTTTAGGCCCAGGCTTGGGAATGTGGCCTTTGTGACTCAATGCTCCAAGGTATGCTAATCATAAAACAGATAGCAACATTCCTCCACCCACCTGCTTCCTGGGTTCAAAGAGTGTTCATTCAAAGAAAGTCACCCTGACCATTGCCAGAACCTGCAATGCAAATGTGCTATTGTTAGGGGCTCTTAGAAACTGTCTTGAGAGTTAACCGGAACAATTACCAGGCATTCCTTATGACTCTTGTGACTTTGCACTTCCTTGGGACTCTTAACTGGTATCTTTGGTTTCTTCCAACAACGCCCTCCCCACTTCCTTGAGTTGTGGTTTCTTCCTTTAAATACCCCCTTATCCAGCTACTCGGAGCACCACGGTCCTCTAGCGCTCTTGAATAAAAATCCTCTTGCAGTTTGCAGCAAGACCATTTCTTGTGGATGATTTTGGGTGTCGCCTCTCCTGAGTCAGAACATGGGGGAGTCCTCACGTTGTGGGTCTTTCATAACCAGGCTAAAACACTGCCAAGATAAATAATATATCTTGTTGGAACTCATGTGCTTTTGTTCTTTTGTTACATGCAGACAAGGCTTGGCAGCTGTAGTATTTTGCAGCCTTAGCTAGCATGTACATTCTTGGGGACATGCATGGTAGCCTCTACCTCTGCTGCCGAGGCTTCTCTCTGTTCATGATCATAATGTACAATCCCCAAGGCAGTCGTCTCCTTCTGAGGCCTTGAGTGCTCAGTGCTTCCCCAGAAATGCACAGCATCTTATGGATAGTAAAATGTAAACACAGGGATTAGGTCTTTATATATAGCTATGCTGCCACAGCTTCATCTTCAAGTGTCTCCCTGTAGAACTCCATGTCCCTTGGGCCATGCTTTCTCCACACAGAATGGATGGTCAGATGTGGTACATAAGGCATGCCTTCCCCAGGCTGGGAGCTTTTCTTCTACCACTGACTTACAAAGTCACCCATAGGTAAGGCTATAAGATAATACTTGTTCATCATACAGTGAACCAACCATTAACAAATTAAGCTTTAGCATTTTTGTCCTCTGCCAAACAATGAGAAATGACCCCATGAAATGCATGTGGGCTGACTTAGAGGTGAGTGTGCTGGAGTGGAAATTGACAGAGATGTTGGGGTCACCTGTTCAGTTTCCTTGTGCCCCCTTAGGTACTATACTGGCTGGATTGATGTCAAGTTGACACAAGCTAGAATCATCAGGGATAAGGAGCCTCAGGTGAGGAGATGCCTCCATGAAATCCAGCTATAAGGCATTTTCTCAATTAGCAATCAATGGTGAAGGGCTCAGTCCATTGTGGGTGGTGCCACCCCGGGCTAGTGTCACAAATTCTTTAAGAAAGCAGGACATGCATGCCATGGGGAGCAAGTCACCCCTCCCATGATCTCTGCATCAGCTCTTGCCTCCAGGTTCTTGCCCTCTTTGAGTTCCTGTCCTGACTTCCTTCAATGATAAGTAGTGATATGGAACTGTAAGCAGAATAAACTCTTTCTTCCCCAACTTGCTTTTTATGGTCATGGTGGTTCATCACAGCAATAGAAACCCTAAGACAGGTATTTAAACCAATATTGAATGTATAATTTCCACTTTATAATGGAGTGCTTCTGAGCTACCTCAAATGTCTGTCTAGTAGTACCTACATCTTGAGAGTTAGTTCTGGCTAAAAAGTTACCTGTGTCCCTGCCTACACACTCTGCCAGGGCTAAATGGCATGCCAGAAGTATTTTAACTCTTTCTTGATGTTGTGGCCTCACTCAGAGCCTTTGGTATCTGTACTATGGATCTCGTTTTAAGATTGATTTCCAGAGAATCCATGCTGTGGCCTTCTGTACTGTGTACATCTCTCCTAGTGTAAGATGTGACACATGCACAGCTTGTTCCTGCCACACAACTCATTCTTGTCCAAAAGTAGAATACTTTCACATCATGTAAGGAAGTCAGAAAACTCTTCCATATGGATCTGCTGCCTTGAAAGCTTGTACAGGCCTCACCAAGCACAATGCATGCTTCTTGCAGGCAGAAAATCAAGGCACGGTCACTGTCCCTTTGCTTTTGAGTGATAGATCCTGACTTGACCCACCACCCCCCCCCCCGAACCCAAATACTTAGCTCTCATTCTCTGAAGTCATGTATCTAATCTTATTCTTTATATCACCAGCCTGATGACTAGAGTTTCTTATCTCGGCATACCTTATTATACTGGCAATTTCTTGATCAAGACTACAGTTGGTGATAGCCTTGACCCTGGCCACTGTTTCCAATCTAGTTGCCATTACACTAATTCTGACTCTTGCTTAGATTGTTAAGTGTGGCCTGGCCTCTGCCACTATTCTAGGATACTATCATCCACATTGTTACTAACCAATGCATATTCTTTATATTCTTTAACATTCGTCTGTATTATAAGACTGGTGCTCACTTTGAGAAAATACATCCAGATACAGCACTCCCTTGTGTCTGTGTCCATTTATCACCTTTTTTGTCACCAACTCCATGCCCACCTATTTGGAACCCTAATTTCCCATGGATTGAGAAAGACTGACTGGGGCCAATCTGTGGCAGGTTCCAACTCTTTTTCTTTTTTTGTTTTGTTTTGTTTTGGTTTGGTTTTTGAGACAGGGTTTCTCTATGTAACCCTGGCTGTCCTGGAACTTACTCTGTAGACCAGGCTGGCCTCTCAGAAATCCGCCTGCCTCTGTCTCCCAAGTGCTGGGAATAAAGGCGTGTGCCACCACTGTCCAGCTTGGTTCTAACTCTTAATCTGCATTTCAAAAAAAAAAAAAGCAATTTTCTAAACAATGTAGGTAACCAACAATGTTAATGAAATAGACAAGTTTTGTAGACCTTTGACACATTTTTAAATAATCATGTTATTTTACAGTAAGTCTGTAAAATGAGAGACATTGACAAAGACCACAAAGGTTAGTGTAGAAATAAGTCCCAGTATAAAATTATCTTTTCTTTTAAAAAATCACAATTCTGAAATCTGTTAACTTCATTTTGACCACCAGAGGGCGAAATAATCCTTGTTGAAGATCAAAAACTCAGCTACAGGTTCGTGTTTTCATATTGTTTTGTGGGTGGTGGTTTGTTTGGCTGGTTTGAGGGTTGTTTATTTTAGTCTTCAAGGAGGAAGAAATAATGGAAGGCAGAAAATGAACACAAGTAGTGTATTTCAGCTTTTTTTTTTTCATACCATTTTACTAGACAGTTTGCATTTAATCTTTATCTTACAAGTCATCCTGGGGAACAGGGAACAGGAGAAATGAGGCATGCCTCGGTTTTTAGTTTCCTCAAAACAGAGAGATGACAATAACCAAAAGCACAACAACAGATAAGGTATCAACCGCACAGTAACATCTTGCCCCATACCATACATTGTTGAGCCCCATCCCCATCATGCAACAGCAGAACATGTGGTGACTTCAACCACGGTTTTTATTACAGGATGTTAAATGTCTCCATGGGGCATGCTTCCCTTTGGACTAAAGCTAAAGAGACATCAATACAGAGCAACTAAGTTTCTTTACAACGAAGGAAATGGAGAAGTTTCTTTTTAAATGCAGGGTCTGTTTTCGTGTGCTCCATATGACACGGTATGGCTGAGAAGGTTGGGTTTCTGTGAATGGAACATTCCTTTAACCCATCCATTTCACAGAGATTAGAAAATCTAATTTGAGGGGCTTTTACTATTATGGATGACAAAACCTTAAGCTGGCAGTAACCTCCAACATCTTGGATTGAATTTCTTTTGTGGGTAAGTATACAGAAGTGTTGGATGGAAGAGAGATTGGAAATCTTCTTTGTGTGCCCTGTTCTGTTAGTGGGAAGCAGAACTGCATTCTAAGACTGCATTCGGGCTGAGCACCGCTTCAGTGTGACGTGACCTTTGAACAGCCACTCTTTATTCCTAGATCATCTGCATCGCTGCTTCAAAATATCGTCTTTCTCCTTTACAAGGAAGCCTGTGTCCGTAAAGTTAAATATGGCTTACATCGGTAGAGTACCTCTCCTCAAAAGACTGAAAACTATTTTTTCTTTTTCTTTGTTCCCTCTCCGTGACTATGTGGTCTGAACCCTCCCTGAAGGAATGAGCCTCATCACAATCCCGTGACTCATTTCTAATCCCTAAGTCTCTGATACCTGACAGGACAGTTCGCATCTCAAAAGGAAAAATTAGAAAAATAAGCATTTTCCAGCTCTTTAAAGACTTGTATCCCTTAGCTTTAAAGTCCTCACAGTGCTAACATAGTGTGTTTTATAGAACGGACTAAAAGAAACAACAATCAGGTCAAGCTCCAGTTCTCAGAAAACCCAGTGGCAAGGCAGCAGGACCTTTGGGGAGAGACTGCACACAGCAGTGCCTCTGGGGATTCAGCAGAAGCTGCAGCAGCCAGGTGTGCAGAATCCAGAGTAATAGACACAGGAGCTAACTCAGACCGTTTGTTCCCCCAGCAGGCTAAGCAGAGACAAGCATTCCTCCTCTGTAGAGAGGGCTGACAGACCTGAAATTCAAACTCAGATTCTGGCTGTACCACTTGGGGTTTTGAGCCAGGCATTTCATTACACCCATAGTTCACAATCATGTCGATTAGCCTATAGGGTGGTAGGGTGCAGGGAAGGGGGGTTGGAACATACAGTTAGCAAACTTCAAAGAGCTATGCAAATATAAGGCATGGGTTCACACTGAAAATATGACTCCAAACCTGACCTCTTTCTTGGCCTGTTGGGATCCTGCAACTGTTTGCTCCAGCATCTTTCTGGGACTCAGAATTTAACCTCAGATTAAAGTGATAGGGAAAACTAAGAACTCTTATAAATGACAGACATCTTGCAAACAACAGAAAAATGTGCGACCTACGTGTGTTAGCATCTTCTCAACTAGTGAGGGTCCTCTGCCAGGCTCTCATCTGGGTCATCAGATTAGGAAAGAAAGAGTCCTCCTCCCAGCCCCACCTCCCCAAAAGTCCCCAGAGAAGCCTCATCCTTAACCAGTGCCATGGGTTCGGAAAGATTCGTGCTCAGAGATCCACCACTGGTGTCCTGAGATGGGTGCTCTGGTACATTCCAGAGGCACAGTCAAGGGTCTCCCCTGGGCTCACACCATCTATAGTCCATTTCCCAGCCATTGACTAGGAGAGATCTACAGTGCCCAAATCTCTTGAACCAGAGAAGAGACTTTGAGGCCACGGGAAAGCTCCTCATGGTTTCTCTTTACTGAGGGTCTCCAGAAGTGTCACTCCCTCTCCTGCTCACTCCCGTCTGCCCTCACCCTCCTCTTATGATCACAACTGAGGCTGGGTACCCACAGAAGCATCCCTACTCTGTGACTAAACCTAGCGCAGAGTGAAGAAGTATTAATTTACAGAATCGGGGAACAGAGCGTGGTTGGTTTGTGCCCAGGAGGTCAGGACACGGCTGAGACTGCCTTGGGAACATTCAGCAGGCTGGTTCCACCAAAGCAGAAATGTCTGCTCTGACTTTCTTGAAGTTGCCTGGAAAATTAACCCTATGACTTGCTCAAGCAATCTCACGAACCAACTTTGCCTTTAGATCTGAATGTTATTAAAGGAGTTTACATTCAAAGGTCAGTTAAATACGTATGCGTGGAAAGCCAACATAAAACATTTAAATATAGCAATCAGCCCTCATAAAAAGTGCTTGGGGCTTCCACTTGGGGGAGGATGGAAGTCTGTAAAGTGGTGTTGCTAATGAAAGACATGAGTGGATATTTTCTCGCAGGCTAAGGTTGTTCCAATGCTAATCCGCCTCTCCCCAATGCTTCCTTTCACTGTGAACCCCAAAACATTGCCCTCTGAACAGCTACTCGCCACAGGAGGAAAAGGGATCAGCTCTGATAGGCATTAGCATCTCCAACTGCATGGTCCTCTCAGCTCATCCCCAGGCTTCGTCTCTCCACTTGGTGAGTCTCTCTGCTCCTCTCTGCTCCTCTCTGCTCCTCTCTGCTCCTCTCTGCTTCTCTCTGCTCCTCTCTGCTTCTCTTTGCTCCTCTTTTTGCTGCTTCTTTACTTTTCCCTCCTAAGGCAAGGACTGGTTTTCATTTCAGTGTACAAAATAAGTCTTGGTGAAGTACAGGGAAATAGTAAACAATTCTTTCTAGTCACCTTATAGATATAGATCAGGTGGCTACTTCTATTTGAGTTTGTTGAGCCACCTGGGATGTTATGATATGAATATATACGTCAACAATTTTCAAAGGGCACGTGAGACACACATGGGTCCTCAGTGAATTAAGGTTATGATTTAGAAGCTGCCATTGTGATTAATAAATTGTTTTTCCTTGAGATCTCTTTAATGACAAACTTTAATTTTTATTAGTATTTAATTAGGAATCATATTGTTTATATTTTATTTGGCCCAATAGTTTGTGAGATGTGTTCCTTTGGGTCTACAACTCATGGCAACTAAGTATCATCAAGCTTAACCTTTATGAATAGAAGAGCTAACCTAAGGAGCTAGTGAAGAAAATGGTGCGTAGCAGGCATTGAAACGTAAGATCTCTGGAGTTGAAGGTGGGGTTGTAATGGAAAGAAAGCATTCAGAAAATTAGTAATTATTAGTACATGCTCCCGCGGTTTTCTCTCGAGATTTCCTGAGCATTCTTTATATATCATAGTGCAATACAATTCCAGTAAGTCACTACTATACCTATTTTTATCAAGCAAAAATGATATGCTTCTAGACTATATACATATATATATATATATAGTCTATATATCAACACATAATAGTACACTTTCTTTTAGAACACTATAATTTGCATTTCTATAAATATATTTAAATAAGAAACATAGATCACTGTTCAGATCTCACACCATTTGACACATAAACATACAAAAATAAAATGATCCCATTTTGCTGGTCCGGGTTCTTCTCCAAGTTAAGAACAACTCAGAAATAACCTTGAGAATTTGGATCCCAGGAAAACTGGACACGAATTCATGCTGGCTCTAGGCACCACAGGCAGGGGTGAACTCAATATAATATTCCTTACAGTGGGTATTAATATCCTACACTGTTCAAAGAAGCTGGGGGGGGCGACATCTCCAAAGGTCATGTGATAGTTTATCTCCCAGACATTGAGAAGAAGAGGCATATCAATCACATCCCCTGCCTACGTAAGGCATGAACTTATGAAGCTGACCTCTGAGTAGCACAGGAATGATGCCTCCTCCTTGGGCTCTCCATCCTCCGCCCCCACCATGCTCTACTCTGCAAATAAGTGCTCAGCAAATATCAACATTAAGAAGAGCCTTGTGTTCCACAAATGCCAACATGCGTCCAGTTCCAGTAGCTAATAAGGAAGAAATTCCTCCACTCACAACGTTTTGCAGAACTTGGCTGCCCACCAAAGGGAGTTCTCTTCATGGTTCTTTTGCAAAACAAAATCACATGAATTATTATTCCTGGTAAAATTGAGCCTTTTGTCTATGGCAGGTTGTAATTCTCTTGAAAACAAAAAGAGGGGTTTCACCCATTTCACATCCCACCTAAAGCCTATTATTCCAGCCAGCTCCCAGTAGGAGCACAGACGATGTGCCTGCTCAGGTGAACTCCATCACTTCATTCTAGTATTGAGGAGGGCAACATCTGGGAGCCAGGACTCCCACTGCATCAGAACTGGCTTCAACCTCAGTTGCATCCTTGCAGGGGATGGATGATGTCTCAGGAACTGGGCTTGGGATTTCCTTGTAAGCAGAATGTATGCCCTTGGCAGCATCCTGTGAATGGTAGGGTAACAGGGATGGGGGTGGGATCCGGGCATCTGCTCAAAGAGAATTTTCCACACAATCAGAAGACGTGGGATTCATGACTTCCTGAGGGGTGACTTCAGGGTCCTGAGGTACCTGCTGCTGATAGATGTCCTGGATCAGCAGGGTGTTCATGACCTTCCACTCTCTGTACTTCCTGGCTGTCAGCTTTGGATCATCCAGCAGCTGGTTGATCATCGCCAAATCATGTTCTTTGCACTGGCCGGGAAGAAAACAGGAAGGAAATGGACATCCATGATTATGTGAGGACCTGAACTTCTATGAGTCAACTTCCTCAGCCCTTTCACAGGCATAGGGACCCATGGGCTGCAACACTACCAATGTGCTTTAGTGCATTAATAAACACGCCTGAGGTCAGCCTGTGGGAGCCATAAGACGCTGTATATGTTCACCCCCAAGTTTCCAGACAGTCTGTCTTCTATGCTGCTCCCCTTCATTCTTTTATTTATTTATTCTTTTATTTATTTATTTATTTATTTATTTATTTATTTATTTATTGCCTCACAGCACAGAGCACAGAGCACAGACCATCTTGGTCTATCACTGGGTGCTGGCTATCTCCTGAGGCTCAGTTAATATGGTACACAGATGATACTCATTGACCATCCAAACCTCGAAGTAAAATTCGAACATAACACTTTATCTGAGGCATAGGGTAACAAAAATTTATCTTTTTAACTTTTGTAGATTTTTAAATTATTTTAGGAAGCCATATTCTATTAACACAGATTTATATATGAATAGTATGATTTATTATTCAAAGATGAGACACCTAACTGCCACCAGAACAGCATGCCTGCCAGTACAAAATAACTTATCGACGCCTTGTGGACAGTCAGTCACTCAAACTTAAAGTAAAAGAATAGAGTAAAAATATAATCAGCACCCACAAAAAGTAGGTCACTCTGCCCTGACAACTGTTAGGTTTGTGAAGGGACTGGGTGTTTCAAGATGACACTGAGATGAATTACTGGGGACTAAGGAGCTTATTAACACCATGGACAGAGGGGCAACTGATGGCAGGACCAGAGAGATAGTTTGCAGGGTTCTCTGAAGAGAAGCAGAGCCCATGAGGGGAGAAGTGGGAGTCTCTTTGTAATAGCTCTCTGAGAAGAGGAGGGTCTCAGCAGGAGGCTGGAGCCACACTCTGGTTCCTGGGCAGGAGCCAGTGAAGAGGAACAGGGTGGGCATGGCACCAATAGCCCCAATATTGCCAATGCCTGCTTTGATGTTAATTCACTTCCCAGGTGAGAAACCTTGTTAACAGGGGCCTTGCAATGTCCCAGTCAGGTCCCTTGTCCATAGCTTTTAGAAGCCTAAGCAGAGGCTTGGCTGTAACCTAAGAACATAGATATAATTTTTATCCCAAATGTCTTTTCTCCATCTCTAGAGGCATGGTGCTGTTTGGGCACATGCAGCACAATATATAACACTGCCCTGATGCAGCCTACCAGGAGGCCCTCGCCCCTCATCCTCTACTTTAAATCCACACTCCATACAGAAATGCTGGGATCCTCCTATATGCTGAGTCTTCTTCATGACTTCTCTCATCATTCACCATGCTCTCAAGAACCCCAGCTCCATTTGCTGGCCCTCCACCACCATGCTACCTCCCTGTATAGAAGGCTGGCCCCATGGGAAGACTGGCAGTCTCAACTGACTGGACCCATGAGATCTCGCAGACACTGGGCCACCATCCAGCTAATGAGGCCCCCTGGCACATATGCAACAGAAGATTGCTGCTCTGGCCTCAGGGAGAGAAGATGCACCTAACCCTGGAAAGAATTGAGGCCCCAGGGAGTGGGGAGGTCTGGTGAGGTGGGGGTGTGGACATCCTCTTAGAGATGGGGAGCAGTCAGGGGTGGCGGAAGGGAGTGGGCAGACTGGAAGGGGATGAAGACTGGACTGTAAAATGGATTGAAGAATAAAGAAAAAAAAAGAAAGAAGAATTAGTACTGACCCATTTTTTCTCACCCACACAATGCTGGTTTACACCTCCAAAATGCTGAGCTACCTGGAGCATCTTCCTCTACAACTCCTTAGCTTATCAAATTCAGTAGAAAACTGGGAGCCTGCAACTTCAACCAAACACCTTTAGCTTCATGCTCCTATGCCTATCTGGGACAGAGCCTAAAATTCACTGTGGTCTATTTAGTTATCTGTCCCAAAGCCTAAAAGGGGCTGGAGAGTTGGCTCTGTGGGTAATGACACCATGGTGTGCAATGTTGAAGATCTATGTGCTAGCTAGTTTTATTTCAATTTGACACAAACTAGAGTGATCAGAGAGGGACCCTCAATTGATAAAATGCTCCCATAAGATCAGATTTACACAAACCTGTAGGGCATTTTCTTATTTTAGTGACTGAGATAGGAGGGCCCAGTTCATGGCTGGAGCCATGTCTGGGCTTGTGGTCCTGAGTTCTATAAGAAAGCAGGCTAGGCTGGAGTGATGGCTCAGTGTTTAAGAGCACCGACTGCTCTTCTGAAGATCCTGAGTTCAAATCCCAGCAACCACATGGTGGCTCACAACTATCTGTAATGAAATCTGGTGCCTTCTTCTGGTTTGTCTGAAGACAGCTACAGGTATACTTAGATATAATAATAAATAAATATTTTAAGAAAGAGAGAGAGAGAGAGAGAGAGAGAGAGAGAGAGAGAGAGAGAGAGAGAGAAAGGCAAAGCAAGCATAAAGAGCAAGCCAGTAAGCAGCACCCCTCTGTGGCCTCTGCACCAGCTTTAGCCTCCAGGTTCCTGTCCTGACTTCCTTCAGTGATGACAATGATGTGGAAGTGGGAGCCAAATAAACCCTTTCATTCGCAAGTTGTTTTTGGTCATGGTGTTTCATCACAGTGATAGTAACCCTAAGACAGTCTGAGCTCAAATCACCAGCACCTACATAAAAAGGCCAGGATGGTTGCCTGTGCCTGTAACCTCGGCATTGCAGTGAGGTTGGAGATAGGTGGAACTGGAAAACTCCTTGTACAGTCAACCTCACAGAAAGGCCCTTTCTGACTCAGTGACTAGCTCAGTCTCAGGGCAAAAAGGTGAAAAGTGATAAAGGAAGACATCCCACTTCTTCCTCTGGCCTCCACATGTGTACGCCTGAGTGAGGCACATATACACATGCATGCACCACATACACAATTCATTAATTAACCAAGCCTCCTGAAGATGACAGAAAATGCCTCTCCTCGATCCTTAGACTCGTGCCTCATGCCACATAGACAGTGAGCACCTTTACACCATTGGACCCATCTCTGCCACCCCAGAAAAGCATATGCCCAGCCCAATGCCACAGTCATGCTGATTGCTGCCATCTCAAGGTTGGGCTGACTGCCAGTCAGCACTCTCATCCTGAAAGGTCAGGAGGTCACACTTCTGTCTTCCCCTTCTGAACTGAAAGTCCCATGAGGACAGACATGTTTGTCTGATAGGACCACTGGCCTGCTAAAACTTGAATATATGCAGCCACAAAGAAGAATGGAATCCTGTCATCTGAGGTATAGAACAAGAAAGCATTCAGTTAAATGCAAACAAAGCAAATAAAGAAGCACAGGTATCCAATGGGTTCCTTCATATGTAAAGAAATACTTTAAGAAATCAATATGAAAGTAAAAGAGCAATTGCTAAGAACTGGGGAGGGTTTTATAAGGAAGGGGAAGCCAGGAAACAGAAGCAGAAAGGAGACAGCCATGGTGACTGCTGTGCTGAATCACATCATACCACTGTGAAGAATATCACCTAGTATAGAATCCATGAGATTTTAGTAACAATAAAGCTGTCCTCCTCATTTCCAAGGAGAGAAGGGGAGAGAGGATGCTCACCAAGAGCCACCCAGTAATCACTCTCTCTAGCTCACCAAATGGCAATTTAAAATTTACTCAGGCTAGTTGAAGGTTCAATGCATAAAGAGGTACCAGCCACTCAAGCATAAAGACCTGAGTTTGCACCCTAGAACTCATATAGGAGCCAGGCATGATAGCATGTAACTGTGGTGTTCCTACAGTGGGATGGGAAGCAGAGGAGAGAGCACCTGGCAGCTAGCAGGCCAGCTATCCTGGAAAAGACAAAAAATAAATAGAGACCTGTCTCAAACAGAATGGAAGGTGAAGATCGGCACACAAGACTGTTCTCTGACTCTACATAGGCACTGTTGGACACACTTGCCCATGCCTAGACACACAAACATGTTACACACATATACACACATACATATACACATATGCACACGTACATATACACACATATACACATAAGCACATACACACATACATACACACACATACATACATATAAACACATACACGCACACACAAATACATACACATACACCCATAAATTTAAAAAGAAGAAAGCCCTTCTCATTTAATTGCAAACCTCCCTCCCATTATTCATAGCCAATAACTTTGTACTGTATTTTTGGAAAAAGAAAGCAACCAGGATCAGGCTCCCAAGCCTCTCTCTCCTACCCACGTCAGCAAGAACACAAAGTGCCTGCCTTCCTGTTCATACAGACGAAGGAAGGGTCTGTGCTGGGCGCTCTCTCTCTCTCTCTCTCTCTCTCTCTCTCTCTCTCTCTCTCTCTCTCTCTCTCTCTCTCTCTCTCTCTCTCTCTGCATAGGCTACCCTCTCCACTTGGGCACCACAGCCTCTCACATGCTCTGATGCTCTGGACATTCTCCCATGACTCCTCAGTCTCCCACCTCCACCAGCATCTTCACTGATTCTCATGCACCCTGTTAGTCTTCACTGACTCCCGTGCTCCCTGTTACTCCTCACTGGCTCTCATGCTCCCTGTTAGTCCTCACTGGCTCTCCTGCTCCCTGTTAGTCCTCACTGGCTCTTGTGCTCACTGTTAGTCCTCACTGACTCTCATGTACTGTTAGTCCTCACTGGCTCTTGTGCTCCCTGTTAGTCCTCACTGGCTCTCATGCTCCCTGTTAGTCCTCACTGGCTCTCCCATGCTATTCTCTTTTCTACCTTGAAACTTCTCCCTGACCCCAATCTGGCTTAGGCTCTACTCTCCTCCTTACCCCCAGTGACCTTGTATCCTTTCTTTTATAGTCTTCCTTCTGTCCTGCCAGGTTTTCATTTCCATGGCTCCACCAAATCTGCTCCAGTGCTGCTCATCAGTAGCCTCCATGTTAGCTTACCTAGTGGTTAATTATTCATCTTCATATTCATAAACATACCTAAAACTACTGGCCAGTACTCTACCTTGAACATGGTGCTCTGGTTGGCTTCTATAATATACCATAATCTTGATTTTTCCTCGTCCCTTGACTGGCACTTTACCAGTTTCTCAATTCCCAAAATCTTAACCCTGGAGTGTTCAGGAGTGTCAGTGTTTGCCCATGCCTCTGTCCTGTGTGTATTAATCCTTTTGGTGGCTTCTGTAATCTCGTACTTCCATGTTCCTGAATTTATATATCTCTTAAATTGCATACTTGTTCTTTTAAATTTACCATTAGCTCTATTTAAACAGCTAATTGTCATGTCAAATACAGCAAGTGTAAACCTGAGATTCCTATACTCACTGGTGCCTTTACATGCCCACACTCTAGACTTACAACAAGTGTAAACCTGAGACCCCTTACTTGCTGATGCCTTTACGTGCCCACACTCTAGATTTCAAGTATTTCTAGATAAACATTTCACCATAGTGCAGCATATATAAAGAAACCTGCACAAGCACAAAGGTTTGGAGTTGAGAAATTACCTCAAAATCAACTCCTTAACCTACTCCAAAGTCAAAAAAGACCCTCTATCTCAGAAGCCCACTCGGGTGCCTTCCCAATAGCTAAGAAATCATTATGATAGCTTTGCTCATGACTAAATATACACATACTGCATAGCTCATCTATTCAATAAATTATGGCTTATTCTTTGTTTCTTTTTATAGTGAGTAGTGGTTTTTTTGTTTTGTTTTTTTGTTTTGTTTGGTTGTTTGGTTGTTTGGTTGGATGGTTGGTTACCTTTTCCAGTTTGTTCTGCAGTGCTGGGGGCACGGGGTGAACTCAAAGTTTTGTACATGCTATATAAGCACTCTACCATGAAGTTATTTATATACCTAGCCCTTGTTATTTTTCAACATGGCCAGGTTACACATGACAGTGGCCAACTAGCTGTTGAGGGTCACTGGGCAACATAACGTAAGCTATAGTTCACTCCCTCTCCAGCCTATACTTCCCTAACGCCAAGTGATCCACAGGAAGGAGAGCTCTCACCAAAGCAGTTAAGCTGTGTTTAAGGAAAAACCCTTGAGAAGACACCTACCACTCCCTTGTCTCTTGAGATTCATCTGTCTATGGAATCCTCTTCTGGATTGCTGGTTGCCTTAATAGCCACCTGCTGTCCAACAGAACATCACAGAAGAAGTGGTTTCCCTATGGCAATGGGTTCCCTCGATTTGCTCACTCACTGGCACTGGCTTTTTGCTGGCTGGCGAAATTCAGCCATTCAGCTGTGAGCTGCCCTACATAGTCTACCTGAGAAGAACCTGAAGAGAACCTCCACTCAGCAGAGGTACGGCAGCCGAGGTGCTCAATGCAATAAGCTGTAAGAAACCGAATCCTTCCAACTCCAACCTGGGAACCTAGAAACTAACATTCCTCGGTGGAGAAATGGAACAGCCTGTGGGATGCCTTGATCACATACTCACACAAGACCAAACAGAAGTATCCCACACCCGAGCCATGTCCAGACTGTAGAGCCACAGAAACGCTAAAGAAATAAATGCTTCTTACTTGAAGCTCCTGAGCTTCAGGGCATTGAGTTGACTGGAGATAGAGGCCTACCCTACTGAGAGAAAAGAGGTCACTGGAATCATCCATTGCACAGCCTAACCATGAAGAGCAAGAAGTCACAGGGAAACAGAGAGGCTGGTCATTGCCTTTGGGTTGTTGTTGTTGTTGTTGCTGTTTTTGTTTTGTCAGACAACACAGAGTATTGTCAGGGTCTAGAATCATCAGTCTGTTGGTCTATAAAATCTGGGGTCACAGTCTCCCTCCTTATAATGTTCTGAGCTCCCCATAACCCCATTGGCTTCTACTCTTGCTGCTCCCAACCTGAACGAAAGCAGATCACTCCCATTAGATGTACTCTCCCTAAGGGCCTTTCCCCCACCCTCCCTTACACATGGACCAGCTAGATGTCAGCTAAACATAAGGACCCTAGACAGTCAGTCACTTCCATCCTCTGGGCTATGAAGGCTCCCAAAGTGTGCACACAGTACTTCTTGTACTATGTTTTAACCATCTGTTTTCCTGTCTCCATTCCCCAAGCATGCCACTCCATGGTCACAGTGACCTAGGGTGGGGCTTGGTACATGGTAATATGCAAGAAAATAGAACTCCAATGACAAAGTCACTCTTACCACAAAACAGTGAAATCTCAACATTCTCTGGCATATTATACTCGATAGCCCTGCACATTAATCAGCTCCACATGTACCACAAGATGAATGCTAGCAGTGTCTTCTCATCACTATTAGTGGATTTCTATGAATTTGGAGTTCCTTTATTGAACTGATCTATTCCTTTCTATATCCTTTCCAGCCTTTTTTTTTTTTTTCCTGCTTTGATTGGTTTTTCTTTTGACTAAAAGAAAATGTCTGACTGGGATGACCAATCCCCACTCAAGCCTCTTAGCACTGTCCTGATGATTGCTGAAATTTCTTCTGTAAAAGGACTCTTAAATTTCTACTGTGAAAGGACATGCCCACTTCAAAATTATATTGTAGGATCAATTCAGAACCTATGAGTTTTCAGCGAATTTAAGTTGACCATATAGAGTACACTGTCCTTCCTTTGCTAGTATTATAGCCTAAATGTAAAAGTAAACTGTTCTTGTTGTGAGGAACCCTTTGTTAGGGGAAAAGTCTCTGAAAATCACCCCAGGGCATCCTGCACACTGTCCCTGTTCTTAAGTGACAACATCCACTGCTTCTTGGCTATAGTGCCTACTGCTGACAATTTGAAAATATTCTCCTGGCCAGGTGCTAATAGTGGATATCTTTAATCATAGCACTCAGGAGGCAGAGCCAGGTGAATCTCTGAGTTCAAGGCCAGCCTGGTCTACAGAGTGAGTTCCAAGATGACCAAGACTACACAGAGAAACCATGTCTCAAAGAGAGAAAGAGAAAGACAGAGACAGAGACAGAGACAGAGACAGAGGCAGAGGCAGAGGCAGAGGCAGAGACAGAGACAGAGACAGAGACAGAGAGGGGACAGAGAGATCTTCTATGCCCTCAAATGAGAAAGGTGACATCCTGATTTCAATTACTGCTTATTTTTGCCAAAGGAAGCTCTGTTTTGCTCATCAGCAAACAATCCTAAGAGTGGTGATGGTGGATGTATGCAGAGGAATAGTACTTTCTGCACATGAACACTTAAGCTAACAGTGACTGGACTCTATGCATAAGACCTTAGCAAGATCAAGCTCACTCAGCTCAAAGCCCAGTATGGATCTGGGAAGGGCTCATCAGGTTCCACTTTGCTGAAAAGAGACAGGCAACTGATAACTGATAGGGAAGGAAGAGTCCATTCTTCCAGGATATGACCCCTGAGAGGCCACCCATGCTGCAACTGATGGTCCTACCCCATGCACACACATGCAGCACTAAGTGGAGCCTGTGGGTTTTAAAGCAAGAGATAGAAAGAGCAGATGAAGTTGGGGGGGGGTGAAGAAGTGGTGGGAGAGGAGCAGGGGAGGGGGGGGGGTTGACCAAAATATATCATATGCATGGATGATATTCTCAAACAATCTAATTTTGAGCCAAGTATTGTGGTAGACACAAAACTACAAGTGCAAATTACACACCATCCTTGCCATCTGGGACTTGGGAATTCAAACTCTGAATCACACTGAATGTAAATTTGAGGTCTGTTATGCAGAGATGCTGCTGTGTCGGTGACAGAGTGTCTTTAAAAGGTCACAGGCATCATGGTGTAAGGATGTTACTTTCTCTGCTTTTCTCTCTTCCCCACAAGCACTCTAAGATGGCCCCGAGTCTCTCTCTGCACAACCAGCCAGTCTTTGCCTGCCTCCCCTCCTGACTCGAAGGTTTACAAGCTAAGCCCACCTTACCTTTAATGTGCTGTTCAGGGTTCTGATCTTGTGCAACTTCTCGTTTATCGATGGGTTTTTGCATCGCTTCACAAAAGACTTTCTCAACTCCTTCTTGGTTGAAGGCCGCCGGTCCCCAAGAGGAGATAGGCTAGCCTGCTCCAGTGATTTGTACAGTTTTTCCATCTCATCATCTTCAGATGATTTTATTTCTTCTGTTTAAAAAAAGAAAAATCAGTATCAGCAAAGCTGATTACAACCAAAGAGTGAACATCAGACACTGTGGTCCAAAAGGGTTTCTGTTCTCACCTTCATCTCAGACTTCTGGTCTTCAGAAGTATAGGGCAGTGATGCTGTGTTGTCTGACCACTCATACCATGATGCTACTCAGAAGGCTGTGAACCATTTGATGATGTATAATTGTACTGTACCTTAGTAAGGCCACACACTGACCTACTGCTCGGAGACTTTGGGGCCACAGTAGGACTTCAATGTTACCATTTTTTTGTGTGGGACACAATGTAGTCAACTCCTAGCCCCCTAAAATCCATATTTTCTCATACAGATAACACATGTATCTCATTCCAACGCCCTGCCCCAGTCTTAAATCATTTCAACATGGACTCCAAACATCCTCAAAGTTAGGCATTGGGAAACTAGGAGATGATTCATCAGGGTTCAAAATTCCTCTTCATGAATGGATACAGAAAATGTGGTACATTTACACAATGGAGTACTACTTAGCAGTTAAAAAGAATGAATTCATGAAATGCCCTAGGTACCTTCCAAGTGTCTTCTGAGGAAGAAGCTCTGCCTGCTGGCTGGTTGTAGAAAGACAGTTAGCATTTCTCAACCTGCTCCATACTATCTGTCCCCTTTTAACTACACCTATCCAGCCTCAGCCCTTCAGAGACTAGAGAGCAATGAACCTCCACAGGCTATTCTCGAATAAGCAGGCCAGGGGGAGCCAGGAAGACTTCATTCTAGAGCATTTGTTAGGAACTGTCAAAGATGTTTTCAACTTAAAAAGAAAACGAAAAACTAAATATGGTGGTGTGTGGGCTAAAAGTTTTCCAGGAGTCATCCTAAAAACAAGAAAGAAGCTGGTTCTCCTCTTAGAGCTCTCTCACTCTAAGGGGCCAATGTGTCCCCTTTAAGGCTACATTGGGTATGGCTTTCCATCACAGGTAACCATGGGGACCTTAAATGCCAGTAGCAGCATTGGATGCTGAAGGAGGTGTTGACTCTTTGCATGTCTTTTATTCCATGTGGAGAATTTCAATTCATAGTTCCTTTGTTTCCTGAAAACTATCTTGGGAAGTGTGTACAATGTGTTTTCTCTCTCCACATACACCACAGTGTTTACATCCCCCCCCCCACTCTGTGGTGGGGGAAAAAGATCCAAAAAGAGCCCTATGCCCACTGTGATCATGAAGGGGGGCCAGCTGATCAAAACAGGCTCTGAGGCAGACACATAGGATAATGCAGTGATACCAGAACCCAGAAACGTCAGTTACATCACAGTATACTCTTTTCTATAATTAGAAATGCTTAAAAACTAGCTCTTTAGAGAAATTACCCAAGGAGCTAAAGGGAACTGCAACCCTATAGGTGGAACAACAATATGAACTAACCAGTACCCCGGAGCTCTTGTCTCTAGCTGCATATGTATCAAAAGATGGCCTAGTCAGCCATCACTGCAAAGAGAGGCCCATTGGACTTGCAAACTTTATATGCCCCAGTACAGGGGAACCCCAGGGCCAAAAAGGGGGAGTGGGTGGGTAGGGGATTGGGGAGTGGGTATGGGGGACTTTTGGGATAGCATTGAAAATGTAAACGAGGAAAATACCTAATAAAAAAATAAATTAAAAAAAAAATTAGCTCTTACCCATTGACCTCAGACAGTTGCTACAAAGTGTCCTCAAAACTTAGCTGAGAAAGTGAACAAAATGTTTCTCACAACTGGCCTAAAGTGTCAACCAGAGCAACATGTTTTTTCTGTTGTTGTTGTTGTTGTTGTTTTTCAAGCCAGAGTTTCTCTGTGTAGCCCTGGCTGTCCTGGAACTCACTCTGTAGACTAGGCTGGCCTCAAAACTCAGAAATTCACCTACCTCTGCCTCCCAAGTGCTGGGATTAAAGGCGTGCACCACCACTGCCCAACTTTTTGAGACAAGGTTTCACTATGTACAAGCTACAACTGGCTATGAGGACCAGGCTGCCCTAGAACTCACAGAGATCAGCTTACCTCTACTTCCTGAGTGCTAGGATTAAAGACAATTCACCACCACTCCTGGCCCAGAGCAACTTCTTATCTCTTAATCAAATGGTATCAAAATAGGGGAGAAAATGTACCAACATAGGGGAGAAATGTATAAAAATGTATCTAAAGATAGACCTGTGGCCCCAGGCAATGTGCAATAATCAAAGGTCAACTTTTGTTAATAAATTCAAGTACAGATATCTCTGTCATTAGGGAAATGAAAATCAAAACCACACAGGGATATCACTTCCTGCTTATCAGAATTGCTAATATAAAGAAGACAGATAGTAGTTAAGTGTGGCCAAAGATATAGAGAGATAGGAGATCTCATTTAGCATTAGTGAGAACGAAAAGCAAACCAGTATTTTAGAAAGTAGGTTGATGGTCCTCACGATGCCACAGTGACAACAGGACCCTGCAATTACACCTCTATATTTGCATTAAAGAGAAATCAAAACATATCACCTCATGAGTTGTACATACTCATAGCATTGTTCATGGAAAAAAAAAGAGAGAGAGAGAAGAACTAAGTAATTGATTATCAAGAGGTGAATGGATAAAGGGGATGTGGTGTGGAGCCCATAAAATGGAGCACTAGCCAGCAATGTAAGAAACAAACAAACAAACAAACAAACAAAATCAGAGTAGACAGAAACTTAGGAAAGATATCTGAAGTGATCCTCTAGCTTAAACATACACATGTGTGCGAGCGCACGCACACACACACAGAAGTAGGGAGAGAGAGAGTGCTAGATGTATAATAAAATAAGCTGTGAGAAATGGAAACAGAATGTACATTATTTAGTTAGCAAACGTATCTTGAGTTTGTCCAGAAGTGTGTGTATTGAGGAGAACACAAGACCTACCAGTGTTATCCTAATTCTGGCTGAGAAGAGATCTTTTTCCACCTCAGACAGGCCAGTCTACCAAAGAGATGATTATAGGTGGCCAAGTATGTAAAATTTAGAGTCTTAAAAAAATAGGGTGTGGCCAGAAAAAACCTGTGATTTCACATGCCTGGCCAGCAGAAGCTTTTGGGTAGAAGATATTTGTTGCTCATTTCTGCTTCTTACTTTCTACGTCATCATGAATGAAGTGTAGGGGGAGGAGTTGTAGACCAAGACACCCACAATCCCTGACCACCAGGCTTATAGCCCCTCTTTCACGAGAAAAGCAACAGGAAAGAATACTCATTGTGATGTTAGACTGACCTTGCAAACTGAATGTTACTGACTGTCCGTTTTTTTCTGTTTAAGAAGCAGTGAGACCTTCCACAAGCACCAGGGATGGGATGGAATGGGAGACTTTGCTTTGATTTTTTTTGAGAAGTGTTTGATAGTCACCATTATGTCACTGAGAAATGACATGGCCAGTGATATGCACATATAAGGAATTTCTGCTGAAAATGAATGATTACTGCGTGATCAATTGAGTATCGGAGCTTCCTTGAGTTACATAATTGATGCCCACACACATAAGACAGTCAGAAACTGGAAACAGCCCAGATGTCCCTCTATTGAAGAACGGATAAAGAAAATGTGATACATTTTATACACTGAAATACTACTCAGATGTGAAAAACAAGAGCCTCATGTACTGTGCCAAACAAATGGATCGAACTAGAAAATGTCACCCTGGGTGATGGAATGTATCCCAGACCCACAAAGATATGCGTGGTAGGAAATATCCAAAGGAAAGTTGTTTTTTTTTTTTTTTTTTTTTTTTCGAGACAGGGTTTCTCTGTGTAGCCCTGGCTGTCCTGGAACTCACTTTGTAGACCAGGCTGGCCTCGAACTCAGAAATCTGCCTGCCTCTGCCTCCTGAGTGCTGGGATTAAAGGCGTGTGCCACCACGCCTGGCTCAGAAAATATTTTTTGTTTGGTTGGTTTTGGGTTGTTATTGTTTTTGGTTTTGGTTTTGGTTTTTTGGTTTTTTTGGTTTTTTTTTTTTTTGAGACAGGGTTTCTCTGTGTAGTCCTGGCTGTCCTGGAACTCACTTGGTAGACCAGACTGGCCTCGAACTCAAAGAAAATATATTTACATAAATAAATCAAAATAAAAATGGTTTAAATAAAAAAGATGCTAATGGTGAATCTTATATTTGCAATTAATTATTCATTGAATTTGAAAAATCAAAGCAATTAAATTTTATATAACTATTTTCAAATCTGTTACTAACTTTCAAAGATATTTAATATGAACCAAGAGTTCACAAAGAGTAGTTTAAAATTAAATAGGCAAATTTAAGAAAGCTTTCCTGAAATGAAAAATAATTTTAGCAAAACAAAACAAATGAATGTGCGTGTGTGTGTGTGTGTGTGTGTGTGTGAGAAAGAGAGAGAGGGGGGAGTAGAGGGGGAAGGGGAGAGGGGAGGGGGAGGGGGAGAGGGGAGGGGGAGGGGGAGAGAGAGAGAGAGAGATATGAAATGCTCAGGCCTGGAGAGGGGGCTCAGTGGTTAAGAGCACTGACTGCTCTTCTGGAGGTACTGAGTTAAATTCCCAGCAACCACATGGTGGCTCACAACCATCTGTAATAGGATCCGACACTCTCTTCTGGTGTGTCTGAAGACAGCTACAATGTGCTCGTATACATTCATATACATAAGATAAAAAAATTAATCTTTAAGGAAAGGAAGAAAGAGAGAGAGGAAGAAAGGAAGGAAAAAAGGAACAAAGGGAGAAACAAACAAACAAAGAAGAGAGATGAAATGAAATGCTGAATCTTCCACAGTGTTACAGCATGGATGAAACTTGGAATCATCATTTTCTTTTAAAAACACAGTTTATGATTCTATTCTATAAAATATATAGAACAAACAAACTCATGGAGTCAGAAAGCCCAGACAGGAATGATAAATACTGATGATGATGATGGTGGCGGTGGTGATGATATGATACAATAAAATAGTACAATGCATAGGGCTTTCTCTTCATTGGGCTGAATGTTCTCTAGTCATGCTGTGGTAATAGTTGTACAACTCTGTAGGCACACTACAAATCACTGATGCTAGATAAAGTATATCAAGACAGTGTTGAAACACTAAAGTACACGTGTGTAAGATCTCGTGATAGCAGCTGATGTGTTCACAGAAAAGCCCCTACGTCCAAGAGATAATAATCTACAAACAGCATAAAATCCTTTAAAAAGCTAAATGGAGCCAGACTCTGTGATCTTAGCATTTGGGAGGCAGAGAAACTAGGAGATTCAAGGTCAGTCTGGGCTATACAGCAAGATCTTGTTTCACAGAATAAAAGGAAAGGCACAGGACTCATAAGGCAGCAATAGGATTGAGGACTTGACAGAACAAAAGAAAACATAACCTGTTATAACCTCTTTTCATAGTTAATCAGGTACTGCTCTATCTAAAAATTCCTAACTATATTTATTTCATAAACAACATCTGTATAACACACTTTAAGAAATTAAAAAAATGTGCAAAAAAAAACCCAAAAGCTAAATAATTGTTTCATTGAATCTCCTAGAACTAAGCAAGCAGAAGTTATGAAAGACAGAGTTAAAAGCAGAATTTGCTATTCACTAACACGGTACATGAATAATTATGCCAGGGTAAACTTGTAGTAAGATAATTCATCTAGGTCAAAAGATATCAAATCAATGAAGATAAAAATAGCCTTAGAGGTTTGGAGTAACAAGACACAGAGTGGGTTCTCCAGAATGAAAAGAAAAGAATAGTATTTCTTTTTTGGATATTTTTTATTATATCTTACTATACCTGTATAAAAATATAATCTTTACATTAATATCAGAAGCTGAATCCCTACACACGCACACACACACACACAATTTCCTTCCCTAATTTAAACTTTGGGTCAATCATCATAAAGGTATTAATTAGCTTGTGTGTGTGTGTGGTGTGGTGTGTGTTTAATGTGACTCTCCAATATAACTAACTTTCACATTAACACTGGTAAAATAGAGAAAACCTGTCTGAGTCAGTAAAGGTTAATACACTGTTCTCTAATTCATTTGCAATGTCCGTGAGATAAGTACACTCTGCTTCAATCCATCCAGACACAAGATGGAGTCGGTGTGTCCAGTTAGAGACCACCTGAGAAGTAAAAGAAACTCATCTCCAATTAGGGAACGTACGAGATAGCATTGGAAATGTAAATAAAGAAAATATCTAATTTAAAAAAATGAGAAAAAAACAGAACCTGGAAGACTAATTTCTGATCTCAATATAATTCTGAAATCATTCATAAACTTAACAGAAATATCAGTGACTTTAAAAGTAAAGAAAATACCTCCTTGGGTTTCCTGTGTGCTCTTATCTAGGAGATATACAATGTGCTACCAGACACTCAGGGGACACACCTGTGGCTCAGCCGTAGTCCATAACCCAGACAGGGGATTTGTATTGTTTTTACTGCTACTATCATCCAGGGCTTAGGTCTTTATGAAACCATAAGATTAATTTAAAATAATAATAAAAACTGTGATTAATGGAAACATAGTATGAGGTGGGACCCAAAGCAGTAGAGCTTGTCCCTGACTATGAAGCAGAGGAGAGAGGAGTCCTTTAAGACTAATGGACCTGCTCTAGGGCTGCCGGTTCACTCTCTCCAGGAGCCACTGTGCTATGACCTCATTGACTGCTGTATGAGCTCAAGCTTTGCCTGTTATGCCTCTCTGGATTAGTCTTTGGTTTAATATCCTTTAAATATTTAGTTTGTGTTTCTGAATGTTTTGCCTGTATGTATAGGCACCATGTGCATGCATGCCTGGAGCCAACAGAGGTCAAAAGAAGGCATCAGATCTTCTGGATCTGGAATTGTAGACAGTTGGGAGCCACCAGGCAGATGCTGGAAACCAACCCAGGTCCTTACGAAGGCAGCAAGTGTGCTGAACCACTGAGCCATCTCTCTGATCCCTCTACATTAGCACTGTGCTGTGAGTAAAATAATTTTAACATCCCTTTCTGTGTACATGCAGTTCACTTCTGAATTACCATTTTGTTCTAGAAAGTGCTAATTTATCTTTCTTGTCTTACGATATTGCAATGGTAAGATGTAAGTGATGGCAGGAAAGACCCTTAGTCTCTCTCCCATTGGAAATGGAAGCCAAGTGAGTTATTTCCACCGCCCTATCTCCCGAGACAAAACAAATTTTGTTTCACAGTGAATTTTCTCCTCTCAAGTGTGTATTTTAGTCTTCCCATCCGAGACTGTAGGACTTCAATTCCCACTGACACATGGGCACCTTCTGGTTCAATGCCTGTCAACTCTCTAGTGCTTGGTCAAAGTTGAAGGCATTATTTTATATATGAGGAAAGTGAAGAGTCTTGAAAAACAGTGATTTTTTTCCCCAAATGCCAATTAGTGGCAGATAATAAAAATAAAATTTCCATTTTGTGCAGACCCATGTTTTTCTAAATCATTCTTCACAAGCTTGAACAGGGAAACTGTCTCTCTGGGAACTTAGGAAAATGGAGGCTCTGCTTCAACCCATCTGTGTGTGTGTGTGTGTGTGTGTGCATATGTCTATGTATGTACATGTATGCATGAGTACATGAATGTGTATCTGTATGAATGTGTATGTTTGTATGTATATGTACAAGTGTGTGTGCATGTATGCATGAGTGCTAATAATGTTTGTGTGCACATGCACACATGTGTGTTTCTGTGTATACAGGTGCACATGCACATGTGCATGCCTACATATAGAGGCCAGATTTCAATCTTGGTTGTCACTCTTTGGGTAACATCTATTTGGGGTTTGGATTCAAAGTCTCTCAAAGGCCTCTGAAACTCATGGAGTAGCCTAGGCTGGCTGGTGGCCACAGAGATCTATCACTCCCTACTTCAGTACTGGGACTACAAACAAGCCACAACAAATGGATTTGCACATGGGTACTATGGATCAAATTCAGGATCTTGTGTTTGCACAATTATTTCCCCAGCCCTTCTAGACTTCCTAGATTTTTGGCAAGCCCCATTGAGTGTATTTGAGTAGCGAAGCTAGATATACCTATTGAAAATTTTTCACCAGCATGGATTTATTGATGGGTGAAGAGACTCAAACAACAACCAGAAGATTGATATGTGACCACAAGGCAGCACTGACTGAGTCTGAGCCAGATCCTAATCAAAGAGAAAAGGAGAGCAGTCCAGCTTTGCTCAAATGATATGTGCAGAGAATGGACACTAGAAAGTGCCAGCACCCTGCAGGTCGAATAGAGAGGAATTTGAATTAATTGTTGGTGACCCTTCAGGTCAGCTGGACTGATTCAGAATGTATCCAAGGATGAGACTAGTAAACCTTCCCCAAATTTTGTCAATTAAATTCAGAAGCTGATGGTATATGTATCCCCCATGTACTTGGGGATGGAGAGGTGGTTCAGTGGTTAAGAGCCCTTATTGCTCTTACAGAGGACCCCAAGCTCAATCCCCAGCACCCACAGGGCAACTCACAAATCTCTGTAACTCCAGTTCCAGCAGGTCAGGCACCAGGAGACTCTCTGACCTCCATGGCACCAGGCACATATATGGGTACACACACATAAATAGGAAACATGCATGCACATTCAATGGAATAAGTAAATATAAAAACCATAAAGTAATTACAATCCTGGTCCTTTTTTTTTTTTTTTTACAAGATTGGAGGCATACCAATGTTTTAACTAATGCTTAGAAGTTCTCTCCTTCCCAAGACTGAGCCAAATGAATGTGTGGCTCTCTCTCCTCCTCCTCCTCCTACATACCATCCTATTATCTGCTTCTGGCAGGACAGGACAGCTCGCTGGAGCCCAGAATTTGCCTGTCGAGAACACTGTATGCAGATTATCTCTTGATTTTCTACCCTGCCTCCCCCATTGTCTTATTTTTGGCCTTGCTTGTGCTTTCTAGAATGTGGCTGTTTATTTTCTATTTAGAACATAAAAGCTGGCTCCAGAGACAGGAGAGAAACTCATACACTAGATTTCATACCAGGATTTGAAAAGGAAGCCTTTTAGAGAGTTGAAAAGTCCAAGTAATGTCCCACTGTCATCTTCAAATGTAACATGTTTGGAAAGAACCAAGGAGAAAAGATGGATCATAAGTTTACATGTAATGTTCTAGTGTTTGAGGACATAAAAAAAGCCACAGAAGACACCTGTCACCATCAAGGCAAACAAACAAACAAACAAACAAACAAACAAACCGGTGGTCTGTACACACTGAATATTCTGACACAGCTCCTAATGCCTAGAGAGTAAAAGGCTATTATCGTCATTCTTTACATTAACTTGACAATCTTGCATGATAGCACAGCTTAGATGATGGTAGACTTTAATTATCCAAATAAGAACAACACTGGACAACTCCTTTTAGCATAAAAATACTTCCACCCAAGCAAGTAAGCAGAGTGTCACCCTGAGGGATAAGTCTCAAGTTTCTGCACCAGCAAGTGCCACAGCTATCACACACTGAGTTTTTCTTCTAAGGCAGGCACTGTACTAACAGTTCTTCCAACATCCCCTCAGCATCCTCCCCTATCCCTGTGAGGGAGCTTCGTCAGCACTGATGTCAAGGAGAGAATGGCAACATAATGACAGACCACAGAGCATGGCCAAAGGCACAAGGAGACAAGCATGGGATATAAACTGAAGGTTATCATTCCCTATGTGACCCTATCCATACACACTGTGTGCTACAAACACAGGGTTCAAAGGCAAGGTTATCATTCCCTATACAGATGTCCTGTAAATAAAGTGTTGATGCTGATGCTCTATCCACATAAAGTTCAATAGAGACCCTTAAGCCAAGCAATCTGCAGATCCTGGAGCAGTAGCCAGTTGAATGCCCTGATCTCTGCTTGCACTACTCATCCTGCAAAGGAAGAAGGCTATGCAAAGCTTTGGCTGCTGAGATGCCCAGGTTTCCTGCTTAAAGAATAAGAAATTCACAAAGTGGCTAGAAATGGAGGATGGCTGGGTCTGAACTAGACGGCTAAAATGGGGCAACACCTCCTTTCAGCATCAGGAGAGTCATGTATACAATCTGTGTATATTCACAGAGACATGAGCACAGTAAAGGCGTGAGTGATTAGAAACTAGAATCAAGGTATTAAGCAAATGGTTCAATGAGTAAAGAGCTTGCTTTACAAGCATGAGGACCTGAGATCAATCTAAGCACCATTGACAGAGGCTTAAATACATAAACATACATTTATATATTAATACAATAAAATATAAATCCATTAATTAATAGAATACCTATAATTAATATAAGAAAATGTAAGCATAGTTATAATATTTATGATATTATTATTACATAATATGTTATATTACACATTTTATATATTATATGGTTATATATATTATATACTTATAAGTATTAGATATAAATGATATATAGAGAAAATTCATATAAAGATTTTTATATATTTATTTATACATATTTTATTTATAAGTTTACACAAAATATATAAGATATATATGTGAGATTCAAAGAAAAAAGTTAGAGTTTTGGCAAATATGCTTCAGTTTTTAAATGCACTTAATGACCACAGATGAGTATGTGGCTCAGAGACTGGTAACATGGTTAGGATGTGAAAGCTCTGAGTTCAGAAATGAGCAGGGTAACACACGAGAACAGAAACTGAAAGCTGCATTCCATTTATACGTGCCAGTGGCTAATAGTTACAAATAAAATAAATAAAAATAGATCTTAAAATAGTATTTCAAATATAATTTGTAGAGATTAACAAAATAGCCCAGCACTTGGGAGGTAGAAGCAGGCAGATCTCTGTGAATTCAAGGGTAGACTGGTCTACAAAGTGAGTTCCAAGATAGCCAAGGCTACACAGAGAAATCCTATGTCAGAAAAAGAAAAGAAAATAAAGAAACTAACAAAATAGATTCGTGGATTGTATAGAGAAGAGTGGAAACCAAAATATTTTATTACAAGATGTTAAAAAGAAAGCAAATGGCAAAAAGTTAAAAAAATTAATTTTATAAACTGAAAGAAATTTAAAGTATAATCATCGAACATAAAGTTATAGATTCCTTGTGCACATGCATGCATGTATACTGTGCGTGCACACACACACATAGGGAGAGAGGGAGAGAAATCAACAAGTACACATACTAACACATAAAATCAGTGTAAGAAGGGGTTTCTCATTTAAGATGAAAAGGGTACTAACTGCAAGCTCCTTCAATGCTCCTTTTCTATACCGCTTCATAACCCTAGTAAGTAACTTCTTCCTACTAGCTGCCCCATCTCAAAGGTTCCACATCTCACAATATTGTCACAAGCTGGAGACTACGCTCTAGCACAAGAGCTTCTGGGGGAAATTCTATCTAAACCATCACACATGACAACAGCAAATGCCACTAAGCCCGTGAAGCAACAGGACTCTAACTCACTGCTGGTAGGAATGTAAAAACAACCGTGAGACTGGGAAAGAGCCTTTCATTGTCTACAAAGTTAAATGCAGTCTTTGTATACAACTCAGCAACGGCAGACCTTTGTGTTTACCCAAAAGAGCTGGCAATGTGTAATTACACACAGATACACAGGTGTTAACTAAAGTGCTCATTTTAAAGATTTAGAAACAGCTCTGGTGCCACCCATAGTCACACATAGATAATATGTGATCCATACAATAATCGTTTTTTTTTTTAAGACCTATTGAGTCATGGGAAGACATAAAAATCGTGTTTCTATACCAGAGGGGGAAAATAAGGCTACATCTGAAAAGGCTATATTTCTGTGACTGTAACCATAGGACACTGGGAAAAGTAACACCAATGAGATAATGAATTGATTGACCAGGAATGGTAGCACATGCCTGTAATCCCAGCATTCTGGGAAGCTGAGGCAGGAGAATTGACAGGAGTTTGAGGCCAGACTGGACCACGTAATGAGTTTCACAAAAACTGCCGCTGTAATATAAGACACTATCTCAAAACACTAAAACAACCTCCAAAATATTACCCATCCTCTGATGTTTGGAGAGGAGAAGGCAGAGAAGGAGCATGGGGCATGCCATGCACGCGACGGTGGACCTCTGTGAGCCTACTGTGGGGATACATCACTGTTACATATCATCAGGTACATAGCAGGTACAACCCTGCACAGCAAAGACTGAACCCAAGTATCAGCTACAGGCTTAAGGTCATAAGGGTGTATCGGTATTTCTATGGGATGCAGAGCCCCAGCTGATAGATCTACAAGGTGACATATACCTCCATATCTGAGGCTAAGAGAACATTCCAGAAAAGAACACAGAAAGATTGTAAGCAGGAGAGATCCAAAATATCTGCTGTGAGACACTGTTTTTTATATATGAGAGGAAGCTGAACCCATGAAATCTTAACAACATGGTTGCCTAAACAAGACACAAATGACACCACCAGTTGACATGTCAGCATGGATATCATAAGGCCCTACCCCTAGATGAAGACAATCACTGCTAAGATAAAATAAAAATCCATTTTTCCCCAGGGACTCAGTATATTGTATATAAATATACATGTGTATATGTATGCACATATACATATATATGTTATATATACATAAATGTATATATATACAAAATGTAAAAATAACAATAAAAGGAGAAAAGATCACGAATTTGAGATGGAGTGAAGGGTACACAGATGGAATGTCTCAATATTTGTTTTCAGTTGTAAGATGTGACCCATGCTCATGCAAAAGGTTAAATGATAGAGGATTGTAGGAAAGGAGGGAGGGTACAGATAGTGTTCTTTCTGCTCAGGTTCTCTGTAAGTCTAGCACTGTTTTAAAAACTAAGTCTATGAATCTGAAGTGTCTGGTCTGTTTCCACCAGCATCTTATGCAGCTGCCCAAAGCTGAGCAAAACATGTTTACCAATAGAGAAGATTTCTCATGGTGCTTTAAAACAAAGGAATTCTAGAAAGCACATTCCACAATGATGGAGAGGAAAACTAAGATGGTGGCTACCATGTATATGTGTGTGTGTGTGTGTGTGTGTGTGTGTGTGTGTGTGTGTGTGTGTGATGTACTATGTGTATGATATTTTTTGCCATAACAAATCATCCTTAGGAAAGAAACATTCAAGATCTAAATGTGAAAAGAAACATGAAAAGAACTAGACAGGTGTTACAAGAAAAATGAGAATGAATGAAGACCACTCTAGTCATCCCCAAAGCCACTGTGGCCACTAGGCCTTACAATGAGTCAGCAAGAATTTCAGCCTGATTGACAGCCTGACAATGGTGGAGGTGCAGCAGATGACTTGGGCTCCAAGCCACGTGGATTCAGAAATGACTCCACTATCAAACAGCAGAATGTCCCCTAACTTCCCTTCCAGTGTGCTCTTCTCATCGCTATGCATATAAAACAAAATATTTTAAAAAGAAAAGAAAAAGAAAGTGGTCAAGACCTTTAATCCCAGCACTCAGGAGGCAGAGGCAGGCAGATTTCTGAGTTCGAGGCCAGCCTGGTCTACAAAGTGAGTTCCAGGACAGCAAGGGCTACACAAAGAAACCCTGTCTTGAAAAACAAAAAACCAAACCAAACAAAACAAAACAAAACGACAAAAAAAGAATAGTTAATAAACCAGAATCCTGGTCACAGAGCCTTAAGAGGAATTTCCAACATGAGGCACATCTGAGCCTTCTCTTCTCTGAGGTCTTCTTCATTTGGTCTTCTAATCGGAGAAGGAGTCACAGCCATGAGCAGTAGTGCACCTGGAATAGCTGTCCCCAAAGCAGACTTCCTTCAATGCACTGTCTCAATTTGCAAATGTGTTTACCCAAAACCTTTCCCCCTTGAAACTCCCTTCTCAATGCAGGCATTCTCCTGTACCTACTCCACACACAGTTTCCTCCGAACACACTCAATCTTCCACCCTTAAGAGTGACCCCTAAGTCTAACTGCTTCTACTTCTATCTAGCTGTCACTCATTTTCCTGTTTCTACAATCTAGATTTCTCTTGTCACCAGCTTCACCTTCCTTGTTCCAGTGAGTTTCCACAGCTTCCCGCATCTACTTCCTAGTCTCAGCAACTAAGTATAGAACCAAGATGGAATAAAAAAAAAGGTGATAAAATCCCGACTACCACAAATGACCTAGTTACATGGGATGGATTTGCAGACAGCCTATCAGTTTATTTTACAGTAAATTTAGAGAGATCTTTGTCACTTAAGTGGGAGCAATGAAAGACATAGTGAGTCAATCATCCAGCCTGAGAGCCAAGCCAGGACAACCAACTGTCACACAGACAAGATGTTCCTATTAGTAAATATGTATCCCCATGTTAAGATCATTTCTCATTATCCTACAAACTGGTAGAACTGGGAAGTACTCTACAGACTAAATGTAATCCTAAGTGTGCAATGACTGAGATGAATGAGGCATAGAATCCCTCCTCTCTCCCTTGTTCCCAATTGTACTTTGATCCTACTATAGAGGCCTGCTAAACCCTCTTACTTCCTGCCTGCCTTTATTCTAGTATAGCCTGTGAAGTACGACTAAGAGAACTCTTTGGAATCACAGGTCATGGCCTCTTTGTCATCATCTCAGTGACAAATGGCCAGGAACTATCTGTTGCAACTAATTATGCCTAGTCCACCATTCAACATTGTCCCATTCCCATGCCCTACCCCATGCACAGTCGTCCTTAGGTGTGACTGTCTCTACTCTGTGTCCCCACTTTTATAAAGCCTTGGATATCTCCTTTAGTACACACTCTTTTTTTTTTTTTCTTTTTTTACCTTCGTTTCCTTTGTTAACTGTGTCCTATTCCTCCCACTTGCCTCAGTAGATGTGACAATGTTTGGGGTCAGTCACCTTTAGATTTTAGACTTGTGTGTTAGCTTAAAGTATGTGTTAGGACCCTCATCATAATAACAGCGATGCTAAGTTTAATTGAAGTCAGCATTCGATTTAGTTTAGTTTAGTTTAGTTTTAATCTACTTGTGAATCCTGTATTTCACAACACTCAGAAACCCACTCTCCAAAGATAGGAGATGAGCACTTAACACCAGCACCTCTTTTGTAGCTATGCTGGGTTGCAAGGCTTGGTGGAGAAGCCCAGAGTTGTGTTAATCTGAAAGCTTCAGTATACAAAGGCAGGAGGACGCTATTAGCATGCTCTCTCCCTTTCTTCCCCCTTCCTGTAGCTTACACTACAGGGAGAAGCGGCTAGAAGGATATTTAAACGAAGAATCAAATTCTTGCAGCCACAATTTTAATTGCACACCAACTGCAAATATATATATATATATATATATATATATATATATATATATCTTCCACTGTCTAACTAGAAGAAAGGCTATAATACACCCTGTCTGCTTTTCTCAGAACTCGACTATTAGCCTTTAAGATTCCTTTCCAGGGTAAAAGCTTCTTTCCCCAGAAAAATGTGTCTGGAGACTAGAGTTTAATCTTCTAAAAAAATTTAACTCCTTTCATGATGACACTGAAGCTTTCAAACTCTGAAGCCTTCAGCACAGTATTTTAGACGCTGACATATCAGAGACTCTTCCCCACATTGAGAAGTTAAGACCATAATTTTTAGAAGTCACACAAAAAAGCTACCTCCTTCTCCAACAGGCAAACATGCATTCACAACACCCGATTTGATTACTCAACAGCAAGTCACAGCAAACACAGGGGAAGATTGGGCTGCCGTTTCCATGGAGATGACTTGATGTGGTTCAGCTCTTCTGGGAATGAAACCAAATCCCTAACAGCAGGAGAAAATCAGCAGCAAGAATTCTCTAACATATGGCAACTGCTAACAAACCAGTATGGGGAAAATACCTTCAGTCTCTTTTCCTCTCTACCAGAAGAAATACCTTCCCAACAAGCTGTTTGAAAAAGCACCTAGATTTTCTTGGTCATTCTCTGTGTAATTCAAAACGGATTACTATGGAGTCTCTTTATTCTTAGATTAAAAGAGCTGCTGTCTCCCAGATTCCTCAGCCCATGAATTCCCAGGGTAGCACTCAGACAGGAACAAGAACTGCATCCGTCCTCCCATAACTCTGCTTATTAATCCTTGAGGGAAACTCAATCTGCAGGCTTACCTCCTGGGAAAGAATGTAAATGGAATTTTACCGTCTCTAGTGTCTTGGAAGACATGATTGTCACGGAGAGGAGAGAGTTATTTCCACATCTTTTAAAAATTGTTATTATTGTTGTTCTATTATTACTTTTGTTGTATTGCGAGGTTTATGGGGACACACATGTGCCACCGTATACTTGCAGAGGTCAAAGGACAACTTTTAAAAGGTTTTTTTTTTTTATTACCTTTAGGATTGTCCAGGTTTAAATCTAGGTTGTTAGGCTTGTACATCACACACTTTGCCTACCCACTGAGCCATCCCTTCAACGCCTCTTATATTTCTCCTTCTAATCAAATGATTACAGTCAGTTCTTACATGGGAAACAATTGCTCCACTTTCCCCATTCTTAACGTCTGTGTGGTTTTTTTTTCCTTTTTACATTTATTTTCATCCATTCATTTATTTTTATGAGAGTTTTGTTCAAAGTCTTTGAATCATATTCCACCTCCTCCCCCAGAACTCCTCCCAGGTGCACGTCCTCGTCCCTACCTTCCTAACTCTGTACCCTTTAAAAACAAACACACAAAAACCTTCCGTACTAATTTGTGCTGCCCCAATACTCTGTGACGAGTGCAAGACCACATTTGTATCTTGTAAGCACAAAGCTAAAGACCACTTAAAATCTACACTTGAAAATTTCTGTGACTCTGCCAGAACAACAACAACAAAAACCAATCAATATGTACTGTATTGTACAATATGCTGTATTCAGTGAAAATGGCCCTCTCCGGATGATAGGCACATCCAGTCAGAGGCGCGCACAGCACACACTAGCTCCTCTGCTCTGAACAGCTCTTAGCTTCAGAGAAAGAAGTCTCTTAACTCATGTTTATACCTGGCATTTGGTTTTACCCCTGACCTTAATTGCAAAGGAGTCACTACTAACCTAACCCAAGACGTTGTTTATAGAACATCCCCTCGTGTATTTGTGGCCCTGAGAGACCACCACTTCCCTTCCTCATAGAACCATCCTCATCCTAGCCCTCTCCCTCAGTGGTGATGCTTCCTGCTTCCTACCTATCCTACCTACTCAGCCACCTCCAGCAGTTGTTTGACCTGCCAATAACTTCACTTTTCAGTGAAGGCTTTCTAATGAAAAGCAGATAGTTGGCTCAGATTGGAGGTATCAATGTAAAATGTTACTTATTAGAAAGCATCCGTGGAGAAAGCAGTGACAACTGAGTGACTTTGAGAGTGAGTTACTAGCCTGGCTGTTCAAATTCACATGTATTAAAATATAGTGTGCACTCATGTGCATGTGCATTAACACATACACACACATATATACACATACATACACACATATGCACACACAGTTGCTCTCTGGCACACAGTTGTGATGTCTGGACTAAATTTTTGTCTTTTAAAAATTAAATTATAGGGTATATCTGAAATATTGGTAGGAGTTGCTTCATTATGAATGTGTATATGTATATACCCCCCCTTTCTCTGTGTGCATGTGTGTGTGTGTGAGTGAGTGCTTGTGTGTTTGCACATCTAAGCACATGCATGTGCACCCACAATGCATTTGGGTATAAACAGAGGCCAGAGGATGACATAGATCTCTTGGGCTGGAGGTACAGGTGACTGTGAGCCACCCAATGTGGGTGCTACGAATTGAGCTCTGGTCCTCCAAAAGAGCAGCAGTGTTCTAACCACTGAGATACCTCTCTAGACCCCAAACCTAAGAGCTTAAGGACACCCTCCCTGCTTAGGCTAGAGGAGAAAGGGTTGTCATTCGTGTCATTGGGCAACTCCTGTAGGTTAGAACAGGAATTTAGCAAGCCAACCTTCAGCAGTACACTGAGAACTTACAGTGCAAATCCATTCTTCTCCAGTTCCTCTCTGATATAACAGATAACCTTGTTTTACACCAGAATGAATGAGGCACAATTAGAAAGAGACTTGTTGTGAATGGATAATGATAGAAACATTTGTCCTGAATCAAAGATAAAGGTTATCACAGAATTTTTAAAGACACATTATTGATTTCTACATACAACTATTTCCTTTGTCAATAGAAAACTCTTTCCCAAGAATATAAGCTGCTGCAGGTGCTGCCCTCCAAAATGCATGTGAAATATCTGCCTTCCATCAACCACAAAGATAACCTTAAGAGAGCACTGATGGGCCCTTTCCAAAGGAAGATGGCCTCAATAAACCCATCTGGCAACATCCAAGCAAAACAATTCCACCCTACAGATCCTGGGGGTCTAATTATTAGACGATGGAACCAAAACCGGGGGGGAAGTCCCCAAATTTATGAGGAGGAGTTATCATATGATCACATGCCTGCTGGCCCCATAGTCTAAAACATTTGGTTACCGACACTTACAGCTGGTAATTAGTGGTCTGGTAACAGGAGTTGCCACAGGCTAACTCTACAAAAGGAGCTGGAGGCTAACCTCCATGTGACTAATTATCAAATTCCCATTCAGGAGTTTAAACCTGTTTGTTACAATTTTGTATCAGAATTATACAATGCCCCAACAAATATTCACCATCTAAGAAGAGTAAGCAAATTCCTGGTTTACCTCTGTCTGCCATTCTTGATCCAGCAGCTCTGTCTGGGACTGTTAGATGGTCTTTATTGTTATTCAGTGAAGAATTGTCATCACTAGACAACAAGTTCAATAAACCACTTTCTGATGTGATGCAGTTGTTTTCTGGGGCCTGGCAATTGCTTGCTTCTGAGAAGGCAAGTGTGTGGACCTGCTCAGCAAATGTCAGGGGATGCCCCGCATCTTCAGTAGCAGGTGAGCTGTTAACGATGTTGTGCCAGGATTGTCGTTCTTTAGATCCCGAGGAAGAAAACTGGCTTGGTGCCTTTACTGTATTTTCCAGAGAAGAGAAAGAACACGACGTTTCTCTCCGCTTAGGTGAAGAAGAAGATGCCCCCTGTGCAGCCTATTTTCCACAAATAAAATCAGATGGAAGAGGAGGAAAAGAAGAAGAGACATTGTGAATTATCATGCTCTCTGTTCTGATTTTATTCAAATTTTCCCAGAATTGTTTCAAAAAGTAACCAGAAATTAAAAAAAAAAAAAAGTCAGAGGAAAACTGTGTGGCACTCAATTCTGTATGGCAGCTACCAAGGGCCATTCTCGAAGAGCCTTTTGTATGATTTTGAGTTTACCATATAAGATCTGAAAAATTTCCATAGCAACATTTTTTTACTCAAAACCTTAAGCCCCTCCAACAAACGAAAGGCTATGTTAGAAGGATTCTTTAGAATGTTTGTGGGTGCAATGATCTTTTGTCGTTGTTGTTGTTGCTGTTGCTGTTGCTGCTGTTGTTGATCACAAGGAAATGAGCAAAAACAACTGAGGGAGGTAATTAATAAAAAAGAATGTAGAGGATTTAGGCATGTCCCAGTAGAAGAATACTTCGTAGCAGGACCAAGACCTTTGAGTAGCATTTACCTGTTCCTTAGTCTGTGTGACCAACTTATCCATCCATAACCTTCAAAGCTAAAAAATAAAGACAAGTCGCTTTAAATTTTTTAAATTAAAATTTTCAGTATTATTTTTTTGTGACAGGACTAGAGGAGTCACTATGCCACTGCATGTGTTAGAGATCAAAAGAGTCAATTTCCCTGGAAAACCTGGATGAAATGGACAAATTTCAAGGCAGATACCAGGCACTGAAGTTAAATCAGGATCAGATTAATGACCTAAACAGTCCCATATCCCCTAAAGAAATAGAGGCAGTCATTAATAGTCTCCCAACCAAAAAAAGCCCAGGACCAGATGGGTTTAGTGCAGAGTTCTATCAGACCTTTAAAAAAGACCTAATTCCAACTCTTCTCAAACTACTCCACAAAATAGAAACAGAAGGTACTCTACCCAACTCATTCTATGAAGCCACAATTACGCTGATACCTAAACCACAGAAAGACCCAACAAAGAAGGATAACTTCAGACCAATTTCCCTTATGAATATCAATGCAAAAATACTCAAGAAAATCCTCGAAAACCTAATCCAAGAACACATCAAAATGATCATCCACCGTGACAAAGTAGGCTCCATCCCAGGGATGCAGGGATGGTTTAATATATGGAAATCCATCAATGTAATCCACTATATAAACAAACTCAAAGACAAAAATCACAAGATCATCTCATTAGAGCCTGAGAAAGCATTTGATAAAATCCAACACACCTTCATGATAAAAGTCTTGGAAAGATGAGGAATTCAAGGCCCATACATAAGCATAATAAAAGCAATCTACAGCAAACTAGTAGCCAACATCAAACTAAATGGAGAGAAGCTGAAAGCAATCCCATTAAGATCAGGGACTAGACAAGGTTGCCCACTTTCTCCCTACCTATTTAATATAGTACTTGAAGTCCTAGCCAGAGCAATTTGACAACAAAAGCAGGTCAAGGGGATACAAATTGGAAAGGAAGAAGTCAAATTATCACTATTTTCAGATGATATGATAGTGTATATAAGTGATCCTAAACATTCCACCAGAGAATTCCTAAACCTGATAAACAGCTTCAGTGAAGTAGCTGGATTTAAAATTAACTCGAACAAATTAATGGCCTTTCTCAACACAAAGGATAAACAGGCTGAGAAAGAAATTAGGGAAACAACACCCTTCACAATAGTCACAAATAATATAAAATACCTAGGTGTGACTCTAACTAAGGAAGTGAAAGATCTGTATAATAAGAACTTCAAGTCTCTGAAGAAAGAAATTGAAGAAGATCTCAGAAGACAGAAAGAACTCCCATGCTCATGGATTGACAGGATCAATATAGTAAAAATGGCTATCCTGACGAAAGCAATCTACAGATTCAATGCAATCCCCATCAAAATTCCAACTCAATTCTCCACTGAGTTAGAAAGGGCAATTTGCAAATTCATCTGGAATAACAAAAAAAACTAGTATAGCAAAAACTGTTCTCAACAATAAAAGAACCTCTGGGGGAATCACCATGCCTGACCTCAAACTGTACTAAGAGCAATTGTGATTAAAAAAATTAATAAATAAAAAATAAAAAACAAAAAACAAAATCTGCATGGTACTGGTACAGCAAAAGACAGATAAACCAATGGAATAGAATTGAAGACCCAGAAATGAACACACACACCTATGGTCACTTGATCTTTGACAAGGGAGCTAAAACCATCCAGTGGAAAAAAGACAAATGGTGCTGGCACAACTGGAGGTTATCATGTAGAAGAATGCGAATTGATCCATTCCTATTTCCTTGTACTAAGGTCAAATCTAAGTGGATCAAGAAGCTCCACATAAAACCAGAGACACTGAAACTTATAGAGGAGAAAGTGGGGAAAAGCCTCGAAGATATGGGTACAGGGGAAAAATTCCTGAATAGAACAGCAATGGCTTGTGCTGTAAGATCAAGAATTGACAAATGGGACCTCATAAAATTGCAAAGCTTCTGTAAGGCAAAAGACACTGTCAATAAGACAAAAAGGCCACCAACAGATTGGGAAAGGATCTTTACCAATCCTAAATCAGATAGGGGACTAATATCTAATATATACAAAGAGCTCAAGAAGGTGAACTCCTGAAAATCAAATAACCCCATTTAAAAATGGGGCACAGAGCTAAACAAAGAATTCTCAACTGAGCAATACTGAATGACTGAGAAGCACCTGAAAAAATGTTCAACATTCTAAATCATCAGAGAAATGCAAATCAAAACAACCCTGAGTTTCCACCTCACACCAGTCAGAATGGCTAAGATCAAAAATTCAGGTGACAGCAGATGCTGGTAAGAATGTGGAGAAAGAAGAACACTCCTCCATTGTTGGTGGGATTGAAAGCTTGTACAACCACTCTGGAAATTAGTCTGGGGTTTCCTCAGAAAATTGAACATAGTACTACTGGAAGATCCAGCGATACCTCTCCTGGGCATATATCCAAAAGATGTTCCAACTGGTAATAAGAACACATGCTCCACTATGTTCATAGCAGCCTTATTTATAATAGCCAGAAGCTAGAAAGAACCCAGATGTCCCTCAACAGAGGAATAAATATGGAAAATGTGGTACATTTACATAATGGAGTACTACTCGGCTATTAAAAACAATGAATTTATGAAATTCCTAGGCAAATGGATGATTTGGAGGGTATCATCCTGAGTGAGGTAACCCAATCACAAAAGAACTCACATGTTATATACTCACTGATAAGTGGATATTAGCTCAGACACTTAGAATACCCAAGATACAATTTGCATAACACATGAAACTCAAGAAGAATGAAGACCAAAGTGTGGACACTTCACCCCTTCTTAGAGTTGGGAACAAAATACCCATAGAAGGAGTTACAGAGACAAAGTTTGGAGCGGAGATGAAGGGATGGACCATGCAGAGACTACTGCACCCGGGGATCCATCCCATAATCAGCCACCTAACAGAGACACTATTGCATATGCCAGCAAGATTTTGCTGACAGGACCCTGATATAGCTATCTCTTGTGAGGCTATGCCAGTGCCTGGAAAACACAGAAGTGGATGCTCACAGTCAGCTATTGGATGGATCACAGGGCCCCCAATGTAGGAGATAGAGAAAGTACCCAAAGAGCTGAAGGGGTCTGCAACAAGGGGTGTGGAACAACATTATGAATTAACCAGTACCCCCAGAGCTTGTGTCTCTATCTGTATATGTAGCAGAAGATGGCCTAGTCGGCCATCACAGGGAAAAGAGGCCCCTTCATCTGCAAACTTTATATGCCCCAGTACAGGGGAATGCCAGGGCCAAGAAGTGGGAATGGGTAGGTATGGGGTCATGGGGGGGGGAGGATATAGGGGACTTTTAGGATAGCATTTGAAATGTAAATGAAGAAATACATAATAAAAAATTGGAAAAAGAAAAAAAAAAGTCTGTTTTCTCCTTGCCTTATGTAGACTCCTTGTATTGAAGTTGGACCATGGGGGCATGGCAGCAAGCATCCATACCTATAGAGCCATCTTTCCAGCCCCAATCACTCACAACTTTAATATAGTTTTCTGAGTAAGGCAATATATATATTTATAGCCTTGGAATTCATGAGAGAGAAGCCAAGGTTGCTCCACTGATGGTCATAAGCAGGTGGCTGAGGGATTCTCTGACAGCAGTGTCCCAGCATGCTATCCAAGGGCAAATGGCCACCCTGAAGGACATTTCACTAGTGCACAGACAGAGTACTAAGCCCACACCACCAATAAGGACATTCTCTTGAGGCAGACACCATTTATGCTGAGATTTTATGTTAGTTACATTTTGATGTTGCAATAGTTTGAGACTTGAGCAATGGCAGTATTTATATGTACTGTTTCAGGGAAGTTTTTAATGTTATCTATACTTAAGGAAAGATCCAGCAACATCTTCTACTTTACTCATCAATGAAATCCAAACATCTATACTTATTGTGTTCTGGGTTGCCCTATATTTCCCATGCATAGCGTAGGACAGAAGGTAGATTATGGTTCAGCTTCATGTTGTCATCCTATTGGCTAGTCCTGTCAATTAGGCAAGTGGCAAGATGGAGATCATTATAAAAAGAAAACATTTGGATCTTCTTCAAGACATCTGTAACATGGTAACCATGTCTCAATACACAGCAGCACTATGGATTTTTGACAATCTGAGCTTTTAACAGGAAGAACTGCTACTAATTAGTATGTGTCTACTTGGACCCTCAGTGAACATAGGCCAACAAAGGACCAATAAATCTATTGTGCACCATTGTTATAAGTATGTGCATGTGTTGTGCATTGCTTAATGTGTTTCCACCTGCACTCTGAGAAGTCTGAGGATCATGTCAGGAATTATCTTCAATCTCCCTTCCACTTTATTCATAGAGACAGGATCTCTCAATAGAGCCCAGAGCTCACCATATGGCTTGTCTTCCAGGGCAGGTTGTTTGTAGGGATCTTCTGTCTCCACCTTCAAGCTAGAGTTACAGGCAAGCCATCACATCTATCCAACATTCACTCAGGATCTAAGATCTGAACTCTTGTGTTCATATTTTTGAAGCAAACACAATAGCCACAGCCCATCTCTTCTACCCCAGAAATAAACCTACTCTGGATAGTAACACGGCATTAAAATGCTAGTCAGATATGGGATGAAATGGAAATATTTCATTCAGCAACGTGCCTTACCTTAAGTCAACTAGACCAAGTAACAACTAAGAGAGCAAAGATTCCTAAGTCCTTAGGAGAGGAATATATAGGCTCCACCCTCTCCAAATAAATGCAGGGTTATTTTACCCATTAGATGAATCTACAAAATAATTATTAACAAAAAGACATATGCTGCTCCAGTCCTTGCACATTCTTCTATAGTGAACTACTTTGATGAAGCTTGCTTTCCATTTGATCAGGGTCCCTTTGTTAAAGGGACTGAGCCTGAGTTCTGTCACTCATTTCCTGGTTTTTTAATGAAACAGATAGACTGTACACTCAAGTTGCAACTACACTTGCCTTTTTTTTTTAACCTCCAAACTCCCCTTAAAGGACTAGGGGAAGGGCTTGCTACTGAAGAGCCGCTCACGTCTGGTTAATAAAGAGTTGGCAATATTCTTGTTGACTGTTACTCAGCAAAAAGTCTTGCAACACACCACGTAACATTTGTGAAGTTGCTTTGTTGTCTCCCTTTTGCTTTCCAGTGCATGTGTGCATGTGTGCATGTGCGCATGTGTGCATGCATGCACGCTGGTGGGAGCTGGCTGATAACCTCAAGCCTCTCTCACACAGCACAGTCCACCATGGTTTTGAGAAAAGGTCTGCCATCATTTGGAGCTAACCAATTAGGCTAGACTGATTGGCCAGTGAGCTCCTGGGATAATCCAATCTCTACCTCCCCACTGCCAAGATTATAAGCGTAGCTCCACTCCCAGATTTGTAAATGGATTCTGAGGTCAAATTCAGGACCTCATGCTTACAAGCCAAGCACTTTACCAATAGAGCCAGCTCTCCTGCCCTAGATTTTATTATATATATATATACATGAATAATGAAACAAATAAAAACAACAATGAAAAGACCCAGGGAAATTGGAAAACAACCCTAGAAGGGAAAAGGCATGTGTGTCGGGTGTTAAAGGCAGTTAAGGAGACAGAAAGTGATGACATCGAACAAACTGGAAATGAGGTTCATTTCAGCAGATTCCATCTGGGACCTTTTTTTTTTCTTGTAAATAGCATAGTGCCAAAACATGGCTTATTGCTTCTAAGACTCTGTAGCTCCCAGTAGGAGTAGCAGGCAAGGAATCCTAGCCTTCTGTGAACTGCTGTATCATATAGTTACAAAATAGCAAAGGAAATGACAGCAGAAAGGCATAGATCTGCCTTCGCTCCTCCCCAACTCTCTGTGACTAATAAGTCTCCCCTTCAAAGCCAGCTCATACGCCTGGTCCTGTAAGAAGTCTCCCTAATCGTGCCAGGCTGTAAGCTTACCATACCCGGTGCCCCCTTCTACTGTACCAGATGAATATCATTTTATTTGACAATGTCTATTGCCATTGCTGACTGACTGCTAAATCTTTTTTGGTGAGCTACTTGAAAACAGGCTGTTTTTAGTCATTTTTACACTTCCAATTTTTTTTTCTCCAATCTGTGCCCAACACATAGTTGATAATAAATCAGCGCCAGGAAAGAACGGATCAGAGAAGCAGCTCTGTGAAGAAAATCACAGCACAGTGGTTTAGTCTCTTACTGAAGAGCTTCTTCGAATCTCCATCAACTTGCTGACTAGAACGGCAGAGGTCAGGGGAAAGAAGAATTGTCAGAGTCGGGGAGACACCGCAAGCGTTTACAAACTCAAGCAACATGGCTTACTTTAAAAGAGAATTGTTCACAAGATGTGGTTTAATTCATTTCCTGAGTGAGTTTGAAATGTTTTCAGTGAGAGAATTGAAATTGTATGAATGGTTGCAGTTTTTACTTATTACATTTATGTCTCTGTGGGTGATGCACACACACACTCACACACACATGCACGCATGCGTAGAAGTCATTGGAAATGATTCCGTCTTTCCATCATGTGAGTCTTTGGGACCAAATGCAGGTTTTCAGGCTTGGTGGTAAGCACCTTTCCTACTGAGATAGCTCATGGGCCAAATGATTATAGTTTTACCTGATTGACATGATTAAATTCAAAGATCAGAACTGATTGTCTCATTTTGTTCTTTCCTGTACGATATTTTTGTTATTGGAGAACTTTAATTAAAGTGCTCCCTAGCACTAAAGTCCTTTTTGGAAAAAAATGTGTTCAAAACACAAGTTTAACACAATGAAAAGTGATTGAAAATGAACACTGAAGGCTTCTAATTAGGAAGAAATGATTCTCACCATAAGTCTTAGCAGCATTAGTCAGGGTATAGTGGGAAAGGAAATGGAAGAATAACAAGACTAGTGTAATAAAACAAAATGATAAGGAAGGAAGGAACATACACTGACTTCTCTACTTAGTTTATTTATTTGTGTGTGTGTGTGTTTCTATGTGTGTGCCTGTGTGTCTCTGTGTGTTTCTGTGTGAGTATCTATCTGTGGATGCATGTGAGCACACATGTGTGGGACAGAGGAAGGGAGCACACCTGTGGAGGTCAGAGGACAACTTCCTGGTTGGTTCTCTTCTACTGTGGGTCCCAGGAATCAAGCTCATGTCAGGTCTACATAGAAAGTGTTTTTACCCACTGAGCACCTCACTCTAGTCGATTAACTTTGAGCTCAACCCGAGTACCAGTTCTTTGGCAGAATCTCCCCTAAGTGGAGAACACAAAGCAATCATCCTACTGCCCCAACCTCTGTCCACTCTCCTGAGCCCTCCACAGTTTTCTCTTCTTCACAGTATTTATTACTACTTGAGGACATTTCTTTGAATGATTAACTTGTTGCCCCTCTTCAACTAACCACTTCATGATGCTGATCCTGAAAGGAGGGACACTGTATCCTCAACAGGACCTAGCAGGTGACAGGTACACAAAATTATGCATCATCTGCCTGGCTGACAGGTGCATCAACAGAAGCAAATAATACAATGTAAAGGAAGATATTTTTGCTGCTTCATTTTGTTTTCTGAGACATGGTCTCACTGTGAAGTCTGGGCTGGTCTTAAACTTGGATTCCTCTTGCCCCTGTGCCTGAGAGCTGGGATTGCAGGCATGTGACACCATGCTCAGATGAAAGCAATATCCTTTATAAAATACAAACACCTTAGAATTTCTACCTATGATGTAGCAGAAGATGGCCTAGTCGGCCATCAGTGGGAGGAGAGGCCCTTGGTCTTGCAAAGAATATATGCCCCAGTACAGGGGAATACCAGGGCCAGGAAGTAGGAGTGGGTGGGTTGGGGACCAGGGCAGGGGGAGGGTATAGGGGAATTTTGGGATAGCATTTGAAATGTAAATGAGGAAAATATCTAATAAAAATTGTTTTAAAAAATTTCTACCTATGATATAGTCAGGTTTACTTCTTTGAAATTTGGTTTTCTCCTTTGTAAAATTAAGCCAAGGGTTTTGAGAATCAGAGGAAACTACCCTTCCTAAGGGATATGCAAAGTCTCTGCATGAGGAAGTGTTGCTCTATGAGTTGGAGAAATGATATTAACTCTCTTAACAGTAGTTAAGAGAGTGTACTGCTCTTGCAAAAGAATGGACTTTGGTTCCCAACACTCATATCAGGCAGCTCAACTTGTTCCAGGAGATCTGATGTCCTTCTCTGGCCTCCAAGGGCAATGCACTCATGTGTACATACCCACATACACTTAATTAAAAACATAAATTCTCTGTCTCTCTCTCTCTCTGTGTCTCTCTCTCTGTCTCTCTCTCTGTCTCTCTGTCTCTCTCTGTCTCTCTCTCTCTGTCTCTCTCTCTGTCTCTCTCTCTCTCTCTCTCTCTCTCTCTCTCTCTCTCTCTCTCTCTCTCAACAGGGTCTTCTTGGTGTAGCTCTTGCTGTCCTAGAACTTGCTACTTAGACCAGGGTGACTTTGAGCTCACAGAGACCCACCTGCCTCTGCTCCCAAGCACTGAGATTAATAGTATGCACCACCATGACTGGCCCATAATTATTTTTTTTAAATAGTGCCTAGGGAATCTTGGAAAGTGTGAATGAGGCCATAACAGCAACCCACTTTTTCACCTATCCATATATTCAAGTTCAAACGTGTGCTGGGCAGACCTATAAACATCACAAACACAAAAAATAAATATGTTAAACATGGCTTCTGAGTTTAACAATCTGGTCACTAGAGGTCTGGAGAAATGGCTCAGAGGTTAAGAGTATATACTACTCTTACAGAGGATGCAAATTTGGTTCCCAGTACCCACATGAGCTTTATAGGCTACTTCATGCATGTGTTATGCATACATGCACTCAGGCATACATACATACATACATACACACACACACACATAAGAACATATTTTTAAACAAATGAGGTAATTATATAAATAACACAGCCACCTAAAGCCCCAAGTACAAGGTCAGCCAAAGTAACAGCAGAAAAAGGCAGAGAAATTCAGAATAAGAACAAAGTAGGATCACACACATGTATGTAAATACCACAATGGACCCATTACTATAAGTGCCATTTAAGAGGGCTAATATAAATAACTAAAAAAAAAAGCAAAAGCAAAAACAAAAACAAAAATCAAAAAACAACAATAAAACTAATGGGACAAATTTGTCCTGGCTTGGAAGGCAGGGAATGCTTTGGCAAAGGGATTCATGCTTGAAGCAAACTGAAAGATATCATGAATATGGACGGGAAGTGGCATTCTAACCAGGGCTTCCTAGAACTAGAAACTTTCTCCCTGTGGGTACAGAAGGGAAGCTTGAAAGACTCAGGGCAAAGCAGACATTTTCCTGGGCTAAGGACAAAGGAGGAATTAATGACCAGAATGTCACAGCAAATGTACAAGTGCCATGGCCTTGAATAAAAGGCCAGAGAGTAGGGCCAGAAATGGTGGTATATGTCTTGACTCTTAGCACTTGGAAGGAAGAGGTAGTCAGAGCTCTGTGAGTTCAAGGCCAGCCTGCTCTACATGGTGAGCTCTGGGAAAATCAGTATTATTAAGGGCAACATTTGATGTTTTTTTTTTTTTTTTAAAGAAAAGGTAGACTAGAAAGAAATAGGGAACGAGCAAGTCTGTTGTTTCAATGAGCTAATGAGGGGGTTGGAGTTGGCCAGTGGGAGAAGACAGGAAGAGGTAGTGGGAGAGCCGCCATGCTAGCAGGCTGTGAAAATGAACTGTTAAAGCAAGAGACAAAAATATATAATACCGAGTTTTAGCAAAGTTTGAAAACCAGTTTGGTCTCTAAACATAAAGCTTATGATCTTTATATCCTGAATAGAAAGATGGTTTTTCTTTACCCTATTTCTTGTGTGTGGATCGATAGATAGATAGAGAGATCATAAGTTTAGATTTATATATTATATTCATTGGTAGGTCTTCCTACAAGTACCCACTTGCAAGCATCTGTATCATTTTGTATAGTGGATATTGAACAAGTGACATTTGGTAGACAGCTATTCCAGCCATAGCCTATTTAAATGAAATCTGTATTTCTAAAATTATCCTACACTTGTTTGTTCAGTTTTTAACTTCCTCCTCTACTCCTGCCCAGTGAGCTTCTTTTCAGAGTTTATTTTTACTTTCCACTACTTTGGCTTGCTTTAGATAGCTTGTTTCAACATTCTGGGAGACATAAAGGAATTGTTCTTCTGAAAAATATCGAACTGTGAGGCCAGAACCATTCTGTTAAAATAATCTGCCTGAGCCACGTGAAGCTGGGGTTATAAATATTTATCCCCCTTCATATCTGATCCAACTCTTGGTGTTCTATATTCTAAGCTCACTCAAGTCCCAGCCATCCCACTTCCTCAAGGGCCTGAGCACTGTCCTAGAAAGCCTCCCCTGATGTTGCTTCCATATGGCAGCCTGGGTCTCCTTTTAAGCTCCAAACTGACTTCACGACCCTTCTGCTCATATCCAAGTACTCTATAATCACTCAGGATGAACCATCAAAAGCCTTAGCTAGCCCACAAGCCCTGTAAAGGAAGGCTACAGTTATCCTCCCTCTTGGTCTCCTTCAGATTCATGTGCCCCACTCCAGTGGCATCTTGGTATCACTTCTCACAAATGTGACCTCTGTTTTCTCTGGTGGGAAACTCCTTCTCAGTGGGCCACCCAGCTCACCCAAAGTGCCTCTTTGGTCCATCTTTCCTCCAATCTAACCTGCACGTGACCCATTCTGATCATCCATGCCTCCTAGCGGGTGCAACAGCCCACTCTCTACCTCCCGCTCCCTGGCCTCCTCGTCCACCCTTCTCTACTTCTGCCACAGTAGATCTCCACCTATGATGGTCATCTGCATGGATCTCTTTGAACAGGACATTTTATCCTGCAAAGAATGTGAACCACTCATTGATGGATCCCAGGGTCTGAGAAGGGGGTTGGTTCACAACTTAAGTCAATCAGCATAACAGAGCAAGTTATCAGACAGTGCTTTTAAATTAAATTGGAAGAAGAAAAATACATGGTGAAAGCTTTAGCGGTAATAATGGCTCTTAAAACAACTCAGTAACTCAGGATACTGGGAAACATGAAATGAGAAGTGGGTTTCTTTTATACTCTTTGAGGAACTGAAGAGATTTGAATAATGAGATCTACAAATTATCTTTCAGAGTGAAATATAAAGAACCTCTGTCTATTTTAAGCCTTTTAAATAAGCCTGAGGGTGGGCGAAGACTATCACTTCTTTAAGAATCAGGTCATATTGTGGCTGGTGACATTGTTGTATGAACAAAGCACTTACCGTTCAAGCCCAAGGATATATAATTCAGAAATCTAGAACCCACATAAAATGCTGGGCGTGGTGGCAGCCAAGCATATATAAGACCAGCACTGGGAGACTTTACGGATCTTCCTGGCTAGCCAGCCTAGGGTCTCAGTGAGTCCTAAGTTTCCATGTGGAATCCCAAGGTTGGCCCCTGAAGAATGACACTCGGGGTTGACCTAGTGTTCACATGTACCACACAAAGCAGACAATGGACACCTTCCCACTGTCGTACCTGTGAGGCCTTTTCAGTTGGAAAGAACAGAAGCCAAAACTCTTCCTGTTTCACTTGAGCACTGTGTTCCCTTGTGGAATTCATTGAGAATTCAGCCCATTGAGATTCACTACTAGAACCAGAAGTCCAAATTCTCAGTACTGAAAATTATGATTTCTCTTTACTGTCTAGGGGTAAGAAAAGCTAGACATTAAATTAATTATTCCAAACCTTGAAAGTTTTTAAGACAACTTTCTAGAATATTATTATTTTATTATATTCGGTTCAGCTTCATGAAATAAAAAGTCATTGTCAATTGTTAAAAAAAAAATCTTGGTAAAATTGTCTTGACACTCTAGGCTTGTCTGTCTGATCATGGCTGGCCTAGAGCATATTGAGTGAAGCAGTAACTTGATTTATGCCCTGGATGAAAGTTACCCAGATTTTTTTTCTTTCAATTCATTTGTTTAAATAGAAAGCCCAGTGTTATTTTAACCAAGTGCCTTATATGTCTGTTTTTTCAGAAACAAGAGAAAACAAAAACAAAATCTGCCTGGGAAATATGGGAGCAGAAGGAACATACTCCGTTACTAGGGGAAACACATCTAACTATTCAACATTTGTCCTAGTTTGCTTTTGGTTGCTGCAATAAACACCATGACCGAAGATAACTTGGGGATAGTTTGCTTGGCTGACCAGTCACAGTCCATCATAAGAAGCCAAAGAAGGAACTCGAGACACAAACCTACAAGCAGAAACTGAAGCAGAGGCCAAAAACGAAACATTGCTGATCGATTGGCCCTCCATGGCTTGCTCAGCATGTTTTCTTATACCACCTAGACTATCTATCTGCCTAGGGATGGTACCACTGACAGTGGGCTGGGCCCTCCCATATCAATCATTAATTAGCAAAATGCTCCCTGCAGAATTGCCTACAGGTAATATATGCATTTTCTTAGATGGAGATTTTCTTCTAAGGTAACAGTAGCTTGTATTAAGTTGTAAAACACTAAGACAACATTTATCAGATAATTTTATCATGTGATACTTTAGAATATACCTATCAAAAGACTTACAACTTCTTAAAAAACAACATTTAAGGGCTTGGTAGGCAGCTCAGTTGTTGGTGTGCTTGTCCTGAGTTCAATGCCCAGCACTACACAGAAACCAACTATGGTGGTGCGTACCTGCAGTTACAGTAATCATAATTGGGAGAGTGGGGTGAATGGAGACAAAAAGTTCAAAATCATTGTTGGCTATACAGAAAATTAAAGGCCAGCTTGGGTTCACTTGAGACACTGCCTCAAAAAAGACAGACAAACACACATTTGATGAATGAATTGGAAAGAAAGTAGAGAATCTTCTAAGTTTATTGACCTGACTTTTAAGTCTCATAAGCCTCTCATGTTTAAATATGCAGCGCTGGACTTTAGATCTATGGATGGGCAAGTATCAAGGTGTATTTCCAAACAGGTTTCCTCTGACAGGAAACAAAAACAATAAGATCAACTTCCTTATGGCCTTGGGAAGCAATGTACAAAACCTGAAATTAAATAAGTAGACAGACAGACAGACAGACACACACACACACACTAGGTCCAATACAAGTGATGGAGAAATCTGACCTATTAAAACTCATGAACTGTCGCTTATTAAAAGAAGCCATGAACATGTTTAAAAAATAATAAGCAAGAGCAACTTGCTTTTAGCTGACAAGCATAGGTGACAAATGTATGTTATTTCCAATATAGAGAGTCACAAACTGGAGAATGCTATCAATCACCAAGAATGAGGAAAAGAAGAGGAAGAGGAGGCAAAAACTAAAAACATCTAATAGACACCAAGAGAAAATCGAAATGGCTCTAACCATGCAAAGGGCTTTGGCCCCACTAGCAATCAGTAAAATGCAAATAAAACACTAATGTTTCTCAAGGTTGTTTGAGGATTAAATGAGTGTGTAGTTAAAGCACCTGGTACATGATAAGCATAAAGCTGTAAATTTGCCTAGTGGGGTAGGTTAGATGTAAAGCATGTGTTAGCATGCAAGAGGTCCTGAGTTCAACCAATTAACCCAAAACAATAATATTATTAATGAAGTTTAAAAAAATTATATAGCCAATGACCCCCGTAGAGAATCTACATCTATACATCCAAACACGAAATAACTCTCCAAAGTCTTGGCAGCCATGAAGACCTGAACTTCCAATGCTTAGCATGCAATGGGACTGTTCTTTGGAAACCTACCACAACACTCCACATGCCCTCTTACTGAGCTGACTCCAGCTGATGCCAAAGCTTGCTGACTGTTTTGCTTTGCATACTCTATATTTAATATCACTTTAAAGTTTATCTTGCACTGTTGTATCACAGGCACCTGAGCAAGTCACTTGACAATCCTTTTGAGAATAAGTAGGGTATAATTAATACACGCTGCCAAATGAGCCACTGCAGGCATTAGCCTGCCACTCAAAGCCCCTTGCATCTCCATGCATGCTCTGAGTGTGATCCAGTCCTTCTGTGGGTTATTAACAAGATTGTCATCCCCGTGGGTTGCTATGGAGAAGGCTCTAAGTCAGCACCCTGAGTCAGCAGCCTGAGAACTGCACTTGCTCTTTGGGAACCTTAACACTGTCCTTTCTAAAAATTTACTGGTCAAGGTAGGTAGTCTGTGTATAATTGGAAGGAGGGACATCCACACAAAGGATTAGTGACCAACAGACTACTCACATCAACACGTACCACAGGAGAGGAAGTTGTGGAAGCATACGGAGGGGGTGGTGCCTCCACGGCTACTTCAGGATCTTCCTGCTCGCTCTCACTGTAACATTCTAAAACCAGAAGAAAGATGCTTCAGGTTTCAGGGCTCCCATCATTTAGTCCATAATGAATAAGCAACGGTTTGGGGGTTTTTTGTTTTGTTTTGTTTTGTCTTGTTTTAACCTCCATCTGCCTATTTCAATGTGGATCTAATTCAAAAGGCAAGCATCCAAAAAGAAAAGAATAAAAATAAAAGAAGTAAAAAGCGTGAACCCTATGGCACTACCTGTTGAAAAGAAATTTAAGGATTGGGAGAAATGAGTGGTCCCCATGGTGGCTTCTGCTGCCAGAGAACATCCAGCACACAAAGACGGGGGCTATTATAATTCAGAAAAACATACAAAAAATACCTTTAAACTGTGTGAATCGTTATAACACAGTCAGCAATGGAGATGGGAACCGGAATGAGCCTTGGGAGCGGAGTCTTACTGATAACTCGCTCCTGGCTAGTACCCAGACAGCAAGAGGAGGGACAGGGCTAAGCATGAAAGCTGAACCATAAAAGTAGAAACGCCCTAAGGAGATGCTGGAAGATGAAGCTTTAGAGCGTTAGAGACAATATCACACAACATCTTTAAAAACCAGAATAGAGTAGGAATGATACTCTGCTATGCTTGTGGATAAGAGCCTAGCATAACTGTCCTTTAAGAGTGCCACCCAGCAGTGAAGGGAAACAGATACAAGACCCACGGCCAAACATTAGACAGAGCTTGGGAGTCTTTTGGAAGAGTTGGGGGAAGGACTGAGGGACCTGCAGGAGATATTGGTTCACAAAAAGATCAATTGAGTCAACTAACCTGGACCCTTGAAAGAGGGTGGGGGCTCTCAAACACTGAACCACCAACCAAAGAACAAGCATAGGTTGGACCTAGCCCCTCCCCCTCCCTGCACATATGTAGCAGATGTGCAGCTTGGTCTTCATGCCAGTCCCCCAACAACTGGAGGGGGTCCTATCCCTGAATCTGTTGCCTGCCTGTGGATCCTGTTCCTTTAACTAGACCACCTTGTCTGACCCCAGGGGAGAGGATGTGCCTAGTCTGGCAGTGACTTGACATGCCAGGGTAGAGTGATACCTAGAGGAGAAGGAGAAGGGGTAAAGGGAGAGAAGGTACATGAAAGATGCCAATTTCAGAGCATTGTAATGAACTCCCTTTATTGGTTCAAATTTGCCACATTTTCATTTCCAAATTCAAGATTTTATAACTAAGCATACAAATTTCTCTTTACAGTCCCTGGGTGTCCCATAATCTAAGCGTTTCCACACCAGAATCTGTCAGTGGCCCTGGCACGTGCAGCCTCTATTCCCCATATTAATGGCTAAATAACATTATGAAGATGTATGTGCCTGTGGCTTGTATAGCCCCAAAAGGTTACAGAGTGGGGTACAGGGGACAGTATGTCTCTCAGCCTGATCTTCAGGTTCCGAGAACAATTTCAAGGTAACTAATGCCAACAGCCAGCTGGTGGGAAGGTTAAACTCTCCTAGGGAATGGTGGGATGAAAAGACTAGACCATGACACACACAGGCCCATGAGTAAGAACTCCGTAAGGAGGGCACTACGCATTTGCATTGGCAATTGTCAGAGTAACAGTGAAGCCTGCAGCTGCTCAAGAGTGGGTGAAGTGTGAAGTCACTTCTAGCTGGCATGGGAAACCAGGCTCCAAGCTGAGGCTGTGTGAAGATGGTTTTCTGTCCCTTTGAGATCATTTCAAATGCCAAACTATGCTTCCCGGGAATGTGCCTATACATAGAACCTCCAGTTGTCTCTTTCTTCACCCTGATTCTTTCTAGCCTAATATTCTTGCTAAAATTTCAGCAATAGAAAAATAAAATTTACCTTCATCCTTTGTGATGGATTCCTGGTGGGTCACAGCAAATCCAAGTTTGTTTAACCACCTAAGATTCAAACGGAAAGTAAATGTTTGAATAATCAGCTGGGCCTCTGAACCACTCCCCTTGGACCCTGACCCTGCTTCCTGTATCTGACTTTGCTTAAAGTTCAGACCTAATTCTACACTGGTATTTCCTAAAGTATCATGAGTTTGAGACACAGAAACCTAAGATTTCTGGTTTCACAACACTTGGCTTTCCTAGGATCTATATTATAAGAGAAGTGCGGTGCAACTTTATCTAGTAGCTAAGAAAAGAAGCTAAGTTAGATATTCTAATTATATGAACAATATGTCTTCTTTAGTAATTATGTACTTTAAGGCTTTGGTCATCATCAAGCTACTGGTCATCAAAATCAGCCACTTGGCTTTCAGAGCTCTATCTCTATAAGTTTTTAAATTTGTCATTATACATGTGCATTATACACGTGGAAGCCAGGTGACAGCTTTCGGGACTTAGGTCTCTGTTCCTGTAAGTGGCTTCTTGGTATTAAGCTCAGGGCATCTGGTTTGCCTGGGAAGCTATTCTACCCACAGAGTGGTGCTGGCCATCTATCATTTAAATAATGTCAACTGATTTCAGAAAAGAATATCCATAGCATTCATTCTTAAGTCAGAAAAACTTTTGCATCACTCAGACAATCTGACTAGAACACAGAAGGGACTGTGTTCCCTAAACTCTTTGTGGAAGGTAGAAATTGGCAATGTATTGATAATTTGTTTCCTCTTGATTAGACATCAGTTGTGTGATAAGTCTAGACAAATCGTAACAAACTCAAACTCTGTTTCTAATTCTAGGCCACTGCCATGCCTCCTCAACATTTCAGTTAGAAACATAATATCATATATTATATATTATTGCATATGTTGTATATTATATATTACTATAAATATATATATTAAATTTGTGTATTAGACAAAATGAGAATCTCTACAAGAACGATAGTGAGTCCAGTCTCCTTAAAGATATTCACTCTAGTTCCATAATAGACTCAAGTTCTCTAACACCCACATAAGACTGGACCAACACTAAGGCTCAGACCATGCTGTAGGAAGGCAGGAATGTTTATCTAGTTCCTAAATAACGATACTTATGACCAAAAAACAGGGTCAGGGCACACAAGAGCTAATGAACATGTGGGGGAAATCCTACTTGTGTCTAAGGAAAGATAGGAAAATATAAATCTGAATCAATTGCTGAGCTAAACATGAAAATGGAGATAGTCAGTTTTGAGCAGGCAACTTGATGAAATCATTCAGATTTTAAATATGTACCTTTTTGCCTAGTAATTGTAATAGTGGATACCTATTTTGAAAGAAAAAAAAAAAAAAGCACACCTTCATGTAGAAAAATGTAAGGCTTATAACAGTAGAAAGAAAAAAGTCCTGTGTTAATTGTTAATTTTTGAGGTTTGGTCTTTTGCTACATATTGTAATGCGAAATACTGCTCCCCAAGATCTGGTTATCTCAGAAAATAATGTATCGTCAACAAAGGAAGGCACCCAGAGCTGGCCACCATCCTGCACGCTTACATACACAAACATACATGGACATCTGTATGCATATGTGCATACACATGAGCATAGCATGTGTGCTACACAAAAATTTAATGCATATTTTCTAAATCCAATAAAATACAATATATTTCATGGCTCACTTTAAGAAGGACAACAGTTTTCAGTTTATAGCCCCCAAAAGTTGTCTTAGCCAAAGAGTTGAATAACTGAAATCTGAAATCACTACCCATCTCTCACCCCACTTCTTCCCACCCTACCTGCCCATCAAGTCATTCCTAGATCTAGTATTGACTAGTTTAAACAGGATCCATCAAGAGAAAAGAAAGAGTTTCAGGTGTCATTAAAAATAAATTTCTAGATCTTCCTTCTGACCCCAGCAGAGGCCACTAAGGGCTCCAGAGTGCTCTCCACACAGCAGGACCTTGGGATCACCTTGGGATCACGGGTGAGTGGAGCACAACATCAGCTCCAAAGAGTTGCAGAGGGTCTTGTGACAGCAGGAACATGGACAGGGGAACCCTGCCCGAACAGAGGCTGGGAACCATTCAAGTTGGGGCCAGCCTTGCCATCTTCTGTGTGAATCCGGCCAAGGGTGTCTAGGGCACCAGAGGGCTCCACACGCCGCAGGATCTCTATCACACCCAGGACCTCCTGATCACCTGAGAGCACATGGGCAAAAGAAGCAACAGAGCTTCTTGGTCAGAGTCCCTTCGGGCCTTTATCCTCAGCCAGGAGGCAGAGCTGAGACCCAGACCACTGGCTACATTCCTTCCCAGAGGAGAGTCAGCCTACAGGGAGAGTTCTGACCCTAGAACTCAGGAGTTGGATCAGAACTCCAGACTGCTGGACACCTGCCCTTAAAGAGGAGACCTTGCCTGCAGAGAGTGCTCTGACCACTGAAACACAGAAGAGAGTTGGAACCCCAGGAGTGGTGACAGAGGCTAAAAGAATTACAGGAGGATCAAGCTCCAACCAGAGACAGCTTGAACATTAACACCAGAGATTTCCATATGGCGAGAGGCAAACGTAAGAATCTTACTAACAGAAACCAAAAACACTGGGCATCATCAGAACCAAGTACACCCAAAACAGTGAGTCCTGGATAATCCAACACAGCCAAAAAGCAAGACTCGGATTTAAAATCATATCTCATGATGGTGGTAGAAGATTTTAAGAAGTGTATTAATAACTCACTTAAAGAAATAAAGGAGAATACTGCTAAACAGGAAGAAGCCCTTAAAGAGGAAGCACAAAAATTCCTCAAGGAATTATAGGAGAACACTGCTACACAGGTAGAAGTCCTTAAAGATCTAGCAAACACTGCTAAATAGGTAGAAGAAACACAAAATCCCTTAAAGAATTTCAGGAAAACATAACTGAACAGGTAATGGAATTGAACAAAACAAGATCTAAAAATGGAAGTAGAAACAATGAAGAAAAGCCTAAGGGAGACAACTCTGGAGATAGAAGTCCTAGGAAAGAAATCAGGAACCATAGATGTGAGCATCAGCAACAGAATAAGAGATGGAAGAGAGAATCTCAGGTGCAGAAAATTCCATAGGGAACATGGACACAACAATCAAAGAAAATGCAAAATGCAAAAAGATCCTAACTCAAAACATCCAGGAAATCCAGGACACAATGAGAAAACTAAACCTATGGATAATAGGAGAAAATGAGAATGAAGATTTTCAACTTAAAGGGCCAGCAAATATCTTCAATAAAATTATAGAAGAAAATTTCCCAAACCTAAAGAAATTGATGCCCATGTACATAGAAGAAGCCTACAGAACTCCAAATAGACTGGACCAGAAAAGAAATTCATCCTGACACAGAATAATCAGAAAAACAAATGCACTAAATAAAGACAGAATATTAAAAGCAGTAAGGGAAAAAGGTCAAGTAACATATAAAGGCAGGCCTATTAGAATTACACCAGACTTCTCACAAGAGACTATGAAAGCCAGAAGATCCTGGACAGATGCTATGCAGACACTAAGAGGACACAAATGCCAGTCCAGGCTACTATACCTAGCTAAATTCTCAATTACCATAGATGGAGAAACCAAAGTATTCCATGACAAAAGCAAATTCACACAATATCTTTCCACGAATTCAGCCCTTCAAAAAATAATAAAGGGAAAACAAAAACACAAAGATGGAAACTACACCATAGAAAAAGCAAGAAAGTAATCACTCAACAAACCTAAAAGAAGACAGCCACAAGACCAGATTCCCAACTTTAACAACAAAAAAGACAGGAAACACCGATTACTTTTCTTTGATTTCTCTTAACATCAATGGACTCAATTCCCAAATAAAAAGACATAGACTAATAAACTGGCTACACAAATAGTATCCAACATTTTGCTGCTTACAGAAAACTCACCTCAGGGATAAAGGCAGACACTACCTCAGAATAAAAGGCTAGAAAACAATTTTCCAAGCAAATGGACAGAAGAAACAAGTTGGGTAGCCATTCTAATATTGAATAAAATTGACTTACAACCCAAACTTATCAAAAAAAGAAAAGGAGGGGTACTTCATACTCATCAAAGTTAAAATCTACCAAGATGAACTCTCAATTCTAAATATCTATGCTTCAAATACAAGGGCAGCCACATTCATTAAAGAAACTTTAGTAAAACTCAAAGCACACATTGTACCTCACACAATAACAGTGGGAGACTTCAAAACCCCACTCTTACCAATGGACAGATCCTGGAAACAGAAAATAAGAGAGACACAAGGACACTAACAGAAGTTATGAAACAAATGGATTTAACAGATACCTACAGAACATTTTATCCTAAAACAAAAGGATATACCTTCTTCTCAGCACCTCATGGTACCTTCTCCAAAATTGACCATATAATTGGTCACAAAAGAGGCCTCCACTGATAAAAATTTGAAATTAACCCATGGATCCTATCAGATCACCCCGGACTAAGGCTGATCTTTAATAACAACATAAATAATAGAAAGCCAACATTCACGTGGAAACTGAACAACACTCTACTCAACAATACCTTTGTAAATGAAGAAATAAAGAAAGACATTAAAGACTTTTTAGAGTTTAATGAAAATGAAGCCACAACATACCCAAACTTATGGGACACAATGAAAGCAGTCCTAAGAGGAAAACTCATAGCCCTGATTGCCTCCAAAAAGATACTAGAGAGAGCATACACTAGCAGCTTGAAAGCACACCTAGAAGCTTTAGAACGAAAGGAAGCAAATTCATCCAAGAGGAGTAGACTGCAGGAAATAATCAAGCTTAGGGCTGAAATAAACCAAGTAGAAACAAAAAGAACTATTAAAAGAATCAACCAAACCAGGAGCTGAATCTTTGAGAAAATCAACACGATAGATAAACCCTTAGCCAGACTAACTAGAGGGCACTGGAACAGTATCCTAATTAACAAAATAAGAAATGAAAAAGGAGACATAACAGAATCTGAGGAAATCCAAAACATCATCAGATCCTACTACAAAAGGCTATACTTAACAAAACTAGAAAACCTGGATGAAATGGACAACTTCCTAGACAGATACCAAAGATACCAAAGTTAAATCAGGATCAGATTAATGTTCTTAACAGTCCCATCTCCCCTAAAGAAATAGAAGCAGTCATTAATGGTCTCCCAACCAAAAAAATCCAAGTGCCAGATGAGTTTAGTGCAGAGTTCTATCAGACCTTCAAAGAAGACTCAATTCCAACTATCCTCAAACTATTCCACAAAATAGAAACAGAAGATACTCTACCAAATTCATTCTATGAAGCCACAATTACTCTGATACCTAAACCACACAAAGATCCAACAAAGAAAGAGAACTTCAGACCAATTTCCCTTATGAATATCGATGCAAAAATACTCAATAAAATCCTTGCAAACCGAATCCAAGAACACATCAAAACAATCATTGATCATGACCAAGTAGGCTTCATTCCAGGGATGCAGGGATGTTTTAATATATAGAAATACATCAACATAATCCACTATATAAACAAACTCAAATACAAAAATCACAAGATCATCTTGTTAGATGCTGAGAAAGCATTTGACAAAATCCAACACCCCTCATGATAAAATTCTTGGAAAGATGAGGAATTCAAGGCCCATACCTAAACATAATAAAAGCATAATACAGCAAACCAGTAACCAACATCGAAGTAAATGGAGAGAAGCTGAAAGCAATCCCACTATAATCAGGAACCAGACAAGGCTGTCCACTCTCTCCCTACCTATTCAACATTGTACTTGAAGTCCTAGACAGAGCAATTTGACAACAAAAGGAGATAAAGAGGATCCAAATTGGAAAAGAAGAAGTCAAAATATCACTATTTGCAGATGATATGATAGTATATATAAGTGACCCTAAAAATTCCACCAGAGAATTCCTAAACCTAATAAACAGCTTCAGCGCAGTAGCTGGATATAAAATTAACTCAAACAAATCAGTGGCCTTTCTCTACACAAAGGATAAACAGGCTGAGAAAGAAAATAGGTAAACAACACCCTTCAAAATAGTCACAAATAATATTAAATACCTTGGTGTGACTCTAACTAAGGAAGTGAAATATCTGTATGACAAGAACTTCAAGTCTCTGAAGAAAAAAATTGAAGAAGATCTCAAAAGATGGAAAGATCTCCCATGCTCATGGATTGGTAGGATTAATATAGTAAAAATGGCTATCCTGCTGAAAGCAATCTACAGATTCAATGCAATCCCCATCAAAATTCCAACGCAATTCTTCACTGAGTTAGAAAGGGTAATTTGCAAATTCATCTGAAATAACAACAAACCTAGGATAGAAAAAACTATTCTCAACAATAAAAGAACCTCTGGGGGAATCACCATGCCTGACCTCAAGTTGTAATACAGAGCAATTGTGATAAAAACTGCACGGTACTGTTACAGCGACAGACAGGTAGATCAAGGGAATAGAATTGAAGACCCAGAAATGAACCCACACACCTATGGTCACTTGATCTTCGACAAGGGAGCTAAAACCATCCAGTGGAAGAAAGACAGCATTTTCAACAAATGGTGCTGGCACAACTGGCAGTTACCATGTAGAAGAATGCTAATTGATCCATTCTTATCTCCTTGTACAAAGCTCAAGTCTAAGCGGATCAAGGAACTCCACATAAAACCAGAGACACTGAAATTTATAGAGGAGAAAGTGGGGGAAAGCCTCGAAGATAAGGGTCCAGGGGAAAAATTCCTGAACAGGACAGCAATGGCTTGTGCAGTAAGATCGAGAATTGACAAATGGGACCTCATAAAATTGGAAAGTTTCTGTAAGGCAAAAGACACGGTCAATAAGACAAAAAGGCCACCAACAGATTGGGAAAGGATCTTTACCAATCCTAAATCAGATAGGGGACTAATATCCAATATATACAAAGAGCTCAAGAGCTGAACTCCTGAAAATCAAATAACCCCATTTAAAAATGGGGCACAGAGCTAAACAAAGAGTTCTCAACTGAGGAATATCAAATGGCTGAGACGCACCTGAAAAAATGTTCAACATCCTTAATCATCAGGGAAATGCAAATCAAAACAACCCTGAGATTCCACCTCACAGCATTCAGAATAGCTAAGATCAAAAAATTCAGGTGACAGCAGATGCTGGCAAGGATATGAAGAAAGAGGAACACTCCTCCATTGTTGGTGGGATTGCAAGCTGGTACAACCAGTCTAGAAATCAGTCTGGCAGTTCCTCAGAAAACTGAACATAGTACTACTGGTAGATTCAGCAATACCGCTCCTGGGCATATACCCTGAAGATGTTCCAACTTATAATAACGACACATGTTCCACTATGTTCATAGCAGCCTTATTTATAATAGTCAGAAGCTAGAAAGAACCCAGATGTTCCTCAACAGAGGAATGGATTCAGAAAATGTGGTACATTTACACAATGGAGTACTACTCAGCAATTAAAAAGAATGAATTCATGAAATTCTTAGGCAAATGGATGCATCTGGAGGATATCATCCTTAGTGATGTAACCCAATCACAAAAGAACTCACATGGCATATACTCACTGTTAAGTGGATATTAACCCAGAAACTTTGAATATCCAAGATACAATTTGCAAAACACATGAAACTCAAAAAGATGGAAGAGCAAAGTGTGGATACTGTGCTCCTTCTTAGTATGGGGAACAAAATACCCATGGAAGGAGTTGCAGAGACAAAATTCAGAGCTGAGATGGAAAGAAGAACCATCCAGAGACTGCCCCTCCCAGGGATCCATCCCATATACAACCACCAAACCCAGACACTATTGGGTATGCAAGAAAGATTTTGCTGACAGGACCCTAATATAGCTCTCCCTTGTTAGGCTATGCCAGTGCCTGGCAAATATAGAAGTGGATGCACACAGTCATCTACTGAATGGAACACAGGACTCCTAATGAAGGAGCTAGAGAACGTACCCAAGATACTAAAGGGGTCTGCAACCCTATAGGAGAAACAGCAAAATGAACTAACCAGTACCCCCTAGAGTTGTGTCTCTAGTTGCATATGTAGCAGAAAATGGCCTATTCAGACATCAATGGCAGGAGAGGCCCTTGATCTTGGAAAGATCATATGCCCCAGTACAGAGGAATGCCAGGGCCAGGAAGCAAGAATTGATGGGTTGGGGAGTAGGGCAGGGGGGGGGGGCGGATAGTGGATTTGGGGATAGCATTTGAAATGTAAATGAAGCAAATATCTAATAAAAAGAAAAAGAACAAAAACAAGCAAGCAAACAAACAAACAAACAAAAAGACAACCCTGAATATAAAGTATAAAGATGGAAACAAAAGTTGAGCCAGTGGGAGCCAGGTCCAGGAAGCTAAGTAACCTTGATGTGTAACTTAAAGGGCCTGACACACAGTGGATCCCAATAATCTCACCAGAGTCTAACCTTCTCTTGAAAGGAAAGGTATTCCGCTGTGTAGGAGTCATTTACCAGGCAACAAAGCACTCCAAAGGACTATTTCTCTGGGATATACTCTCTCACCTAGCCCTCTTTGAGAAGATGAAAACTACTTTGAAATAATCAGCCCCAGGACAGGTGGGAAAGATGGTAACAGGTAAAGCTATACAAAGCCCTGGATGCTGATAAAGTCGCTATCAAGGTGGGAGCATGGGTAGCCCTGTCTCCCTTCCACCACAGACCAGAGCCATCCATGTGAACCTCACCAGTGACTCAGCTACAGATTAGCATTCACCATCTTTGGGTTCTAAGTAAGTACCTCTAAGAGGACGCATTACCCTCCTCTGGATGCTTGCAGATGGTGTCATTTCAAATCAGCTGAATTGAGTCACCAGTGCCATACGCAAAGAGTATTGACCTTTGAGGGGTATAAGCCCTTTCTTTTGATGTGTCCTCTCTCTCTCTCTCTCTCTCTCTGTCTCTCTCTCTCTCTCTCTGTCTCTCTCTCTCTGTCTCTCTCTCTCTCTCTCTCTCTCTCTCTCTCTCTCTCTCTCTCTCTCTCTCTCTCTCATGCTTGATAAACACAAGGGGGGCTATAACCAGAAAAACTGTAGAAACAGACACTCTCCTTGTCTATCAAAGATATATTTGGAGGATACTGCTGCTACCAATTCCTTCCCTGGGAGCTAACCATGGTTTTCCAGCATCCTGGGAGCCTTTTTTGTCTTTGTCTGAAGAGATGAGGTGAGGGTAAGCTAAGTGGCAATTATAAATGAGAAGGCCCCCAGATAGGCAGTGCTGCAGACGAGGTGTCCTGAAGCAGGGTTGGGAGGTGTGTCATGAAAGGTAGCACCTTTTATTTAGCTTTCTAAAACAAGAAGGCAAAGAGGGCTTATATATGGAAGATAAGCAAGGAACTTACCATGTACAAATAGATAACAGAGTCTCAGTATAAACTCTATGAATGGAGGAATTATAGAGGTGGAAGGGGTTGACTGTTAATGCCCAGCATTTTTGGCAATGAGGCACACTATAGATGTTTCATAGACCTTAAGTTATTATATGATGGTCTTAAAGATGTCAAGAACAGGCCTTTTAGGTTAGTAAGATGTCCTTGATGCCTCAAGGCAGCACCTAACAGACAGCTTTAATCAAATGACAGCTGATGCAATGCATCTTCATCTAAACCAGGAGTGACGTGGGAATTGAATGCATCGGCCTAACCGAGCATGCAAGGATATTTTTTAAAGTTGGGTGCACCAGAAATAGATGCTCAGGGTGATACATGAAGAAGCAGGCAATAATTTCATGAGCATTTTGAGATAATCACACAGTACATGCTACAGACAGCAGAGACTGGGTGAGGATCAGAAGGCTGTGACACTGGTCCCAAGTCTCCTTGGGGTCTTTCTCCTTGGGATGTAAATTTTTAACTTAAGTTCTCTTCTCAGTGGCTCCTTCAGAAGAATCTCACAGCTACTTCCTAAAAGAGCCATTTGGATAAGTGTACTTCCCCCAAAGGACTACACGTGCTAGAGAAGAAAGCAAGATGGTCTTACAATTGCTAAAGAAATTAACTAACAGAACAAGATTAAGTAATGAAAATAAATAGAACAGTAACTGATGTGATCATTGGCTTTAAACTCTAATGTCAGACCAAAGTAAGTTCACCCTCTTAGGGACTGAGTCCACCATTTCATCTACTTACACATTCATTTCCTGCAAATTCTCTGCTGCAAAGTAGAAGGCTTTGATCTGTGGGTGATTGATCTTAAATGCACTAGAAAAAAAGAAAAGCACACATCTGTTAGTGTTTTTAAAGTAATTGTTATACTAAATGCCTATTATATAGTCCTGATTTCACTTAGTAAAGTGAGAGTCAGTTTATCATGTCAGAGCTGCTTTTTAGCCACTCAAGAGTTTCCATTTATGTGTGTGTGTGTGTGTTTCACCTGCTATATAATTGTATAGAGACAATTAAATTCACGAGTCCCTGAGTTGTCACTTAACATTATTCAAATCTAATCATTCTAGCAAGATATTATTTACATTCAACCAAATATACAGTGGCATTTTATTTATAAGAAAACAGTCAGGTATGCAACTTCCATGTCCTCATGACTCTTCAGAAGCCATAAATAAGGGGCACTGTATTGGTAAAGGAAAAGTGTGTGCTTATATTAGTTAAAGGAAATTTATGACCCACCCATGACAGCAAGCAGAATGTTCCCACTTACACCAGAAGATCTACAGAGCAGGACAGAGTTTTGGGTCTTGGGGACTGTTGTTTGTTTGTTTGTTTTGTGACCAATCAAAAAAATCAAGAGCATCAACACAATCAATACAGAGCAAAACACAGCTGTTACACTGTATAACAAAGAATAAAAGCTAACACTGGCTCCTAAGACAACTCACTGCTGATTAATGAAGAAATGTCCCTTTCCGATAATACGGCAGAAGGTAATTGAAGAAAGAAGAGAAAGATGAGAGAAGACACAAAAATATGTCACACTCAGATGCTCTCTTGAAATGACCATGGGACCAGAGTGTATACGTAGCTCTCCAGGCAGCTCTGAACTGTTTCCAGACCCTATAGGCTTAGCGCTTGTGAGCAGAACAAAAGGGATGAGCTGAAACCCCCTTCATTTCCAGCTCTGCTCACACTTAATCTACAGCAGGGTGCAATCCCAAGCTAAACGCATCAGAGCACTGAGTGGTAAGTCTTAATACCATGAGCCAAGATGATCTGCTCTTGCTGTAGGGTCTGCACTTCTGTCTGCTTAGCTATTTGTGGATTCCCTTGCCTTTGGGGTGGGGGAGTTAAAACCCATCCACTCTCCAGGTCAACATATCTGAAAATGAGAAGTAAAACATTTCTATGTACACTTTCTATGAGCATACATTTATACAGTTCCAACTCACAATGCTCAAAATTCCGAGACATTTGAGTTCTACCTGCACCCACTTACAAATCGCCCCATTGCTAGGTGAACTTTGAAAATTGTTATGATCCTGGACCAGGGCCTTATGGGAACAGGGGAAGTACAACTTACTTTTTTTTCTTGCATTCAGAGGCTCTTTCCACTGTGAAATCTGACAGGTTGACAAATCCATCTGCTTTCTCTGCCTGAAACACATAGCACACACATTAATAAATGCTGGGATCCTAGCCTGGTGTACTGACAATGAATAGAGAGGGTATAAGTGAAATAAAGTAGAATCCACAAGATGTCTGTGAAGTAGCCATGGGCTTAGATACGCCATTTATAGGAGAAAAGGAACATCCATGAAGTAGTATCAACTAGCCATGGACTTTGATATGTCATTTATAGGAGAAAAAATATTCTAAAAAACATAAACAGAATACTCTCATAAGAAATGACAAGATACAGCTTAGGGATGGTCAATATACAACAGGCTCTGTCCCTGTCCCTGCCCCACTTCTGGCCTCATGAAACCCACAAAGTTAACCCACCCACGTCCTGCTTCCTGCTAAACCTAGAGGCAGGCTCAGCATCATTTTCCCCCAACAAGTGTGGTGAGCCACAAGCACAGGAGATGAAACCTAGTTAGCAGTCTTGAGATGGTGGACAGAGCCCAGACCTTGAAGTTGGCAAACCCACAGATACACACCTCTCTGGCTGCCAGGACATCAGTGAGCCAGGATAAACAAAACACTTAACACTCAACAGAACAGGGATGATCTTCTTCCCCAAGTCTTTAGGCAGTGTCCAATCAGAGCCACATCTTGTGAACCCCTAGTGCCATGGGTTGATTCTTATAGAAGAGAGTCCTCAGGAAAGAAAGACACTTTGGATGGCATAGGAGGCATGTTGGTTTATATCACTGGTTCTCAACCTTCCTAATGCTGTGACCCTTTAATACAGTTCCTAACCATAAAAATATTTTCATTGCTACTTCATATCTGTAATTTTGCTACTGTTAGGAATCCGTATTACATAATAATGTAAATATCCATGTTTTCTGATGGTCCTAGTTTAAAGGATCGTTGGACCACAAAAGAGATGCGACCCATAGGTTGAGAACCTCTTTAGCAAACCTAAAAATCAAACTCTTCACAGGAAGTGTGACCAAGGCTCTACCTGTCTATGAACCAGTTGACTTATAACATATGAATAAAGCTGAGATGGTCTGCAATGAAGTTGGGTCATTTGTCATAAATGGAGCGCTGGTCTCTTTTCATACTCACTAGCATCCCTGAGCAGAGAAACACAATTAAAAAAACAAAATGGAACTGAAGTGGCAGATATTGGGAGATGATTAAAATTTTATTTTAGAAACAGAGTATTAATTTTAAAATCAGGTAGGTGTTAAAATTTCCCTACGGTGATTTTAGTTGACTTTGAGTTTTGTTTTGCTTTGTTTGGTTTGGTTTGGTTTGGTTTGGTTTGGTTTGGTTTGGTTTGGTTTGGTTTGGTTTGGTTTGGTCTCAGTTCCAAATCACTGAGTAATCAACTTATCTTTTCTTCAGAAAAATTAAACTGTAAAATAGTCAACTCCATTCCTAGCCTCTGTCTCCTACAAGACTAGATTTATCTAAGTATGCATCTGCATGTTCTCCCTTATGAGAATAAAAACTCAAGGTTAGTGAAAACTTCTCTCTTTAAAATATTTATATGCATGTCCATATACTGAGTGCATATATAGATACATAGTTTATTAATGGGCCATTTAGTCACTACATGGTGGCTTCACCAATCTCATCTTTAAAAAAAGTATTCAAGGAATGTACAATATATGAGTTGATATTTTATATAACATATAATGTTTCCTGTGATCATATGAATAAGTGTAATTTTGGGGAACCCAGGTCCCATCAATTCCATTGCTAGAAACATATCCAAAACAACCAAATTCAGGTTGCTCAGGTATATAAGCAGTCACAGAAACACCATTCACAATAGGCAACGGAATATAACAAACAAAATGACCATCAATAAACAAGCTGAGGTAAATCCACACAGAGAAATATTATATATAGCCCACAAACCGCATGAAAGACTGACATATGCTGTGTGGATAAGCCATGAAAATATTATGCTAGGTGAAAGATTTTAGTCACAAAAGGTCACAAATTATTTGATTCCATTTATATAAAGTATTCAGAATAAGAAATGCATAATGGAGAAGAAAAAGCTATGTATCCCGGCCCTGGGGAGTGGAGAATTGGGTATAACTTGTTTGAAGGGAGTAGAGTTTTTTCTTGGAAATATTGCAGAACTAGGTAGAGGTTGTTGAAGAGTATTGTGAATGTACCAAATGTCCACTCAAGTACTGACTCCATGGTTCATTTTCTTTCTGTAAAATGGCCATATTCATAAAATATCAATGTGATGCTAAAATATTTTCATAAAAATTCCCACAACTGGTCTTGAGAAAAACAACCACTTCTATTAAGTATTTGTCACCTCCTCCCCCTAACATATATCTACATACAAGTTGTTATAGACTCTATGAAGTCTCAATACTTCCTTTGTTGAGTCCCATTCAACTCTTCTGTAACCTCGCCTATGCCTCCTGGTTTAGCTTCTCTGATACACAACACTACTGCTCACCTTGCCTCTAGCTACCCCCTCTTCTGAAGCTTTCATGGGGTCTTCTGCTATTTCTCAAGTATCAGGGTTCCTTGGGGTTCAGTCCATAAACCTATACCCTCTCCATTCCAGCAGCTCTGGATGGGTAACTTGTGACCGTCCCATGAATTCATATATCATCTGGACACACATGTATCCAAAATCTATAATTTGAATTAAGTTCCATCCTGGAGCCCCTTGCCTAGATTTATAATAGCCTAGAATAGGGTGGATGAGATGTTCCTTTTGGACTCCATGCACACATATGGACCATACATGCCACAAACACATGATGAAAAATGAATAACTGTGTTAAGCCATTTGGGAACTAAGATTTTTCTCATGAGGGTGAATTCTTATTTTTTATTTTGCCTGCTGAGAGAAGAGGTTGTTGTCAAAGAAGGTAGCCTACACACTGGGATCTTTTTGCATACAAGCACTAAGCCTTCTGCTTCTCCATCCTACAAGCTCTATGTGGTCCTTGCTGGAAGTTCAGCAGGTCCCAGCACCGGCCTTTAGGAACTATATAAGCATCCCTTTTCTTTATGAGCTACCCGGCCTCCAGGATTTTGTTATAGAAGATGAACTGAGACAATCCTTCTCAGATTTCATGCAGGGAAATACATACGTCTGTTATGGTTGCACCTTCCACAAATGGCTCATTCATCTATTCCTATCATGCCATACCCTGTTCAGCACCATTAGCATTTTGTTGTTACTGCAGAAGCCTCCAAAACCAGACACCCTCTTTCTAATTCTTTTCTTCAATCCAATATAGCATCCAAATAGCAGCCACAGCAAATCTCCACATCATGAACATGCTTCAAGTCACTTCTCTAATTAAAACCCTGCATGGTTCCCAGTTGCTCTTGGATAAAGCCTAAGTGTCTCAGCAGAAAGCCCTTTATGACCGAGCCCTAATGAATTCCACAATTCCATCTTCTCCAATGACGCTATCCTCTACTCAACCAAAAACAAACTAGAAAATTAAAACAAAGAAAACTACATTCTTACAGAGTTAAGTTAGAGCTAACACTCAAATTTTGTCATGACGTATGCCTCTAAACAATTTAATTGCAATGCCATAAGGTCATTTTATATGTCGATAATATGTAAATCAACCAAACAGGGGATTGAAAGATGTTCAGTTGGGAAAATTGCTTGCCACACAAGCATAAGGATTTAGGTTCAATCCCAAAAACCCATGTAAAAAGCTGACCACAGCAACACACAACAATAATCCAAACACTGGAGAAGCAGAGGTTGAAAGATCCCTAGGCCTTACAGATCTCTGCGTCTATTCTAGTCAGGGAACCTCAGATTTAGAGAGAGACTTCTTTTGTGATTGGGTTACCTCACTAAGGATGATTAGCCCAGAAACTTAGAATACCCAAGATACAATTTGCAAAACACAAGATAATCAAGAAGAGGGAAGACCAACCAGTGGATACTTCATCCCTCCTTAGAATTGGGAACAAAACACCCATGAAAGGAGTTACAGAGACAAAGTTTGGAGCTAAGACAAAAGGATGGACTATCCAGAAACTACAGCACCCAGGGATCCATCCATAATCAGCCACCAAACAAAGACACTATTGCATATGCCAGCAAGATTTTGCTGAAAGGACCCTGTTATAGGTGTCTTGCATGAGGCTATGCCAGTGCCTGGCAAACACAGAAGTGGATGCTCACAGTCATCTATAAAATGGAACACGGGGCCCCCAATGGAGATGCTACAGAAAGCACCTAAGGATCTGAAGGGTCTGCAACCCTATAGGTGGAACAACAATATGAACTAACCAGTACCCCCAGAGCTCATATCTCTACCTGCATATGTAGCAGAAGATGGCCTAGTTGGCCATCACTGGGAAGAGAAGCTCCTTGGTATTGGAAACTTTATATGCCCCAGCACAGGGGAATGCCAGGGCCAAGAAGTGGGAGTGGGTGGTTAGGGAAGCAGGGCAGAGGAGGGTATACGGAACTTTCGGGATAGCATTTGAAATGTAAATAAAGAAAATATCTAATTTAAAAAGAGAGAGAGAGAAAGAGAGAGAGAGAGAGAGAGCCATATGAAAAGGTAAGGTGGAAAGCAATTGAGAGACACCACCATATACATGCACACACTACACACACACACACACTCAAATAAATAAATGTAAGAATAAATAATAAAAGAATTGTAGAGTTTGGCTTCTTTTTAAAAAAAAAAAACAATTATGTTATGTAAAAATGTTTTTGTTTCCACCCCAGGTGTGAGATATAGGACTGCTGCTTCAGAGTGTCCACAGCAGCAGACTATTTGACTCATGCATGCTGTGGCAGGGACAGGACTCTGCCAGATGCAGAGAGTTTAATTCTGAGACCTCTTGAGAGAAAATAAATACCAGAACCCATAGAGGAACTAGAAAGCTGGGGGGGGGGGGGAAGCATGGCTGTTCCCCCTGCTAATTCCTGCTCATGCTGCTGCTGATGATGATGATGATGATGGTTGAAAGAAAAGACATGAGAAGAAGTTGGAGATATCCTCAATGATAAAAGAACCTCTGGTGGAATCACCATGCCTGACCTAAAGCTGTACTACAAATCAATTGTGATAAAAACTGCACAGTACTGGTATAGCGACAGACAGGTAGACAAATGAAATAGAATTGAAGACCCAGAAATGAACCCACACACCTATGGTCACTTGATCTTTGCCAAGGAAGCTAAAACCATCCACTGAAAAAAAGACAGCATTTTCAACAAATGGTGCAGGCACAACTGGCAGTTATCATGTAGAAGAATGTGAATTAATCCATTCGTATCTCCTTGTACTAAGGTCAAGTCTAAGTGGATCAAGGAACTCCACGTAAAACCAGAGACACTGAAACTTATAGAGGAGAAAGTGGGGAAAGCCTCAAAGATATGGGTAGAGGGAAAAATTTCCTGAATAGAACAGCAATAGCTTGTGCTGTAAGATTGAGAATAGACAAATGGGACCTCATAAAATTGCAAAGCTTCTGTAAAGCAAAAGACACGGTCAATAAGACAAAAAGGCCACCAACAGATTGGGAAAGGATCTTTACCAATCCTAAATCTGATAGGGGACTAATGTCCAATATATATAAAGAACTCAAGAAGATGGACTCCAGAAAATCAAATAACCCCATTAAAAAAATGGGGCTCAGAGCTAAACAAAGAATTCTCACCTGAAGAATACTGAATGATGGAGAAGCACCTGAAAAAATGTTCAACATCCTTAATCATCAGGGAAATGCAAATCAAAACAATCCTGAGATTCCACCTCACACCAGTCAGAATGGGTAAGATCAAAGATTCAGGTGACAGCAGATGCTGGCAAGGATGTGGAGAAAGAGGAACACTCCTCCATTGTTGGTGGGATTGCAAGCTTGTACAACCACTCTGGAAATCAGTCTGGGGGTTCCTAAGAAAATTGGACATAGTACAACCTGAAGATCCAGCAATACCTCTCCTGGGCATATATCCAGAAGATGTTCCAAGTGATAATAAGGACACATGCTCCACTATATTCATAGCAGCCTTATTTATAATAGCCAGAAGCTGGAAAGAACCCAGATGTCCTTCAACAGAGGAATGGATACAGAAAATGTGGTACATTTACACAATGGAGTACTACTCAACAATTAAAAACAATGAATTTATGAAATTCTTGGGCAAATGGATGTCTCTGGAGGATATCATCCTGAGTGAGGTAACCCAATCACAAAAGAACTCACATGATATGTACTCACTGATAAGTTGATATTAGTCCAGAAACTTAGAATATCCAAGACACAATTTGCAAAACACATGAAACTCAAGGAGAACAAAAACCAAAGTGGACACTTTATCCCTTTTTAGAATTGGGAATAAAACACCCATGGAAGGGGTTACAGAGACAAAGTTTGGAGCTGAGACGAAAGGATGGACCATCTAGAGACTGCCGTACCCAGGGATCCATCCCATAATAAGCCGCCAAACGCTGACACCATTGCATATGCCAGCAAGATTTTGCTGAAAGGACCCTGATATAGCTGTCTCTTGTGAGGCTATGCCAATTCTGGCAAACATAGAAGTGGATGCTCACAGTCAGCTATTGGATGGAACACAGGGCCCCCAATGGAGGAACTAGAGAAAGTACCCAATGAGCTAAAAGGGTCTGCAACCCTATAGGTGGAACAACAATATGAACTAACCAGTACCCCCAGGGCTCGTGTCTCTAGCTGCATATGTAGCAGAAGATGGCCTAGTTGGCCATCATTGGGAAGAGAGTCCCCTTGGTCTTGCAAACTTTATATGCCCCAGTATAGGGGAACGCCAGGGCCAAGAAGTGGGAGTGGGTGGGTAGGGGAGTGGGGGGTAGGGGGTATGGGGGACTTTTGGGATAGCATTTGAAATGTAAATGAAGAAAATACCTAATAAAAAATTGGAAAAAAAAAAAAAAAAAGAAGAAGTTGGAGATATCCTGACCAGACAAAGACTGGACTTGCCCCAAGGAGCTCAATGCTTCTAGTTAGCAGGAAGTAGTTTAAAGAAACATACACCTCTTTTCCCCTCTAACTATTTTTATCTCCTGCCTAGTGTTGAGGAGTGGCAAAGGATTAGGGTAGAATAAGGGTTGGAAGCAGGCAGAGGTATAAAAAGAACCTAAATAAAATAGCTAAAACAAATAAACCCTCAATAAATAAATGAATAAACAAACAAATAAGCTTCTACTGATATTTGTATTGATTTAGAAGTAAAATAATGGTTTTGGAGCTTGTCAGTAAGAGTGACAGTCTAAACTCTATCCCTAGGACCAAAAATTTGGTGTAAGGAAAGACTTGACTCCTAAAAGTCACCTTCTGACCTCCACAAGCAAACTGTGACATGCTCCCAACAAACAATGTAATTTGTTAAACTAGTGAAAGAGGAATTATGTATCTTTGTTCCACTTGTCAGTTCCTTCTGCATAGACCAAAAAGACTGAGGTTCTTTCAAATCGGGATCCAGACCCTTGAGCACCCAGAGCCACTGCATGAAGGTTCCCTAGGAGCCCTCCTTCTCACGTGTAGCAGCTCCTTCTCATTGCTCTGAAGACATCTGAGCCACGTTCAAAGTCACAACAGCCTTGTCAAAAATGTCTCTTGTTTATTTAACCCAGAAAAAAAACCAACCAAACAAACAAACAAACAAAAACTCAGAAGCAACAATCACAATGGGCTCTCTTGGAATGATAGTTTCCTCCTCCTCCTCCTCTCCCTCCTCCTCCTCTCCCTACTCCTCCTCCTCATCTTCCTCCTCCTCCTTCTCCTCCTCCTCCTTCTCCTCTCCCTCTTCCTCCTCATCTTCCTCCTCCTTCTCCTCCTCCTCTCCCTCTTCCTCTCCCTCTTCCTCTCCCTCCTCCTCCTCTCCCTCAACCTCTCCCTCCTCCTCCCCTCCCTCCTCCTCCCTCCCTCCTCCTTCTCCTCCTCTCCCTCCTCCTTCTCCTCTTCTTCCTCCTCCTCCTCTTCCTCTTCTTCCTCCTCCTCTTCCTCTTCTTCCTCCTCCTCCTTCCCCTTCCCTTTCAGATCTGCCCCTGCCTGATCCATTAACTAAAATAACTGACTTGAATCATATCAATCCCTTTTAACTAGTTCTAAGATACAATTTGCTAAACGCATGAAACTCAAGAAGAATGAAGATCAAAGTGTGGACACTTTGCCCCTTCTTAGAATTGGGAACAAAACACCCATGGAAGGAGTTACAAAGACAAAGTTTGGAGCTGTGACGAAAGGATGGACCATCTAGAGACTGCCATATCCGGGGATCCATTCCATACTCAGCTTCCAAACGCTGACACCATTGCACACACTAGCAAGATTTTGCTGAAAGGACCCAGATATAGCTATCTCTTGTGAGACTATGCCGGGTCCTAGCAAACACAGAAGTGGATGCTCACAGTCAGCTATTGGATGGATCACAGGGCCCCCATTGGAGGAACTAGAGAAAGTACCCAAGGAGCTAAAGGGATCTGCAACCCTATAGGTGGAACACATTATGAACTAACCAGTACCCCGGAGCTCTTGACTCTAGCTGCATATGTATCAAAAGATGGCCTAGTCGGCCATCACTGGAAAGAGAGGCCCATTGGACTTGCAAACTTTATATGCCCCAGTACAGGGGAACGCCAGGGCCAAAAAGTGGGAGTGGGTGGGTAGGGAGTGGGGGGGGAGGGTGTGGGGGACTTCTGGGATAGCATTGGAAATGTAAATGAGAAAAATACCTAATAAAAATATTTTTAAAAAAGTCACCTGACAGTTGAGAGCAGGATCTGCTAAGTTCTCCAGAATCCTAATATGATTTTTAAAAGGCTTGTCCTGAGCCATTGTGCAAGCTTACCAGTCTTAAGTTCTGTGACCTCACACCTATCTTTCTTCCTGAAAATCAACCCATCCACCTTTCCCAGCACCTCTGACATCCCCCATCTCAGTAGAGCATTACTGAGCACTTGCTATCACAAGGCAGAAACAAAGTCTTACCTGTGTCAAAACTGGTGGAGTTCAAACATCAAGGACAAAGGATCAAGGCTGCTGGTCCTGCCTCCAGTGTCAATCATCTGTATTAATCCCTCTCCCTTAACCTCACTTTTCTCTCTCTCCCTGAAGGCTTCCATACATCCACTTAGTCAACAGAGGTCTTGGGGCCTCCTCACTGTACCCGGTGTGTGAGGATGTATTAGTGAGCAAAGCTGAGATCTCTTTCTCTTCACAGAAAAGATCAACACGGACTTCCTAAATGACATAGCATCTCATGGATGGAGACCACGTGACACTGTGTAGATGAGCACCATATTAGAGCTGTGGAATTCCTGCAGGGCAGAAAGCCTGCTTCAACTTGATACTAAATCCTAGCACCTCCCCCTCCTATGTGAGTGTCCAAGACTCATGATGGGGGAACCTGTTCCCTAAGTCTTGGAGAGTTTGTCTTCAGAGTCAGTGGTGGGTTTCCCTGGTGTTGTGACCTGGTTGTTTGCTGATTCACCTACAGACAGGAGTCTGTTGAAGAAAGTAACTGTGTTATTTATATATTCTTTATTTAAAAGGCAAGTGTTCTTTGTGTGCCAAAAAGATAAACAAGTGTTGTGAATGACTGAGTGATAGAACATGTTTTTTTTTTTCTTACCCCCCCCCCTTTGACAATAAAGAAAAGGTTGGAATTAGGTGTGGAAACTGCTTTGGAAGATATTTCAGTGTTTTCTAAAAATCACAAGCATAGAATTACTGCACAGCCCAGCAATTCTACTTCTGGGTATCTACCCCCACCCCAAAGTGAAACTTGTGCCCATGAAAAGAGTTACATGCAAATATTTACAGACACATTAGTCTTAGTATCCCAAACCACGAAACAACCTAAATGCCCATCAGCAGGTAGCTGAACAGCATGGCTTCATCATTGAGCTCAGGGGACAGACCTCTATCAACATGACAAGAAAGGAACATCTACCTCATGCTAAGCTGTACGCAAGCCTTGAGAATATCTGATTAAGACCACGGGAGATAGTATTTTACTCTATGTCTCCATTTTTATGAAGTCCATGGAGGTAGAAGGGGAAGCAAAGGCATGGGGTTTGAATTAGGGTTCATGGTAAATGGGTACAAGGGGCCAAACTGGACCTAAACAACTGACCTACAATGAGGTTGTTATAATGGAATTGAATGGGGTAAGCATTGTGGTACAATAAACATCCCTCAGTTAAGCTGGAAAAAAAATGAGCTGGAACAAAAGTTTGGGGCCTGTCTTAGTCAGGGTTTCTATTCCTGCACAAACATCATGACCAAGAAGCACTTGGGGAGGAAAGGGTTTATTCAGCTTGCACTTCCATACTGTTGTTCATCACCAAGGAAGTCAGGACTGGAACTCAAGCAGGTCAGGAAGCAGGAGCTGATGCAGAGGCCAGGGAGGGATGTTCTTTACTGGCTTGCTTCCCCTGGCTTGCTCAGCCTGCTCTCTTATAGAACCCAAGACTACCAGCCCAGAGATGGTCCCACCCACAAGGGGCCTTTCCCCCTTGAACACTAACTGACAAAATGCCTTACAGTTGGCTCTCATGGAGGCATTTCCTCAACTGAAGCTCCTTTCTCTGTGATAACTCCAGCTGTGTCAAGTTGACACAAAACTAGCCAGTACAGGGCCTAAATCCTGTGAATAAAATCCCTCTTGCATGGTTATCATAAAACTCAAAAGGTGAAATTCAAGGTCCCGAGGATCCTGCTGAATATGTCTAGCTCAGACTTTCACCAAATACTGAATTCGTGCCCAATGACCATTACAATCTAAAGAGACTCCAAAACTCTCCACCTCCCCCAAAACATCTTCTGTATTTTTCGGCTGTGTCCCTACATCCCCTTACCCCCTTCTCTCTCTCTCTCTCTCTCTCTCTCTCTCTCACACACACACACACACACACACACACACACACACACACACGAAACAAAGACAAAGATATGAGCTCAGCTGTCCTTTCCCAGGCTACTGCAGAACAAAGGGGCTTGATTCTTCTAGCACACACATGGAAGCTTAATTAACCTAGTATGCACGTGGAGGCTGGATTTTTCTGGCACACACATGGAGGCTGGGTTCTTCTAGCACACATAGACTTGTGACCAGTAGTAAAAATTCAAACCCCATTTTCTAAAATATAAGCTAGAGGTAAACTGAGATTGAAGAGAGATGAGATGAGATGAATTGGCATGAGCAGCCATTGCAGAGAGTCACTCTCTCACAAAGGTAGAAATTAAATACAGAGTCCTGGAGCAGCTGTGCCTGTGTCCCAGTTTTCCCCTGTCATTTTTGCATCAGATTAGCAACTGTGAGGAAAAATAATTAAAATTTTCGGTGCATAATTACGGTTGCAAGCTTGCTAATCTGTTTGTACATTATTCGGGGTATATTTTATTAAAAAAATTATTGGATTTATATATTATCCTATAAATATAATTAGATTTTGATACCTAGAGAATTTCTTCTTACAGATGCCTAGAAATATATATTCTATACAGAAAACAATTGCTAAATGTCTTTGGCTGATTAATAAAAGCCTCAATTTCTTACAGACTCCAGAAACTTCTGAGTATTCATTCTAAATGAGGACTGAGGTGGTTCCAGAAAATCCCAATGGTTCCAGGCTGCTAAAGACCCAGCAAGAGAGAGAATCAAGGGCTCCGGGTTAGGCAGATAATGTGTGGACAATGCCCACACAATGTGAGTCAGCCTACCCAGGAAACCCTGGCCAGACTTCCCACTGCTAACACTTGCATTTCTCTGCTAGGAAGGTCTAGCTCCTGATTCCACTCTTCTGACTTGCAGAGGGATTCACAAAGCAAGCAGCTAGAATGGGCTCCTGGCTCATGTCTGAGGAGAGTTGGTGCATAAATACTCAAGCCCCTGACACTTGGCATGCAAACTCTGGATTGTTTATTTTTCAAAAGCACTGAATTCCCCAGGTCTGTTAGCTTGGGTTACCCACAGCCATCCTCGGCTACTCTCTGCCTTCTCTCATTTGTCCTTCCCTCACCAAACTAGTTGTAGCTCTGGGTTTGTACGTTCTACCTGCACAGATTGAACCAATGATAAACCAGATGAACCAGTGATAAAAATGCATAAGAGTGTCTATATCAAACGAGCACAAAACAACAATTGGCTTAATATTAACGTTGCATTGGGTATTAAAGTAATGTAGCAATGACTTAAGGAATAAAGAAGGGTGTGTATAGATTGCATGAAAATGCTACACTGTTTTGAACCTGAGCATTCAAGGTTCTTGGTATCCACGGAGAATCCTAGACCCAGTTCACTACACAAACCACAAAACAACTGCATTTCCTGAATTACTTCTCACAAAGGTCACTCATACTCAAATCTTCTTAGGGTTTGCTTCTGAGATACCTAAGTCAACCTGTCTTTCCCACAGAAAAAACAAACAAACAAACAAACAAGCTTTTACTCAGAGTGACCTTCAACAACACAATCCCTTTTCATTATCAGCTTCTAAGAAACACCCAAGGATATGGCCTCCTCCCTACCGCTGTAGGTTCTACTCGAGAGGGGACCGTGACGTAGCTGGCATTCTATCCCATGTCTATAAATCATTCCCTGGCCACTCCTTCTCTCCCAATGATATCATGTGATAAGTGAAAGTATATCTCTTTTACGAAGACTCATTTCAGAAAGGTCATTTCCAAAAGCAGTTAAGATAGAACCTTCACAATTTGAAAGATTGGTGGTTGTTCTCTGCAATGGAAAAAAAAAAAAATCTCAGCACATGTGCCCTTACACAAGCTACCCATAGCGAGCCACCTCACCTGCTCCCTTAGAAGCCTGGAACCCCAGAGGGGATATCCTTTTTACCCATGTAGGCCAGCTTCTTCATCAGCATAGCCCAATGAAAGAAAGGAAAGCAAGAAAAATGAAAAGAGAGTTTTGAGAAATTTGACTGACTTTTATGACCATAGAGTAAATACTATCTCTTGATAAAAATGCTATCTCTTGATAAGTAATAAATTGAATGTGCCATAGTTAAAGCCCCAAGAGCAAAACAGGTGCTTGTGAGAGAGCAATGCAGCCAACATTCCAGCTTGAGTAAGAGAGGAGCTAAGGAGACCTCACCGCTGGCTGAGGAGTTATACCTGATGGCTACTAGGGGAAGCAGAGTCTGTCTTTACGTGTGTGGGTTCTGATAGGGAGACACAGACCCACAGACCCATGAGTCTACAGCTAACACAAATGGGACTCAGTAGAATATACATAAACGTGTGTGTGTGTGTGTGTGTGTGTGAGAGAGAGAGAGAGAGAGAGAGAGGAGGAGGAGGAGGAGGAGGAGGAGGATTTAGGAGGAAGGGGGAAAATATAACAAATATATATTGTCTGTCTATATGCCATTCTCAAATAATTAACTAAAATATTACATTAAAAACCAAATTTAAGTGAATTCATCTTCCCATTAAAAGCAATAGCAAAAGAAAAAAAAAGGAATATCATATAAGATTCATATAAAGGTAACCCAAACCCAAAAGGACACACATGGAAACGCAGAGAAGGAAAGGCCATCCAGAGACTGCCCCACCTTGGGATCCATCCTACCGGCAGACACCAAACCCTGACACTATTGTTGATGCTAAGAACTGCTTGCAAACAGGAACCCAGTAGGGCTGTCCTCTGAGAGACTCTGCCAGCACCTGAATGAGACAGATGAAGACACTCATAGCCAACTATTGGACTGAGCTCAGGGACCCCAATACAAGAAGAACTGAAGGAGCTGAAGGAGTTTACAACCCCATAGGAAGAACAACAGTATCAACTAATCAAGCTACCCAGAGCTCCCAGGGACTAAACCACCAACCAAGGAATACACATGGAGGAACCCATGGATCCTGCTATTTAAGTAGAAGAAGATGGCCTTATCTTGCATCAATGAGAGAGGAGGTCCTTGGTCCTGTGGAGGCTTGTGGCCTGAGCATAAGGAACAGTAGAGCGGTGAGGTGAGAGGAGAGTGGGTGGGTGGGTGGGGGTATACTTTCTTAGGGGAGGGTGATGGAGGATTTGAAGAGGGGAAATTGGGAAGGGGGACAACATTTGAAATCTAAAATAAAATAATCAATTTTAAAAAGGTTCATATAAGATTTAATGTTGGGCATCAATACTAGAGATTTAGAAGCAATAAAAAATAAGGAAAAATAATGAATAGTAATCCTTGAGCCGTCACAGTTATGAGATAACACTTAATCTGCCATCCCACGATGTATGTTCAATCTTCAAGGAGCCTTCCCATATCCCTAAGCTGTTTTCATGAGTTTCATGAATATCATTAAGATACTATTGAAGGCCAAGCAACAGAAACAGCATCTCTGCTTCTAAAAATATGTAGAGTAAACTTAAAAAAAAAAAAAGACGATACAGAAGGCCAGTAAGCGTAAGAGAGAGAGAGAAGCTCATTGTCACTGGGCCTTAAGGAAATGTGAACCAAAACCACAATGAGATGTTTAACACCTTGTACTCATTAAAATGATAATTAACAGAAATAAGTAAATCCTGAGAAATTTCTAGAGATGCTATAACCTCTGTGCTCTGTCAGGAGAAAGGGAAGAGAGCAGTATGCTACAGAAAACGGTTTCTGCAAAAACTGAAAGTATGATTACCCTGTAATCCTGTATATATACCCACAGCAAAGCCTCAAAGACATAGTGGCAGGTCCTTGTACTAGGGGCATTTTGACACTAGGTGAATGGTAAGTGTAGCCTGAGCGTTCATCAATAGACACAAATGGATAACTAGATACAGATGACAGATACACATGGATGTCCTTAAGAAGAAAGGAAATTGAAACTTGAAGATGTTATGCTTTGTGAAATAAGCCAGCCATCAAATACATAAATAGACAGACAGACAGACAGACAGACAGACAGATGAGAGAGACAGAGAGAGACAGACAGACAGAGAGAGAGAGAGGTTTAACATATATGACTATACTTACTGGGCAGACATACAGTAGTCAAACTCATAGACACAAAAATTCTTTGGTAGTTGCAAGGGACAAGCAAAGAAAGAATACAGAGAGTGGGTTGATGGGTTGAAAGTTTCAGTTTGGCAAGATGAAAAGAGTTCAGGATGAAGGGTGGGGCTAGTGCACAATAATGTGAACATATTCAATGCCGCTGAAATGAACCCTTTAAAATGCTCAAGACAGTAACGTGTGTGTGTGTGTGTGTGTGTGTGTGTGTGTGTGTGTGTGTGTGTGTGTATGCACGTGTGCGTGTTTTGGCAATATTTTAAAACAGTAACTTTTGAGGTTTATATCCAGTATTCTAAGTCATGACTTTTGGTAGAGAATGAGCATAGCCACCACAGTAAGTTGGGTAAGATTAAAAGTGGAGTGGCTTAAGAGAGGGTCATGGCTGACAGTGGGTGCTATCTCACTATCTCTTTAGCAGGTGTCAGCCTTCTGTCTGTGCTTCTGTGTTTCAGAAGAAAAAGCTGGACTCCCAGAGAGGGTGTGTACAGCATCCAGTGTGATCTGTCCCCTGTCTTTGAGCCTGGGGGCCATCTTCTTCTGCAGGATACCATTTCCTTGTATCCTCTCTGAAGGCACTGTTTCAAATATTTAATTCTAACCTTAAATTCTGACCCCTTAAATATGCTCAGTCTATAAGTTCTTTTTCCTTTTGAAATACACTGCATAGGAGATTAAACACAGAGCCCAGTGACAAATGAGCTTATCAGCCAGCCTCTTTGTAGAAGCAGCTGGCTCTGTCTCTTAAAAGGGGCTCCTTTGAGAGGGATGATATATCTTCAAGTAGAGACTTCTAAAGAGTCCTCACATCGGAGCACAAGTTTTGCTCTCACGGGCTACTTCTGCCATCTAGAAAACAAACGTAAACCACATCCATCTCTGCTCCGACCCCAGGTCACCTAAGCTCCTCCTGAAGAGAGTACCACTCTGTGAAAGAACACCTGATCCCTTCCATTCTACATACCTGTCCTATAGCTTCACACGAGTAAGTGGGTATGTTTTCAGGATAGGATACAGTCACCATGAGGAACCACTTATAGGACCCAAAAGTCCATAGCAAAATTCTGCACCCTATGACTCCCAAGCAGGGATTGTTCAAAGCATGCACAAAATTGCTCTTCTTTGCATGTGTTCCTTTTGTGTCTTTACAGTGCTTTGGATCTGCATTCACAGCTCTCAAGTTAGCTCAGAGTTACATACACATGGTGTTCCTGATCAGTTTATTACTAGAAAAATGCATTCACAGAAAATTACTTTAATGATCTTCCTGCTGACAAATTATGTACATATTCTAATGTATATTAAATTTATAAATATGGATACTGCCTATATACATATATGTATGTGTGTATGTATCACTTCTTTAAGAACCTGACTATGTGTTTGTGTTTTCCACCTGGTCGCTTGATTTTAGGAAGAAAATCATTCTTCTTTTAAACCCACAGATTAACTTTACATAAATGAAGCATCATTGTGAGGTCACCTTGTCACTAGCATGTCCTGCATTGTCTTTGTAGAGTGCCGACTCTACATCTTCTCTGCTCTAACACAATTGTAGGGGGCATAATGTTTACCAGTTTCATGTCACTAATTTACGTCAGTGTAGAAAAGCTTCAGTACATGGGATTTCAGCTCAGACAGTAAGTATGGAGTGCAGGCAGATTAAACACCTGTACATCTCATTGAAAGAGGATTTTGTCAGGGAAGATGTGAGTAAAATTTATATAGCTCACTAATAAGTAACATGAAAATTCAAACTAAATTATTTCCTTCAAATATTGATGTCTACTACTCTTTATCTTTTCCTTTCAGAGTTTAAAAGTACATTTAAGTTATACAAATGGGCCAAGGTGATGGCTCAGACAGTAAAGGTGCTTGACACATACTCCTGGCAACTTGAATTCAGTCCATGGGGCCCCCATAAAAGCAGAAGGAGAGAACCAATTCTACAGAAACTCTTCTGACTCCTCCATGCTCTCTGTGGCATGCACCCCAGCCTATACACACTCACACACACACGCACATGCACATGAGCACACATATTTACTTATACCCATACACATACATACATGCATACACACACATACACAAGTAGACATACAGAAATAAACGCATACACATACACACACAAAAACATGCATGCATTCACACACATTCACACACACATGCTCACATGCATGCACATAACATACACACATGCATACACACACATTCACACACACATGCTCACATGCATGCACATAACATACAACATGCATACACACACATTCACACACACATGCTCACATGCATGCACATAACATACACACATGCATACACACACATTCACACACACATGCTCACATGCATGCACATAACATACACACATGCATACACACACATTCACACACACATGCTCACATGCATGCACATAACATACATACATGCACACAAACATACACACAAATATACACATGCATACACATACACAAATACATACATGCATACACAAACTAACACAAATACACACTTGCATTACACACAGTCTCAGACACACACACACATATCCAGCATTCAAATACACAAAATAACAAATAAAAGTATTTTTTAGGAAATGCCACATAAGAAAAAAATATGTCAATGAAAAGAACACTTTTCGACCTATGACAATTTCACTAAGACATTTCCAAACATGTATGCTAAAGGAACATTATGCATGAAAGATATAGGACCAAAGGCAGAGAAGATGCCTTTTTTCCAGGAAGAAACCAATCCACTTTTTGTTGTTCTTTAGCGAAAGAACAGCTCTCCATATTTGCCAATCAATCAAGACAGTTCTCTTATCGAGAAATTCTGGCTTTCAAGTAAGATTTTCTTGGAAGGGCCAATTTTACTCTACCAACTTATTCAAACTCGAATTGAAAAGATGCTCAGAAAGCTGCTTCCAAGAAGAGCACCTTCCATATCTAAGCCCCTCTGAGAGCCACACACTTTGTTCAAGTGCAGCTAGTGAGGATGACAGATTGGACAGGGGTGCCACAGTGCACTGACATGCAACCCTGGTGACAATGAGGAAGAGACAGGGCCACATTTGTACAGACAGGTGGGAACCTCAAAGGACTGAGAACTCTCCACAGTGGGTACTAAGCCAGACACTGTGCTGCACAAGGCATGGGTGGACCAAATATTTCCATGAAGCAGGGCCAGGTGGTTTACCCAGAAGCCCCATCGCTTTTCTGAACTATTGCTGCCCAAATGACATCAATATTGCTTAATTTATTAAAAAAAAAATCAAGTTTCTAGTAATTTGACAAGTAATGGACAGTACAAAAAAATAAACCAACTATGCAGCCAAGGATGAGCTGATAGAAAATTCTACATAATTCCTTTTCAATTTTCATGTTATTTTCCCAGACACTAAAATTTGGAGATCAGTCTTATTTTAGCCTCAACTGCTTTGTCTCATATCCAAGGACTCTCCATACGGTGTCTCCATCAATGTGCTTCATTCCTGGCTCTCATTACAAGAACCCCAGTACTTGCTGAAAGAATCCACATCTGAATGCTTACATTTTCTGACCAACTCCTAACCAGGTTTCCAACAATGCCCTCCTTCCCAATTAACTGCTGCTAAGCTCATGTTTCCACATGCCAGTTTCTCTGCCAGCCTGAGAATCTTCGTTAACCCCCTCCTTCCCAGTGGCCCTACCTATTTGTAAACAGTATAAACAGTCTGACTTCCTTATTTGCTGGGCCCAGGTCACCTGTCCATCACACACTCTACAGAAAAAACTCAGCTTTCGCTTCGGAATATCTCAGAGTTGAACTCAGCTCTGCCAGTTACTTCCTAGGGAGCTCTGAGCCAGGTTCTTTAGCTCTTAGCTTTCTGTAAATTCACTTGGTAGTAGTAAAATTGATGATAAGTGGTTGATATGGAAATTAGAGGTAATGTCTACAGTAAGAGCTTGGTGCAGCTTATATACACTATCCCACGTTTGTTCACATTAGACCTCATACTCAGATGCTTACCCTGCCCCTATCGTCTAATCCCAAAAGATCCAAAGAAAGTATTAAGCAAGGATGGGAAGAATCGTGTGAAACCCATTGCTCCATGGGGGTCCTTTCTAGCAAGCCCTCAATTGAATCATATTTTTAAGAGTAGAAATGGAAATGCCATTCCTGCCAAGAAAAATACTTGAACATGATCCCACCTCTCAGAATCTTTTAGGCAAAGTAAGTGTCAGTGACTCCTCATTCCTGTTTACTTGAGAAATCAACAAATCTCAATCAAGTACTTATTCAACACCAGACACTAAAGTACTAAAGATACAAATCCATGATCTTGCTATGTAGCTATAATGATCAATTACGAAAGACAGGAATTGGATACAATCAAAATATTATAAAATAAGATAAATGGAAGAAGACAGACTAGCTAAGTTTAGGTCTATGGTAAGTCTACATAGAAGATATGGAATCAAATTAAAGTGTGGTTCTTATGAAGAAGGAAGGCTTGCTGAAACTGGGCAGGAGGGAAGGCTTCCAGGAACAGAGCCTTTCTAAGCAGGGAATCTATACAGACAAAGGTGTACATAGAACCAGAACACATCAGTAGAAATCAAAGGTTCCAGAGCTAAGGCTTGGGTTAGGATATGGAGTATGGAGAAGGAAGAAAAAGGTACCCATTAAGATGATACCCAAAAGTGGATTTGAACTTTATACTAAAGGCTTGGGAAAGTGAGAGCATAGAGTTTAATTCCAGGTTTTTCATTAGCTGAGATTTTTGTGGCTATTAAACTTATTCACGGTGCCATAAGAAATGGCATGCAGCTACATGTGCTCTGACACATTCCAAGCCAACAAAATGCTATGTGAAAACTGAGTAATGGCCTTTTCTAAGGAAGTCTGGGTAGTGGTGTTGGGAGAAGCAATGTGAGCAGAAAGAGGTAAGACCCTCACTCATTGCTGGGTACCAACAACAGAAAGGCAGGGTGGGGAGGGTGACAAAGCCCTTGGGAAATAACAATAGCAACAGGGATCTGACCGGGTAGCTTGTACACTCACAGCAGAACTGCCACTTGTGCAGGTGATCTCTTGGTCCCCCTTCAGAAATGAGATCATATGATATCACTTATCCTGGTCCCCAGAAAAATTTAGCGTGGCAGATCATAATCAGGAACCAAAGGGGCCAAGACAGGAAGCAGTTTTTATTCACTCCTTTCATGTATGACTTCAGCAGTTTATACTAGGTCTTTATCTTTTAAAGTATCCCTCTAAGGTCTGAGACTTTCTGTCTATATCCCTGTCTGTCTCTATCTCCCTCTGTCTCTCTGTCCCTGTCTCTCTGTCTATGCCTCATTATCTATTTATGTCTGTCTGTATCTCTTATCTCTCTCATCTATCTCTGTCTCTATCTATATCTTTCTCTCTGTGTCTTTGTCTTTGTCTATGTCTCTGCCTAACTCTGTCTATATTTGTTTTTTCTCTGTTTTTGTCTCTGTCTATGTTTCTTCTCTACCTATCTCTATCTATCTCTGTCTCTGTCTGTCTCCATCTCTGTCTCCCTCCAGAGATTGTGCCCTGGACCTCATGCATGCTAGGCAAGCACTCTACCACCGATGTATATCCTCAGACTTTTATATTTCTTTTTCATTTTGAGACAGTGATTCACTAAATTGACAAGACTATCTTTGAACTCACTCTGCAGACCAGGCAGACTTTGTACTTGCAATCCTCCTACCTCAGCCTCCTGAGTAGCTAAGACTATAATCCTGTGCCAATATACCCAGCTAAAGATTGTTTTGAAGAATAGATAAGAGCCTGCATTTAAAATACCTAGAACATCCATCCCTTGGCATATGGGAGATGTTCCATGGGATAGATCATCATACTATATACAAAGTCACAAAGAACAGAATCACAAAGTCCTCTAAGAAGAATGAGAAACAGACTGCTAATTAAATCTTAATTGAGGTCTACCCATAACAAATACACAATTGAGATGTCAGGAATGACTGCAGCAAAGAGAGAAAGCAAAACAACATGAGAAGTCCTCCACAGAACACTCTTTCTTCTGTACACCATTTATAATCCTCTATCTTCCTGGGCAATTGACAGCAAGCTGATTCTCAAGCTAATGCTACTAATTTAATGACACTAAAGTGCATGACCAGTATCCCAAAGCTTACTTTCTGCATCTAATGAAAGCACACAGGGATGGGGAAGCCACAGGCATCTAAGACTCCATCTTCTTCCCTCTCCCTAGTCTAAGCCAACCTGGCTGCTCCATGCAGAAGAGTGAGATTCCTGATGTCTAAGATTAGGGATGTCTGAAACCTAAAAGTAACCTGCTCTACTCTCCTAAAAGAAACAGAAGCTGAAGAAGCCAAATGAGCCAAGTCGTAATTCTGTGGGTCCAGAGAGGACGTTTTTTACATTCTACTAAGACAAGGATGGTGCCATCTGGCCGAAAGATGGGAGAGATATGCTAAATGGCCTGTTTATCTCTGAGCCCTGTTATGTCCCATAGATGTAGCATGTTCCAATACCCAACTATCCCACAGACTCAAGAAATCCCCCAGTGCTATTTATAGGACAACTCAGATCAGCTTGTCTTAAGGAGCATCTAGGTGACAGTCACTCCGTGATAACTACCCAAAATGCCATAGCTTAGAATAATAGGACATAGAAGTTGGAGAGATGGCTCAGTAGATAAAAATGCTTGTGGCCAAGGTGGACCACTTGAGTTAAATCCCAGGGACCTATGCTATAGAAACAATTCCTTATTGTAAGTTGTCCTGTGACTTCCACACATGAGTGATGGCACACATATACCCAAACACACACATATACACACACACACACATACACACACACACACATACACACACACACATACACACACACATACACACACACACATACACACACACACACACATACACACACACAATCAATCAATAATAATAAATAAGTAAATGTAATTCAAACATTAAAAATAAAATAATAGGAAACATAAAATATTTATGTTAACCTTAATTTGACTTAAGAAGGAAGTTGTATTTGTTTGAAAATCTACCCAGTCCTGGGTTGGCTTCATTTAGCACTGGTCCCTTAAATGGTTTAACAGAGAGTCTCTACGGGTATTTCTTCTACAACAAAGGGACCCCAGTTCTCTCAAGATCTGCAATGGATTCCCATTCACCAGAGTCAGTGACAGATCCACCAACAAAGCTCTTCAACAACACTAATATCCTTCTCAGAATGTTTCTAGAGGCAAAGGACAATACAATAACTTCATTTCCAGCTCTTTTTCTACGGCCAAACCATGAAGCTCACCCCAGTAGTGTGTGCCCATCAAAGGATAAAGTCAGCAACTATCTCAGTGAGTGTTGCCCTCTACAATGCTTGGACACCAATGCCACCACGGAACAATGTCACCAGTCCCTCCACAAGGCTGGCATACAGGTTAGCCATCCCAAACCAACCCATCTCAGGAGAAGAGAAGATAGTGGATAAAGGATGGAGATCACTCCCTGAACTGATGGATTAATATCCTCAATAGAGGGCAAAGCTGAGCTCCTTTTTAATAGACCTTAGCAATGCAAACTCCACCCCCCCCCCAACAAATGATATCCAGACAGATCCTGAAACTATTAGGATCTCACAAAATAATAAAATCAGGGGAACCCAAGTGCTCTTTCCTTAAGCAAGGATATATTTAGGGCCCCTTTTCTTCCTCTCCAATCAGAATAATGAAGCCAGATGGCTTCTCCCGAACAGCACAGCTCATTAACCTACATGGTTCCTGGGGCAGAAATGAGTCCCCTAACAAATCTGCTAGCTTGCTCTGTTCCAACTCGCAGAGAATCCCTTCCTCATGGGCATCCTCTGGCCAGCACTCTGGAAGCTACGCTTTGGTAAAGGGGCTAGGGCAGGAGGAGGAGGTCACTCACCATTTGATTGCTATACCAATACAGCGATGAGCCCTTCAGCACCACCCAGAACTTTTTCCATTTGTTGCTTAGAAAAGTTCCCTTTTCCTTTTTCTTGTACAGCCAACCCTGGCAGTCAGCGTGGCCCAGATCTTTACAGGATATCCTTCTCCGACTCATGTTGAAAAGCCCTGCAAGAGTTGCATGGACAGGTGAGTGTGACCCGGACTCAGGTGACAAAATAAAAGGCAAGTTTTAGCTTTTTGCACGGCAAGGATTAGATGTTTTCATTCATGCAAAGTGAATATTTTTTTTAAAAAAAAATCATGTATCTGTTCTATTTTTAAACCTCCATTCGGTGCCTAGAAAACCCGGGCAAAGACACTTATATGCAAGTATGGGTCTAAGAACCTCAGTCAAAGAGAGTAAGTTGAAAACGTTAGACTCAGGGGCTGGAAGCCACATTGTGGTAGACACGCCGGTTCTTCCCACAAAAACAGAGGCAGTTATGCAATAGGAACGGAAGGGTTAAAGCCCACCTAGGAACACGGTGACTTCCCGGACTCAGTGCCAGCTTCTCAAAAAAAAAAAAAAAATTAATCTGGCACCCATCTCCTGATATTAAAATTCAGACAGTCAAGAATCTGATCCCCCACCCCAACCCACCCAAAGAAAGCATCCAGGAGAGAGAAAGAGAAAAAAAAATCACACTAACATGGACAAGAAAGGAATAAAGGAACAAAAGGAATCGAATTACCTTGAGTTTTCTTCCTGGGCTTCTGACGCAAGGGAACCTGCTGGAAATGCAGGAAGGAAAGAAAAGAGAAAATTTCTGATTGTGTTGTAACATTTGTAAAGAGAGAGGGAGGGAGGGGGTGGCAGTGTTTATGAGCGGGGTGGATTCTAAAAAAGAAAAAAAGCCTCTCCAAGCAGAGCTCAAGGGAAGCTACCAGCTGAGGCACAAAATGTGCTAATTAGAATCGATATACATTGAGCTGAACCTGGGAAAAAGAGTAACAGGCATTTATGCATCGCTTCCTGTTTCCTCCCACAAGCAGCTCTTGCTACTGCTTAGGTTAGCATGGCACAGGGTTTGTTGAAGTTTGAAAACATCATGAAATACATTTCAAGAAACAATATCTTTTCTTTCTCCCCTTAGTTTCTAAATCATATCAACTATTTAAGTAAAACTGGAGAATAATTGTTTCCATCTCAAACTATTAAATGCTCACATCACACTAACTTCGTGGTCTTGCTAATATGCAGGAAAAAAATATTTATCTCTTCTTGGACTCTTCAGAGACTCTAAAGCCTCTCGATTGAGAATTTCTTATTTGCAGCCTAATATACATATCTCATTCTATCTTTATCTCTGAATATTTCTCACGTCTTATAGAAGATAAATATTCAAATATTCAAATCAGACATGAGGATTTATACAAAATACACACATTTGCCACAGCACATTTTCATCAAGTCATATGAAATCAGATTCCAAAAACCACTGGGAATCCCAAAGGGAAAATATGCTTGCAAACGCCTCTCCTGCTGTGTCTGTCTGTCTGTGTACATGTATGTATACAAACATTAGACAGAATTTTAGCTTTAGAAAACTTCATTTTTCTTCCACGGCATCTATGCTAAAATCCTTCAGGTTTAAATATATTTCATTTATGTTAACAAGCAGAGATTTTTTTTTAATTTTTAAGCATTCAATTAAAATGTTCTAAAAGTTGGTAGGTAACTTCATGAAATGTATGGTTCTCTGGCTGCATCTGGCTAGAAGTCCACATGTCTAACTACTGATGGATGGCAGCTATGGCTCTGCCACATGTTTACAAGGGAATAGAATCTATACTGAAAATAGGAATTTTTTAAAGCAACAGGCCAAGATTTAACAAGGAAAATTCACTCAATATTACCAAAGGAAAAGTCACTCTAAGCCCATAAATATGTACGTATGTAAGTATGCACATGTGTGTATGTATGTATGTATGTAAGTATGTGTGTATGTATGTATGTATGTATGTAAGTATGTATGTGTATGTATGTATGTGTGTATGTAAGTATGTATGTATGTGTGTATATATGTAAGTATGTATGTAAGTATGTATGTATGTATGTATGTAAGTATGTATGTGTGTATGTATGTATGTATGTATGATTTCTAATCCCATAAGTCTCAAGCATATCTGCCAAGATTTATTTGTGAAAATATTCTGATAACTAAAAATCCTGTTCCTGTAAATAACCACATATCAATGCATCATGGAGTGTACAAAGATAAGAAACACTTAATAAGCAAAACCCATCATTTTAGAGTAAGGATGACTCGAATTTCCCTCAGCAGGGAGGTTGGAATTGAGGTTAAATTGTTTTTCTTCATGGATACAAGACCAGGGAAACCCTGAGTTGGCTTTGTTTTATTTTGTTTTGTTTTGTTTTAGAAACATCCTTTCTTCCCTTAGATCATTGATTGATCTCTTTGAGGGCAATTTTTAAACAGATTCAACATGTGTCAATCATGGCATGCTAATCAAGTCTAAGCACACTATCCTGTTAAGCAACTCCATCTACCTTTCCTTCCCCGAATATTTCCCACACTACCAACTTCTTGGTCTAAGATTCCCTACTATTCCTTAGTCTCTGGGCTAATTTTTTATTTTTTTATTTTTACACCACTATCCTGAGATCAAGAAACCCATTTAGTACCACAATATTGTCCACACAATATTGTCCAAATTGAGTGCTGGGGCTGATGACACAGATAATAAATGAACTTCCTCGTAGGTAAGACTTGGGGACTCTGGGATCCTAAAGGCAAGCAAAATAACAAAGAGCCATGGTTGTGGGAAAAAGCAGAGATGGCCAAATTGATTCCTAGAAGGCTGGAAGCCCAGGTAAACAAGATGAAAATACATTGTTTCAAACAGCAACAGCAGCTTTTAAAAAGAACCTCCAAGTAGGACACAATGCCTGGGGAACAGCTTTGAAGTCTGGAAGAAAAGAACAGAAGAGATTTTGTATTCTTTGGCTCCTGGTGCATGGAACAAGGACCTGAGTCTCCAGTCATTGTGTGATGGCTCCCAGGGACACTGCTGGCTCTTCAGCTCCACCATCAAGCCTAAGGTGGTTTCCAGAGAAATCCAAGTCAAAAATGTATGTCTTCATGTCTCCTATTATCAGCCCCAGGTCTACAGCTAGATTCTTGCACTGAGTCTGGGTTGAGAGCTGGATGCTCACATCAGGTCAACAGTCCCCAGAGCAGTGTTCCATCACTCCCAGCAAGCTCCTTGCCATCCAACCCTGCCCTGACAGCCCTTCCTCACGGCAAAGCCACTAACTGAAATAACAAACTCATGAGGATTTCGGTTTCACTTGATAGATGTGACTATGAAACCCCCAACTGTTCTACAAGAAGGAATGAAAACAACCTTTGAGAGCTTTAGAGTCTTAAGACACATTTTCCTCCTCACAACAGGAAGTGGAACCCATGAACTAGTCAGTTTCAAGACCTTCATGTGGCTTTCTCACTGGGTAGGTTGAAAACACTGACAGGCGATTGAGCAATGTATGAGACCATTTCAACCTTCACAGATATTTAAAGTTTAATGAGCTATTTCTCCCAACCTATTTTCTTCCTGTTTGAATGACATAGAGAAAACTGACATCTTATTCTAATAAATAAATAAGTTTTCTCTAAAATAGATCTAACACTTGGGGGTCAATTCTCTAGGAAAATATATGCATAGTTTTTAACTGAAGAAAAGTAGACTTTTCTTTTGGCCTTGGAAAGATGGATCAAGTGTCTCATTTGAAGGCTGAGGAGATGGCTCCGTCAGTAAAGTGCATGCTGCATAGGCTTGAGGTCCTCAGTTAGAAGCCTAGAAACCATGTTTAAAATCTAGATGTGGTGATGTGATTGTAATGCCAGTATTAGGGAGGCAGAAACATGCAGATTGCTGGAACTCGTTTGCCAATTAGAGATTCGGGACAATGAGAGACTCACATAACAAAATGTATGTATGGTTCCTCAGAGTAATACCTGAGGTTGACCTTTGACCCCCCACCCCCACACACATGCATATACTCATGCATGTTCAATGATCCTAGTCTTTAGCAAGAATTACATAGTCATGCTTTGACATTCTAGTTTCATTTCTGTGAAACACCATGACAAAAAGCAAACTGTAAGGGAGAAGGGTTTATTTTAATTTATAATTCCAGCTTTAAACCATTACTATTGAGGAAGTTACAAGTGTGGAAACCTGAAGCCACTGATCACATCACAACCACAGTCAAGAGTAGAAAGAAATAAATGCTTATATGCCCACTGGCTTCCTTGTTCTCACCTCACTCTTACATAGTCCAGGACTCCCTGCCTAAGGAATGGTGCTGCTCACAGTGGGCTGGGTCAGTCCCTGTCAATTAACTTAAGGCAATTCCTCACAAATGCCCCAGGACAGCTCAAAGTAGACAATCCCTGATTGAGATTCTCCTCCCAGATGATTCTAGATTGTACTAAGCTGGCAATTAAAGCTAATTGCTAAAGTGGACAAACAGTTCTTCATTTGCAGGAACACTGGCTTGCATCATAGTCCTTATCTGCAGTACTGGTTTCTCACGTGCCTGACAGTGAAAAGTACCATTACTTATTTACCAACTAAATAACAAAATCTCTAAATTTGGGGCTCTCCACAAATACTTGACATTTCTACAAGTATATCTCTGTATTGTTGGAAAGCTAAACTCAACTTTTTAAAGGGAATTGTAAGGCATTTGATTCGTAAAAATCTACCTGTGACAATACACTTAAAACCTTGCTTGACTTTGACAGGAAACTAACCACTTAAACATTATGTAAAACCAAAATATGGAATGAAAATCTCAGATAGTGAATAATGAAGACAGATAGTGGGAGTCTGAGCTTGTTTATGATCACCTGGAAAAGCTATACAGTGGCAAAGGCTGGGGATAAGAACCCAGGGGGGAGAAAAGCACCGGGGCAGCTGGGGCGCAGGGTCAGCTGACACTCGCCAGCTACCCACAACACCCGCCACAGGATCTTAAGACTTCTGGAGAGTGGAACACAGCTTCTGCTCCAATCCAATTGTGCGCAGGACCTGAGACTGCATTAGTTAGGGAAGCAGAAACCGGCCTGAGTAGGGCCACAGGCCTCTTCCGGCTGGACCAGCACCTGGGTACCATCAGCTACCCACGACCCCCGCCGCAGGATTTAGAGACTGCTGGTGAGTGGAACACAGCTTCTGCTCCAATCTTTAAACAGTGACAACGATAACAACTAACCCCAGAGATTACCAGATGGCGAAAGGTAAACGTAATAATCTTACTAACAGAAACCAAGACCACTCACCATCATCAGAACCCAGCACCCCCACTTCACCCAGTCCAGGGCACCCCAACACACCGGAAAAGCTAGACACGGATCTAAAAGCATATCTCCTGATGATGGTAGAGGACTTCAAGAAGGACTTTAATAACACACTTAAAGAAATACAGGAGAACACTGCTACACAGGCAGAAGACACTAAAGAGGAAGCACAAAAATCCCTTAAAGAATTGCAGGAGAACACTGCTAAAGAGTTACAAATCCTTAAAGAAAAACAGGATAACATAATCAAACAGGTAGAAGTCCTTACAGAAAAACAGGAAAACACATCCAAACAGATGATGGAAATGAACAAAACCATACTAGACCTAAAAAGGGAAGTAGACACAATAAAGAAAACCCAAAATGAGGCAACACTGGAGATAGAAACCCTAGGAAAGAAATCTGGAACCATAGATACGAGCATCAGCAACAGAATACAAGAGATGGAAGAGAGAATCTCAGGTGCAGAAGATTCCATAGAGAACATCGGCACAACAATCAAGGAAAATGTAAAATGCAAAAAGATCCTAACTCAAAACATCCAAGAAATACAGGACACAATGAGAAGACCAAACCTATGGATAATAGGAGTGGATGAGAATGAATATTTTCAACTCAAAGGACCAGCAAACATCTTCAACAAAATTATAGAAGAAAACTTCCCAAATCTAAAGAAAGAGATGCCCATGAACATACAAGAAGCCTACAGAACTCCAAATAGACTGGACCAGAAAAGAAATACCTCCCGACACATAATAATCAGAACAACAAATGCTCTAAATAAAGATAGAATACTAAAAGCAGTAAGAGAAAAAGGCCAAGTAACATATAAAGGCAAGCCTATCAGAATTACACCAGATTTTTCACCAGAGACTATGAAAGCCAGAAGATCCTGGACGGATGTTATACAGACACTAAAAGAACACAAATTCCAGCCCAGGCTACTATACCCAGCCAAACTCTCAATTAACATAGATGGAGAAACAAAAGTATTCCACGACAAAACCAAATTCACACATTATCTCTCCACGAATCCAGCCCTTCAAAGGATAATAACAGAAAAAAACCAATACAAGGACAGGAACCACGCCCTAGAAACAACATGAAGGTAATCCCTCAACAAACCTAAAAGAAGACAGCCACAAGAACAAAATGCCAACTTTAACAACAAAAATAACAGGAAACAACAATTACTTTTCCTTAATATCTCTTAATATCAATGGACTCAACTCCCCGATAAAAAGACATAGACTAACAAACTGGCTACACAAACAAGACCCAACATTTTGCTGCTTACAGGAAACTCATCTCAGAGAAAAGGATAGACACTACCTCAGAATGAAAGGCTGGAAAACAATTTTCCAAGCAAATGGCATGAAGAAACAAGCTGGAGTAGCCATTCTAATATCTGATAAGATTGACTTCCAACCCAAAGTCATTAAAAAAGACAGGGAGGGACACTTCATACTCATCAAAGGTAAAATCCTCCAAGAGGAACTATCAATCCTGAATATCTATGCTCCAAATACAAAGGCAGCCACATTCATTAAAGAAACTTTAGTAAATCTCAAAGCACACATTGCACCTCATACAATAATAGTGGGAGACTTCAACACACCACTTTCACCAATGGACAGATCATGGAAACAGAAACTAAACAGGGACACAGAGAAACTAAGAGAAATTATGAATCAAATGGATCTGGCAGATATCTACAGAACATTCTATCCTAAAACAAAAGGATATACCTTCTTCTCAGCACCTCATGGTACCTTCTCCAAAATTGACCACATAATTGGTCACAAAACAGGCCTCAACAGATACAAAAATATTGAAATTGTCCCATGCATCCTATCAGATCACCATGGACTAAGGCTGATCTTCAATAACAAAATAAATAATAGAAAGCCAACCTTCACGTGGAAACTGAACAACACTCTTCTCAATGATACCATGGTCAAGGAAGGAATAAAGAAAGAAATTAAGGACTTTTTAGAGTTCAATGAAAATGAAGCCACAACATACCCAAACTTATGGGACGCAATGAAAGCATTTCTAAGAGGAAAACTCATAGCTCTGAGTGCCTCCAAAAGGAAACTAGAGAGAGCACACATTAGCAGCTTGACAACACACCTAAAAGCACTAGAACAAAAGGAAGCAAATTCACCCAAGAGGAGTAGACGGCAGGAAATAATCAAACTCAGGGGTGAAATCAACCAAGTGGAAACAAGAAAAACTATTCAAAGAATCAACCAATCAAGGAGCTGGTTCTTTGAGAAAATCAACAAGATAGATAAACCCTTAGCCAGACTCACTAGAGGGCACAGGGAAAGCATCCTAATTAACAAAATCAGAAATGAAAAAGGAGACATAACAACAGATCCGGAAGACATCCAAAACACCATCAGATCCTTCTACCAAAGGCTATACTCAACAAAACTGGAGAACCTGGATGAAATGGAGAAGTTCCTAGACAGATACCAGGTACCAAAGTTGAATCAAGATCAGGTTAATGATCTAAACAGCCCTATATCCCCCAAAGAAATAGAAGCAGTCATTAATAGTCTCCCAACTAAAAAAAGCCCAGGACCAGATGGGTTTAGTGCAGAGTTCTATCAGACCTTCAAAGAAGATCTAATCCCAGTTCTTCACAAACTATTCCACAAAATAGAAACAGAAGGTACTCTACCCAACTCATTCTATGAAGCCACAATTACTCTGATACCTAAACCACAAAAAGACCCAACAAAGATAGAAAACTTCAGACCAATATCCCTTATGAATATTGATGCAAAAATCCTCAATAAAGTTCTTGCTAACCGAATCCAAGAACACATCAAAACAATCATCCATCCTCACCAAGTAGGTTTCATCCCAGGGATGCAGGGATGGTTCAATATACGGAAATCCATCAACGTAATCCAGTATATAAACAAACTCAAAGACAAAAACCACATGGTCATCTCGTTAGATGCGGAAAAAGAATTTGACAAGATCCAACACCCATTCATGATAAAAGTCTTGGAAAGATCAGGAATTCAAGGCCCATACCTAAACATGATAAAAGCAATCTACAGCAAACCAGTAGCCAACATCAAAGTAAATGGTGAGAAGCTTGAAGCAATCCCTCTAAAATCAGGGACTAGACAAGGCTGTCCACTTTCTCCATACCTATTCAACATTGTACTTGAAGTCCTAGCCAGAGCAATTCGACAACAAAAGGAGATCAAAGGGATACAAATTGGAAAAGATGAAGTCAAAATATCACTTTTTGCAGATGATATGATAGTTTATATAAGTGACCCTAAAAATTCCACCAGAGAACTCCTAAGCCTGATAAACAGCTTCGGTGAAGTAGCTGGATATAAAATTAACTCAAACAAATCAATGGCCTTTCTCTACACAAAGAATAAACAGGCTGAGAAAGAAATTAGGGAAACAACACCCTTCTCAATAGTCACAAATAATATAAAATATCTTGGCGTGACTCTAACTAAGGAAGTGAAAGATCTGTATAATAAAAACTTCAAGTCTCTGAAGAAAGAAATTATACAAGATCTCAGAAGATGGAAAGATCTCCCATGCTCATGGATTGGCAGGATCAACATTGTAAAAATGGCTATCTTGCCAAAAGCAATCTACAGATTCAATGCAATCCCCATCAAAATTCCAAATCAATTCTTCAACGAATTAGAAAGTGCAATCTGCAAATTCATCTGGAATAACAAAAAACCTAGGATAGCAAAAACTCTTCTCAAGGATAAAAGAACCTCTGGTGGAATCACCATGCCGGACCTAAAGCTCTACTACAGAGCAATTGTGATAAAAACTGCATGGTACTGGTATAGTGACAGACAAATAGACCAATGGAATAGAATTGAAGACCCAGAAATGAACCCACACACCTATGGTCACTTGATCTTCGACAAGGGAGCTAAAAACATCCAGTGGAAGAAAGACAGCATTTTCAACAAATGGTGCTGGCACAACTGGTTGTTAACATGTAGAAGAATGCGAATCGGTCCATTCCTATCTCCTTGTACTAAGGTCAAGTCTAAGTGGATCAAGGAACTTCACATAAAACCAGAGACACTGAAACTTATAGAGGAGAAAGTGGGGAAAAGCCTTGAAGATATGGGCACAGGGGAAAAATTCCTGAATAGAACAGTAATGGCTTGTGCTGTAAGATCGAGAATTGACAAGTGGGACCTCATGAAACTACAAAGCTTCTGCAAGGCTAAAGACACCATCAATAAGACAAAAAAACCACCAACAGATTGGGAAAGGATCTTCACCTATCCTAAATCAGATAAGGGACTAATATCCAATATATATAAAGAACTCAAGAAGGTGGACTCCAGAAAGTCAAATAACTCCATTAAAAAATGGGGCTCAGAACTGAACAAAGAATTCTCACCTGAGGAATACCGAATGGCAGAGAAACACCTGAAAAAATGTTCAACATCCTTAATCATCAGGGAAATGCAAATCAAAACAACCCTGAGATTCCACCTCACACCAGTCAGAATGGCTAAGATCAAAAATTCAGGTGACAGCAGATGCTGGCGAGGATGTGGAGAAAGAGGAACACTCCTCCATTGTTGGTGGGATTGCAAGCTTGTACAACCACTCTGGAAATCAGTCTGGCGGATCCTCAGAAAATTGGACATAGTACTACCGGAGGATCCAGCAATACCTCTCCTGGGCATATATCCAGAAGATGTCCCAACCGGTAAAAAGGACACATGCTCCACTATGTTCATAGCAGCCCTATTTATAATAGCCAGAAGCTGGAAAGAACCCAGATGTCCCTCAACAGAGGAATGGATACAGAAATTATGGTACATTTACACAATGGAGTACTACTCAGCTATTAAAAAGAATGAATTTATGAAATTCCTAGCCAAATGGATGGACCTGGAGGGCATCATCTTGAGTGAAGTAACACAATCACAAAAGAACTCACACAATATGTATTCATTGATAAGTGGATATTAGCCCAAAACTTAGGATACCCAAGATATAAGATACAATTTGATAAACGCATGAAACTCAAGAAGAATGAAGACCAAAGTGTGGACACTGTGCACCTTCTTAGAATTGGGAACAAAACACCCATGGAAGGAGTTACAGAGACAAAGTTCGTAGCTGTGATGAAAGGATGGACCATTTAGAGACTGCCGTATCCAGGGATCCGTCCCATAATCAGCTTCTAAACGCTGACACCATTGCATACACTAGCAAGATTTTGCTGAAAGGACCCAAATATAGCTGTCTCTTGTGAGACGATGCCGGGGCCTAGCAAACACAGGAGTGGATGTTCACAGTCAGCTATGGGATGTATCACAGGGCTCCCAATGGAGAAGCTAGAGAAAGTACCCAAGGAGCTAAAGGGATCTGCAACCCTATTGTTGGAACAACATGATGTACTAACCAGAACCCCGGAGCTCTTGTCTCTAGCTGCATATGTATCGAAAGATGGCCTAGTCGGCCATCAATGGAAAGAGAGGCCCATTGGACTTGCAAACTTTATATGCCCCAATATAGGGGAATGCCAGGGCCAAAAGAATGGGAATGGGTGGGTAGGGAAGTGGGGGGGCGCTATGGGGGACTTTTGGGATAGCATTGGAAATGTAATTGAGGAAAATATGTAATAAAAATATTAAAAATAAAAAAAAAGAACCCAGGGGGAAGACCAATACATAAACAGAAAAGGAGTAAAAAAAATTAAAAAAAAATTTTTAAAAGCCTCTGAGGAAAACTAAACAGGGATACCCTGAGTCAAAACTCAGGAGAAGAGTGTCATGGGAATGAGGGAGAGACTCCAGAGAGACCCAGAGAAAGGGGGACCCAAGCCATCCAATTTCGTTGCTTGAAAGGAAAATGTTCATTGACGAATTTCTGCGTTATTATTTTTCTCATCGTGGTGACAAACTACCTGATAAGAGAAACTAAAGTGGGGAGGGGCTTATTGGGCCTACAGTTTCAGAAAATACATCGTCACAGAGAAGGTGCAGCAGCTAGGTCTGGAGCAGCAGAAACTTGGAACTGTCACTTTAGGCCAGAAAACAAAGTTCCAGGACAGGAAGCAGGCTCTTGCCCTCAAGGCTCTCCCTAGTGGCCTTTCTCTGAAGGGTAGGCCTTGTGTCTCAATGATTTTACAGTTTCGCCAAACTATGACTACCTGGGGACCACATACATGTTCAGCACAGGAGCCTGTGGGGGGCACTTCTGATTTAGACCATCCCAGGAATCTTGACTATCTCACCCTCATACTATGTGGAACCACAAGACAATTTCCAACAGGTTCCAGGATGAATGGGGACTAAGAAGCTATACACAGAATTGATGATGACTACAGGGAAGAGGAGCCGTGATCTTACCAGGCAGATTCAAGGCCAGAGGACGGATAAAGCCACGTGCTTTCCATTCAAGCCAAGCCTTCTGTTTAAACTCACTGTGCTAAGTGAGTGATGTATACTTAACACAAATTAACAGAACAGTATAGGATACTCCAGCTACGACATCTGCTGAATTATTGAATGTCATTTCATTCTCCCATTCTTATTTTTGAGATTTTTAAGAAAATAAAATATAAATACTTCTGTCTTCCCAAGCTCCGCCCTCGTCTGCTTCCTTGGTCACTCCATCTTACTCTGCCCTGAGCACCTTTTCATTCCCACATACAATTTAGTATCTTGTTGGGAGAGTTAAACAATAACACTAATGCAAACATATTTCATTATTTCACTTTTGATGGTTTTTTCCATGCTGATACATATAACTACAGATTATTGTCAGTGTGACAATGAATAGATATTCTGTGACTTCTTTATCCAATTGGTTCATAATGAGCTTGTATGTTTTTACACTTGTGTCCTATCAGCTATAAATTCGCAATTAACAACTCTATGTAATTCCCATTGCATATATATATATATACATAGATATATATATGCAATGAGTTGCATATATATAATTACATAGAGTTAATTATGAATACATATATATGTATGTATATATATATATATAGATATAGATATAGATATAGATATATAATTCCTATATATACACACACACACATATATATGTCACTCTAGGCCTGGTATTAATTTGAACTAAAGTTGCATGGTAATACTATATGTGTATCTTCAAGTATTCAGTTATTTTCAAGTAGCTTTCAGAGTGCCCATTTATAATCCCTCATGAAACATACAATTTTTTAAACTTTCTAATATGTTTGTTTATTTATCTATTTTTATTTGTGTGTGGACACATACAATGTACAATGTTGATTTTATCTCATACATTGAGCTTTCTATTTTAAGAAGTATATCTTCCTTCTAAATATTACTAAATAATTTCAAGACCCATTTATACTTTTCATTTTGGAGAAAGGTTTTTGAAAGACTCTAAAACATTTTTTTTTAATTTAGAATTCTACTCTTGATTTGTTCATAAGAGTTTAAAACTGTTAAATGAAATGATAATCTCCTTTTTTTAAATTGTATATCCTAAATTTACTGAAACTATTTTTAATGTGTTTTGAAATTTTTCTTAGTGTAGACTGCTATAACAGAAAACAACAGACTGGGTCACTCAGGAAAAATAAAAAGAAGAAGAGGAGGAAGAACAAGCAAAATGTCCTAGAAGCTGGAATATCTAGGCAAGGTCAAGTTGCTAACAATGAAGATGACCTCTTCCTGACTTGCAGACATCTATGATCTTAATATAACCTCACATGGCAAATAGGAAATTCCTGTTCACCAGATAAAGGCACAACTGCCATCGATGAGGACACCACCCTCGTGACCTATGACCTCTCAACACATCTCTGAACAGCATCCCATTTTGAATTAGATTAGGACTTCGGCATGTGAATGTGGCAGAGAGAAGATACACACATTCTATCCATTTTAAGAAAATGATATTTAGAGGCTGAAGAGATGGCTCAGTAGTTTAGAGCACTGACTGCTCTTCCAGAGGTCCTGAGTTCAATTCCCAGCAACCACGTGGTAGCTCACAACCATCTGTAATGGGATCCGAGTCCCTCTTCAGGTGTGTCTGAAGACAGCTACAGTATACTCATATACATAAAATAAACAAATAAATTTTTAAAGTAATTCTAAAAAAGAAAATTATATTTATATAAAAGTCTTCTTCCTGTTCCCATCTCTTACCTTCCTCTCTAGTGGTTCAAAGATTGCCTCAGCTTAGTAAGAGCTCACCCTGTGACCTCGCTTGAAAGGCTCATGAAGAATCTTGCATAAGCAGCCTCTTACCCAGCTGACTTTAGTTCCTGTGTTTGAGCCTGCCTGGATTTCCTTCCTCCCTAAGATGCCCAGATGTCTAACTGTGGGTAGTGGTTTGGCAACTGTATCCTTGTTTGTTCTATCCACAGCCCTTTTCATACACAGGGAGCCTCAGTCTGTCATCATCACCAGTGAGTGGACCTTCCTTCCCTTTACTGACTGTTTTTCTCCCCCTCTGAACCTGCCATCAAATGCAAACATCTTTCAGATCACCGAACAGGAACCCATCAGGCCCTTGGCTTCAGTAACACCACTGCCTTTTGGGTTTGATTTTCAGAGGTGAAGAGCAAGCTTTTGATCCTAACTATAACTTCTTGTGTTTCTGTTTCTCTTTGTCCATCACTAATGCGTGCTTGAAGAAGACTAGAGTGTTGCCAAGTGTGAACACACAGCCATGTGCTTGGATGGAGGACATAAACTTCATTTACAGTAATCCACCCTTGAAATTACAATTGAAATGTCAACCTAGTGTCTCTTCTTCTGATTGTAGCAACAAACATCTCCTAAATTATTATTATTGAATTGAAATCTCCTTAGTATTGTTTTTCTCTACTCTGCAGAAGTCTCTGGCACTTTAACAGCTCACATCTGTAAATGTCTTTCCTTCTTCTGTACTTCCCCTTGTACAGAATCCTTTGAGACCCTGTCAAATGCCATTTCTATGTGGAGCCTTCTCTGGCTTCGGAAGCCGGGTAATTAGCTCCTGTATAGTTCTTAAATTCTCTCAGTGTTCTGTATTTGTAACCATTGGAACAATTGCTAATGTGTAACCTCGAAAGGTCCTGCCATGTCCTGGTCCACACTCTTATTCACAGATGAGGAACTTTACCACTGTGGTTAACACAGAGATCACTTATAACTAGTGGGTCAGACCAAGTCTTTTGTTCAACGATGTGTTACTTTGCTTCGGTCTCCAATCTTGTTGGCATGTGCTGCTGATGCCTATGTGGTGGGTATCATGATTTCAACGGTTATCAATCACCCTTTGTGGCTCACAGTGATGGATGGGTATGTTATAGTAACACTGCCCACCTGAGGCTCAACACAGAGCTGTGAGTCATTTTTGTGCCCTTTCCCCATCCCACACAGGTGCTCCATCACTGCCCTGACCAGATTTCCTCCCAGTGTCTGTGTAGTCTCTCATCTGTATTCAGTTCCACCGTTGCTACCTTTGCCAAACCCTATCTTGTTCTATCATAAACTCGCAACACCTCATACCCTGTCTCACCACCTACAGTGTAGACCTTGGACAGTCTGAGTAACACTCTGCTATGGCTCTGCTTCAAATGTGTCAGCTCATAATTGGCTCTTGACAGCCAGGCTGAACCTCTGGCTGAGAGTTCAGGACAGGACTCATGTTCTTGCATACATCTTCAGCTCAATGTCTAGTACCCAGCCCAATGTCTGACACACAGTAATCAAAACACCATGTCTTGTGTCTGGTTTTGCTTCCAATAATGGCTGTAGTGTGTGGGATGGGGGGAGGGGGGTTGCATTCCCATGTTCCTGCCAATGGGTAATTTGACAAACATCTGGAAAGCCTCTTGCTGCTGGATTACTCTGGGCTGCAAAATGCTTTCTTATGAGGGAAGCATTGGTCTCATTGGGCAACCTAAAAAGTTACCCCACAGTACATTTCTCAGTCCAAAATTTATAGGGAAAAATGTTGCCCTGACATTAACTGGCATGAAATTTCAGCCCACCTGGAGAATGACCTCAGTTTCTCCTTGAGAGTAAAATGGACTAGTGTTACACACATTTATAGATTTACCCAACATACTATTTTCTCAACTAAACTAAACTCACTCACTCACTCACTCACTCACTGTTCCTTTTCCAGCATGTCTCGTCTGTCTTGTGAACCCAAGACAATCTCCTATGAAGGGTGCCACAGGAACAGAGGTTTTCCTTTCATGAATAGCAATCACCTCCCACAATACCCATTAACCTATCTCTAGTGGTTCTTGAGACTCTCCCAAATGAGGCTCTGTGGAAGCAGATGGGAAATGGATCTCCAGGGTCTGACCTGTGTGTTAGACTCACACAGGGCAGCACTGGCTCTCTTAGGTCAGCTAGGGTTTATGCTGATGTTACTTACAAGGCAAACTGCTAATTTGGTTTCACCTCTTTTCTCTAGATCTGACATGTGAGACTAAATGCCTTACTTCACCCCTAACTACTACCACTTCCCTAGGGCTCACACTGCAAGCAGCCTGGAGCAAGGATGGGTTTCACAGGTTTTTTAAAGACAGGAGTCTGAGGATGTTGACTGCCATAATCACGTTAAACACTAGGCAATACACGCTTTATGAGCAGTGGGCCAATTAAGAGTCTCTTCTGAAGCCACACAGGAAGTAGCAGTGGATATGAGCACCCACACACACCCCACAGCTGAAGCCAGACAGTATCAAAGAAATAACATGATCATAGTGCCAGACACAATGGTCGCTGGAACATGGGCACAGGAGCCCAGGGCCAGACATAATGACCACTAGAACAAAGGAGCCATGACTTGCTTAAGTAGACTTTGTTTCAAGAGAGACCTTACACCTGACATTTTGTCTTGGGCAGTATTCAGTGAAGAAATGTTATTTGTAATAATTCTCTAGGAAACATAGTTGTAAAGCTTTGATCTGAGTTCATTTTAGTGTTTCTTCTCCACAAGAGCCATCTCTGAAGCAAGACCATTTTGGAGCCTTGGGTAAAAGCAATGAACAAGAGTATGAGACGTCAGGTCTGCCTCATCTCCTCTGCTCATGTTATCTCAAAGAGCTCACAGAAAAGCAAATGCCACTGAAATGATCTAAAACCAGAGAGTTTCTAATCACCTCTTAAAGAATGATACATTGACTGATTAATTGATGGCATATGGATACCAAGGAATACAGAGATGAATTCTTAGACATGCTAAACATCTCGCAAGAAGCAATGACCCAGATCCTTAATCATTTTTTCAGACCACTGTCTATAAATGGTGGCTCATTGTTTATTCAATAATCCCTTATTAGAAAAATATTTTTTCCAAGGATTTATTGCCAAGTAAACTCTCGGATAGTTTCCAGTCGGACATAGGAGAAAGGTGATTAGAGGCTGGGAAGATGGCCCACTTGGTAAAGTGATTACTACACAAGCTTGGAGACCTGAATTTGATCCCCAGCACCCGTATAAAATAGTTAGACATGGAGTCACACATCTGTAGTCATAGGGCAAGAGACATGAGATAGGAGGGCCTTCTGGGACTTATTGGGCAGCTGCTCTAGCCAAATGGGGAGGTTCCAGTGAGAGGTTTTGCATCAAAATCTAAGATATAATGCAACTGAGGAAAACACCTGATCTTGGGGTCTAGCCTCCACAGGCACACACACGCACACACACACACACACATACACACACACTCATTCACATACACACACACATATACACATTCACATATACAGACACATACATACTCACATATACACACCTACATTCTCACACACACTCACATACATATACTGCACACACACTCACACACACTGTGCACACACACTCACATACACATACTACCCACACACATACACACACTGTACATACACTCACAGATATACACTGCACACACACTTACCTACACATACCATGCACATGCACACACACACACACACACAGAAAGAAAGAGAGGGAGAGACAGAGAGGCAAGGGATGGAGATAAAAATAGAAAGGGTACAATGAATCAAGGATAATGAGGTCAGCCCGTGAATACTCAGAGCATTCAGAAGCACAGAGGAAGAAAGCAAGCTCACCATAAGTATGCAGTCAAAGGAGACTACCGGTGAGCTGATCACATCAACTGCTTGAAAGAGAGAGACCCTGGGCTTCCAGGCTATGATACAACAATGTAGGCATGCCTGATCCAGGGAGCATCAACACAGGGTAGCAGGAGGACCACCCTGACTGACAAAGCATTGTCACACAGGACCTTGTAAGCCATGTTTTAAAACTGTCAGGTTGATAGGAAGTCTAATGGCTAGCCACCGAGCCAATGTAAGCTCCTAATTGATGCCATGGAGCTACATTTAAGAAACTCCGCTCTATGTCTTTCATTCTCAACTGTGAGTCTGCAGTCACTAATACCACCACCAAAGAAGCCTCCTGCTCTTTATAGTCAGCGGCATCATGGATTTGTGGCGTCCACACGGTTTCTGGCAACAGCACAGGCCATGGGCATCCACTTGGACCCTCAACCGGACCAAGAACATCATTATAGCCCCAGGCAGCAGCACAGGCTACAGACATTAACATGCCCTCTAGAAGCAAGGTAGGCCATCCCTACCCCGACCCTCCTGAACCCCAAAGAAAGAGCCAGTCTAGACAGGAAGCCATTGGAGAGAACTCTTAAACATTGTGATTAAAACATGTAGCCCTGTATGGTTGATGGCTTCTGACAGGGTGGGGATGAGGAAGACTGTTTCTTCTGTAAGGGCTTGCCACTGAGAGTCTGACCAATCTCCAGCATGTACATAGGTAACATAAATTCAACTTGGATTCCTCCTTCTTTCTTTCTTTCTTTCTTTCTTTCTTTCTTTCTTTCTTTCTTTCTTTCTTTCTTTTTCTTTCTTTCTTTCTTTCTTTCCTTTCTTTCTCTCTTTCCTTCTTTTCTCTGGGGAAGGTCAAAGGGGTTGGGGGTAGACCTGGGAAGACTGGTAAGTGAATGTGATTAGGGTGCGGGGATGTGAAACACACAAATGATCAATTAAAAGATTATGTTGGGAGGGGGAAAAACCCTAGTATTTGGGTAGACTGAGAGAAAGAGATAGCCAGGTGATAGACAGCCCAGTGAGAGGAGAGGAGGACCCTGAAGAAGGTATAGTACAGAGAGGGAAGGGAGCGCTTGGTGTGTTGATTACTTTGGTTTTTGCTTTGAAAAATCCCCCTCCCTCCTCCCATTTTCTGTCAAAGAGAAAACAGAATACTGTCCAGTTTACAAATAACCCAGCTGTAACCCAAATGGGCACTGCTACACATAATAAAACCTGAAATATTTAGAATCTAGATTTAGGTTGCAAGCACCATTTTTCATACCAGGCCCAATGAGGATCCCATAAATAGCCAGTCTCCACCAAAGGACGCAATTCATCGGTGCTCAGGACCTAGGGAAGTGGGTCACATGCCACAGTGGTGATGGATACAGCCAGGTCAGAGGTTGTAGAGATGACATAGGAGACCTGCAAGTCACATCTCTCATTTTCCTCTAATACCTGAGAAATATTTTCTAAAGATGTTACCATCTTAATTTATCTGTCTTAATTGGGCCTTCTGTTGCTATGAAGAGACATCATGGCCATGACAACCATTATAAAAGAAAACATTTAACCAGGGCTGGCTTACAGTTTCAGAGGTTCAGTCCATTTTCATCATGGCAACCCACAGGCAGACATGGCACTAGCTAGGTTGTTCTACATCTGGATGTGTAGGAAGAGAGTGTGAGCCACTGGGCCTGGCATAAGTTTCTGAAACTTTAAAGCCCACTCCCACTGACACACTTCGTCCTACAAGGCCACACATCCTACTAATCTTTTCAAATAACAGCACTCCCTGTGAGCCGATGGAGCCATTTTCATCCAAAGCACCACATTCTCTGAAGACAATTAAATCTCTAGTTCTTGCCTAACACAGACCCTAACCGGCAATAGATTCTCAGTGGTTATTAAGTGGATATCTTTTTTTTATTTTAAATTTGCATATACAATTACATTTGGTTATGGTACTTTCAAATTTTGTTTCTCCTTGCCCTTCCTCCCGATTCTCTTCTTCCCACCCCCTCCCCACTTTGAACTTGGTTCCCCACCCCACCTCCACTTCCTCCCTTCCTTTCTAGTTTCCTGTTCTGTATCTTCTTATCTTCCCCCTCCTCCACACCTTTCCCTTCCTCGTCTTTTTCTAGTCTCAGGGTCTACATGCACACTCACACCCACCAACACATACAAGCCTCATCAGCAAAGGCCCATGTAGGAGAGAGAACGCGTAACTGTTTTCTTCTTTCTAAACTTCAGGGAATATTTCGGTGGTGTCAGATGCCCTCTCATGACCTTAACATCCCATTCCTCTTATACACATAAGACAAATTTGTCCCAGTTGAAAAATTTCATCCTTTCAGTGCAAGAAATTAAAGCAAAGCAAGGACCATGTTATTGCTGAAGGCCCTAACAAGACTTTAGGTTTTTTTCCATTTCTCTGTCTGTATAACACATATGCATATGCCTATAGGCACACACATTTTTACAGTTTTCGTGGACTTTGAGGGCTGGAAGGATGGCTCAGCAGTTAAAGGCCATTGCCACCAAGCCTAATCATCAATCCCCAGGACCTAAATGGTAGGAGGAAGAACCCACTGATGGAAATTGTCCTCTGGCTTTCATATGCACACCTTGGATACGTGCTAGTTTGTGCACTCACGTGCGTGTGTGTGCACGCACACACACACACACACACACACGAATAAGCAAACGCCAGAGGAGAAGATTAAGTGCTAAAGGATAGCACAACAGGTAAAAGCACTTGCACCAAAGGCTGGTGACCTGAACTGTGTCCCCAGAACTCACAAAACAGAGGGAGAGAACTGATGTCTTCAAGTTGTCCTCTGACCCACTGAGATGTGTGTGCCTACCTACCTTCCTACCTACGTATGCAAACACAGGCACATGGTCATTCATGTCTTTGTGTGCATGCATACACACACACACACACACATAATAAAAATACAACTAAAATTTTATGTTCTCATAAACTTTGGTTACTCTGAACTCCTGAAACTTCCTCACCATACCTATGATATTCATTTGTTTTTACCCTTCACTGTAGAACCTTTTGCTAATATCCTGTATAGTTCATGCTCTTTCGGATTCTGGCAAAATTCTTCTACTAACACTCAACTTACACTTCTGGAATCAAAAATATCCATCCATTGTATCCAGTGACCACCTCTCCCTCGCCTTCATTTTAAATGGTGACTCTACAAATGTGGCAATACATACCTGACTGTACGGTTTTCATTTTTGGATTCCTGCCCTGCTTGTCAACGTTTCCACTAGCTCTCATTGCAAGCTTTTCCTACTATTTAAAACTAGATCGGGTGTAACGTATGCTCATTGTTGCATGTCTGGAATATGAAGTGATCAGGAAGCCAAGCAGAGACTTTACCAGATACCCTCCCTGCCTATTAGGGGAATGCAGCTTCCAGGACTGTCCAAGGGACTCCTTTCTCATTCACTATTGCTCCAATTCGCCTTGGAAACTACACTCACATGCCCAATATGGCTCCAGGTCTAGGCTCCCTTCTTTTAATAAATCTTTTTTTTTTTCCAGGCAGGGTTCCATACATCCCAGGGTAGGCTGTAACTTACTATGAAGCCAAGGATTACATTTTGAACTTCTTTTGTTTTTTTAACTGTAACCATTGTGTATTGCTAATTTACCTTTTGCACGCTGTTTGTGTATTATGTTTTCAGTCCTTGTAACACTTCTAAGGGGTAGAGATCATTATCCTCATCAACTCCTAGGAGGTAGAGATCACTATTCTCATCTTTTTTTTTTAACTCTGATTTTGGTCTTTTTGTTGTTGTTGTTTTGTTTTTTTTTTTCTTTTTGCTTTCTCAAATGTTATCCCCTTTCCTGGTTTCCCCCAACCCCTGGAAACCCCCTATTGCCCCTCTTCCCCCTGCTTCTATGAGGGTGTTCCCCCACACCACCCACCCACCCACACCTCCCTGCCCTAAAATTCCCCTACACTGGGGCATCAAGCCTTCACAGTACCAAGAGCCTCTCCTCCCATTGATGTCCGACTAGGCTATCCTCTGCAACATATGTGGCTGGAGCCATAGGTCCCTCCATGTGTACTCCTTGGTTGGTGGTTTTGTCCCTGGGAGCTTGGAGGGTCTTGTTGGTTGATACTGTTGTTCTTCCTATGGGTTGCAAACCCCTTCAGCTCCTTTAGTCCTTTCTCTAGATCCTCCATTGGGGACCCCAGTGTTTGGCTGTGAACTTCTTATCCTCCTGCCTCCACCCCCTTAGTACTCGGGGCGGGGGGGGGGGGGGAATGTACACCACAATGCCCAACTCCTGTGTTGCCTGGATTTGAACCTAAGCAACTGCTCTACCAACTGAGCTGTAGCTCCAGCACCTGCATATCACTTCTGCATCTATCAAGAGATCATTAGATGTGCTGAAAGACACACAACTTACAGCCCCATGCCAGTCCACATCTGCTTCTATGACAAATGCCACATCCCAACGACAAACTCACTCATTCTTCCTATATCAGTTTATGCATACACATAATACTTTTGCTCAAGGAACATACATATTTCCGGCAAACAGACAGCTATGGTTTTTAAAGGAATCCATAACTGAGATATAGTTATTAATAGAAATTGTCCTATAAGAGTTGATAAGAAGTTTCATAGTATCTTATTTATCATCTTCTTAAAACCTAGAGAGGGGTTTTCTTCATTACATGGTTGTATTCCTTGATCTCTGAACAGCCAGAGCTCTTAATGCTTAGAGGCCATAAAACGGCAACCTGATAACAGAATCATTTGATTCCACTGAAGCTGATGATGTGGAGGACAGATGGGAACTTAGGGTCAACTCGTCTTGTATTTTAATTATTCATCAAAATGGGAATTTCTAAAGTCTACGGTCTTCCGAAGGGTTCTCACATGGGTACTTACATTGCCTTCTGTGGCCATAATTGATGCCAGACTGCCAGAAACAGAAGCTGGAAGAGAAAAAATATTTTCACTTAAGTGTAGGCTGATACTGCTTATGAAATCATCTGCCTCTTTATGTAGAGGGAGAAGGTATTGTCATTATGATTGATAAGCTTCACAGTAACGATAATTCATTAATTGACTTTTGATCTCAAATTCAGCAAATCAATGTCTTAAAGTTAAATTTATAAAATAATTCACTTTTGTCTAAACATTATCAGTATGTTTGTGGCAATGAACATGGCATATATGTCTTAGCTACTTTGCTGCATTTGGGGGTTTGGGGGTTTTGAGATAGGAAAACATGTTGCTCTTTGTGAAGAACAGTATGGACATGTGGGCAACATGGAATTACTGAACCATTGCTTCAAATGTCATAAATGCAGCCAGCCCCTCAGAAAGCCCCAGCTGCAGTACCAAGAGAAGTCATTTTTCACGTACCTACTTTGTAGTGGAGTACCTGAAAAAAAGAAAAAAAAAAAAGGCACTCTGTGGCTTTGAGAAAAGCAAATGAAAACAGAAGGGGAAACCTGGCCTCTCAGAAGCTTGCTGAAGTACCAGAAGCCACTGACATGGCTGAAGGCGGGGCATTTCCTAACCTGCCCCGTCCCGTGACACCTGCTCAGATCCATACCCCTCGCCCCATCAACCTGATCTCTTACCACAAAGGTCTCTGAACATGAAGACTGCCACCACTTCTTTTGCAATTTGTATCTTTAATACTTTAATCTATTGTTAATAAGCTTGGTAGTGTGTTTCATTTGGGTATATTTATGCAAATACACTATTACACCTTGTTTTGAAGGTGCTCTCCCTGGGCCCAGGGACCCTTCCTCTCCTCTCCAGCACTGGACTTACAAGCACATGCCACCACAGCTGGGACATCCATATCTGTTCTCACAATTGAGCTAGGGGCATCATATTTTTGTGGCAAGCATTTTTTTCTCCCCAGGACTAGTTATTTTTTCTATAAATGCCATAGTTTCTCATTTTCTTATGGTTGAATAAAATTCCATTGCATATATTCACTGTGCTTTCTTTATCCTTTTATCTGTTGGGAGATATCTAATCTGACTTCATTTCTTAGTTATTGTGACTAAAGCCACAATTAGGCACAGATATGCACATGTCTTAGGGCACTTCAGACTTATACTTGATGCAGTATGATACTAATCTTAATATCAAAAATTCCATACTTTTATAGATACAAATAAGACATTTATTTATAAAGGGCAAAAGAAAAACAATCAAAAGACTGACACTTTAAGCACCTAACTTTCAGTTTACTTACAAAAGTCACAAACTAGAGAAATTGTCTATGTGTTTAGTACACACCAATAAGAAAATAATAAAGTTACAGAGGAAAGACTGAAGGGAAATTCAAATGACCTACTGTCTTAGTCAGGGGTTCTATTCCTGCACAAATATCATGACCATAAAGCAAGTTGGGGAGGAAAGGGTTTATTCAGCTTGCACTTCCAAACTGCTGTTCATCACCAAGGAAGTCAGGACTGAAACTCAAGCAGGTCAGGAAGCAGGAGCTGATGCAGAGGCCATGGAGGGATGTTCCTTACTGGCTTGCCTCCCTTGGCTTGCTCAGCCTACTCTCTTATAGAACCAAGACTGCCATCCCAGAGATGGCACCACCCACAAGGGGACCTCCCCCCTTGATCACTAATTGAGAAAATGCCTTACAACTGGATCTCATGGAGGCATTTCCCCAACTGAAGCTCCTTTCTCTGTGATAACTCTAGCTGTGTCAAGTTGACACAAAACCAGCCAGTACACCTACCCTTAAGTACTAATAGTAAAAGAAGTACAAAATAAAACAATTTGATTCCAGTTAAGATTAAGTGGTGAAATCCCTCTGTAGAGGTAGAGGAGGCCTGGAGGAAGACAGCCATTACAGATGTGCTAGACAGCTGTTTGAGAATATAACAGGGATAACAGTAATTGTGTAACAACTGAGACTCATTGATACCTTTCTGTGTGACATGGAGTACCCTCAGCACTACAATGCCTGGTAGAGAAAGAGTTTTGCTAATTAAAACATGTGTTGAAATATTTGGGTTTTTGTTTGGTTTGGTTTGGTTTTGATTTTGATTTTTGCAAGACAGGGTTTCTCTGTGTAGCTCTGGCTACCTTGCAACTCACTCTATAGACAAGTCTTGGCTCAAACTCAGAGATCCACCTGCTCTGCCTCTCGAGTGGTTGAACAATATACAGAATTCTTACCAGTTATACTGGCACATCGGTGGTTCCCAACACTCTAGGGGCTGAGGCAGGAAGATCACAAGCTACAGGCCGATCTAGGCTACATAATCATATTGTCTCTTTAAAAAAAAAAAAGATGATTCCATTATTTTATGCAAGAAAAATAACTTTAGAGGATGGAGAGGTGACTGGTTGGTTAAGAACACATGCAGCTCTTGCAGATGACCCTGGTTCTTTCCCAACAGCCATGTAGATCAAGCTGACAACAATCTGTACCTCCACTCCAGGGAATCCAAAGCCCTCACCGGCCTCTGCAAGCACCTATACACTGGCCATCCATCACCCCACAAAAACAAGTAAAAACAAATCTTTAAAGATACATATCAATGTAGTAAGAGAAAAAAGTCTGAATATATTTTCAGAGAAACAGAAACAAAAAAAAAATGCCTACAGTGATTATCCATGGGAAATGGAATAGCCGATCATTTATTTTTATTGTCTTCGTATTTACTTTCTATAATAAGCTTTTATGTGTAAAATAATAATGTTGATAGAGACTTCTATGAATATTTTATGGACTAAGGCAACGTGATTTTAGCATCCATTGATTGAGAAAATGCATCATAAGCTAAAGATAGTTTGAAGTCAGCAACACTTTTAGGTAAAGAGGAAAAAGCAATGTAGACATTAAGAGTAGATATTTTGGATTGGGCTAAAATAGAAGTAAAGGCAGTTTGGCATCTTGCTGATTGTATGAAATCTTGGGTAACTGACTGGCTTGGGGCCTTAGACTCCCATCTATTGAGTTGCCTAATCTATAATCCTTTCTTGGGGTTAGACAAGCACTAAATGATGACAGGTACAGCTGAAGGCATGACCTAACTCATCATAAAAATCTCACAAATCATTGTATTGTAAAACATATCCATCACTTAAGAAAGGATGAGTTAGTGGTCATCTGTGTGAACTGTTTAGTAATATATAATTATTATTGATTTGAAAGCTTTCCTTACTCATTCTGGAAGCTTATTGGACTCTTCTTTATTACAGTACAGCAGCCCACTTTCTTGTGTTTCTTAAGTATGTGTTATGTCACCAAACTCTCTGGTAAGTTTTCTGTGCCAAGAAATATAATTAATTATCAGAGCTTCTTATTTTAAAAATACTATTACTCCCTTCTTAGATGGGGAAATTTAGGCAATTGATTAGGAAGTTTGTGTCTGAATTTGAATCTAGATTTCCTTTTCATTCAAAGTCTTCCCCCACCCCACCCCACGCTACCCCACCCCACACACTCTGTCTTCACTCCCTCCCTCCCCCACACACAGGATTTTGCTAAGTTACTAGGTTGTCCTAAAACTTGCTCTGTGTTACTCTGTGTTACTCTGTGTTACTGCCTCAGCCTCTCAAGTAGCTGGAAGTAGAAACTTGCGTCAATAGGTTCCCCCGCCTGTTCTATCCCAGTGACCCCATGTTTCCCATGGGGTATTGTTTATGATGGTCACAGTGTTATACCATCATTCTGTGGATATTCCTGTACCTGAGTTGATACAGAGACCAGCAAACACAGTGGCCAAGACCTACTCTTCTTTGTGCCCAGCTGCCTATGCTGGTGAAGGACACAGTCTAGGATGCACTGTTCAAAAGCTTCCTTGAGCTGATAGGCCACACCATCAGAAGACTTTGTTCCATTAGAATTCTGAGTCTGCTCTTCAGTCAGATTTCTAGAAACAAACAAACAAACAAACAAACAAACAAACAAATCCTGGAAAAGTTGGGAGGGCATTAGAAACAGTGATGAACTGTCCTTTTCGCTGCTTTCTCTAATACTGGCTTTCAAGGGAGGCACGGCATCAGAGCCACCTTGGATAATGCAGAACATATTGCTTCTGCATGCCACGACTCCTTCCAACTCACTACTCTCTGAAAGGATACCTCTACCTGAGCTTCATCCCCCACCCTACAAGGCTCTTCCTCTTTGCTACAGCCAGACCATCCTATCACAGGACCTGGCCTGGAGATTTAAATGAAAAGGCTGTGTAACCACTAATCTATTTTCTTACGTCTCCGACATGGTCTTGAGATAAACACCAACATTTTGAGACTATCTTACAAGGAAGCTGAATACTCTTTGCTCAGAATTCTTCATTTCCCCATTCTTGGATGTTTGCCACATCTCTCGTAGTCTCCTGAATTGCTTGTCTTTTCTAAACTAAACTTCCTTAAACATATTTGTCCTAATAACAGGCCTTCTATACACACTTAATCTTTCCCCCAAGATGTTCTATACCATCTACATTTTTACTTCCCTCACCAAATGATGCTTAGTCAAGTTCTTAAAAACGATCAATCCCTTTGATGCCATCCAAGAATCTATGCTTTGATCCATGAAGTTCTCTTCTTTGTAATTAGTAATTAATTCTGCAGTTGTTTCTTTACTATATGACATCCCATCATGATGCCTACCTGTGTCAAGTTGTGTAGTGGGTCAGCCTAACACTGTTTTTATTCTAATGCTAAGTGCTGGCCTCCAAGATTTGGAGTCAGCATGTGACCTTTGGGACACCCCCCCCCAGTTAATTCTGATTGATAAATAAAGATGCCAGCAGCTAAGAGCTGGGGAGAAGAGAGATAGGTGGGTTTAGGCTTCTACGGCTTGGAAACAGGAAGAGGAGGAAGGGGAGAGACAGAGACGCTGCCATGGAAGAATAAGAACGTGTAGGAGAAAGAGCCACCAAGGAAGAAGGACATACAGGAGGGAGAAGGAGAGCCACCATATAAAAGGACCAAGAGCTGCTCAATTGGGTCAAGAGCAGCCAAAATAGAACATAGAAATTAGTAAATAGTAATTCGGAGTTATCAGTAGGAAAGTGGACTCTAGCAGCACACAGTCTAGGCAATTGCCCAGTTCTTGTGCTGCTTAAGGCATATTAAAATATAATGGCTGTATGTCACTTTCATCCAGAAATATTAATGGTCTAAGGCGAGAAGGAACCCTGTGTGGAAATTTATAAATTACTGTTTACTACAAAGTACTCTTCACATGTTTATTGATACATCTCCAATCTTTGTGCCCTGGATGTTGCAGTAAATATTTGTTGAATTAATGAGTTGAATACACCAACAATAGTATCACTTAATTATGAATTTCCATATAGAAGCCTATGGATTCTCTATGGATTTTTTGTTGTTGTTTCATGAAATACTACCATCAGGAATGATCCATTACAAATTTTCTTTTCAATCCATAGCTCATGGGTGTGAGACAATACTACTGCCACTCTTTCTTCAACTGAAGAGCAAATGGTAGAAATAAGTCGCTGACATGGGTGCAGTGGGCATCAGGGCCAGCTGGGGATGGATATTCCTGTATTATGCTATCCATAGTCCACCTGTGCCAACGTACAGTCTGGCTGTAGAAGATTATGGACATTTAGTTAATAACCTCAGAGCTCCAGAGCTCTGTTACCTAAGAATACAGGCAAAATCTAAACTGTCTCTACAGGCAGGGGAGATGGCTCAGCAATTAAGAGCACTTCCTGCTCTTACAGAGAACTCAGTTTCCATTCCCACAGCTAACATGATGTCTTACAACTCCAGTTCTTGAAGATTCATTGCCCTCTTCCAGCCTCATGAACACCAGGAACTCGTGTGGTATACGTACTTATATGTAGGCAAGCATTCATACACACTGGAGAGAAATGAAAGTAATCTAAACTCAATTCATGTTTCTCCTTCATGAAAAACAGTCAACCAAAATTGGGGGTAGGAGGATGATAAGACTTGAGTCATCATGTTTCCTAACTGATGGTGAGAACAAGCTTACCAGCCACACTAGAGGACACATGGGCATGTGCTGGTAAAGGTGAACTCATAGCTCCAAGGTTTCAGTGAAAATATTATTGGTTCCACAATGCCTTTCAAAAAAATAGTGAGAGCAAAATTGTTTTGAAAACTCAATCTGAAAATATTGATTTAAACAAGGTACATACAAGTGAAAGAACTAAAGGAAGAAACACTATTGGTATGGTAAATAAATTTTGCATTATCAAATATTTTAAAAATGATTAAAACCCTGATGAGAATGTCATAAGACACTTTTGTGAATTTGTTTGTTTGTTTGTTTGTTTGTTTGTTTGTTTATAAAGCAGAAGGTGGTCTCTCAGGGATTAAAATCACATACTATTCTTTTAGAGGAGTTCGGGCCCAGCACATTAGTCAGTTCATGACCCTCTCTACCTCCAGTTTCAAGGGATCCTACACTCTTTTCTGGCCTCTGCAGGCACCTGAACTTCATGTGCACATACACCCAAACAAACACATAATTTAAATGGAATAACTCTTTTAAAAATATTTTTAATGATATTCTGTTAACAATCAAAGCAAAGCCTACTTGAGCGAGCAGTCTGCTGATCATTAATCATAATTGTGACAACTCATCATGATATGTGGCAGCTGGCTGGTAGAATCTCAAAAGGAATCCTTCAACATCGTGCGAGAGGAGGCTTAAAGAATGTAAGTGCTCGATGAAGGGGTGAAGTGTTGCACAGTCACCTTCCAGACATGATGGAGCTGAGCTCTGAAGCCATGATTTCCAGCATAGGACAAGCACAAGACTAGGTCCATCAACATTCCTGCATCAAGAGAGGGGGAACTCAGAGGGCAAAGCTCCTCTTTGAGATTCTATAGCTACTTACCAATTGCTAGAGAGAGGCCCCACTCCTCCATGAGGAGCTAGAAGCAGTCCATGGTTTCCAGAAAACGGATAGACAATTTCTTAAGTGGTGTAGGTGCAGGCGAGTTACCCATATTCCTTTAAATAACTCTCCTTTATGTGCCTACTGTAAATAGCCCTGATTAAACTCACTGGTTCACCTACATAAAAATGAAGAACCAGAGAAGTAGAAGTGGAGTCAGCTGAGAAGAAGAGGTTCATTGAGAAGGAGGAGGAAGCAAGAGAGGGAAATGAAGTTGAACTCGGTCAGTATGTCAATATCATAATGGAGTTATTATATAAGCAATATATGGAAATAAAATTGTTTTAAAGTGTCCAATGCATTTTACATACATGAAAACTATGTTTAAGTTTTCACATATGGGGCCTAGCAAACATATAAGTGGATGCTCACAGTCAGCTATTGGATGAATCACAAAGCCCCCAATGGAGGAGCTAGAGAAAGTATCCAAGGAGCTAAAGAGATCTGCAACCCTGTAGGTGCAACAACATTATGAACTAACCAGTACCCCGGAGCTCTTGACTCTAGCTGCATATGAATCAGAAGATGGCCTAGTCGGCCATCAGTGGAAAGAGAGGCCCATTGGTCACGCAAACTTTATATGCCCCAGTACAGGGGAATGCCAGGGCTAAAAAGTGGGATGGGTGGGTAGGGGAGTGGGGGGGAGGGTATGGGGGACTTTTGGGATAGCATTGGAAATGTAATTGAGGAAAATACATAATAAAAAAATATTAAAAAAAGTTTTCACATATGTAAAGATCAACACTAAGATTATGATTAGTTTTGAATTATTTCATTCTAGCAGTGAACAACATTCATAGTTGTATTCCACAGTTACAGAGAAAAGGCTGCATCTATGTGGCTAAGGAACATGCACTCAACCAAGATATCACTCCACTGTGTCCATGGCTATTGCACAAGATATCACTCCACTGTGTCCATGGCTATTGCACAAGATATCACTCCACTGTGTCCATGGCTATTGCACAAGATATCACTCCACTGTGTCCATGGCTATTGCACAAGATATCACTCCACTGTGTCCATGGCTATTGCACAAGATATCACTCCACTGTGTCCATGGCTATTGCACAAGATATCACTCCACTGTGTCCATGGCTATTGCACAAGATATCACTCCACTGTGTCCATGGCTATTGCACAAGATATCACTCCACTGTGTCCATGGCTATTGCACAAGTATGTAATATATTTGTGTTGTTAAATCATTCATGAACAATAATTGGAACAATAACTTACTCCATATAAAATCAATTTCTGTAAATAATTATTCCACCAAAAATTCAATTAAATTTTATTTAAATGTTTATGCTGTAGCACAGGCGTGAGAATTAGTAATAGTTGGCCAAGTCTGAACATATTATGTTCTAGGATAAAAATCCAGGAGGAAAAAGAATCATAATTTGAGTCTCAGGAGAAACTAAAATAATGTGAAATTCATAAATCCTGATGGTAATTTTTTAATGATGGAACTCATCAAACCTTTGTGGTATTTGTTAAATACAATTACGAGATTTATAGTGTTCTAGAACCCACATTTTTATATGTACAAGCTTATATGACAATTAGGATACCTGGGTATCCACCAGGCTTCCAGGTTACTTCCTATGTCCAATATTACACACACACACACACACACACATATATATATATATATATATATATATATATATATATATATATAGTGCCCTAAACACATGGACTATAGACAAACATATTTGTATCTGAATCTCAACCTCATCACTTGTTAAGTTTACAAACTTGTAAACATTGTTAATTCTTCTGATTAGGGGATACCCCACAAGTTAAACAATAATAATAACCAACTCATAGAGATTTTGTGAAAGCTAACTAAGACAGCTTACAGCAAGCACTCAGGCACAGTGAATGCCCAGTAGGTGGGAGCAATTTCCTAGAATGGGAGCAATTATCTAGAAATTTTTGTTATACAAAACGACTCTTCCAAACAGAATGAATGCACACTTTGGAGGCTCAGGCAGGTGTGATAACCAGCTTCATCAGATGGAACTGCTCTCACACTCTGGGGCTGATTAAAATCCCTAGCTGGATCTCCACACAACATTTTTGGAGCCTCATTGCTGATCTCAAGAGTACACTTTTCTTGGTTATACTGATGACAGTCATCTTCCTTAGAGAACTCCTTAAAACCCAACAACAGGTAGCAGAGCAAAACCAATGACACCATGTGCTTTGTTTTTTTTTAAGTCTGTGACTTGAAAGACATTGCGTTCCAGACAAGTCTGCGCCTGGTGAGTAGAAAGCATCACTCATTGTCAAATGAATCCAAGAGTTAACCGCAAAGAGGCTTTACTTACAAATACAAATGAAGAATTCTTCCAGTCTGCTTTAAGTGCAGACATCTTCCGTATACCAAGTGACACTAAGTGTATTCTAGCTGCTTTAGAAACTGTTAAGTCAGAAGTGTCCACTGTGAGCCCACATCATTTTGAAAAATAAAAGAGATCAAGAATATGGTTTGCAACAAACTCTGTATTTTTAAAGAAGGCTGGCGTGGTCTCTGTTTTGTAAGAACTAAGAATAAAAGTTTTATTACATGGATTTGTAGATTCATAAGAGCTAGCAGCAGTGTTTGATTAGATGTTGATGTTTAACATGTAAAGGCTCATCACTTTAAAGTGTCAAAAAAAGAGGAGAGTAGGGCCAGTGACATGGAGACATTTGCTGCATAAACCTGATGATACAGTTCAGTCATTAGATCCCACAGTGGATAGAGAGAACAGACATCTAATAGGTGGTCTCTGATCTCCACACAACTGCTGTGCACTCATGTGCCCAGACTCTCACACCATATACATAAACACATGCACATACACATACATGAACATGTGTATACATGCACACACCATATGCATGCACATACCCATGCACGCATATACCCACACCACATGCACACAGTACATATGCTAACACACAAACCGTATGCACACACATATACATGCACACACATACACACTCACACACCATATGCACACACATATACTTGGATACACATACACACAATGACAGTAAAAAAGTTCTAAAAAGATCATAACTGCGATTTAGAATCATTTTCCAATTTAAATAAAACGAGGGCTAGGCTCACTCTCCTTTTCCAGAGCCTTAAGTGGAAATACCAGAATGATGAACTGATACTTCTAAAAAGCACAGATTAACTCATAACCCATTTACCCTCTGAAGTCGCAATGCTAGTTTTGATAAGGCATTAGAATAGCAATTGACAGATTTATAGAAAGTAGAGAAATATAGGGAAACTCAATATCCTTGTTAACCTGGAAACCAGAAGAGACATGGCACCAGCAGCCCTTCCTCCTTAAGGTGTAAGACTCAGTCATCAAAACCATGTAGTTAATAGAGCAGAGACCATTCCCCTTGACTGACACCAGGAGCATTTGGTCAGGAGGGACGTGCTGTTGACAGGCCATCACAGTGGCACCATAGAAAGCAAAGAGAGCACTCATCTTGCCTCCTGTGTAAAAGCATGGGACATGAAATAATCCATTTGTTTTGCCAATTAACATAAAATTTCTCCTGCCATGCCAGAGCAGATGAAGAAAGCAAACAGATAGTGACCTGCCATTAGGATGTGACATGTCCTAATGGATATGTGCGGGTGCGGGGCATTTGGGATTCATTCTCCAGGAAACTGATAGAAACCAAAGCAGCTTTATACAAATGATTTCCTTTTTCTTCTTTTTTTCTGGATTTTAATTTCAGTCCTGTCAGTCTGACTTCAACTCATTTTTCTTACTTCAGAAAATTCTCCATTTTTGTTTTTTCTCTTCTACTCCCTTTGCAGAGCATTCGTTTCCATTCTTTCCCTTGTGATGAGGAATTGACAGATGGGTAGGAGAATCGCGGGTTTTTTTTTATAAAACAGAAAAACTGTGATGCTTAAAATTACTTGATGTTCAACACCATTAGAATCCTGGAACACATCATCTGAAGAGGATTGACAGGCTCCTTCCTGCCTTCTCCATGTGTTCTCTCACACACACTGTCAGCCCTAACAATCAAGGCTCCTGCATACAGATCTCACATATATGAGTGAGAGAAATCCCTGCCCACAGTCAGTGTCAAATTTTGTTTCCTGCAGACCATGTCACCAGAGCAACAACAAAGTAGCTAGTTGAAAGGGATCCCGAACAAGCCCCCTCTGTTGTCTCCTGAAAAGAGCTACTAGCACAAATAACTGTTGGCCATGGTCTTCTGGGAGCCATGAGGCTCCTCTGGGTTGCTCAGCTACAGGCATTTCTTTCTTTTTTCTGCAGGCTTCCAGAACTCAAAGGTTAAAGTCTATACCTACACAGCATACCCATAGGCTGGAACAACAAGGTACCTGTCACTGATTGCAGCCCAGCAGAAGCTTCTGCTACTCCCCAGAGTTGGAACCTGGTCAACCCTTGCACTGGTGTGTGGGGCACACCAGTACCCTAGTGGGTATAAATACGCAATTCTGCAATTACTTACATAAACAATCCCGAAAAAGTATATATATATATATATATATATATATATATATATATATATATATATACCTATATACCAGCCTTAGACCACATGCATATATACATTCTAACGCACACAAACATACCCTACTGGAACTCCTTGTTCACTAATGTATACAACCTGTAGGTAACTTTGCATTCTCTTTGCTGGCTCCAGATCCAAGGGACTCTCGGAACTTGTCACACTAAACTCCAAACTTACTGTGTGTTGAAGTCCAAAGGAGAGGTGGGGACTTAAGACGTGTCTTTAAAGGTTTATATTTGGCCTATGTTCTGCATTGCATAAGAAATAGAGCTCAAAACCATGGCAAGGTCACAGAAAGCACTGTCTAAAAACAAGTGACCATTTCTTAGTCCCACTAAAGACTCTCTCGTGATTCCCTCTCATCCGAACCATGGTAGAGTGCCAAGTAGCACTAAGTTTATTTCACTGAAGCTTTTGGAGACAAGAACAGATGACAGACTCCAAAGCGGGCCAAGCATGGCACATAATGTCCCTACTCTTTGTACCTTTACATCTACGCCCCAACTTCTCCACAGGAGTAATCATTGTATTTTTCTCTCCATTCAAGAGAATTGGTTGGTTGGTTGGTTGGTTGGTTGGTTGGTTGGTTGGTTGGTTGGTGAAATCGCTGCAGTGTGCGCATGCTCTGAGGTAGCCTATCATTTTAGTTCAGGCTTGCTTACCATCATTTGACTCCACAGCCTTTCACCGCCTGCGGTGAGTATTCCTTGTGTAGCAGGAGCTTCTGCAACTGAGGGAAAACTAATATAAAACCAACCCCTATCTTCCATGCATTTCTCTGATATTGACATCAGAATTCCTCTTTTGTCTGGCTTTTCTCCCCCTGAATGAGCTTTGTGGCCATGTAAAAGCAGAGTCCAGGGCCCGTTAGTAGGGAAAACCCATGCAGAGTTAACCTGTGCATGGTCAGGGGAAGGGCCGCTTTAGTTAAGAATGGGTCAGGATTACATCTGGTAGATGCTCTCAGTCTTTTTCCAGACTCCACTGCAAATCTGTATGGTGACATCCCCTACCCGTGTGGAAGTGAAGACACTCCCGTAGAGTCACCTACCACTAGCCATTTTTCAGAGTTAATATAATACCCAAAAATAACCTGTAAGCCATAACTGCTCAAGGACCAGGTGGCCTCCTGGAATGCTGGGAGTTGTAGTTCTTGGAATAGAACAACAGCCTCATGGGAAGGTAGTGGAGCCTATAGCGTTGTCTTAATAAACCCCTCCCCACTCAGCTGGGAAATTGCAGAGAGCTGTCTTGACCAAAATCCATCTCTTGGTCAGTATTTAATATTTAATAAAGCTTACTTCAAATTTGGCCCAAAATGGTGGAATTGGTTTTTCTCCAGCAAATTTCAGGATTAACATTAGCTGGTTAGAAAGCCAGAATTCATACTCAAGTCTTAGACTTCGGGCCCAGGGCCCTTTGGCCCTCAGCAGCGCTGTCTCCTTCAGTGTTCTCTGCCTTTTCTCTTCCTTTGTAGTAAGCTTGATTTTTCTGTGAGCACTAAATCTCAACACATTCTTACAAATGGATGACTCCAACAATGAGCCAGCCTAGACATATAGAGGAGGCTAATAAGTAACTGTGCTTTGGAATAAGTAAAGGTAGGCAAGCCATTTGTTGATAAGATACCCAGCAAGACCCGTAGTTAGATGCTTATTCAGAGGGCTACATGGCTACACAGCTGAGCTGTCACAGGGTAGAATGAAGGATTTTGTCAGGAGAACATAAACTCCTAGGAGACACTAGATAGCCAAGCATGGATTATTCTGGTATCAAATGTCCTTTCAGGGATTTCATCTAAGAACAGTGGGGTTGAAATGCTAGCTGAAATTCTAACCAGGCAGGCTATGAAGTCTAACGTCTCTATCTTCCCTCTCTATTAACGTCCTCACTGCCAGGATCTAAGATTTGTATTTGCTGCTAAATCTATGCTTGCATCTCCTAACCACTAAAGTAAGAGCTAAGAGACCTTTTTGTTCTTCCGGATGAATTAATCCAATAATGAAAAGCATTCTTCACATCTTCAAAATTCAAATTTATACACATATATATAAACAAATGCCTTGAGGAACAGCATAGCTTTCTGCATTCATAACATGTATGAAAAGAGACACCTAGTGGGAAGACATAAATACAACATTTTTTCATGTTTTTTTTTATTAGATATTTTCTTTATTTACATTTCAAATGTTATCTCCTTTCCTGGTTTCCCCTCTGAAAATCCTTTATCCCCTCGCTCCTCCCCCTGGTCACCAATCCACCCACTCCCTCTTCCCTGTTCTGGCATTCCCCTACACTGGAGCCTTCTCAGGACCAAGGGCCTCTCCTCCCATTGATGTCCATTTGCAGCTGGAGCCATGGGACCCTCTATGTGTACTCTTTGGTTGGTGGTTTGTCCCTGGGAGCTCTGGAGGTACTGGTTGATTGATATTGTTGTTCCTCCTATGGGGCTGCAAACCCCTTCAGCTCCTTTGGTCCTTTCTATAGCTCCTTCATTGGAGACCGTGTGCTCAGTCCAATGGTTGGCTGAGAGCATCCACCTCTGTATTTGTCAGGCTCTGGCAGAGACTCTCAGGAGACAGCTATATTAGGCTCCCATCAGCAAACACTTAGTGGCATCTACAATAGTGTCTAGGTTTAGTAACTGTATATGGGATGAATCCCAAGGTGGGGCAGTCTCTGGATGGCCTTTCCTTCAGTCTCTGCTGAAGTTTATTTCTGAAGAAAGTATTTGTTCTTTTGTCTTTTGGATTTGGCTATCGTTCTGAATCAGGTCTCAGAGAGTTAATACAGACACTGTAATGCAGACAACACAAAGCAGCTAATACTGGACACACACCTTCCCCTCCCCTTCTTCTATGTATATTTGCTGATTTTTGTTTTGGGCTCTCAGCAGACGCTGCGGGTGAGATTTTCCATTTGTCTACGGGTTGATTTATTCTGGTTTGCAATTGGGTGGAGCCACAACTGGGTCTATTTTCCACCTGGCTTCCTGTGGTCCCTGAAGCTTCCTGTGGTCCACCCACTACCTTTGCCATTCACTCCCTTGTGCCGGTCCACTTGCCCCGCCCTCACTTTCTCCTTGCACCCACCATCCTGCTTTTAACCTACAACTAACTCTTTTTCCTTGCCCACCCTAATTTCATTTTAACCTCGAAGTTGAAAGTCACAGAGTATATTTAAAAATCTATTTTTCCTCTATAACCAAGGTATTAAAGTTCGGTTGTGTTCAATTGCAATTTGTATGATCTTATAGATTCAAACGCATAGGTTTTTTTTTTTTTTAATTTTACCTTCTTTATATAGAGTCTCTATATGTTGTTCAGACTGGTCTGGAACTCATAGCCTCAAGGGTTTCTTTCCGAGTCAGTTTTCTCAGTATTTGGGACTTAAGGCATGGTCCACTGTGCCCAGCTTAGCTCATGGGAATTTCTTTAGGTTCATAAGACTTTCTTTCTTTCTCTCTTTCTTTCCTTCCTTCCTTTCTTCCTTCCTTCCTTCCTTCCTTCCTTCCTTTCTTTCTTTTTCTTTCTTTTTTTCTTCCTTTCCTCCTTTCTTCCTTTCTCCATTTCTCCCTTCCTCACCCCCTTCTTTCCTTTCCTTGTGTATAAATTCTCAGGTTCAAACCTACCCCCACATTACCACTCATAAGATTTCACATCTGAAAAAGACCATTTCCTCTTTCCAGTGAATGCTGAACTTAATTTTAAAGTCCAAGTTTTCGATGAATGCCCTTCAGACAGAACAACAGCCTTGGTTATTATGAATGAGGAGTGACTTCTATGCTAAGCTCTGTTTGCTCTTGTGTCCGATAGATGAGCTTATGAGGGACAGTGACTCAGAGTGGATGAAAGCTGCCGACTCCAAAACCTGATTGATTTCCCAGGTGTGTGAATCTGAATTTTAAACTCAGACAATTAGCTTTATATGTTATAATAGTTTTTAAATACTAGATAAATTATACCTGGGAAGGTTATACGGTCAATAATTTTCTCTGATTTTCTGGATTTATATTTTTTAAAGTAGATTTTTAATTATTTATTTAATATATATGAGTGCACTGTCCCTGTCTTCAGACACATGAGAAGACAGCATCAGATCCCATAACAGATGGTTGTGAGCCACCATGTGGTTGCTGGGAATTGAACTTAGGACTTCTGGAAGAACAGGCAGTGCTCTTAACCTCTGAGACATCTCTCTAGCCCCTGTATGTGTATGTGTGTGTATATATGAGTGTATGTATGAGTGTGTGTGTGTGTGTGTGTGTGTATTTCTTTTTTTTTTATGTGTGAGAAAAATTTTAATATCAGGCAGTCATTTCATGTAAAACATCATAGAACTATATAGTAAGTCAACAAGAAACTAAGTAAGAATATATGGGCTCATAATTTATACAACAAAGAAAACAAGGTTATCAAGGAAGTTATGTTTTCTATAAAATACAAAAACACATTTCTCTCACCAAAATCTCAGGGGCATTGATGTATTATATTGTTGAGATTTGAAAGTCTCATTCCAGCTGTGATTAACACTCTTGTATGTAATAAGCGATGCCTTAAAATGAAAACCTATTTTCTTTTTTTTCCCCTCTTTTTTTTCACAACATTACTTTCTCTTAACCACCACTTAAAATTCAAGTAGGATTTTTTTTTTATGACTAAGGTCACATAATAAAATAGCACATAAGATGAAAGTAATAGAGTGTAGCCAAAGAGGGGTGGTAAATGAACACATCATGTGTATTTCAATTAAAAATTTGACTTTTACTAATACATGCAGAAGGGGCAAGATTTTATAGTGTGTGTGTGTGCATGTGTGTGTGCATGTGCGTGTGCGTGTGTGTGTTTCAAAATAGATTCTCAAGTGCTAGACTGGTGAGCAATGTGTCCATATTAATCAGTACATGTATTATTTAGTTTGTCTTTACTTTTAACCCATGTCCAAATGTTATTTTTGAAGTTGAATACTTATAAAGTTATGAGTTACAACTGGGATGTTTCATTTACATTTTATTTCCCCCATATTAGCGGTGCTGGAGTTCTAGTTTATTTCTTTTTTTTTCCTCAGAACACCAGCTTTTGTTGTTATTAATTTTCTCCATAGCTTTCCTCATTGATTTCTGCCCCTGTTGTTGTTATTTCTTTCTTGACTTTGCTGTTTTGCTACTGCTCTAATTTTGTATACTGAGTCTTATTATTTCTAGCATTTCAGTAGATACTTCTGAAGCATAAATTTCCCTAAAATGCATGAATTATGAGAACTTTAGAGTTTTACATGTATTTCAATGAAGATAAAGTCTAAATATTTCCCATTGCGGTTACTTTTTAATCCAAATGTTTATGTGTGTGTAAGATTCCTTCAAGGGATGTAGACATTTGAGTTATGGAAGCTCACGAAGTTGTCTCAGTTTGTGAAGTGCCTGCCATGCAAATGTTAAGACCTGAGTTCTATCCCCACAACTCGTGTACAAGCGAGGCATGGTGACATTCACCTGTAAACCCAGCACTGGGGATAGAGGTCAGGGCAAGACACAGGCCGAGCCTGGGAGCCCGTTAGCCAGTCTAGCCAGAACCAGATCCCCAGGTTCAATGAGACACCCTGTCTCAAAAAATAAGATTACAGGTGATAGAGGAAGACTCTTAAAGCTGACCTCTGGTTCCCACAAGCACACGCACATGTAATGACATACATGAATATACACACATGGGTATACTCCAAGTACCATAAAAATAAAAAAAATATAAAACTAAGCCTCCATTATTAATTTATATAATTCATGGACTTTAGTCAGAGAAAATATTCTGAGGTCAATGTGTTTAAAAACAAAGTTTGTGCTGGACCTAAGTGTGTATTCTGTTTTCTTTTTTTGGGGGGTGGGTGGGTGGGGGTGAGACAGGGTTTCTCTGTGTAGCTCTGGCTGTCCTGGAACTCACTCTGCAGACCAAGCTGGCCTTGAACTCAGAAATTCGCCTGCCTCTGCCTCCCAAGTGCTGGGATTAAAGGCGTGCGCCACCACGCCAGGCTTGTATTCTGTTTTCTAACTGTGGGATTCTATCTTTAGGGTATGAATTCATTAACCTGAATACGCATCTCTGGCCCTTATCGTACCCTAAAGCTATTCATTTTAGAGAATTATGCCATCATTGTTGAGTTCTTTATATCTCTGTCCAGTTCTGAGAGTCATAGCTGCTTAACAGACTTTCTAGTTTGATAGGGAGGTAAGGGACAGGATCTCCCTGTATGGCCCTGGTTTAAGGTTGCTAGGTTGTAATATATCAGCCTATAAATGATATTGGGGTAATTGTTATTAACTTAAAGCATGAAATATGTCCCTTATTTGAAACCATGTCAGAAATCAAGTGCTCATTGATCATAGATGTAATATGGAAAGGGAAAGAAGAATAGTTCTAGAAGACAAGACAGATATCCTGTGACCTTAGAGTGGTAGAATATATTGATAATCACTATTGGTTTTCAGTAGTAGTCCTGGCATCCCTTCACTTAGTTATGTTTTCTTCAGTTGCTCCCAAAGATGTTAGATAGAACAGTAAATTTATCCACAGAAATGTAGCATATATTTTCTGAGATATGTGTTTTCTTAGGCATTTGATTTTCATATCATTCCTTACATGAGGAACTATTACTCAGTTTAATATAATGACCACATATTTGGTAATTTTCTATATTTACATGTTTGTTTTAATATTCCATGTTTAAGATTCTACATGTTAAATTCTTTAATTGGAAAATAGTTGACATCTTAATTACTTCTTTTTTTTTTAATTCTTTTACAAGTGACTCCAATACTATGTTGTTGGATATCAAAGGGAGAGATCCCAACACTTATTCATTATCTGTGTCATAGAGGAATGAGGAGCCTTCTTCCTGATAACGGCCCAAGACAGGAATTCGGGGAAGGCCAGCTTGGCAGTTAAACTCTGGTTAAGTTTGGCAGGGTGGCTGGAGCTAGAATGTTGACTACTGAGATCATGCTTTTAGTTGTATACCTGGAGCCTAGGGTTCCTGGGCTTCTTCCCTATAAGATATGTCAACCCACTCTGATCCATGCCCAAAACTTGGTCCATCTGAAGGGTATACTTAGAATATTTGGACTTTGAAATTAAGTTCAGCTTTCACTAGAGGAAATAGTCTCTTTCAGATGAGTGGTAACATGGGGTAGCATTGAACCTGAGACTTTGTATACAAGGAAAGGACAGAAGGAAATGCACAAAATGTAAAAGAGGCTTTGGCTGTTGTGCCTAAGCCCCAAGCACTGTGCTTGGCACATGGTCCATCAGGTTTGATGAATGAATAACAGTTTTGGTTGTTATTAATGAGATATGAGTTCTATTCTAAGCCCTATGCTTGCTCTTATGTGAGATAGGTGAGTCTACAATGGACAGAGTCACAGAGATGGGGAGAGGTACTTCTCGAAGTAAAAGGAGCCGGTGAGATGCAAAAAGGAGATGCTTTGGATAAATACTGAGAGATGCAGATCTGTGTGCAAGTAAAGAAAAGAATTTTCTTCTCAATAATCCTTTTTAAAATCTGTTCCTATTAAACTCAAGAACTTAAAAATGTGAATTAGGGGCTGGCGCTAGTTGCTCTTGCAGAGAACTCGGTTCCAGAACTACCTGCCACTCTACATCCAGATAATCCGCTGCCCTCTGCTGCCCCACCCCACCCTGCATGCATGCAAGCTTGCATCCACACATACAGATAATAAAATAAATAACCATTTTAATGTTAAATTATTGCTAAGACATTCAAACAACCCAGCTACTTAGTAAGGTATAAGAATGAATATGTAGGAAGGATTTGAGAAAGTGGTATGTAGCCACAAAACTTTTACAGTAAAAGTCATCCGAGAATAAATGACTCGGGAAGCTTCTACCTACTTCTGTCCTCCCTTAGTTTTCTGCATGTTTGGGAAGGCAGTGTGAGAAACAGCCAACAGTCCTGGCAGAGGTGATGCATACCAACTACAGTTCAAAGAAGGCTAGTCTGCTGCCTTCCCCATGGTAGCAAACCCTTGAGGTCACTTACTGACAAGATGGTGCCACAAGATGGCAGATTTGCCTCAGGCCATATCCTTGATGGCAACCAAAGCTGGGATTCCTCCCCTTCTCACCAACCTGCACACTGCCTGGGTTTCTCACCCGTTCCTTGTAGATTAGAATTAAAGGTTTGTTGTGTTGAGATTCTCAGATCTAGGGGTTAATTTTAGTATCACCTCAGGCATCTACCAAGGGCTCCTTGTGGCTCATTAATTATTAACAGAACTGCTGAGATTCTTGTTAAGATCTGTTTATATTTTCTCCTGTGTAAACTGATACCCAAGACTGTTAGCTCCCTTTTGGCGATTTTATTGGGAACGACACTGTTTTCACAGAGGACAACAGGTTAAATAACAAACAATAAAAATGTCAGACTATAAGAAACTTTTTGGACTCTGAGAACTTTATTATTTCTCTCCAAATTTCTTACTGTCTACAAAGTAGTGCAGAAATCCTTCTCAGAAAAGAAAAAAAAAATGCCCTACTCGCTAGATATAAAATTAACTCAAACAAATCAGTGGCCTTTCTCTACACAAGGATAAACAGGCTGAGAAAGTAATTAGGGAAGCAACACACTTCACAATAGTCACAAATAATATAAAATACCTCGGTGTGACTCTAACTAAGGAAATGAGAGATCTATATGATAAGAACTTCAAGTCTCTGAAGAAAGAAATTAAAGAAGATCTCAGAATATGGAAAGATCTCTCATGCTCATGGATTGGCAGGATTAATATAGTCAAAATGGCTATTCTGCCAAAAGCAATCTACAGATTCAATGAAATCCCCATCAAAATTCCAACTCAATTCTTCACTGAGTTAGAAAGGGTAATTTGCAAATTCATCTGGAATAACAAAAAACCTAGGATAACAAAAACTATTCTCAACAATAAAAGAACCTCTGGTGGAATCACCATGCCTGACCTCAAGCTGTACTACAGAGCAATTGTGATAAAAACTGCATGGTACTGGTACAGCAACAGACAGGTACATCAATGGAATAGACTTGAAGACCCAGAAATGAATCCACACACCTATGGTCACTTGATCTTTGACAAGGGAGCTAAAACCATCCAGTGGAAAAAAGACAGCCTTTTCAACAAATGGTGCTGGCACAATTGGCAGTTATCATGTAGAAGAATGCAAATTAATCCATTATTATCTCCTTGTACAAAGCTCAAGTCTAAGTGGATCAAAGAACTCCACATAAAATCAGAGACACTGAAATTTATAGAGGAGAAAGTGGGGGAAAGCCTCAAAGATATGGGCACAGGGGGAAAAGTCCTAAACAGAACAGCAATGGCTTGTGCAATAAGATCAAGAATTGACAAATGGGAACTCTTAAAATTGCAAAGCTTCTGTAAGGCAAAAGACACTGTCAATAAGAAAAAAGGCCACCAACAGATTGGGAAAGGAATTTTTTACCAATCCTAAATCTGATAGGGGACTAAGATCCAATATATACAAAGAGCTCAAAAAGCTGGACTCCAGAAATTCAAATAACCCCATTTAAAAAATGGGGCTAAGAGCTAAACAAAAAAAAAATATCAACTGAGGAGTACCAAAGGGCCAAGAAGCACCTGAAAATTGTTCAACATCCTTAATCATCAGGGAAATGCAAATCAAAACAACCCTGAGATTCCACCTCACACCAGTTAGAATGGCTAGGATCAAATATTCAGGTGACAGCAGATGCTGGCGAGGATGTGGAAAAAGAGGAACACTCCTCCATTGTTGGTGGGATTGCAAGCTTGTACAACCACTCTGGAAATCAGTCTGGGGGTTCCTCAGAAAATTGGACATAATACTACCTGAAGATCCAGCAATACCTCTCCTGGGCATATACCCAGAAGATGTTCCAACTTGTAATAAGGACACATGCTCCACTATGTTCATAGCAGCCTTATGTATAATAGCCAGAAGCTGGAAAGAACCCAGATGTCCCTCAACAGAGGAATGGATACAGAAAATGTGTTCATTTACACAATGGAGTACTACTCGGCTATTAAAAACAATGAATTTATGAAATTTTTGGGCAAATGGATGTATCTGGAGGATATCATCCTGATTGCGGTAACCCAGTCACAAAAGAAGTCAGTTGATATGCACTCACTGATAAGTGGATATTAGCCCAGAAACTTAGAATACCCAAGATACAATTTGCAAAGCACAAGAAAATCCAGAAGGAAGACCAATGTGTGGATACTTCATTCCTCCTTAGAATAGGGAACAAAATACCTATTGAAGAGCTACAGAGACAAAATTTGTAGCTAAGAGGAAAGGATAGACTATCCAGAGACTACCCCACCTGGAGATCCATCCCATAATCAGCCACCAAACCCAGACACTATTGCATATGCCAACAAGATTTCCCTGAAAGGACCCTGATATAGCTGTCTCATGTGAGGCTATGCCAGTGCCTGGCAAATACAGATTGGATGCTCACAGTCAACTATTGGATGAAACACAGGGCCCCCAATGGAGGAGCTAGAGAAAGTACCCAGGGAGCTGAAGGGGTCTGCAACCCTACAGGTGGAACAACAATATGAACTAACCAGTACACCCCCCCCCCGAGCTTGTGTCTCTAGCTGCATATGTTACAGAAGATGGCATAGTTGGCCATCATTGGGAAGAGAGGCCCCTTGGTCTTGCAAACTTTATATGCCCCAGTACAGGGGAAGAAGGGTCAAGAAGCAGGAGTGGGTGGGTAGGGGAGAAGGGTGGGGGGAGGGTACAGGGAACTTTCAGGATAGCATTTGAAATATAAATAAAGAAAATATCTAATAACAAAAATGCCCTACTCATTTGTATAAATAATTTCAAAAGATTTTGAGATTTATAATGAACACCTCATCAATGGATTCTACCCTTAGAAAGCTATTTTCCTATTTTTAAGCTCAAATATGGGAAGGAAAAGCTTTTGTTCACTAGAAAAACGTTAATCTGACCTATAGATAACCTAAACAGATTGCGGGTTCTATTTTTGAGGAACAGTTTCTGTGCCTCTAGCTTGTCTATCCTTGCTTTGTAACCCAGATGTCTCATTCCTGTTCATAATGTCATATTTTGTGGAAAAAAAATATATTCAAGAAAAAAAGCCATATGTGGTCATCTATCCCTTTATCGCCAGCACACAAGATTTTAACACAGAGATTTTATTTTTAAATAGATTAAGAAACCTTGGAATCCAAGTTGCTTCTCTATGAAAGGAATGAGACTTGGCACCACACACTCAATTCTGGAAAAAGTCCAGTGGTGCCCTAAATCACTTGGTAACATAAGTCAAATCAAGTAGGTCTTAGAACGTAACACTGACAGACACAACAAGAAAGACAGGATAAGAAAAATATAACCCTGTGTTCATAATTGCATCCTCGCATAAACTCACAATTTTCACTGCCCAGCAGGAATATGTCAAAATAATTAGACAGGTATTTTATGCTTAAGAATCCTGGGAAGGACTCAAAAATAGCCGTGGGCTGAAAAATGTAGACACATGTGAGTGAGAACTGAATATGAGTCGTTGGCTCCCGCTACACGGGACTGGGCAAGCCTCCTTCACTGTGGCTTACTGACCTCCCCTAAGGATGAAAATCGCTAGAATTTTTTTGTTTGTTTGTTTTTCGAGACAGGGTTTCTCTGTGTAGCCCTGGCTGTCCTGGAACTCACTCTGTAGACCAGGCTGGCCTCGAACTCAGAAATCCTCCTGCCTCTGCCTCCCAAGTCCTGGGATTAAAGGCATGCGCCACCACCGCCCAGCACTACAATATTTTTTGCATCAGTTTAAAGGCATTTCATAAGCTTAGTGGCTGCCTCAACTCCTCTTGGAACCAATCAGTTAAAATTATATATATATTTAAAGCAATATTTCATACATTGTAATCCAGAGGTATTTCAATGTGTGCGGAACATCCTGGGAAGGCAATGAGAGGCAGATGAGAATCAGAAGCAGCGATACCAAGAGCGACCACCAAGCGATAGGCTCATGTGAGAAATGAGTGGGAAACAGAGAGGAGTCTGTGTGGTGCCTTTGTGTCAGCTTCATAGGGAACCAGAATAGCCCGTGACGATATGAGACAACTGTACGGAGTGTACAAAACTCAACACAAAGGTCACTTTACTTTGAAAGGTCAGAAACCTGTGGGACTTGGTATTAAATGCACAAAAGCCTGTAAGACATCATCTTCCCCCTTCTGATAAGCACTCTGTTATATGCCAGGCATTCTTCTAAATTGTACTAATTCATTAATCCCTCTTCCAGCCGTAAGGGGCACTAGCCACATCGTACCGTGTCCCATGAAAAAGAAAGAAGTTGCCTGACCTCTATACACTTGTCTTGGCATATTCCTTTCCCTTGCAACAATAATAATATTTTTGAGGAAAAAAATTAGTCATGTAAAGGTTAACTTCCAAAGACCAAGATTGCACAGCTGATATGTCCCAGAAAAGATTCAATCCCAGCCATCAATGTCTAGAGCAGCAGTTCTCAACCTTCCCAGTGCTGCAATCCTTTAATACAGTTCCTCATGCTGTGGTGACCCAGACCATAAAATAATTTTCACTGCTATTTCATAACTGTAATTTTTATACTGTTATGAATCATAATTTAAATATCTGATATACAGGATATCTGATATGTAACCCCTGTGAAAGAGTTGTTTGACCTCAAAGGGGTCTCAACCCACAGCTGATCTACAGTCTGATTTCTCTTCAAGATAAGCATTTTGACAATTCTTTTAAAAATTAAATCACCTAGTTTGGTCATTGATGGGAGTTGCTACTTTACATTATCAGAAGGCATTGTGTAACAAGGGATTTCAGAGCCTGTCTAATCCAGTTTTCCAATCAGCAAAGGTTCCACTTGTGGCACGCCTTTCTTTGATAATGATTCTGGCTCTACCTAGGTGTTTTTCATAATGGAGATGGCCCTCACCTAAAGATTCTTCTAGAAAAAGTACTTGACTTTTGAAGATAGTTAAATGTCTCATTTTCATCAATAGGAAACCAGTTAGTAAAACATCAGTGAAAGTATAAATATAAATGGTATTATTTAAATTACTCAACACAACATCCAATTTTATAATAAGGCATTCTGTACCAAAGAAGGCAAAAATCTAAATTCTATTAACTATTTCATCAAAAATAATTCAAATGGGGCTACAGGAGTGTCTCAATAGTTAAGCTAACTCATGCTCTTACAGGGGACTCAGGTTCAGCTCCTAGCACACAACTGCACAGACAACTACTTGTAACTTCAGTTCCCAGGGATCTGATGCCCTCTTCTGGCCTCCACAGGCACCTACGTGTACATGACACCCACACAAACACATACACATACAATAAATGTCTATTAAATGCCTGTCTCTTATACGCATGCCAAAACATAAGAATATATATTTGAAGACATTTGAAAGCCTGAGCTATGCACCAACATTGACTTTCACATCACTGATTTGGACACCTGCACCCAGCCCCACCCCAGCCTTTAGTTACTATGAACTAAAAGGAGATCTCCACTAAAAAGATAATGTGTTGCTTCAAACGTAGTAGACCATGAAATTGGAAACGGTAGAAACTACGTACTTGAGAGACTCCTGAATTTTACCATTTCCTGGCTCTCCGAAGAATTAAGTGTATTAAATTAATTGACTTATATATTCTGAACAATTACCACAAACAACTTTAACTTTATCCACAGAGATATTACACTCTGAAGTAATATATCCCTTGCCTTTCCCTGCAAGCTTAGAGTTATGATTCATCTTTCTAAAGATAAGTAAACCAATAAGGTGTTGTATGGCACATCTGAGAGCTAAAATATATAATCTTTCTTAAGTCATTTTATAAATCAAAAGTCAGAGGAAAGCAAAAATATGTATACCTATATCATTAGGGTTAAATTTTAAATATAGAAACATCTTTTAAATTGTTATTGTTATGTGTTTTATTGTTATGTGTTTCATTTCATCTTAATTATTAATAAATTTATAATAATAAATACTCATTTATAGGACATCCAACTTGGATGTGGGCATCTAAACCCACAGCTATTCCCAAAATTGAATAGTCTCATGATATGATCCTAGAGTGCTTAGCCGGTTACAGTATAAGCTCTACTCAGACTGAGGGGATAATAAAATAATTAGCCCAAAAATGTTAACCCATAAATAAATAAACAATTTGTCCCTTGTAAAATAATCACTGCTCAGAATCCATTTCTGGTGAAATGCAAAGGTAGAATAGAATTGTAAATCTGCCAATGCTTTTATCTATCGCTCCTCTTCATATTAGCCTGGGAACAGGCATGCTCACTTTATTCTGATTTGGCTCATCAGTTAGAATAACAAAGTACTGAGTGGGCTTTTCAGGTAATAAATGTCACTCAAAGGAAGAGCTAGCTCTCTTCAGAGAGTTTTTGATGGCATACCAAAATGTTAGGAAGCTCCTCACTCCAGGTCTGCTGCTGCTGAGCTATACGAGACAATATAATAAAGAATGTTATTAGATTTTCAACTACTTATGAGGACATCAGAATTGTGCATATCAACCTGAGAACAGGCAACAAGAGAGTTAGGTTGGTCAGTGGGGAATGGCCAAGGGCCTCGCCCAGAGAACTAGCTGTCTAGTATCATCTCCTCTGAAAGAAAATGTGAGTGGTGGTGAGCTGGGGTGAAATCTCAGATCCCCAAAGCTAAGTGTTCAGTGCTACAATGAAAAGTGTGTTCTCACCCTTGCACTCAGACTCAGGCATGTCTCTACTTTTACATGCTCTGAAAATGTGCACATGGGGCAGATAGATGACTTAGCAGCTACAAGTCCTTGCTCTTCTTAAGGAAGATCCTGGTTCAGTTCCCTGCACCCACATGGTAGCTGACAACCTTCTATAGCTCTAATTCCAGGGAATCTACTGCCTCCTCCTGGTCTCCAAAGATAGCAGGAATCACATGGTATATTTACATACATGGTGGCAAAAACACTCATGCACATTGTTTAAAAAGAAAAGAGGTGTCCTTGAGTTTAGAACTTCCATCCATTTTCCTCGAATCTTGCCAGTGGGGAAAATGTTTCAAATTAGTAATAATGATCCACTCATTGTCTAACCTACATATTTGTATAGAATATACATTATTCTTCTTTTTAAAAAAAACTATACAATTCTAATTTCCCTAATTGTATCAGTAATGTCGTTTCTGATCTAGAGAATTTGTTGCATTTCATCTTAAATCCGGGCTCCAATCAAAGATCAATCCATACTTTATATGTGGTATATCTCCAATATCTACCAGGGGGTTACTTGCAGAAGCCTGTGGATACCACAGACAAGGATGTTCCCAGGTCTTACGTAGAATGAAGCATATAACACCTTCCCAGGGTGCTTTAGACCTCTGGGTACTATAGATAATGCAACATGAGTGCTTCATAATAAGATACTACACTGTCTTGCTTAAGAAATAAGAACAAGAAAGTTCCCCATCCTACACAAGTGCAATTCTCTTTCTGACTGAATCTTTCAGTATAGAAAGCATGCCTATTGTAGCATCAATTGTGCCATCCCAGGTCTTCAATATCTTTTTGGTTTAGGTTGCTTTATCCCACCGGCTAGATTTGTCTAAATGTCTCCTCACAATTAGACCTAGATCAAATGTTTGGACTCATGGGTTACGATATTTACCTTCTTTATATACATTTTAAAATTATACAACACACTGTGTATTTTGTTTCAGTCACAGTTGCATTAAAATAATGTCCTCCTTTAAGTAAAACAGTGTCTGCTTCTAATTAATAAAAGTCTTTTGACATGGATAAGTGTGCTTGATTTGCACTGCCGTCCGACGGAGGTGGGTATTTTTAAATGATCTCTTCTGTTTGAATGGAAATTTATGCACATCCATAAATGTAAAACTGCTTCTGGGGCCAAAATTTAAATATAGACATGACATACCTATCACCCTAAAGCAAGAAACTTTCTATTTTCATGCAAGGTAAATTTAAAGCATTTTTCCTCCTCTCTCCATTGTGCAAAGGTTGCGTTTCGAAGCTCTCATTTCATGGTGTTAAATTGCAGAGCAGCATGACAACATCCTTTAGCTGAACAGCTTCTACCTGCTTTTTGAAATGATCATGGTTAAACTAGAGACGCTGTTATAAGATGCATATTATCTGGATCAACTGCTCAGTTATCAGCTTCTCTTCATGTTCTTGTCTTTGCATTTGATGCACATAAAATCTCACATCTCCACTTCTTCCCTGGAATGACTTCATGTCACTTCTTCTTCCTTCCCCAAACAGAAGGAACAGCATTTCAAGATAAATGCCAGCAACTCTACAAGAATGTCTTAGCATGCTAAACTAAATCATTTTTCTTCTTCTCCTTGGACTTTGTTCCTTATGATTCTTCTGTTTAGTTCAGGACCTAGTCAGGGAAGGTTTGGAAAGACATACCTGTGACCTGAGTCACAGTCAATAGTATGTGTCTCTAGACAGACAGTCCAGCCAGGCAGAACACCAGGAGGATCCCATCCTGGACCACTAGGGTCCTGGCCACCTCCAGGAAGGACAGACTATGGTTGCTGTGTGGGTGAGACTAGACGCAGAATGTTGTCTCCTTTGTTCTGAGTTTGGAAAGCTCTTGAAGAAAATGGGTGTTCTTTTTCACTGATGAAAATTATGTTACCATCTCCAGAAAGCCTCTGTTGACATGGCAAACAAGGATCCATTTAGTCTCTCACCAATGTGCAATTTCCTTAAGGCTCGGCAAATTCAATATCTCATTTCAAAGTGAAAGAGCAATTTAAAAGGCCCAAGTAATGAGTGTGACATTACTGTCCTTGTCCAGTGTCCGATTTCATATAGTTGTCAGGACAGGGCCCTGAAATACATCCAAGGAAGGAACTGAACTGCCTTTTCAATATTCAGAGTTCTTTCCATAGAACAGGATTTTCTCTAGAACTGGCATATTATGCACTCCATTAAAAGAAAAAATTCTTTGTTCAAATTCTAAGAAAAACATTCTAGCCCTCCATTTGAATTAGATTTTAAGCCAAAAACAGTAAAAGAAGCTGCAGTAGGGGTTATGCCTTGAATATATAAATTGCTCCAAGAGAGATAGGTGGGAGATGTTTCAAATGTGAAGTCCTTGCTAGGATATACGTCATTCTTCCTTTCCCTCCAACCCCCAAAATACTCCTATTATCTTCAGATAATGAAAGGCTGCCTGCAGTTAATCACTGTGATTTCCTAAGAAATGAAGACTGATGTCTTTTAAAAATTAGTTCAATTTTATCTTTGAACATGAGTTTAAAACTTAAAATTACTACTTCCAATAATATATTAACCTCCTCAAGGAGTATTAATTATTCTCATAATCTTTCTAAATTATATATATATATGCAGACATGTATGTGTGTGTGTATGTGTGTGTGTATATATATATATATATATATATATATATATATATATATATATATATATCTTCCCAAGTTTTGCTTGGTTTTGTTCAATAAAAAATACAACTTTAAGATACAATTACCTTTAACACTTTTCTCAAGTTTAAAGCCTTCAGGTGTCATTTAACCTCATTCAAACGTAGCCTGAAAAATAGTTTTTTCTTTCTAAACACAAAATGGGAACAAATCCATTTTATTGTCTTATGTAAAATCAAATTGAAATTAAGTAGAAGATAAATAGAAAAAGGGGGAGGTGGGAACAGGAAGATGATTCAGTCAGGAAAGTATTTACTTTGCAAATAAGCATAAGGGTATGAGCTTAGAAAACACAGCAGGGAGGGGGGATGCAAGGCTTGATGATGTATGTTTGTAATTCTAGATCTGAGCAGACAGGGTCTGTTGGATCTCTGGGGATTCCTGGCTCTCTAGTCTAGTCTACTTAGGAATTCCAGGACAAAGAGAAACCCTGTCTCAAAAAAACAAGGTGGAAGATTCCTTAAGAATGATCAACCCAAGGTTGATCTCTGGTCCCTACACATATGTTCATGCAAACTCACAAATATACACAAATACACACACACACATCTAGACTAAAGAAATCTTACAAGAACAGCAGTAGTAACAGAAATAATAGCAAAGTGTTTGTTCTGGTGATCAAATCACGTGTGTATACTACAATGCTGAATGCTGGATATGTTACCACTCCACTACTCATGAATGACTATTCATGTGGTCCCCAACCTTCTTCATACACCTACATGCACATGCACTCCTATGCACACATGCATATACATATGTGTACACACACACGCGCGCGCGCGCGCATCCTTTCTGATGATTATTTGGACAATTTTGTACAGTGAGGCATACTCTCCCTTTGCCTCTAGAGAAGAAAACAGAGGAGAATATGGGCGAGTGACCTCTGCACGAGGAGCCCCTGCCTCTTCCCAGGCTGCCAGACTTCTGTGCTTGCTTTCTCTGTGGCCAGGGTCCCTTGGCTCTGCTTCCAACACCAACTTCCATAGGGGTCTTTAATTCATCAGTCACATGTGGGCATGTCTAAACTACAGGGCAGGGATATCTAGCCCTTCTTCTCAGGTCTCTCAGACCCCATGCCATGTACCTGGCCATGCCTCTGAGTCCCTGAACTTTCTGATCTGGCCCAGCTTTCATCAAATATTCTCTATCCCCAAGAAGCAACCTTACTTATACCCATGTTTAGCAACTGCTTGTCTTTACTGCAGTCTAGCAAGTCATGACAAAGGTGTTCTTCCTTGCCGCTATTCGGAGTGATAGATTTCTAAATAATCACTATATGAAGATACAGCTTACCACTCTGTGAATTCGCTGCATGTATTTGTTAAGAACAAAGAAACTCATGAGAGAAAGGAAAGAAAGGAACATTATTGTTGGACTGACCAGCCAGCTAGCCAGTAAGGAAGCACAGGAGAGGGCCGCCAAGTGAAGAGAGGGTGAAGAAGACAAGGAGCTACAAACACTGCACAGTTTGGCTGCTCTGTTCTTTAGCTCCTTCTCATGTGTTTGAATAGCTGTAGCTCTAGATTCACTCAGGGTAGAGATTCTTGAGTGCCATGTACCAACAATCAGGAGAGAAAAAAAATCAATAAAACAAAAAAAAAGTTCTTCAGTTATTCTGACCTAAATATATGTGGCACTTGATGACAATGACAGGAAAGCCAGCAGCCATGACTTAGGGCTCTGGGAAGGGATGTGATGAAGCCAAGGGAGCCTGAGAGCCTGAGAGCACGCATAGGAAAGAGGGAGGGGTTGCATATAGACGATGCCACGAGCGTATCATAGAGTAACTCTGTCCTCTACTCTTCCCCATTTGCCTACCCTGGTACATTTTTAAGTGTTTGAACCTTCACGAGGCAGACTCCTGTCCCACCAGGCAATGCAGGGAGACAGATTTATACCCATACGTGACAATCACTGCACGTGACTTGTCTTTACCTTGTCCTAACTCTGCCGTGACAAAAGCATCTCTTTCACTTCTGAAAATTAAGTTGTCTGGATATTTACAAATACATATTTGCATTGTTGTAAACTTAAAAGTGAAAGAAAAAGCCCTCATAAAATGGAACAGAAAGCATTATCTTCAAATCTGCAAGCATCCGCTCTGTCGTTGTGCACGGCCGTCTTTGCTTCTTCTACACCTTGTGGAAATGTGCAGCAAAGCAGGGTTAGACTGTATATAAGACTTGTGTCTCCAATGATTAGTCTTAGATGGCTGAGTGGGTGGGGCTTATGGCTGGTACTTGAGCTGCTTGACAAGTCACATCTGGATACTTCCATCAAAGCAGAGACCTGACACTGTATGAGCCTCACTCAGCAATCATGGGGCTTAGGGTGGCACCCTATGGGATATAATGATAGGCAGAGCAATCCATTCTTACCCAAGCTGTTGACAGGAGGGTCCATGGTGCAGAGGAAGATGAAAGTCCATATGTTCATTTCCAGTGTTTGGAAACCAATACAAGAAACCCAGAAATATTCTTGAAAGTAAGACCAGTAATAACTTTGAGGCTTGATGAATGAGCTATCTCAAGAATGTCATTCGTGAACAGTCCCACATTTTTTTTAAGGAAAGAACTACCTAAGTGACAGAAGAAAGAAATTGAATTAAAAATCCACTATTCATAAGAAAATACAAGATTTGGGTCCTATGACTCGATTTTCACTTTTAAAGTGGGGGAGGGAGTTCTTGTTTAAAGAGTCTCACTTTGTAGACTAGGTTGGTCTTGAACTCATTTAGTAGCCAAGCCTCCAACTTATAATCCTCCTGTCTCCTAACAACTGGGATTGCAGTCATGCACCAAAGCACCCGGCTCTCCAACTCAGTTTTAAAAAACTATTAAATTTTCATCTAAGACAAAAGTTTAGGGAACACCCTACAGTAAGAGCTTTCCTATACACACCCCTTGACTTAACCGTTTCTAAATTTCCCTTTTTAAAACGCCCTTTACAGTTGGTTTATAAAGAACAACTTAATATTTTCAAATGATTTGAAGCCAGAAGCTTAACTTGAGCGTTGCAAGCTGCTCGAGAGTCAGTAGAGTCATGTTCATATTCCCAAACCAAGAGGACAACTTTATTTATTCATACAAGACTATGCCCAGCTAAAAATGACTCACACCCAAATAAGGCAAAAGAAAAGGAAAACACTTCTTTTTCTAAAAAAGCAAGAACTGTTTATATCCCCTTTTTGCAGCAGAGAAAGATACCCTACTATGTTTACTAATACCAGTATTACATATGGTGCGCATGCCCAGAATAAAAGATGCAGCATGCCACTGCAGACTGCTCACGTGGGCACTGCTGTTCACCCCATAGCCTGAACCAATTTTCCATGAGTGACTTTGTTTGTTTTTCTAAAGATTTTTATATGTAAGTACACTGTCACTGTCTTCAGACACACCAGAAGAGAGCATATGATGCCATTACAGATGGTTGTGAGCCACCATGTGGTTGCTGGGAATTGAACCCAGGACCTCTGGAAGGGCAGTCAGTGCTTTTAACCACTGAGCCATCTCTCCAGCCCCTGTTTGTTTGGTTTTGTTTTGTTTTAATCGGTTGCCTGCCCCAGTACAGCAGGAGATGAGGCTGAAGGAGGCTGCACTGCCCAATACAACCAGCAAGAGGTGGGCATCCCCACATCAGCAACTGTCCCTTGGTCTGTGGAGCATGCTTTCAGTGAGGCAAAGGAGTCTGGCTTCTTTTTGCTTGTTTTTCTCTTTTTCTCTCTTTTGAAAATTGTGAGCTTTCTAAGTTTTTTTTTTTCCTGAAAGTCAAATGTTGTGCTTCAATGGTTTATCAAATTCATTGGTTGACTCAGTTTCTACAACATGAAGGCCAGTTTCTGTAAGAGTTTTAAGCATCTAGTGCCAGTGTCGACTCGTGAGCATTTCTTTGGCTTTCCAAACACCCTTTGCAGGGTGGAAGGCGTTTCTCCCATGATGGTTAATTGAGCCTGTCGGTTTGCTTTAGAATCACCCAGGAGAAAATGTCCGAGGCCATCTACCTGTGAGGATGTCTCCAAGCAGGCTTAACGGAGGCAGGTAGACCCACTCTGCATGTGGAGATCACCCTGCCACAGGCTGAGATCCCAGAGTGCATTAAAGAGGCTCAACACTCATTTCTCTTCCCCTGACTGTGGGCACAACATGACCAGATGTCTCGGGCTCCTATCACTGTGCCTTCCAAACCATGATGGACCCCAACCATCAGTCCAAATCAACCATTTCTTCATTGATTTTGTCAGGTATTTTGTGCCTGTTGCAAGGAAGGTAAAGACTGGGCATGGGCGGTGCTCCCTGTTCCTTCCAATGAAAGAATGACTGCTTATTTCACTACCACACAATGAAACACCAACAAAGTCCAAAACACAAAACTAAGTTAAACATAAAAATATCACTAGTTAAGATGCCTCACTAAGCCTCAGGAAATATTCCTCAACTACGTCAAATATAAACATTAAGGCTAAACTGTAGCTCCAGGTTATAGCACTTGTCTTTGTCTGTCTGTAGGGCCCCATTTTTGATCCTCAGAAATGTGCCCTGTGCTCCCAAGTGCTGAGGTTAAAGGTGTGCACCACCATGCTCACCTAGAATCAGAATTCTATCTTATTTCATTAAAAGCACAGAACCATTCCATGTAAACTTCACATATTAATTCATTTCAGAATGTCTCCTCACGTTTATGTTCACCTGTTGCTTTTTCTCCACTTGCTTGTAATTTTCTTATACTGACTAAAGTATTTCTGGAAGCTGCCTCAAATCATTCCCTAAGTAAGCCAGGCTATGAGCAAGAGTATAAATGAATACAGTTGAGCCAGCTCAGCTGGTAAATATTATTTCCATGAAACCTGATTGTTACAGGATATTTGATTATTTATGTAGAAAACCTAACTGTGAGCAAAATATACAAGCTTGGAAAGGCTTCACATTTGTCAGATGCAATTAGGTGTGTCCTGTAGAGAAGCTGTTTGGAGTGCCTCTAAAGGCCTCCATAGATAAGAATTGCTAAAGAATGGAAAGTTCGTTGCTTATGGCAAGTTGTTTGGGAGAGGTTTTGCAGTCTTTGCTCTATGACCCAAGCAGTCAGCTGGATGGCCTGGAGGTGCCCCACTGTAAAGGTGAAATGGTTCGGCCCCTACTGACCTGGCTTGGATCCCCCATCATGACCATGACAGGTTTACCCTGCAGAGGGTATGAGGAGGAGCTCGAGACTTCTTTAATAGCAATTGGACATTTGGTTCTTTCTTGGTTCCCCTTTGGCTTGGAAGAGCCTTCATGGAGAAAGCTCCAGGGAAATGATAAGGGTTCTCTCTTTGGGGCTTTCAGAAACAACAGAGAAGCAGCTGGCAGGACACAGGTGAACCATCTTCTAGAAAAGAGAGCTAAGAAGCCCTCTTAGGTTTGAAGGCACTCAAGAGAAAGATAGACTAGCTTGGTGGAATGACATGGCTTGAAAGAGATTTCTAAAGAGCTGGCAGTTTAATTGTAGAATCAGGCTTGTAAGTAGATATTTTGTATATAGTTCAGAGAATAAAATTACCTCGCTGAGCTAGCAGGTTTTTTTACCTCAGTTCCCACCCCCAGTGTCTTTATTGGAATAAATATTAGATCATATAAAAGGTTAACTATGACTCCTGATGAACTAAGTTTAATAAACTCAGAACCCATGTGAAGGTAAAAGGAGAGATCTGATCCCAAGAAGTACACTCTAACCTCCACAGGGGCACCACGGCATGTGTCCACCCATACCTACCCAACCACCCCTACATACACATTAAATATAATAATTACAAAGTGCTTTTAAGACTATAAATAAATGAATGGATGGAATTTCTAGGAGAAAATTAACAAATATGCATAACTATGTTTAAGGTTTTATATACACATAAATATATACATGCACTTATTTATGTATATTTATGTATGTCACATGCATATATTTATGTATATATACACATACATGTGCTTAAAGTTTACATAAACCATATTCATAATCTTTCATATATAAATATATTCCAGAGGTCTTTAGTATTGGGTTCATAGTTATCCCCAAAGTACCTGTGAGCTGAATCGAGGTCTACACTTGGATGAAGAATATATCTTCACTGTCACTAATCTCTTAACAGAAATTTAACATCTTCAGCTGTATATCCTGGCCACAAGCCATGCACCTTGATACATATTTTTTCCCCACTACAATTCTGGAACCTCTGTTGCCATTTGGTTACATGCAGCTATCTGAAGATATGAGGCTTTCTCCCAGCTTATGCTGCTGGATATGTTAATAAAGAAGCACATTGCTCTAACTGCATCTCTCTTTCTGAGCTATAAAATCCCTGGCATAGAGTAAGCCAGGGAAGAGAGATTGGTTTGAGCTCACAATTCCAAGTTACAGGCAGTCAGTGCAAGGAAGCCAAGGCAGCAGGAACTTGAAACGGCCAGTCCTGTCAAACCCACAGAAAACAGAGAAGAGAAATGAATGCACAAATGCTCAGTGCGCAGCTATCTTGCTCTATCTGCTCTTAGACAGTTCAAGACAAAGAAATGGCTCCACCCATTTGGTAAGGCTGTGTCTTACCAAATCCATCAGGGCAATCAAGACCATCCCCCGCAGACATGCCAACGTGCCAATGTTATTTATATAACCCCTCAATGAGACTCATCCTAGGCCATTCTAGATTGTGCCAAGTTGATAGCTAGAACTGACTGACCATCATATACTATTGCCTCATGGGTTCTTTTATATTTTGACCGTTATATTTTAGACATCTGTTTTCCATGAAATAATTTGTGGTTTTCCCAAATGCATGGAAGGGCTGAAGAGCCTGTAAGGTCCCTTTCATTATAAAGAGCACAGAAGAAGTTAGGTTTCTGACACACAAAATCATTTAAGTGATGGCCTAATAGGCAGCTGGCCACTCTAGTTGAAATCTATACCTGACAGACTAGGGAATGGCAGCTTTGCCTACTTATAAATCACTGAGGGCCCCTTAGCTAAAGTGAATATATATGGCACAGGAGTGTTCTAGCTCCTCTGGTGATGAAAGGCTATGTGTAGCCCACAGGCAATCAACTTCTATGGCTCCGGCTTACATTTGCAGCTTCTGAAAAGGCATGGAAATGGAAGGGCCCTGCAAAACTTCGCTCAACATTTCTGTTCTCAGAAGAAAAACAATCCTATTTGCCTCAGTGTTAAAATGTCTCTAAGAAGCTGCATATCCTTTGAAATGCCTCTCTGTGTTCTGCAAATCATCTAAGTCCCCTTCTATTTTTTTTCCTCCTTTTGTGTGTCAGGCTTCTTTTGTATTTTTATCAGACATCCTGACACTTTTAGCACAATTGTAGTAGGGCAGAAATACAAGGAACTGAAACAAAAGGCTGTCAGTGTGATTACCACACACACACACACACACACACACACACACACACTGGAATAGCATTTAGGTGTTATTACAGTGGTTTCTTCTGGGTCTGGCCAGAGACCCATACATTTTGTGAATGCGTTGGTAGAGAGTTAGAAAGGCAGTGTGTTTACAGTAGCAGCACCCCGTGAAGCTGTGGCCTAGGCCCACCTTCTCCAAGAGTATCTTATCTGAGATCCCAAGTACTAAGACCTGATTGGACCTGCAGTGGCAAGGATGAAAAGAAAGTACAGACTCCCCAAAGCGATCGAGTCACTGGGAAGATCACCCTGAAGGCTCTTGCTTCTCTGTTACATCTAATTCTCAGATACAAAGCCAAGCTCTGGACACTGTCTCCCAGACTCTCTTTCCCTGGCTGAGGTTTGGAGTAGTCAGCTTTTTTCCCCCAGTCTTCTTCATACCAAACTGACTCTCCTATCCCAGTAGAGCTGTGGTTAGGAAATAGGACCATAGCTAACAAATAATGCAGCAGGTTGTTGAGACTTTGTCAGTACGCACCACTGAGTTTGCTAGATAGCTGGTCTCCTACCACTGTAAGCAATGACATTTTCATGTCAGCACTGAACAACTGTGTGCGTCATAAGAGTACTGTTTACCTTCTACCTGAGAGGATCAGTCAGTAGCCTGAAGTTCACCTCTATACATGGCTGTAGTTAACAAGAACAACCCCACTTACTGGCTTGGACATAGTATAAGAGGCACCCTTGGTCTGAATTGATGTTGAGATCTCTGAAATCTTTTTTCTCTTCCTTTCCTTCCTTTTCTTTTTCTTTGTTTTCTACACCTTTCCTTTTGCTTTTTTACTGACTTCTGTAATCCCACCAAGGACTCCCTTTTACCTTCCCATCAATGTGTAGATGAGACAAAGGCCATACATAACAAGTTCCACGTGAGGGCTTTAGCTTGGAATAAGCATGGCTTGTGGTTCCCCGTCGTCAATACATCTCTATTTGTGTGTTGACAGTTTTGCTGAATTGCTGGCTTGATGACATGTCCATGAATGTAACAAAGATAACTTCCCAATGAATAAGACTCCATGACACTTGGTTCCCTGTGGAAATATCCAGGCAAACCTTACTCTAATGTCTAGACACTGACCCTAGCTTATGCTGGCTTTTGGTTGACAACAAGCCTCCATTGAGATAAGATCTCCTGAGTTCAGTAACTAAAATGTTCACAGCTATCCAGTCTGCAGCCATTAGATATTTCCATCAGAAATCTGGGTCACACCATCATTTTCAAGAAGAGACAAAATCACACTCCCCACTTCCTCTTTTGTCTGCCCTTTATCTGTCTCATTCGGTTCTGACCACACAATATGGAGTAGGGACTGTGGACACTCCTGATCCTGCTGCCTCCAGCTATCTGAAAGACTTTGGGACAATTGCTATTCACACCAAATCTCAGCTTCTTCGTCTCTAAAGCAAAATTAATCAATTTAATACCACACCATAATATATGCAATATGAAACAGTGTTTCTAAAGACTGGCACACATTGTTCCCATGAATTTACCCAGTTGGCATTAGACTAGACCCCTTAGTAGTGGCTTAATCATTTGTTTCCTATTTTTTTGTTTTATCTTTTCTTTTCCTCTTTATAACTCCACAGCACCCAAATGCCTAGACCACCTTCAACATTGTTATCATTGTCTCAAAGTCAAGGAGACCCAACAGCACTAGCAAGTCTTTCTAATTCCTGTTGGGAACTTGAAAGCAGCAGTGACTTGTGCTGTCACACGGTCACTGTCAACATGCCGGCGTCTTAACACTGCTTCTGTACCTGCTAAGTCACTGCAATTTTGATGGCATAACTTTAAGAGAAAGGACACCGAGGTGGCTCATTTACTTCAATTTTACCCATCATTTACTTTTAAAGGAACTAAAAAATAGGGCTGGTGTCCTGGTTCCAGATGCCTGCGCATGCACTCCCTGGTAATGAACCCATGCCCTACAGCCTGTACCACACTCTGCTGCAAACACACATCAAAGCAGACTAAAAAGCATGTCTGACTGCGTGAAGCTATTTTCCTGCGCTCTGAGCTGACAGCCTGAAAAGGCCACGCCTGCTTAGTTGATTAGAACTTCCTTCTGGGATATTACACAACTGAGTATTGCCTACCAAAACCAAAATCATCTTGAGCTAGTAGGTCTTAATAGCTATTAATCACCCACCTTTGTATCTTACCTAGCATCCTTCCTGCCATTAGGTAAGACCTTAATATATTAATATATTAATTTCTAACAACCCAAAAGCTAAGGCTGTCACCAGGCAGCATCAAAAACCTCTTGAAGACTTCTCCCTGGTTTGCTGTAACCCCCTGCCTGATGTCTCCACCAATGCACTTGCTAAATACATTGATTTATGTATTCTGCTGTGGAATGTATCGTCCTGGACAAACTGAATCTATCTTCTACACTACAAGCACTTTTTCTTGGCTCAGAGCACACCAACTCTGACTCTCTTTGGAGGGAGAGCAGGGGTTCTTGTTGACACACTGTGAGACTGCATATTGAGCTACCTTCCCAAGCAGCATTTTCTACTATTCATTAAATAATAGCAACAAGAGGCAAGCAAACACATCCTGCCCACAAGGATTACACTGATGGAAGGATAAAAGGCATCTATGGGCTGTTGTTCATGGTTCAAAATAATTGTCCTGCACATTTTAGGAGGAAGGCGTGTAGGAGGAAAGAGATGAGAACAGAACAAGAACCCAAAAGGTGAGATGGATTTGCTTAAATCCTTCCCAAGAGACATTAATGCAGGCTCAATTTTAAATATTTACTGTTTAATCCATGTTTATATTTGCAAGCTTATCTGAAAGCAAACCTTCTTTCCCCTCCACTAATAGAAGTTTCTTGGAGAACAGAGGGCAATTCATGTTTCTTCTCCATTTCAGACGTCCTGAAAGAATATGGCCCTTCTCCAAAAAAGCCTACCTTTGTTTTCATTTGTCTGTTTTAGAGTTGATTAAGAAAGAGTTTTACAAAGAACATACATAGGCTGGACCTAGGCCTCCCTGCACATATGTACCAGATGTGCAGCTTAGTCTTCATGTGGGTCCGGAACAACTGGAGACAGGGCAATTCCAAAAGCTGTTGCCTGTTCATGTGTTCTTCTAGCTGGGCTGCTTTGTCCGGCCTCAGTGAAAGATGTGCCTAGCCTGGCAGGGACTTAATGTGCCAGGGTGGAGGGATTCCCAGAGGAGAGGGGGAGGAGGAAAGGCAAAAGGATTGTAAGAAGGAGTGAATGGGAGGGGGCAGTGAGTGGGATGTAAAGTGAATAAGTAAAATATAAATAAATATTTTTAAAGGAGGTTTTAAATATAGATTTATACCCAGGTATTAATTGCTATTTCATTCAAAAAGTCACATGAACTAATAAAGCTTGCTGTGCCTTTGTGTCTTGTGAGGTGAATGTCATCTGAACACAGGGATGAGCTGCTGAGCAGTTCGGAGGTGCAGGCTCTGCTAGAAGACAGCGAGAGAGAAGATTCCTTCCAATGCCTTTCACTCATAAAGGTTAGGAGTTATAAGTGTAACGTCTAATGTATTGTCTGGTTTGCAGTATTGCATGTTTTCATATGAATGACTTGGCAATGTAGAGACAGCCTATTAAACGTGGCAATGTGGCTTCTGTGGACACAGCTCTCATGCCACTGTGTGCAAATAAACAAGGAACTCCCTTAGGAAGCACCTAGTCACCGTGCATGCAGAGTTTCCTAATGTCATAGAAGAGGAAGAAAGCCAATACTTGTTATGACACTGCTTCTTCTAAATAATGTAATTAATAAAAATAAAGAAAAACATGGATTATGAACTTAGTGCCTCTCCATCTCTTGAGAGCAGCTTTACCTGAGCTCGGTGAGAAAGTCAAACTACATCTTCTATCCTTGCAGCCCTCTGGAACGGCTTTCCTTTAGGTTAGAGGAGCCTGTTCTGTAATCTGTCTCCTCCTGCTACAGTTGTGATGGCAGTCCCTCACAACTTGCCATTGGGAGTGTCTGCATGGAAATATTTGGACTAATTTAAAGACTTGTGTCAAGAGATATTGTTGGAGAACTGAGAGCAATTTTATGGATATGCACGTGAGCTGCAGCTCAAATGGGGCAGAAATTTGATACAGACACTGTGGAGGAATGCTACTGACTAGCTTGCTCCTGATCCTGTGTGCAACTAGCTTCCTTACACAGTTCAGGATGCCTGCCTAAGGATGATACCACCCGCAGTGGACTTCTCCTCCAACATCAGTTAGCAGTCAAGAAAATGTCCCAGAGATATAATCACAAGCTAATCTGATCAAGGCAATCCCCTAAATGAGACTCCCTGAGATAACTCTGAGCTGTGACAAGTTAACTAAGAAACTCTGTTACCAAAATCAAGAGAGAAATTGTGAGAAAATAATACTATAAGCAAATAACCCTAATAGATGCTAAACACACACACACACACACACACAGAGAGAGAGAGAGAGAGAGAGAGAGAGAGAGAGAGAGAGAGAGAGAGTCTTTTAATATCATCAAGTTAAATCCTGTGATATGTCTGGTAATATATTCCAGAATGCAGGTTCAACCTATAAAAAAATTTAATACAATTTTGCCCAGTGATGAAAAACAAGAAAATAATTTTAGGATCACCTCAGTAGATGCAAAAGAAGCATTTAATAGAATTCAACACTCATTTGTGATAAAATAAAAACGTAATAGTCTCACAAAAAAATTATGACTGGGAAACTTCCTGAAAAATAACGTCACTAAAACTCCATCCCACTTCGTAGTGAATGGTGCAAAACTGGCCTTTCACCCACTGAGCTAGCAACACTACCAGGGAATACACTCTTACCACTGAGCATCTGTATTTAGAATTGTTCTGGAGACACAGCAAGTACACAAATAAAAGGAGAATACATAAAATATGTTGATAAGGATTGGGGCATGAAGCTCAGTAGTAAAGCATTTGCCTAACACACATAAAATATCCTGGGTTCAGACCCAGGGAGGGAAGGAGGGAGGGAAGGTGGGAGGGAGCGAGGGGAAGAAAAAACATCAAGCAAACTAAGCAAATGAATGTTGCCTTTATTCATGCATATCACAGCCCATACAGTTATGGATTGTGATCGTTGATGTTGATTCTCAACTTAAAAAAATATATATATAGATACACATATACATATATACATATATGTATACACATATACATACATACATACATATACATGTACATATATGTGTGTGTGTGTGTGTGTGTGTGTGTATATATATATATATATATATATATATATATATATATATATATATCCAGGCCTGTGTTATTTTAAATACCCTGACACTAGATGTCCATCAAGAGAAAGAGATAATGTGACAGATTTGTATGAAGGAACACGGTGAAAAATGGAAAGAAGTGACTATTGATAATACAGGCAACTGAGAACTTAGGTTGCCCTTACACATAGTGAGCCAAAAAGTCAGACACCTGAGATGACAGCAGCAGAAGGCTCTGGGACCTTCAGGACTACTGAATGGAGGAAAAACCACTGGTCCCTTGTGGTAAGAGGAATAGGTAACACAGGTGACTGTAATGAGCACAATGAGAAATATCCTTCTTGGTGACCATATGGGTTCCATAAAAATACCAATGTGCATGGCTCACCCACGTCACTATATGAAGGCCATAGCTTGATGATGCAGTGTGGAGTACAGAAGATAATCACAGGATACTGTTTGGATAAACCTGAAATTAAACTTGAAAATAAAAATAACGAAATGGAGCATTTGACTCTTCCCCTCCAGAAGAGAAGCCCGGGATGACTAAGGCACAATCTGCTTCATTTCCACCTTCAGCTACAGAGTGTCACATAACAGCACATAGTTTACATACAAAAGGCATTTGATGCCACCCGTGCTCTTCCCTCCATTCAACCCATAAACAAAATTCTACCTCACCACCTGCAATCTATAAACATGTCCAACACCAAGAGTGTTAGCAGTGAGTGTGGTGTGTGTGTGCGCGTGCATGCATGTGAGTGTGTACTTATGTGTATGTGTACAAGCATGTGTGCTTGTGTGTGTGCTATGTGTGTGTTCACGTGTGTGCACACATGTGTGTGTGCATGTGTGTGTGAATAAGACAAGTCACCTCCTTAATTTTCCAGGATGAATCAACAGACCCAACTTTGCCCCATTAACTAGCTTTAGATTCTAACTGAAGATAAATAATAATGCCCACAATTTCTCCCTACAACGGTCATGATGTATCCACCTGAAATGTAAGTGTATGCCTAAATTCCCATCGCATCACTCTTGGTATTCTGCCTATAATCAAATTACTGACTGGAACTGGAATGAGGTACACTAACTTCCTTCCTAAGCCTTCCCCTTTTCTCCTCTGCCCAAAATCATGAGCTATTTATAAAACCTCCAGTCTTCTCATTTGGTTCTACTTAGCTGAACTCACAAACTGTGCATGGTAAATTTCAGACCTATAATTTGTGGCTTTCTGTTTCCCAGGTTCCTCCCAAAAAGCCTGCATGTGACTGTTTCCCTAGTTAAATATTTACGCACATACTTGGGGTCCATAACATTTCATATTTGACAGGATTTAACATCACCTCTGTCTCTTTCTCATCTAATGACTCAAAAAAATGTGCCAACTAAACATTCTTTGAATTTATTTGTGCAAAAACATTGTCTCCACTCTCATTCTGAAGCATTTTCTATAAAAAGGAAAGAGAACTTGCTTCTCCTGGTCCCCCTTCTCCTCAGTTCCTATCCATTAGCTCCAGGCTTCTCTCTGGTCATCAGAGGGATTACTTCCCAAGCTTCACCATAGCATGCTCCAAGTCTTATTTGTATCAGTGTGTGAGGAGCACAAAGCCAGGCTGGGATACAAAGGGACAGAATAGCATATGTATATCTCAAACAGCCTCAAAAAGCAATAGCTGGCTTTGGGGAATGACACTTCAGGCTCAGCAAGGGTGAACTGGGCCACTCTCGATGCTGGTTGGCAAAGCAGTTGGCTTTGGGTCTGATCCACACTCCACAGGTAGCTCAGGCATGGACCCTCAAGAAAGAAAATTCTCTGCTTTTACAGGTCCTATCATCATTCCTTAGTCTCCAAAAGTTCAAATCAGAATGTAAATATTTGTCTTAACTCTCTCCTAATAGAAGAGGCTAATGGTGTTTTTGGTTCATGCAATTTCTTTTAGCACAAATAGGATATATAGTTTACACAGGGAAATATGCCTTTCACAACACTAATTCAGAATAAATTGGTTTGAGCTGACTTTCAGTTCTCTTGTTCTGAGTTTCAATATTCAAATCTGATTCCTCATCTTTATTCATATGTGGTTGTCTAAGCCATAACAAAAGGAAGTAAGAAAGAGTGAAAACTAGAAGCTGACCAAAATCTGTGTGCATCAAAGAAATGGAAATTCAAGAAATGAGTGTTTTCAATGGATTTTGAAACACATTTTTCCAATCTGTGTCTAATTTGAAAACCTAGCTATTTTCTTTCATGTTTGCTGTTTACCTTCCTTTTAGCCACTGCATAGCTCATTAGTCTCTGGAGAAGAGGGCACTAGAGAAAATAAAGAAGATAAGATAAAATTGGCCTCAACAGCCCTGAAGAAAAGCTTTGTCTTCAAGGATCCTTAGAAACTCAGCCACATGAAGGGGTTTGCAGCCCCATAGGAGGAACAACAATATCATCAACCAGACTCCCCAGAGCTCCCAGGGACTAAACACCAGCCAAAGAGTACACATAGAGGGACCCGTGTATCCAGCCACATATGTAGCAGAGGTTGGCCTTGTCAGACATCAATGGGAGGAGAGGCCCTTGGTCCTGAGAAAGCTTGATGGCCTAGTGTAGGGGAAGGCCAGGACAGGGAAGTGGGAGTAGGTGGGTTGGTGAGCAAGGGGGGTGGGGGGGTGGGATAAAGGGTTTTTGGAAGAGAAACCAGGAAAGGGGATAACATTTGAAATGTAAATAAAGGAAATACCTAATAAAACTATCAAAAAAATCAAAAAAGAAAAAAAAACCCTCAGCTACAATAAAGATTCTAATGCATCTGAGAACTGACACATTCTCTTAAGACTGTTAACTGTCACACTGACAGTAGATGCTCGGGTGCTTAGCTGGAGGACATCCTAATTTATGATGTAATGTGAAAAGTTCTTGTTGATGATGTCTCAGTAAGTCAGGTCTTAGGCTATACCGTATCTCTCAACCACAACTTAGGTACACAGATAAGTGATACTTGTAGACAATTGTTCTGACACCCTAAGTGTCTACATTGGCTTTAGAGTAAGGCATGGAATTGCACTTTGTGAATAAATAAAATCTATAGATGCTGCAAAGTATTTGTACTTGTAAATTATATATTGACACTCCAGGAAATTACTTAGGTGAATGTCCAAATTTCCTTCTTGGTCTTTGGAGAAATAGAATATGATGAGCATCGAGGCAGAGGGGTTGGTTCAGTCTAATTAAAGTGCTTAAGGACCTGGGCTCAGCTTCCTAAACCCATGGAAAACAAGTGGACATAGTGGCAGGTGCTTGTAATCCCAGCTTCAGGGGTCACTATCCATCCAATTTAGCCTGACTGAAGAGATGCAATATCTCAAACCATGGACCATAGCATGAGGAACAGTACCTGGCCTACACATACACACACACACACAGACACACACACATTCACATTCACAGGACCATGTACATACATATATAAAAACATAATGAACATCAAATACACTGAAGCAAGCTTACAAAAAAAATCTGGATCAGGAGGTAAAAGAAATAATCTTAAATTTTTAAAAATGCAGACAATAAGACCTTGATACCAAAACCTGACTCAGCACTATAAGAAGAAAAATAAACTATAAGTATTTATAATTCATATGGTTCAAAATTCTTGACAAACTATTGACAAATAGAATTCCGGAATACATAGAAAACATTATATTATGACTATGTAGAATGTATTTCATGCTTAACATTTTTTAAATAAATCACTGTAGTGACAAGTAAAAAAATGGAAGGAATCAACATGATTGGGTCATCAGCTATAAATGTTTACTTGCCAGAAATTCACAACACAGTCATGATTAATACCCAGCAAACAAAACATGTCCAGGCATGTAAGCAATAGGAAGAAATTTTGCCTTATAAAGACTCATATACCAAACAGGTTACAACTAACCTCACATGTATGGTAACTTGTTAAATACATACCTAGAATTGGAAACAAAACCAAGGCATCTTATTCCATTACTCCTCCTGTAAGTTTGCTAGAGATCTGAGCCAATGCAATAACGTAAGAAAAAGAAAAAGAATTAAAGAGAAGACTGTTCCTCAGGAAGAACTTTGACGTTGCTCTTAACACATTCAGAAAATTATAACACATCTATACAAAGCTCTCAGAAGTCATCTTTGGATTTGGAATGTCCTGAGATTTAAAAAGATACAAAATTGAAATTATATTTCTATATATAAGCAAAATTTTATTGAGGAAATAAACTTTAGGGGATTTTTTTCACCATTTTAAAAGCTAGCAAGGTAAGAAGGACACATGCTCCACTATGTTCATAGCAGCCTTATTTTTTTTTTTTTTTTTTTTTTTTTTTTTTTTGGTTTTTCGAGACAGGGTTTCTCTGTATAGCCCTGGCTGTCCTGGAACTCACTTTGTAGACCAGGCTGGCCTTGAACTCAGAAATCCGCCTGCCTCTGCCTCCCGAGTGCTGGGATTAAAGGCGTGCGCCACCACGCCCGGCTGCAGCCTTATTTATAATAGCCAGAAGCTGGAAAGAACCCAGATGCCCCTCAACAGAGGAATGGATACAGAAAATATGGTACATTTACACAATGGAGTACTACTCAGCTATTAAAAAGAATGAATTTATGAAATTCCTAGCCAAATGGATGGACCTGGAGGGCATCATCTTGAGTGAGGTAACACAATCACAAAGGAACTCACACAATATGTATTCACTGATAAGTGGATATTAGCCCAAAACTTAGGATACCCAAGATATAAGATACAATTTGATAAACACATGAAACTCAAGAAGAATGAGGTCCAAAGTGTGGACACTTTGCCCCTTCTTAGAATTGGGAACAAAACACCCATGGAAGGAGTTACAGAGACAAAGTTTGGAGCTGTGATGAAAGGATGGACCATCTAGAGACTGCCATATCCAGGGATCCATCCCATAATCAGCTTCCAAACGCTGACACCATTGCATACACTAGCAAGATTTTGCTGAAAGGACCCAGATATAGCTATCTCTTGTGAGACTATGCCGGGTCCTAGCAAACACAGAAGTGGATGCTCACAGTCAGCTATTGGATGGATCACAGGGCTCCCAATGGAGAAGCTAGAGAAAGTACCCAAGGAGTTAAAGGGATCTGCAACCCTATAGGGGGAACAACATTATGAACTAACCAGTACCCCGGAGCTCTTGTCTCTAGCTGCATATGTATCGAAAGATGGCCTAGTCGGCCATCACTGGAAAGAGAGGCCCATTGGACTTGCAAACTTTATATGCCCCAATACAGGGGAATGCCAGGGCCAAAAGAATGGGAATGGGTGGGTAGGGAAGTCGGGGGGGGGGGGAGTATGGGGGATTTTTGGGATAGCACTGGAAATGTAATTGAGGAAAATACATAATTAAAAAAAAATTGTGATAAAAAAAAAAGAATGAAAACAGAAAAAAAAAAAAAAGCTAGCAAGGCATATATACTGAAAAGCCCTGAATGCTGCTGAGGGAAGAACTAAAGAATAAAGGGATATGATTGTGTCTGTGGATCTGGTTTCTCACAAATAAATCCTCCCCAGATAGATCTATTTAATCTCTTCCCATTCACATATCATATTCATCATTTTCAGTAGAAATTGGCAAGGCAGTTCAGTTTTCAGGGAATTTCAACGAACCTGAGACAGAAAAATTCTGAAGACGGAAAAGAAAGTCAGGAGACTCCATTACTTTTTTTCTTGTTTTTAGGTTTATTTATTTTTAACCGGAGAGATTTCTCTGTGGTTAAGAGCATTCAGTGACTGTTCTTCCAGAGGCTTGGGTTCAATTCCCACCACCTACTTGATGGCTCACAACCATCTGTAACTTGAGTTCCCGAGAGTCCAACACCATCTTCTGACCTCTGTGCGCACCAGGCACATGTGTAGTGCACAGATATACATTGTAGGCAGAATGCCTACACATGTAAAAAAATTTTTTAAAAAGGGCATATGCCATCCAAAAATATTTATTTATTTTTATTTTGTGTGTATGAGATGTTGTTGGAGTTTTTATTATTATTATTATTATTTTATTTCTTTCATGTAAGGAATTGCAAACAGCTGTGAGCCTTCATGTCAGTGTTAGTAACTGAATCTGGTTCGCTGCAAGAGCAGCACATGTGCTTAACCTCTGACCTGCCTCTCCAGCCCCTCCTTAATTCTAGCTCATTAGAAGTTGACACCCCTGGAAAGCACAAATAAATGGAGAGAAAAGAAAGCTTAGAAGGAGCAGAGATTTAGGTATACAATCATTCTACAACACGAATGTTCCAAATGGCTCCTCTCAATGTTCTGTATTTAATTATGGTCCCTTAAAAGTTTGTACAAATAACAACAATTTCTCATAAGATAAACAACAATGGGGTCTGCTTTTCCTGGGTCCATTGAGCCTTGGAGCAGAGCACCTATCCACTACAACGAGGCAGGGAAGAAGGAGATCCTATAGTGGGCAAAGGAAAAAGAAACACTGTGTTTGCAGGTGACAAGGAGCATCTGAAAAATCCTGTGGTGCTTAGAAAAAAAGCTGGGGAACAAATACAAGTCAAGTCTTGGGATAGAAGACATGAAATCCTAGTTTTATTTCTATATTCTAGCAACGAACTATTGAAATTGGAATTATAAGATGCTTAGGCTATCATAGATGCAGAATATAGGGATAATTCTGATAAGAGATATGAAAGATCCTGACACTAAAACATAAAACACTTCTGAGATCTCTCAAGGACCAGGTAGCTGGAAACTCAACATTGTAAGCTGTCAGTTCCTTTCCAACTTGTTCTCTATTCAGTTCAACCTCCAATCAAAATTCCATCACCCTCTTTTATTATGCAGAGATTGGGAGTGTAATTCTAATAGGGTTATGAAATACCAAAGACTTAAAATACATAAAACAATTTTAAACAAGAACAATAGACTTGTACCAATGATTGAAGCTCCACCAGACAGTTCAGGTATTCAAAAGATCATGACGTGATATAAAGAGACAAATAGATCAACAGAATCTTGTCCAGAAATAAACATACATATTTGACCAGCTGATTTTTGACAGATAGAAGCATATCTCAGTATAAAATTTATATAAAATTTATTTTCAATAAAGAAAGAGGAGAAGGAGAAGAAGAAAAAGATGATGATGATGATTGTTGGAACACTTAGATATCTATAAACCACTTTTGAGCTATCTAAAATTAAACAAAACTGGGACCTAGAATATAGCTCAGTTGGTAGAGCACCTGCCTAAACGTCACAACACCTGTGTCAGTCTCTGCCCCTACACAATGCTGATGTAATGGTGCACAGCTGTTACCCCAGAACTGAAGCAGTGGAGGCAGGAGAACCAGAAGTTCAGGGCCATCCTTGAGTATATAGGAGTTCAAAGCTAGCCTGGGCTACATGAGACCCTGTCTCAACACGAACAAAAAGTAACAAAACAAAATTAACTTGCAATGGGTCATAAATTCAAATGTAAAATCTAAATCTGCAAAACTGACATAAAATACAGGACACTTTATCAAACTCGAGATCTTCAAAAAGTGGATATCAGGCAAAGAGTGTGGAATACCCTTGATAAAACTCACGGACCCCATGAAGCTCAAGAGGAAGGAAGACGGAAGAGTGGATGCTTCAGTCCTACTTACAAGGGAGAACAAAATAATCAACACAAGTAAAGGGTAGGAGGGGTTTGGGAGCAAGAGAAGAGGGGGCGGGAAAAAAGGGGAAGAATCCAGTATGGGAAGAGATGGAGGAGATGTACAGAGGGTCAGGAAACTGAACAGAGGTGTGTAGCAATGGGGAATGGGGAACTGGGGTTAGCAACCAGAAAGTCCCAGATGCCAGGAAAACAAGAGCCTCCCAGGACCCCACAGGGATGATGACATTAGCTAAAAATACCCCACAAAGGGGACGGTGAACCTGTAGATAACATATTCAGAGGTAAAGCATGCCCCCCCCCCACCCCCCGTTGAGGGATGGGGCCACCCATCTCCAAAATTTTAACCCAGAATTGCTCCTGTCTAAAGAAAATGCAAGGACAAAGAGTGGAACAGAGACTGAAGGAAAGGCCATCCGGAGACTGCCCCACCTGGAGATCCATCCCACGTGCAAACACCTAACGCAGACACTATTGCGGATGCCAAGAAGTGCTTGCTGACAGGGGCCTGATACAGCTGTCTTCTGAGAGGCTCTGCCAGATCCTGACTAAGACAGATGAGGATGCTCACAGCCAACCATTGGACTTAGTGCAAGGGACCCCAATGGGGAAGTTAGAGCAAGAACTGAAGGAGTTGAAGGGGTTTGCAACCCCATAGGAAGAACAACAATATCAACCAACCAGACCCCCCCCCTTCCAAAGCTCCCATGGACTAAACCACTAACCAAAGAGTACATAGGTGGTACCCATAGCTCCAGCTGGATATGTAGCAGAGGACTGGCTTAGCAGGCATCACTGGAAGGGGAGCCCCTTGGTTCAGTGGAGGCCTGATGACCCAGAATAGGGGAACACTAGGCTGCTGAAGGAGGAGTGGGTGGGAGAGTGGGAGAGCACCCTCATAGAGGCAGGTAGAGGGAGGAGATAGGGGGCTTATGGAGGGAAAACTGGGAAAGGAGATAACATTTGAAATGTAAATAAATAAAATAACCAATTAAAAAAAAGTGAAAAAGCAAAGAAAAGGGAAAAGGAAAAGAAAATGAGATGCTATATTTCAGGAGAAAACACTTGCAAAGCATTTAAGTGTGTGATAGCCAGGCTGCATAAGCATAGACTATACAGAACATGCAAAGATCTTTTAATATTGATAAGAAAATACATAAGCTACTTTCAGAAATGGCTGGAAGCCCTGTGAAATGAGTATCGGAAAAAACATTTAACATTATCCATCTGTGGTAAATAAATTAAAAATGGTGTTACCACCTACACCTTCTAGAATAATTAAAACCAAAATGATTGTGCGTACCAAGTACTGACAAAGACTTTCAGCTGTTCAAATTCTCACATACTAACTGCAGAAATCCAAAATGGTTTAATCACTTAGAAGAGTTTGGTTTCACAGTCTGTTAAAACCTGAAGTATCTTTGACAACCCAGCCAGTTCTCCAGATGTTTGTCCAGGAGAAACAGAAGGACATATGTATGTTCAGACTTGTTTACAAACACAGGCACTTTAGTTTTGCTAAGCAGAATTTGAAAATTAACTTAAGTATCCATAACTAAGTAAATAAAGGGATTATAGTTTACTCGACCCAATACTGACCAACTGTGTAAGTAAAATATTAAAAGTAAGGAGATATTGCTACAGGTGATCACACGGACAGACCTCAGAATTATGATGATAAATGAAATAGGCTCAACATAAAAGGGAACATTAAATCCTGGAAAATTCACACACAGCCACAGTAATAGAAAGCAGGCCAGGGCATTCCTGAGGGTGCCAAGGCAGAGGGATAAAAATGCATTTTCTAGAAAGCATGGCTGGTTGCACAGATATACACATACAGCAGAAATTATCAAATTGTTTGCCTTTAAAATGTGCCATTAATCTATTGTGACGACTCAGAAAACTGTTTGGATCTTATTTTAAACATCCTTTTGGATGGAATTTGCCTCCATAAATTTGAGAGACAGGAAAAAATTCCGGAAGGAGCTGAGCGAGGGGAAAATCTGAAAGGCAAAGTCACGGGGCTCAGTGGGACCTGACATGTCTGTCTCAGCTCTGGCCAGATGCCCAGATCTCATTTAAATGGAGGGTCATGGCAATATCTTGTTTATACGAACCGGTTTGAGCAGAGCAAGGCAGCCCAGTCCATCTCTGGCCAGGTACTCTCTTATATTATTTAATAATGCTCACTAAATCTGGGGTTGTATGGATCGGGGTGATGATTTGTAATTTACTCCAAAAAATGGCTCTTCTGCTCCCATACTGAAATTTGTAAAGAATACCTTAGATCTATGAAATGGCCCATTGTGAGATCTGCCTGTCGTCCTTGGTGAGCTGGCTCCCCAGATGCTTGGCCTCTATTAATCTGATTGCTTAATTTTTCATGATTTAGGTTTGGGAACTTGTTACATGTTTTGGAGAAGAGTTCATTAGCAGACATGTCTTTGGCAAGGATATATCCCAGACTGTGGTTTGTCTGCTCAGTTTCTGGCAGGATATACTTTTAGCGCCGTTTTGAGACTTATTGTGTCTTCAGTTTACCAAATGAAATATTACTAAAAACACTAACTCAATGCATGCACAGCCATTCAGATGATCAGTGCTATTCACAAGCATACAGAGAGAGAGAGAGAGAGAGAGAGAGAGAGAGAGAGAGAAATTTATTGCGTTCTTGAAAAATAATTAAGCTGAGCTGGAGAGATGCCTAGAGTGGTCATGTGCTTGCCTCGAAAGTCTAGAGGCATGAGTTCAAACCCCAGGACCCACACCAAAAATCATAATGCCAGGAAAGCACCAGTGGGTGGATCCCTGGGGCATTGGCCAGCCAGTCTTGCCAAACCTCAATTTCTAGGTTTTAGAGGGGAGAGACCTCTTCTTTAAAAGTAAGCTATGTTATTAAGGAATAACACCTGAGGTTGACCACAGACCTACAGACACATGTGCACGCACACACTGATTAATTTTGTTAACATTGTTCTTTGGGGAGTTATTTTTTTTCTATGTACCTACAGCATCCCCAAGATCACAGAGTAACAGAAAAGTATTAACGGTAAAAATAAAAGTAGGACATTTAGTGACTCACTCAATCTCAGTCATGCCCTACTTTAGCACTTCAGAATCACAGAACTTGGCCATTCTCCTTTGTGGAGATCGTTAGTTTGCCATTTTTTTGGTGAACATATAGAACTTCTGGGGATACTTTTAAATTATTCAACTGAAGATTTCAGAATGAAAAAGAAAAGGAAAGAGAAAGAAAGGGAGAGAGAGGGAGAGGAGAGGAGAGGAGAGGAGAGGAGAGGAGAGGAGAGGAGAGGAGAGGGGAGGGGAGGGGAGGGGAGGGGAGGGGAGGGGAGGGGAGGGGAGGGGAGGGGAGGGGAGGGGAGGGGAGGGGAGGGGAGGGGAGGGGAGGGGAGGGGAGGAGGAGGGGAGGAGGAGGGGAGGGGAGGAGGAGGGGAGGAGGAGGGGAGGAGGAGGGGAGGAGGAGGGGAGGAGGAGGGGAGGAGGAGGGGAGGAGGAGGGGAGGAGGAGGAGAGAGAAGGAGGGGAGAAGGAGGGGAGGAGGAGGGGAGGAGGAGGAGAGGAGGAGGAGAGAGGAGGAGGGGAGAAGGAGGGGAGGAGGAGGGGAGAGGAGGAGGAGAGGAGAGGAGGAGGAGAGGAGAGGAGAGGAGAGGAGAGGAGAGGAGAGGAGAGGAGAGGAGAGGAGAGGAGAGGAGAGGAGAGGAGAGAAGAGGAGAGAAGAGGAGAGAAGAGGAGAGAAGAGGAGAGAAGAGGAGAGAAGAGGAGAGAAGAGGAGGAGGAGGAAAGGAAAGGAAAGAAAAGGAAAGAGAAGAAAAGAATCTGTCCAGACTCAGGCAAAAATAAAACTGTCAAAAATCCTGCCTGTCAGGCCATTTTTCCTGCTACTCACTTGCTATGTGACCAACCCTATGCAGAACAGAAGGCTAAAGTTAGAGACCTGGGAATCACATGGCCTTTAATGTCCAATAACAGTTACTTCGGTGACTGAAGGGTCTCATACTGATAAGGAAAACCTGACTTGGCTGTGATCTCACAAGTTCTCCAAAGGTTCTACTGACCCTAAACTAAACAGGGGTCCTTGGGGGTCAGATATGTGGCCTTGATGGGCGTCCTTAGTTCCAAGGTGATTGTGCCACAGCAGGATCCCGCCTAGTCCATCATCCTTACTCACATCAGCTTTCTCACTGGCTGGGAACCCCAGAGGACAAGCACAGCCCTTTCCTGCTTCTCACTTGTAGCACGGCTTTTAGTTCCCTCGCGTCTTTGACAGAAGCTATGTTTTGCTGTACTGAATATGTCCAATAGTTCTTCTAGAAGAATGTGTTCTTCTCAAAATGGTAAAATTAAAAGGAAAGGAAGCTTAGAATAGAAATGTTTACATAATGCTTATTTCTACTAATCTGTTTTATCCAAATTGTCTGGGAATGATGGATTACCCTGTCCGCCAGTTTCTCTGGGTAGAAAACAGCGGCATGTACTTAAGACATACAACCTAGGGAGATCAAGTAAGAGACTCATGTCAATTGCTTAATTTATATCTGGTACATTTATTTTTATTCAGTAAATGTTACCAACTATATTTTTAACATTTCTTTTTATAGTTGAGAGGGGTTTTCTGAACAACACTTGAGATCTGAGTTCCAAAAGCGTTGGTGTCTATAGAGGAACAATAGAGAGAGAGAAACATTTCCACCCATGGTGGTGAGCTCACTTCCTCAATAATAGAGACTTCTCAGAGACAGGCTTTAAAAGACCAGAAACCAAAGGAAAAGATGACAGAGAGCTTTAAAAGGCTGTTCACAGAAAAGAACAACAAATGGCTTGTTAACATGTGAACACAGTCACTCCCAAGCACAAAAAAACAAAGAGCAAAATATCAATGAGGGCAATTTTTCATTTACTGGAAAGCAGTTCTCAAAATACAGTCATAAATGGTTACTATGTGAAAAAAATCAGAATAGTGCAGAAGAAAACAGATTAAGGGCATGCATATACACTCACAAGCATACATGCATGTATGTGCATTTCTATACACAGTCATGCTTTGGTATCCATGGTGGTTTGATTCTCAGACCTCCATGGGATACTAATATGCACTGCTACCAGAGTCTGCTGAGTAAAATGGTAGCATTTGCAGAGAATCTACACACATCTTCCTGTAAAGTTTAAATTCCCTCTAGATTGCCTCTCATGCCTAATCTGGTGGAAATGCATTGCAAAGCATTCTTATACTGTACTGTGTAGCAGATCATGACCTAGAAGAAGTCAAGGCATCTTCATCACAGGCATTTTTTTTTCTAAAAAAAAAATTTTTTTTCTCTCAAGGTTGGTTGAATCTCTGGATACAGAACTGCAGATACAGCACTGACAAGATGGCTTGGGAGGTCAAAGTTCTTGCTCCTTGAGCCTCATAACCTCACTTGGTCTCTGGAACTCAGGATGAAAGGAAAGAGCTGACCTCCACAAATGTATATCCTGTATACATATGTATGTATGCGGACAGATACGCATACAGAACCACTCAATGGTAAGTAAAACTTTAAGTAAAAATTTAAAAAGAATGATGGCTCTTCTTTGCCACATCTAACCTCTCCACCTAACCAAATCTCCCACACCCTTCTCCATCCAGGCCCTCTCTTTCCAATCTGTCCTATCCATATCAGACTTAGAAAAAAAGAAGTCCACACACTCAAATCTCATTGCAAAAGCATGAAACATTGCAACAATATGAGAAAAAAATCAATCCAGTATCTTCTCTCCAAAAAGGGCCAGCCAGTTCTGTAAAAGTGTTTGCCAATGAGAATTACCTAGACAAACCCCAGGACACAGAACTTAAAAGAACAGCCATAGTCAGGCGTAGTGCTGAAATCCTTGACTTTTAATCCCAACACTTACTCAAGAGGCAAGGAAGGCAATTCCATGAGTTCAAAGCCAGCCTGGTCTCCATAGTAAATTCCAGGAAAGCCAATGCTACAAAGTGAGACCCTGTCTCAAAGCAAATAAGCAAAAAACAAAAACAAACAACAAAACAGCAAAAACCTTTATCAAAGAATTCAAAGAGCTTAAAGCAGCTCAATGAAATCAAGAAGAAAGAGCGTTAGGGGAACAGCACCTGAGAAAGCACAGGCTGGTGAAAATGAAAAGCCATTCGGGACTTGAGAATGGAACTCAATAAGGAGATAAATCAAGTGGAAATGAAGGTGCCATTGAAAGACCCCAATAGCTCAACCAGCAAACTCGAAGGAAAGCTTTACAAATGGAATAAATTGTGCAGAAGATAGAACGTGAGAGCTTGAAGATAAAGCAGAGGATCTAGACCAAATAAGCAAGACACAGGGATGGAACATACACTTTCAAATGTGGGAGACGCTGAAAAGTCAAATCATAGGCATAGACGAGGGGAAAGCATCCCCATCAATGACATAGACCAGATCTTCAATGTGATCGTAGAAGAAAATTTCCCCAGACTAAGGAAAGACATATATAAGATATATAAGGTATAAGAAGCACAAAGAACACCAGATAGACAAGATCAGAATAGAAAATCCCCATGACGTGGAACTGCAGTGATTGCTGGGTAACTGGTTAACTATAGGATATTCAAAACACCAGTGCACCATGAGGGAAGAAGAAAAAACTGAAACTTCTCCAGGCAAAGAAGCATACATCCCAAAAAAGGAGAGTGGGAAACATTCCCAGACACCAGGCTATGCTCAGATTCCAACCTGAAGGGTGAGATGAAATAAAAATTGTCTTTCAAATATTAACCAAGGGCTTTTTGTTGTTGTTGTTGTTGTTTTGTTTTGTTTTGTTTCCTCCTATAAACAGGAGTAACTACTCACAAAGCATTTTCTATAACATAGATTGGTCACCAGCCAGTATTAACTTTGTGCCTAGAAAGGTCAAAGGCTTCCAGGGTCATGAAAAGTACAGATTTTCCAAAATCAGACTTTGACATGGTCTATGTTCAAATCATATCTCAGTCTTAAATATTTGCTCTCCTTCAGCAAACTCCCAGGCCCTTTCTAGCCCAGCCTGGGGCCTTGGTGCTGTGAAAAATTCATATGAGCTCCCTGCCAACCTGCAGCTTCCAACTGTAAAACTACAAAACATACCTCTGTTCCAAGGAAACACACGCTCAGACCTCCTGGGGAAGAAGCAAGAGAAAAGAGCCAGACTGATCTATCTAGCAAGGCAGGAAGAGCTTGAAACTCTGCAGTAATTCCCACCAGATTGCTTCCTCCTGAGGATAATCCTTGCTGCTGCTAGCACAATGACCAGAGCAAAATGGCAGAGAAAGTAAACAAAACCCAACGACACAAAAGAGACCCAATCCGTGCCACACCCCCACCCATCAGCCATGCATGGGAAGCGACATGCTTAGAACAGACCAGCAGGACCTAGGAAATTATAGCTTCTTTTTCAACTAAGACTCTGCCTACAGGAGTTGTATTGCAGGCCACGTGAAAGCGATCCAAACACTTTCTCCTGCAGAAGGCTTTGTTCAGCAGAAGCAGGTTCCGCTGTGGAATGGAGTCAGGCGGCAGGCGGTAGAGGTGGGGGGCGGGGGAAAGGCTTCCTAACTTCTGCTTCTCTCTTAACTCAACATCCGATTTCTAGTCTTTCCTGGGGCCGTGGAAATTGGAAGAGCTTGTTTATTCCTGAAGGCTGACTAAGCATTTCCACACCCTAAATGGCCAAAGGTGACAGAGGTGACAAAGAAATCCTTTGTCTGGCACTGAAAGTTGCCCTTACAAGGAACCCTGCCATGGCTTTCATTTAAAACACACTAGACAAACGCAACTGGAATAGTAGAAGCTGTGGCATTTTCTTATTTCTTTAAACAGCATCAGAGCTGCCGATCATTTTTTGATTATTTGAAAAAATGTAACCTTCTTTTGAAGGCCTCTGAAGGACAAATAGTTACCTGGCCATTTAAGCTTTAATATGTCAAGAGGCCAATATTGGTCATTATGTGTGATTGTGTGTTTCAAAGCCTCTTGATTAAAAAGTCTTGACAATCTTTGAGAACCTTCTCCTCTCCTCTGTCAAGCTGATCTAATTACAGGAATGTTCTGAAAAAGTTCCAATTAGCACGTCTCCTAATACTAAAGAAAATGCTCTCCCCACCAAATCGCACACAGATCCCTAAGTATAACCATAGAGTGCAAAGCCAACATGAATGCCTTTTGGGTCTGAGAGAACTTGTTACACTGTAGTAGAGGCTTAAGAGAACCGCACAGGGACAAGTGGCTTTGGTGTTACATGGGTATACCATAGGGTCAGGAAGATCTGCCACTAAACTCATATAGGACCTAGGACTGAGAGTGTAGCTCAGCCACAGAGTACTGTCTTAGTATGCATAAGGCCTTGAGCTGAACTTCCTAAAGTGTGTATGTGTTCATGCTTATACATGTATCTATGTGTGTGTGCATGCTTGTACATGCATGTGTGTGTGTGTGTGTGTGTGTGTGTGTGTGTGCATAAAAGTGTGTGCATGCTTGACAAGAATTAGGCAGTCAGGGTAACTGAAGTAGTCTTGGGTCAGAACCTCAAGCAAGCCAACTCATATACACTACAGAGCTCTCAGGTCAAACAGACCTCCATTTCAATTTTTACTCCAGAATCAAAATATTGGTGCTGGAGTCCACACTTTACTCTTTCTCCCAGATCTTTACTGAGATTCTCTGTTTCTGATGGAGAACTAAGTAACAACAATGATTCCTAGAGCTTTGTAATATTAGATAATGGATACAAAGCTTTCCACGATGACTCTAAGTATCCATCAGCCCTTAGAAATAACCACAGTATTGAATGTATCCATCTCTGGGCATGTGCCAATCTACATAGTCCATTGAAAGGCCACTTAGACTCCACTGTTTACCTTTCCTCTAGGCTTCACCTCAGTGGCTCTCACTGAGCCCAAAAGTTCCAGAAATTGTCTAGGACAGCTCACTGCCTAAGGACATTCATCCATGAACATGGATAGCTACGACCCAGGAATGTAGAAACAGTGTTATAAACTGCTGGGAACATATTCAGTTGAATCAATTTCTTAGACATAGTGGGAGATTCTGTTAAAGTTAAAAATTAATGTTTGCAACAGGAACATTGTATTTATTCACTCAGAGACCAGGTTCTCTTACCCACGCATGTGTGCTTGTGTGTGTGTGTGTGTGTGTGTGTGCATGTGTGTGTGTGTGTGTGTGTGTGTGTATACATGCATAGATACACAAATGTCATACATATAGAAAGAAAGAGAAAGAAAGGAAGGAGGGAGGAAGGGAGGGAGGGAGAGAGGAAGGGAGAAGAAAAGAAAATGGAGACACACATTCCGAGTCAGTTCACAAGAGGAGGTTCTGCTGTGTACAGCATCCAGAGCGATTGCAAGCACCATGGAAAATGGCCAAGCCCCACATCTAGGACCCTGCGAACACCAGGAACAACAACTGAAAAGCTAAGCCACTCACCAGGGCGTCCCAGGTGCTGGGTCTCACCTGCTTGGCCCCTTTATTCAGCCATGGTAACTCCGGCATCTCTTTCCCTGGGCCAGCTTCTTAGTTCAGAATAACCAGCGAATCTGCTGCCGCTCTCCAGACAAGGGATCTGCCCGTAACTTTGGCATGTTTGCTGGCTCACAAAAGAAACATACTACTGCTCTAGTGCCCAGTTCAAACCTTGCTCAACAAGTCCCCAGGACCTAGGCAAAGCCGCCCTGCTTGATTAATCAAGCTGAAAATTCAAATGCAAAATAATGTCAGAGGCTATACTCCAAAGCCAACCCCAGATCTACCCGGATAATGTTGGCCTTATTTACAAAGTAGTTCAAGTTCAGGTCCTTCTTTGGGACAAAGTGGCTGTCCAAGGACCTGACCCAAATGAGGCAATGTTCATTTACATGACTACAAAGAGATTGCAAGGTGATTTTGCCCGGTGTGTTTCAATGAGACATCTAACACATTCCCTGGGAAGTATTCTATAGGCTATATGCTCTCACTAAGTGTTAAATGCTTGTGGATGAACTTTTGCCATTTACAGGAAGATAATTAACTTCCATGCTCACTAAGAATGCCTGTCCTTTACCTCTTTGGTCAAGATATGTAGAGACCTTGGGGATTTATGACCCTACGTAGGACTAAAACGTAAAGTCTTTATAGCACATGTTTCAGGCTCCTTATGGATGGAAAGAACATAGTTGTCAAAAATGACCTGCACCCTGAGTGGATGAATAGAATGTTCCTTCCATAATCATTAATTTTCTACTTTAACAGACTCTCCCATCACGTCTAAGAAATTGATGCACTTACATATACTTCCAGCAGTGCATAAAAAATGTTGCAACATTTCCACTCTGAGCTATCCAAACAGAATAGTCACAAGGAGTCTAAAATGTATGGTTTCAAGTTTTCAAGCAGTTTTTTAGGGTGATTTTCAGGGTTTCCTCCTTAAAACACAACTTTATATGTCACTTACGTGTCTTTTAGGTGAATTGTGATATCTTGCATTGAACTACTGTATGTTTTAGCACAGTAAAGAATGTTGAGTTTTCCAGAGCATTTTGAGTTGATTCCCTCCTGAGAGGTCTGTATTTATTTATACCAAGACTCAATATTATCTACCTACATATATACCAAATCCATCCATCTACCCATATACCACCACTGCCATCATCTGCCTTGCTATAAAATACTCGCATATGTCAGGTGGCCATGACTCAACTTTAATCCCAGCACTAGGGAGGCAGAGGCAAGTGGATCTCTGAGTTCAAGGTCTACAGATCAAGTTTCAGGACAGCCAGAGCTGTTATACAGAAAAACCCTGCCTCAAAAAACAAAACAAAACAAGACAAACAAGCAAAAGAGTATATTTGCATATAAGTAGCTAAATGTTTCTGTTTCTTTCTGATGTTAGGTATCAGGGCATAAAACTAAGAAAGCCATTTCCTTCATCACAGAAAAATAATAATTCTATCCTGTTCAAATGTGAAAGAATCTATCGAGTCACAAATTTTCACTAACACTATTTCAAAACAGATTAGATGCTATTAATAACAAATCAAAGAAATTGAAGCTCAGCCTGATGGTATAGGCGTGCAATCCTAACTGGTCAAGGGGCTGAGGAGACAGATGGGTTACATATTAAGTTTTAGATCTGTCTGGACTGCTCAGTGAGTTCAAGGCCAATCTGGCAATTTAGTGAGACCCTGTCCCAAGACAAAGCAAAAGCAAAAACAGAGAGCTGGAAATGAAGCTTAGGGGAAAAGCATTTGCCTGACTGCAAGAGGGGAGAAAGAAGAGAGGAAGGAAAGAGGGGGAAGAGAGGAAGGGAGGGAATGGGAGGGAATGGGAGGGGATGGGAGGGAATGGGAGGGAATGGGAGGGGATGGGAGAGAAGGAGGGAGAGAAGAAGGAGAAGGCAGAGAGATGAAAAGACAAGGAAAAGGAGAGAGGAGAAGAGGAAGGAAGGAACCAAGGAAGAGAAGGAGGGAGGGAAAGAGGGAGGGAAGAGGGGGGATTCAAGAGGCAGAGCAAAACCTTGTTCTAGCTTTCAATAGATTAGATGAACTAGCTTTCTGCAGTAATGTTTTTCATTAAAACTCTATTGTTCTGCTAGTGATAAGCGCAGTAAAAGGAAGTAGGGTAATTTAAATTCTGCTGAAAGGGGGACTTAAGAGATTCTTTTGTTGCAGAGGAACTCAAGACTATGCTGAAGATCTTAGCTATGGAGGCTGTCACTAAAATCTCTATTAAGTGCCCAACTAAGTTAATGCCTCAGAGTAACCAACAGCTATAGAGAAAAACATGTATATGTATATAGATACATAGAGAGAGTGTGGGGGCAGGGAGCGAAATCGGGGGAGGGGGAGAGGGAGAGAGACAGAGACAGAGACAGAGACAGAGACAGAGACAGAGACAGAGACAGAGAGACAGAGAGAGGATCCAGCATGTATCAGTTGGGAAATCTCTGCTTAGATTAGAGCCTTAAGTTTTTTGTTTGGAGGCCCACAAGATGGCTCACAGAATGAAGGAGATTGCAGACAAGTTCTCTGACCATACACACAACGTAGTGGCATTTTCAGGTACACACACACATGCCCATGAGTTGTAAAAAAATTTTTTTTTTAATTTTTTAATTTGGAACCAAATGCTATCATAGTACATCATTTTTCAGTTCATAGTATTTGAAGGTACAACTTGAGAGAATAAACATTATTCCAAATAGAGACTAGTGTCCATGTCTAGCCAATGGCCCGGCACTCAGACATGCTCACCAGCAACCCGGTGTGGACCCCTCACTGAGGCTCTTTCCAGGTGGCTCTAGGTTGTGTCAAGTAGAAAATTAGAGCTAACCATAATTAATTAATTAATTAATTATTTTAATTAACCTTAACTATGAAGATCTACTCAATTTTGTCTGGCTTTCTTGAAAACCTCATCTGCATTCTTGTGACTTTAGGATGGGTTTATTTGGCTATATTTTGTCTATAACACTTTTCTCTCTAGGCCTATGTCCATTCAGGAGGTGAGCCTTCCATAAGGTTTGATCAGCCCTTTACCTCTTAGTTAGCCAACTATCTCATCATCAGGCTCTAAGACAAATACAGGAGATTCCCTTAAATGCCTACAGTTAAAATACTTCCTGGTTAAGTCCCTAATGACAGACTCCAGAGTGGCACAATGGCCCAATAAGATGACAGGAACAAAAAATAAGGCTTTTTTAGTTTGTGGATGTGTGTGTTTGTGTGTGTGCGTGTGTGCATGCATATGTGTATTGTGTGTGCATATCTGTGTGAGCTCGTGAGTGTGCAGTGCACTAAACCTGCGCAAGTGAGCACACGTGGAGGTCAGAGGTTGATGTCGGGTGTCTTCTTCTATCACTTTCTTTCCCCCCACCCCCACAGTGAGCCTCACATGGGCTGCTGAGACAGCATTTCAGATCTTGATTTTTTTATTAGATGTTTTCTTTATTTATATTGCAAATTTTATCCCCTTTCCTCATTTCCCCTCCAAACCCCCCATCCCATCCCACCCCCCCTCCCCTTGTTCACTAACCTACCCACTCCTGCTTCTTCTATCACTTTCTACTTTGTTTTTCTGTGACAGGGTCTCTCACTGAACCTGAAGTTCACTGAACAGGGAGGCCCCAGGATCTGCCTGACTCTGCCACCTAGCACAGGAGCTACAGGCTCACACTCCCTTACCTGACTTTGACATGGGTTCTAGGGGTCTGAGTTCAGGTCTCCATGGTTGTACAGCAGGGACATTATCCACTGAGCCATCTCCCCAGGCAGACAAGATCTTATTAGCAAAAATGTATTGCCTCTTCCAAAATAAGCTTTTATATTCTCCTCAGTTATCCTGAGATGATGAACATTTGCCAATATTCCCTATAACAAATGAATCATTATTTATGTTTGAAACTAAATGTAACCTAGAACTATAAAGCATTGAGCTAACTAACTATTGAACTTGCTAGAAAGCCATTCACTGCAGTCATTCAGAGAAAATAACTGATTTTCCTATGAGTCTAGGAATTAATCAACCAAGACAGCCCCAGGTGGAGTCTGGCTTGGTAGTTCTCCTTTGAGAGAACACACACCATTCTGTGCCAGCCCTAATGTCTGAGGGGATCCCCCACAAAAGCTAAACACCATAACTCAGAGTCCTTTCTGAGATTGCAGTGACCCATGAACACAGCATTCCTGAATGCTGTTCGTGTTTTATCTTTAGCAGAAGACTCAAAAAAAGAGCTAAGATCTTGTTCCTTTATTTTCATGTGTCACCTATTTTAATTTTAGGTTACTATGGCAAGTATGTTTCACTAATAAAAAGTTTTGAAAATAAAATATACAAAAACAGAATAACCAGCAGCTATAAGCCCATTCTTCATATAGTTCCGCATATTCCGCCTCAACCTTTCTTCTCAGTAGCATTTTTGTGTCATTAAAAAAGTCCTGCTCCTGTTTTGTTGACAGCATCATATCATAAGAATATTCCAAAAATGTCATTTTACTGGTGGTATTCCTTCATTTGGACAAACAACTGACTTTTAACTATAATGTTTGTGTTTAATAAACATCTGTCTTGGTCTACTCCCCCTACCAAAGAAATACATTCTATGCTTATAAGCTACATGGTCATAGAGGCTGAGAAGTTCAAAGTCAAGACACAAGCCATCAGGCTCTGTATATGATGAGGGCTGAGTCTCTATAGATAGGGCCATGTTTCCTTGAATGGAGGAAAGGAACAACGGTTTGTCCCACAACCCTAGATCCCACCTCTTTGTCACAAGAGGTCCCATGTGGGGACTGAGTATTGATAAAGGCTTCACAGACATACGTTCCGACCACAGCAATGACTCTTTAAAAGACACAACCCCATCTTAGGAAACTTAGAAAACAGGAGAAAGCACAAAGGAGGGAAGGTGGCTAACTTTCTAGGTATGGGTGTGGTGGCTTGAAAACGGAAGAAAATACCCAACGGCCTGCTGTTTGGAGAAGCCCCATGGCACGGATAGGCACTCTGTCATCCCTTTCCTAATTCTAACACAACTAAAAAAGATCAGCAGTCCATGGTTCATAGAGATGGTGGTAGACACAAATTATGAGCAGATATGCCTGCCTCCAAACTACGTCTCTGTGGCTGTATCATGACATCATCACCTTCATCACTGTCACTTCCAACAACTTGCCCACAGTTTCCACTGATACCACCACATCATCTCTACCACCACCACTATTACCAGCCACCTCCTCCGGCACTGATACCCCAAGATCTCTATATCACTCCATTACGTCTACTGTCTACCTTCCATCACTTCTACTACGAAAATCTCTGTCACTTCTCCCATTTCCACCTGCTCTGTTACTCTGCTATCATCTCCTCCATCTCCACTATCATCTGTTACCTTCCACTCATCCCTGCCATCCCTAGTATCACTGCTATTACCTGTACGTGTGTAGTCTATGTAATAATTGTCTAGGTGTGATCCTTGGTGTCTAGGATGTCACATCATCCATCCAGAAACCCTCTCTACTATCACCTGTAGTAAAAATTTGGGTTTCTTTTAAAATGCAGCTATAGTACATGAATACATTTTTGTTTTAACCCAGGTGTGGGACACAGGGCTGCTTCAGAGCATCCACATCTGCTATGGGATACAGGGCTGCTTCAGAGCATCCACAGCCGCTGACTATGACTGCCTTGTGCTCTAGGAAGGGCGTGACTTTGCCAGCTGCAGAGAGTTTGTGTTTGAAGTTCTGGAGATTCTTGAGAGGGTATAAATTTGATAGCCTGAGAGGGTTTATGGCAGCTGCTGCCCCCACTGCTTCTGGCTCCTGTTCCTGCTGCGTTTGCTCTTGTTGGATTACTGGTTTTCTGTTTTGCTAGAATGCTGGATGGAGATTGGATTTGGCCCAAGGAACCTGATGGCCCTAGTCAGCAGGAAGTAGTCTAAAGAGGTCTAGGTTCCCTTTCCCCTGTAACCTTCTTTGTCTCCTACCTAGTGTTGGGTTGAAAGGGAGTTGGATGGAATAAAGGTTGGAAGGGTGGTAGACAATAGACACCAATAATGTACCCCAAGAAGTACATTGACAATCATCATCATCATTTCTACTCCACCTCTGCATCATCTCCTTCCCCTCTTCTGTCACCTCCACTGTCTGTAGTGTTCCTTCCCCTCTGCCATTTCCACCACCATAATATCACTCCCACTTTTCTGACATTTTTATATTCATGTCTCTATACATTCTTTCTTCTCCTCACACTTTCAGACCCGCCACTGCTTCAACCTAACCCTCTCTAAATGTTACTTTCTCAGCTGCCTGGGTACCAGAAACAATGAATACTTGTCTTAGTCGGGGTTTGTATTCCTGCACAACACATCATGACCAAGAAGCAAGTTGGGGAGGAAATGGTTTATTCAGCTTACACAAAACCAACTAGTACAACACCTTTGCATGCCCTTTATGAACAACTTTAATAATCATTTATTCATCCAATAAATATCACTAAGGGCATATGTTGTGGAAGTCACTCTTCTTGACCCTAAAAGTATAGCTATCCCCCAGTTTGCAAACCTTACTTTTCAGAATCGTCTTCACACATAAACGCCCATTATTTAAATGTCATACCCACTAACAACTTGTCAGCCTGTGCTTCAGCTGCTAGTTCACACTGCCCAGCCTCCAAGCTGGACAGAAAGCAGAAGTGATCTGCTCAAGAAGGCTACACAAGTCAAAAGGAAAGTCTCAAGCAATAGCCATGAAGTAATTTCTTATCTCTTGTTGCCACAGCAAGTTACCGCAGGAAGGAACTTCCTATTTCCATGTTCTAGCAATATGCATTGGCTGAATGCAATTTGCTTGAAATGGTCACACATGGCCTTCTCCAGAAAAGGCACCTGACATATAAGTATAGTAGATAAAAGTAATAAAGGGTAGATTAAGCAATATGCATACCAGTAAAATGTTACCTCCCCACTTGTATGATATGAGCCAAAAAGAAAAACCGTTCTGCCTCTACTTCCCATGTAGCACAAGTCAGCGCATAGGAGCCAGGTTCTATCTATTACTGTACTATGCCCAGGACTGGACTGGGAATATGTGGGCCCCTGAAGTCTAATAAAGTCTACTAATGCAGTCAAAGATGCCTTATAAATCTGCCTCTTATAATGTAATTTTAATGTTTTTACATAAAGGAAATCTTAGCACTTCACTTGCCTTCCGTGAAAGCCCCTACATCAACAATACCCAGCTCTTGCTCTCAAACCAGAGATGTTCTGTCTAGCCGGTGCCCCCAGCTGCCTGCACACAAAAGGGGAATTCTCCACAAAGAACACACCTTCTCTATTGTGGGGGAGAGGGAAGGATTCCCCCTCAGAATTTCTCCCCCAAATGAAACTTTCAGGACTCAAACACTGAAGTAAGCACTTCTAAATCAAACCACGGGCTGCAACCCAAAGCAACTCTCAATGCAGCCCTCAGGTAACAAGACGAGAACACACAGCAGATGTTCACCTCTCAACTTCACAGCTCTGGTGGAATCACAGGCCTGCGGCATGGTGCCTCAGAGCCTTCTGCTTCCGAAAAGCTGAGCCAACTTCACATCCCAAGAGCCCTATTACAGACCTGGCTGTTCTAAAGACACAGAGTACCTTCATATCACCCAGCAATTGCTTCGACACCAAAGTGTGGCTTTACTTACATGCAATAGAAAGAGAGCCCATCCAAGAGCTGTTTCTGGATCCCTGACCTCACAAAGCCCATGCTAATCTAAGGCCAAGTCTGAAGATGCCACTCCAAGCATCCGTGGATCTGGAGGCTCAGCCCACACAAGACTACTATTAGAGGCTAACTAGAGAAGAAAGCGATTTCAAAAGAAGGGGAAGTGTCGTCTCTACTTCCTCAATTCTGTTCATCTTCTTTCTTGCTATTCTTGAGCCCTCCAGGACATAGCACATCAAAGCAGTCATGGCCCATCTGTCTGACTTCGTTTATCACAGAATACACGTGGATGAAGCCCTCCCTGGCTTAACTTTCCTGGTTGAGAGGTGATTCATGGGCACGAGGGTGTCAGTATGGGCAAAGCTTCTCTTGCCATGTTAGTTAAGGGCAGGAGAATGGCTCAGCAGTTAAGCTCTTCCAGAGGATAGAAGCTTGATTTCCAGCACCCACATCACATGATACACAGTCACCTGTAACTCCAGCTTCAGGTGGATCTGACCCCAGGCTGGGTTCAGACATCAGATCTGATCATCTTTAGATTCAAACCTTTCTATATCTCTATGTCCTCTCTCCCCACAATTTGATGTACTAAAGAGGAAAATACAGATGAACTTGCTAAAAGTTCTTTCTAAGCATCGAGTTTTGGGCTGGGGAAACAGCTATGTCACTGAAGTATCCATCATGCAAGCATGAGGACTGGAGTTTGCATCTTCAACACCCATGTAGAAAGCCAAGCACAGCAACACCCAAGCAGTGTGGAGAAGCATGGAGACAAGTAGACTCCTAGATAACCAATCTAACTATTGGTAAGTACCAGGTCCAATAAAAAACTATGTCTCAAAAACAATAATAAAGTGGATAATGATAGAGAAAGGCACCCATTGTTACCCTCTGGTTTCCATACCACCCTCATAATGATTTCTCTGTACCACTGTGCTAGGGACAAAGCCTGTAGCCTATGAACATTTTGAATGATATCCACAAACCATATCCAAGCTATCATGTATCCTTCACGGCTTAATAGATCACTTGTAAAACTTAACAGCTTCATCCAACAAATATCACGTAAACTGTAGTATCTGTGATGAGGAATCTAAGTCTAGTTTCACCAGGTTCTCTAGCTAAAGATGTTTAACCAGGCTTCAATTAGGATGTCAGGAGAAGTAACTATCTCAAGGCTTCAGGGTAAAAGTAACTTCTAACAAGATGGCTCATGGGGTTGTTGGCAGAGTTCAGTTTCTCATGATCTATGGAATTGGGGGCCCTCAACTCAATAACTATTGCCTTCAAACCAACCTCAGTTCCTTCTCACATAGCCCTCTCCTTTAGACAGCCTGTAACATGGCAACTGACGACATCAGAGTGACCAGTGGAGAAGTCACCTCTGCAATCCAATACCAGAAGCTACATTTCTAATACGGTATGGATTACAAATGAGCTACTTGGTCCAACTGGCCTCACTGGAAAGCTGGAGATTACAAAAGGGAAACTCCAGAAGGGAATAATTAAGGGGTCTATCACAGAAGGCTTCCTGCCATAGTACAAAAAACCTTCATCCAAAGTCAAGCTGTATATATCGAGCTAAGAAAGAATCATACAGTAGGGAGATCGTAAACACATCCGCAGTGTAGAAAGAAAGTCTGAGCTTTCCACAGGCACCATGAAGCAAGCACTACAAGCCAATGTTGCCAAATCATAGACCTGAAAACTTGGCAGTCCTCACCAATTCATCTCTAAGAAACAAGTCAGCATGCAGGCTGGAAGGTGGCTACAAGGTCTTGAAAATTCAGTAAAAAGAATCATTCCCCACCTAATCACAACAAATGTGATGTGTCCTTCATCAGGGTCAAGCAATCACCTTGACAGTCCATCATATCAGGATCAGAATTTCTGTCTCCCAGAGTTCCTCCTTACAGAACTCAATGAATGAGCTCCGTCTTTTAGAGAACAGGAAAAGGCTCACTGCCTGTGGTTCCGATCAAGCCCACACATCGCAAAATCACACCACGCCATCTTCCTTTGTACCAGGACAGATAGAAGCTCTGTTCCAAAGCTCTGCTTTTCTGACCTACAGAAACCTGGTGGCCAAAAAGGAAAGATCATTTTAGATTGGAAGTGAACAATTCAAACGAATTTCAATCGGGATTCCAGGGTGTCCTGGAAACAGCTGAGAGTCTAGACAGAAGTTGGTATTTATTACTTAGTGACAAATGGTATAGGCAGCACTTTCCAAAGGAAACTCAAAATCCTTTAATTCTTCCTTTTTCCAGACGTTTTTAAACATACAGCTCAAACATAACCTAGAAGCCAATATGTTCCATACCTCATGATCAAAATGTCTATAAAAGTTGTGTCAAATATGATGTTTTGAAAGAACAGAGGGGGAAAAAAAGAACACATTTTTAATGAAGCCATTGGTAAAAATCCTGAAGAGCTGATGGTAACTTGAAAATCTACTTTGGTAGGTTGGTTTTACAAGATAGTCACATGGCTTGAATATATCACCTCAATCCATCTGTGGGAACCTAATGTCACTGTGATGATATTTGGAAGTAGTCTTGGGAAAAAAGATTAGACCATGAGTGTGGTGGTTTGAGTATGCTTTGCCATGGGAAGTGGCACTATTAGGAGGTGTGACCTTATTGGAGGAAGTGAGTCTGTGTGGGGGTGGGCCTTGAGGCTCCTAGGCTCAAGCTTCATCCAATACAGAAGAGAGAGTCTTCTGGCAGCCTTTGGATCAAGATGTAGAACCTTCAGCTTCTTCTCCAGCACCATGTCTGCCTGCATGCTGTGTACCGCTATGATGATAATGGACTAAACCTCTAACACTGGAAGCCAGCCCCAATGAAATGTTGTCCTCTATAAAAGTTGCTGTGGTCATGTTTTAAGACTTGCCTTGGTCATGGTGTCTCTCCATAGCAATTAAGACACCGAACATTTTGACCAGAAGCAAATCTCTTAGTTTTGCAGTAAGTACATTTCTATTTCCAGAAGGCACTTCCTCAGCTCCTCCCTGTGTGGGGTCATCCTCTAGTCCCCTGCTTTTGCATAGCATTAAAAATAGCAGGGGCTAATTCCACAGCTTGTTTTCCACCATCAGCAGAGATGTTCACAAAGGCTTTGTTATTTGTATTTATGTAACCAGGAGTAAAGTCACATAAATGCTTAGAGCAAACCACTTGACGTCAAGTTCAAGGTGGTGGCGTAAGTACAGATTCATTTTGCTCTCTCACTCCTACAACGGCTTCATTTAAGGAAGAGGAAGCACACTAAAAGGTGTAAGTTCTCAAAAACAAACAAAACCAGAAGAGGAGCATCAGAGCTTGAGAGATGTCAACCAACGTAAGGTAAAAAAAGCTGGTGGCGGAGAGAGAACAGATGAGCACAGGCAGGGTACCACAACATTCCAAGAGCAAGCAGGATAGTGTGATGGGGAACGGTATGTCCGTGATGCTCTCAAATAGAGAAAAATAGCCTCATAGAAACAAGGAACGGGGGGTGGGGCATGGAATTCTCCTAAGCAGCACTGAGGGCAGAAAGACAAGCAGGAGAAACCTTCAAAGTTCCAAAGGAATCTAAAGTTCTCCTTAGACTTTTGTATCCTTTTATTCTACAAATCCTTTTGACCTGCAAATACAATGGGAAACGTCTCCTCTTAGGCTTGGACCAAGCTGCAGTTCCAAGACCAGAAACAAAAATGTAATGAGTACAGTAAAAGAAGCGGTGAGGGAATAACGATAAAATAATAATGCAAAGTTGGAAATACATAAAGTCTAGAGGGCGGCTGAAATTGGATGGATAACCTGAAAAATATTCACAAAGCTTATGACAGGTGAATGATAACCTAAAGGAAGTGAAGGAGACCATGAGCCCTGTGGATAGCTGAGGGGAGAGCCGGGGTGCAGTCAGAGAGATCCAGAAATACAAACATCCTACTGCTCCAGAGCTGACGGAGGCCGAGAAAACAGCAAGGAGAATATGGAACAACAAGACTGAAGAAGGGGGCAGGAGAAGTAGGAAAGGGGAGATGCAACCATAGTGATGGCTCAGCTCTCTGAGGGTCACAATGACAACCGGGTTATTTGTTTTACACCATGACCGACAAACCAAGAGCTGGCTCACCTTTTCCATAGTAGATGAGACAGTAAATATTATATGGGTCAGACAGTATCTGTGAGCTGTCCAACTCTGCTGTTTATAGTATGAAAATAGCCACAGGCAATGCGCTAACAGACAAAGACAGCAGTGTTCCAAGCAAAGTTTGATAGACACTGGATTTTGAACAGCATATAATTTTCAGGTGTCACAAAATGTTCTTCTCCATCTTTGCGTATTTCAAAGTACAGAAAATAGGAGTGTGGATACACTCGACACCAAATGGGATGACTGCGTAATGCACACACACACACCTCAGAAATCATCACAGAAGTTGGCCGAGATCTTTTAAGAGCCAGAGATTGAAGGCTGAGGAACTGCGGAGCATCACAGGGCTGTAGCAAACGCGATCCCACAACAGCTGTGACTGCATGCACAAGATCTGCACGAGACTGAGTCGGTCAAAATCCCAGCATGCATAGGGGAGGAGCTCTTAAAGCCCAACCCTTAACGTTCAGAAGTTGAGTTCATTTTCATCAGGGATATGCCCCCCGTAGGTTTTCTATGCTCCGCTAGATGGCGCTATATCCAAGAACTATATGCAGGCAGCACTAAAGAAGTTGGAAGAGAGACTAGGAGAAATAAAGAAGGAGCTGTGGAGAGTGTGGAGTGGTGATAATTGGATACAGTGTATTCATACTTGAGGCTCTCAAGGAATAGGCAAAAATATACTTGCTTATAAAATGTTAAAACCAGGCTGAAGAGATGGCTCAGTGGTTAAGAACATTGACTGCCCTTCTGGAGGTGCGGAGTTCAATTCCCAGCAACCACATGGTGACTCACAACCATCTTTAATGGATCGGTTGCCCTCTTCTGGTGGGCATCTTTAAAAAAAATGTTAAAATCTGTTCTAACTTACAAACAGCAAACCACTAGCCTATGGATATAGTGGCCAACCCACGAACCGAACCATAAAAGAAGCACGGAAGAAGACCATGACTGTTATCAGATACATGAGTCAGAGAAATGAGTGCCTACATGTCCTTTTGTAGGAGGTTACTTTATAGTAAAAGTCTACTAAAACAAAGGCATAGCCAAAATTATGGAAGAGGCAGAACCCAGGGGGAAGAAAGCCCTCACTCACCCAAGAAGTGAGGAGAAGTGAGCGTGAGCAACGACAAGCACCAAACCAAGAGACTGGAGAACAAGAGAAAGCTCTAAAGGTAAGGTGTCCTGCGTAAAAATGAATCTCAGTCTGCCCCTAGCTTTGAAATTATTAAGCAAACTAAAAAAGGGCAATAAAGTCAAGGCTGGAATAATAGACTAGATTCCAACTCAAGGGTGACAAAGTTTGTATCCAGATTCTGCCAGAGAGAGAACACGTCCCTCAACTCAGGCGGTTCCAATGGAAATCAGTGAGGAATCTGGGAGATGGCAAAAGGTATCTGAGTTGCTAACTTCCAATGTGAAGTGCAAGATGCAAAAGCTTGCATACACTGTTAAATGATGTTGCCCCGTAACTTACAGACACAGAAATGGAGAACCAGTCACAGTGGAATTTAGCTATACAGGAAACAAGGGCATTCTCAAGCTCTTCTCTCACCCCTTATTTGTCTCATCTTCTTGAAGCGGACAGGCATGCTTTCACAACAGGAAAGCATGCCCCAGGACTCAGTAATCCGAAGCTTTCTCCACCAGACATAATGAAGAGGCTGCAGAAGAGACTTCTGCTCTCCTAGTATCTTCTGCACTAGTTACTTTTCATGTCACTAGGCACAAGATACCAGAGCGAGAGATGGAGAGAGAGAGGGAGGGAGGGAGAGAGAGAGAGAGAGAAAGAGAAAGGATTTAGTGTGGCTCCTGGTCTCCATGGTAACAGTCCATCATGGAGGGGAGTGAATGGCTGAGCAACTCAGGTCCTGTTAAAGGGGGGTTGTGCAGTGCAGGCTGTTCATGTCACAGCAAACTAGCAAGCAGAGAGAGACTCGAGGTAGGAGCCAGGTATAACCAGCAAAAACCCACTTCCACTGATCTATTTCTGCCTGCCCGGCCCTACTTCCCTAGGATTCTACAGCCTCCCCTAGATATAACAGTCAGCTAGGAACAAATCAATCCCATGGGAAATAGTTCAAATTCAACCCAATAAACTCCCCATTTAGAGCACTGCCAAATCCCCATTGTCTCAGTAACAGGAATCTTTCTATTTCCAAGATATAGAAAACCCAATCCTTCAGCCTCAGCTGCTCCCTTCAGCCTCAGCTGCTCCCACTATCTTATTTACCAGTGTCCTCTACATGTCTCTAGGCAAATATTTGTGCTGTTGAATTATTTAAACGGAGTGTGTGTCATGCATTCGTCTGGGTCCTTAGAAGTTCTCCATGCTTGCTCCAATGCTCTGCTGACACCACACTGAAATTCTCAGTCATTAATGAACAAGTGTCCAGCATGTACACTTCAACAAGGTCCATGCAGCAGATTACACAGCTAGCCTGCTTTAAGTTCAGCTTCCTAACTGGACTGGAAGCTCTCTCTCTCTCTCTCTCTCTCTCTCTCTCTCTCTCTCTCTCTCTCTCTCTCTCTCTCTCTTTCTCTCTCTTTCTGAAAGCAAGGATGAATCATTTCTTACATTTGTACTTTTGTGGACTCACCTAGGACCCTTAGTAAATGATGGCTTGCCTAACTGATACATACACATATTTTACTTATGAGGGTTATAATTTGGCACTGTGGGATCCTAAAATGTAAAAGCTATGATTTGTAGCCTGCCTGGGGCCACTTTAATAGCATCTATAAAGCATCTTGACTCTCTTCGATGCCTGAAATTCCATAATTACAGTTTAATTCCTTTATTTATTTATTGTTACTGTATTTCCTTCTCTGGTACCGCTAAACCTTCTGGGAAAGGTGAACCATTAAGCTTTGGTACTAAACTTTAATGAACATGAATTTGTCAAATCTATTTGGTACAGTCAGAACCAACCCCTTTCCAAAAGCAAGCAAAAATTGTTCCAAGATGACCCTGAACACACAACACACAGTAATGTCATTATTCTAGAAAATATTGCTAAGACATATGTTATCAATAAATCCAGCAGCGTTCAGAGCCTTGGGTCATTTAAGTCAAAATAGCAGTCTGTGTGAAAATATATCAATTCTTAGGCTTTAATGGATGGAAAATACATATTATCTCCAATACATCTAGCACTGTTCTAACACATGCCCGAAGCACTGCTTGACATTTTTACTAATCAACTCTAAACCCCTTTATCTGCTTCATCCTCCTATGCTTTTCTGCTTTTGTACAATGTTTAGAACTTAGGGGCTGATACTAGAAAGAAGAGAGGTACAGATTCATCAGACCTGAGGACCAGGAAGTAATCCCAGGACTCAGAAATGGGAAAATCAGGTCAACTTTATTCCCTGGCTGAGTAGCAAGTTCAAGGCCAGGCTAGGCTACATGAGATCCCATCTTAAGAAAAGAAAGAAAGGCTAGGCAGTGGTGGTGCACACCTTTAATCCCAGCACGTGGGAGGCTGAGGCAGGCGGATTGCTGAGTTCGAGGCCAGCCTGGTCTACAGAGTGAGTTCTAGAACATCTAGGGCTATACAGAGAAACCCTGTCTCGGAAAAAAAAAAAAAAAAAAAAAAGGAAGGAAGGAAGAGAGAAAGGAAAAAGAAAAGAGAGAGAGAAAGGAAAAAGAAAAGAGAGAGAGAAAGGAAGAAAGAGAGAAAGCAAACAGAAAGAATGCTTGTTGAGTGGAGAGCTATTTTAAGAGATGTGCATATTATTTCTTGCTCACAGGGACCATTTGAAGCAGGAGCTCCTATCTCCTCCACTTCAGGGATGAAAAAAAGGAAATACGGAGAAACCAAGAAATTTGTCAAGGGCCCTGTGGTTTGCAAATACCAGAGAATACGGACATGAGGCATTCAAAGGGGTGACAGGCCCTTGATGAAAAACCATTCTGGTTGGATGTACTCGCTCAGCATTCTGCCATTTTAATGCAAAAAAAGAAAAATGTCTTGAGAGAAGTAAGATCCTCTGAAACAGACTTTCTTTCCATGTCCTCCTTGCTTCTTTCTTTTCTTCCCTTTTTATTTTTTTCCTAATTTTTAAAACCCTAAACCACAACCTGTATGTAATGTAGGGCACATATAGCCATGAAATGTTACATAAATTAAGTAAAATTTCCAAAATTAAACAGCAGACCCCTAAGAGTTGTTTTTCTTCCAATTGCCTGCCCTGTTTGCCACCTCAGGCACACACTTGATTAGAAAGCTCAAAGGCTCTGTTCTGATCCCTTCTGGGACGTCTGATTTGCCTATTTGTCTCACCTAATGGGTTATTTTAGGAACCTAATATACTTCTGTTCCTAAAAATTCCAAGGCTTAAAATAGTCGTTCTCTGTTCCCATAAGTGAGACAGCAATTAGGACCATGTGAGCCAATATTGCCTTCTTAAGAAAACAAAATAAAGATTTATTTTTATTCCAGTGTATATTCGAGTATATACCACATATATGTGATATGCAGGTGCCTACGGAAGCCAGAAGACCATGGCAAATACCCTGGAGCTGGAGTTGTAGGCAATTGTGAGTTGTCCGACATGCATGTTGGGAATGGAACTCAGGTCCCCTGGAAGAGCAGCAAGTGCTCTTAGCCACTGAGTCATCCAACCCCCAAGACTCTCTCTTAACTGCACTCACCTGTGTAAGAAATCACAGAGAACACAGAAGACTGTTAAGGACTTCCTATCCCATCTCAATACCAAACCTTCCGCAGTAATGATGGAGACACCATACCCAGCCAGGAAGCAGCATCCTAGCTGTTTTTACCTCCGTTGGCTTTTAGAACAAAATGGAGCCAAGACTCCATAGATGTAGCCAGAGCTCAACCAAGACAAGTGAGCCCCAGTCAGGCGTGACCTTGTAAGTGATTCAGGCCTTTGCAGAGTAGGGGTCTGATCGCTTACGCACACAGATTTCCACCCAAGTACTCTTTCCATACTCTCTTGGGTTCTCTGCCGTTATCAAAAGCAACTTGGGGAGTAAAGGCTTATTTCATTATTCCATACTGAGGGAAGTCAGGGCAGGAACCCCCAGAGGCAGGACCTAAAGCAGAGACCATGAAGGAACACATTGCCTTCCAGCTTGCTCCCCATGACTGACTTGTCCAGCTTGTTTTCCTATACAACTCCGGACTACCTGCCCAAAGGTAGCACCACCCCAAAGGGCTGGGCCCTCCCATATCAATCATTAAACAAGAAAATGTCCTTGCCTATAGGAAGCCTGTCAGAAATATTCTCTCAACTGAAGTTCCTCTTCCCAAAGAACTCTAGCTTGTGTCAAGCTGCCAAAAAACAAAAACCAAAGAAACCAGGGCACAAATGCACAAGACAGTTCTGATCCTCTGCTCTCGGGATAGATAGTCTCAGTGGTGCTCCTTGTAATTAGCTGCCTAGGCAACCATCAGGTGAGTTTGATCACGGACTGAAGCGGAAGCTTCTGGTGTCTTTGGAAAGTTATGTCAAATGATCTTTTGCCGGGGCACACAGGTGAAAGGATCTCTTGCTAAAGCAGAGACATAAAAGGATGTTCTCCCAAAGCAGACACAGGAGAAAAGACGTTTTACTGGACAGACACAGGAAAGAATGCTTTCCTGAGGCAGACACAGGCGAAAGGATGTGTGGACATAGCAGACACGTGAAAGGACCTGTGCTGAAGGAGTATCAATATGAGCCCACAGACATCGCGAGACGAGTCTTGGTTTGGTTTGCTCCACCTCACTCCTCTTCCGTAATGGCACTCAGGTATTGGTTCACCTTACAGCCTTATTGAGCGCAACTTGTGGTAACACCACCATTGAGAAAAACAGGCCCAAGCACAACTCATGAGGTTCCTGTGGCAGCTTGCCACTTCAACAGCCTTGCCTCAGGCCGGTTGGTGAGCCTGTCTGTTTCCTCAATATTAAAATATAGCTGTTCGTTCCTGCCTAGTGTCTGCCTGCCCAAACGACTAGATTATAGCTGCTGGTTTATGTGGTATCTGTCTGCCTAGAGGACTGGTCTGCAGCTGCTGAGTCATATTTGATGTTTGCTATGAGACTAAACTACTGCCAAAGGAGATCGAGCTCACCCCCCAAAGAACTATTGCTGAACAGGTCCACTTCCCCCATAACCGAATAACTTTTCTCTTCCACTAAAAATCACATTAAAAGTAGGTTACACAAAATGTGTGCCTACAGTTGATCTGGTCCAGAATGAGGCCTAGACTCCTGCTGCTTCTACACTTTGAGCCCTATGGGAATTCCAGGCATCCATAAATACAGATCATGATGCAGGCAAGGTATGAAGACCCAAGTAGGAACTGCATAGCAATCAAATACCTATGGAAAAAAAAAAGTACAAAAGCAGGTACCAGAAATGTCTTAAAATATATTTCCACAGTGATACTTCCAGTATAAATTAATTGTTGAATTCTCAAGATGTTACTAACAGTTCCAGTCAGTGTGGTAGTCAATAGAAACTAAAATATGGCTTGGTGCTGCTTCCGTCTCCACAGGTCTAGAAATTCACTGTGCTGAAACCTAAGGCAATTGCCTGGTGATAGTTCTGCCTCACTGTGAAGTGCAAGAAGCCAGGGTTAGTGTCTGGTTTATGGGAGAGCTCACAGCTACAGTCCGTAAAGACTGTGGGGGAACACAAAGGGAAGATGAAGGAGGGGAGGACAATGAATAACAAATGTAAGTGGATGCCTGTAGTTCTCCGCTGACACAACCTCGGTGTTTCAAAACACCAGATTTATATCTTACACTGATGAACGCCGAAATCCCTAATGGGTTGGCAGCCCTGTGCACCCTGTGAAGGAGATACTAAAGGTGTCCATGTTCTTGCTTGACCAGTTTCTAGAATCGACTGCACTCCCTACCCATTGTTCTGTATTACTCTGTCCTCTTCTCCCATAGCTATACCACCTCCACCTCCCCACCCCCTTACTTCCTCACCCACTACTCCTACCCCCTTACCCTCCACACCCCACCCCAATCAACTGTCACGTGATCCCTTCTCTGACTACACACACACACAGGCACACATACTCACGCACACACACACATGCACCCTGCTCCACTGTCACATGGCCCCTCCCTCTGACTCCCTGCCTCTGCCTTAGGAGGTCCTCGTGATGACATTGGATGCACTTGAATAAATCAAGACAGTCCCTGTAATTCAGCATCTTTCATTTGGCTCCTATATCTATAAAATCTCTGCTTCTGTGTGAAGTAACACAGTCACAGATTAGAGGGGATTTTTTTTCAGCCTACCCACAATCTACTGAGGTAGACCTTTTCTTCCCCTCCCCACAGTTCAAATAGTTTGTAACACACATGCTGCTTATATAGTCTGTGAGTCGTTGGGTCCCATCAGGCTCCAGAATGTGGGAAAACCTCATGTCCTCCAGAAGCCCATTCCATTCATGGCATGAACAGAGCTGAGGCAGAGCCTACTCTAGATCTCCCACCCAGATCCCCACTGCCTCACAGGTGAGTCACCTCCACCCTAGATCTCCCATCCAGATCCCCACTGCTTCGCAGGTGAGTCACCATGGCTTTGCCATCTTGGCCCTGCAGACCCTGATTCTAGCAGAATTACACTCAGTCCCCAGCCAGTCTCCTGCTTCCACATGAATTCTCCAGCCACCTCTGTGGTCTCTTCAACTGCTGATTTTTTTTTGGTCCCCAAAAGATGACTATGGAGCCCAAGAAATATTTACTGAAATATTTGGCAATATGAGCTATTGATCTGAAGAACCAAAAGCCTCCTATCAACAGAGATACCCAATCATTGTGACTAACAGGAGAAAGATGGTTCTCTGAGAGAATTTCGTCTGTTGCTTGTGTCTGTCTTTTAAGAATTTCTGCTAGTGTGGTCAATTAAATCATGCAAAATAGTGTGTGAATTATATTTGTTATCACAGAGTTCTGAGCTGCAGAAGGTAAACCAGGAAAGTGACTCAGGACCGCCTCAGCCTGGCCTGAGCCCATTACCGCCACCAAGTGGCAGGACCAAGTGCTGACAGTGGCTCCAGCCAGCAGAAGGCTCCGAAGCTCCTTTCTTTCCTGTATCCTGTTCCTGTTGCAGATGCCTAAGGAATGTTAGGAATTACACCCCGGCCCACACTGCCTCAGTAAAAAGCTGGTTTCTGAGTGATTACCAGGACTTTCATGCCAAAGCAAGAACTAAGAAAAAAAGATGCCAAACTATTTGGGAGCGACACCATAGAAATTATTTCCTCCTTCCTTTTTCAACTTGATATTTTAACACAATGCCTTGTTTGCCAGACATGAAAGGAGATACCATGATATATAGAGTTGTTGCCAAGGTAACTTAAGATTGTGTCTTGACCAGGATCCTAGCATAATCATCATCAGAGAGGTTTCATCCAGCAATTGATGCAAACAGATACAGAGACCCACAGCCAAACATTAGGCAGAGTTGGGGAAATCTTGCTGAGGAGGGAGAGGAAGAACTGAAGGAGCTAAAGAAACCACAAGAAAACCTGCAGATTCACCTAATCAAGGCGCACAGGGGCTCATAGAGACTGAGCGGGCCACCAAGGAGCCTACATGGATCTGACCTAGGCCCTCTGCATATGTTATGGTTGTTTAGTTTGCTCGTCTTGTGGGACTCCTAACTGTGGGAGCAGGGCTGTCTCTGATTCTTTTGTCTGCTTTTGGGACCCTTTGCCTTCTCCTGGGTTGCTTCATCCAGCCATAAGATGGGAGGTGCCTAATCTTATTGCAACTTGATATGCTGTGTTTGTTTCATATCCCTGGGAGGACTGCCCTTGTTTGAAATGGAGGAGGAGTGGATGGGGGAGGTGGGGAGGAGGGAAGGAAGGAGGAGGGAGGGGAAACAGCTGTTGGGATGTAATATGTGAGAGAGGAATACATTTTTAAAATAGATTGTGTCTTTAAGAAATAAAACTTACTTTTGCATTTTAACCATATTTAATCATCATTTACTGTTATAAATGTACCTCTATGCCATGGTGGGTTTGAATAAAGCAGCATGTCCTGCACCCTGATCCAGCTAGTAACTTCCTATGCTGATTCATGATCCCATTCCCTCCAGTCCAGGGTAAAGCCCGCACAGGGGTCACGCACATTCCATTTTGCTTCAACGCTGGGTCTCCTGACTGTAAGGATTTAGACTTATCCCCAGCAAATCACACAGAAAGCTGAAAAATAAATGTCTTCCTTTGAGATAAGAAATACCAACACGTTGTATGTCGACATTAGTCTGGCTGTATTCCCTGTGCCTGTTTCAGGGGCAGAGGAAAGAGGAGCAGAGAGCAGATGTCCCTGACAGAAAGAGCCATCCACCCCATCCATCCCAAGGTTGTTTCTGCTCATGTTCCAGATCATATTGTGAGGCCATATGCCTCATCGGAGGTACTTGACAGCAGCCTTGGATCCTTGCAAACCAGAGGATAAGATAAAAATGCTGTTAAACAAATATTAGAATGATGCTTTATTTGGGTGGGGTTTTACTTCATTTTTTCTTTTCTAATTTTAGAGCATTTTAACTTTTAATTATTATTTATATCTCTGGCATTCATTTCTAATTCCCTTATAGTTGGACAATGCAGCCGATAAAACTTACTCTTGGCAAAAGAGATTGACGTGTTATTTTAAGAATTACTTATTTATGTGTATGCTAGTGTACCTGTGTGTGTGTGAGTTTGTGTGTGTGTGTGTGTGTGTGTATGTGTGCCCCTGCATGTACATATTGTATCATGTGCATGCAGGAGACCATGGAGGTCAAAATAAGGTCTCAGGTCACTTGAAACTAGAGCTCTGGGCCATTGTGAGCCATCATATGGTGTCTGTAAAAGTAGCCAGTGTTCTTACCCACTGACCCTTCTCTCTAGCCCTCTCTGCATTTTTTCCACCGTGCAAAGATCTGATTCATCATTTTTAAACATTTCATGAATGTCTTAGAAGGCTAGGTTTCTGTGTTATAAACTATTTATATGTATACTTTAATCTTTCACGTGTTCCCATTCCCCTGGAACAGTCCCTCATTTAAAAAGATCTATTTATATATTATTTTTTGTCTGTGTGTGTGTGTGCCCATGTAAATTTGTGTGTACCACATGCATGCAGGAGTCGACAAAGGCCAAGAAAAGGGGGGGGGTGTGTTCAGATCCCTTGGAGCTGAAATTGCAGACCACTCTTAGCTGCCCTCTTGGCTGCCATCTTGGTGCTGGGAATAGAACCTAGCTCCACTACAAGAGTATCTTGTGCTCCTAACCACTGAGCCATCTAACCAGCCCCTAGATCATTACTGTTATCACCTTAATCATGTAAGTGCTGTTGGAAGCATGTTTAAATCATATGGCCTCTGACTATTGTCAGTTTCCACTCATAGACCCAATACGAGGGGTTTCCAACATGTAAGTAGAGTTCACGGTGGCTCCTTGCTATTCTGTGTAGAGCATGGCTCATACCGCTGTCCTAAGGCTCCTGCTTTAAAACTTACCTTACTTGAAATGAGAATGGCCACTTTCTTTCTTTTTTTTTTTTCATCTTCCAGTCCTTTTTTAACTTACCATTTCTAGTTAGTTTTAGATATGTTCCTCTGATACTCCAGAGAAACACACTTGAAGATGCTGTGTTTCCTCTGCTCCTGTTTTCTCTTCCATACTGACATTCCATACTTCAGCTCTTTCTTATTCAATGGAACCAGTGAACTCCACATGATCTGACCTAGAGTCAGCATGGTGAGTGATGGCATTTATAGGCTCTCCCCTGCAAGACTGGCAAGATATGAAATCAGTGCAGCTGGGTCCACTTCACTGGTCCAGCAGTGGAGCCAAATGTAAGAAAAGACACTTGTAAGGTAGAGAAGAACCAAAGCTCCAAAGGCCTTGTAGAGATCTTCATAATTCAGCTAAAATCTAAGATACCTCTACCCCTAGACTAACACTGCCCACAGAGCTTCTACCGGGAATAAACATGTTTCACCATTTGTACTGTCCAGTACTCTAACAAAGAGACCACTGTGACTCCAGTCACTTAGTAAGCACAGCAAAGGAGTTGGCCCATGATAGTGCATTATTAAGAGATGGAAAATGCAAACCAAGATCAATTATTTTCACTACTGCATAGTATTTGGTTGCAAAGCCAGACTGTCAATCAGGTTCCATGGGAACTGTGGTGATTTGAATAGGTTTGGTCCCCATAGAGTCATGTGTTTGAATGCTTGGCCCACATGAAGTGGCACTATTAGGAGTTATGGCCTTTGTTGGAGTAGGTGTGGCCTTGTTGGGGTAGGTAAGGCCTTGTTAAAGGAAGTATTGTCACTGTATGGGGTGGGATTTGAGGTCTCCTATGCTCAGGGTATGTTCAGTGTGAAACCCAGTCTACTGCTACCTGTGGAACAAGATGTATAACTTTTGGCTCCTCTAGCATAATGCCTGCATGCACACTTCCATGCACACCTTGATGATAATGGACTGAATCTCTGAAACTGTAAGCCAGCCCCAATTAAATGTTTTCCTTTATAAGAGTTGCCTTGGACCCAGTTATACCACTCCTGGTATATACCCAGAAGATGCTCTAACTTGTAAAAAGGACACTCCACTATGTTCATGGCAGCCTTATTTATAATAGCCAGAAGCTGGAAAAAACCCAGATGTCCCTCAACAGAGGAACGGATACAGAAAATGTGGTACATTTACACAACAGAATACTATTTAGTTATTAAAAACAATGACTTCATGAAATTCGCAGGCAAATGGATGGAACTTGAAAATATTGTCCTGAGTGAGGTAACCCAGACACAAAAGAACACACAGGGTATGCACTCACTGATAACTGAATATTAGCCAAAAAGCTCTGAATACCCAAGATACAATTCACAGACCACATATAGCTCAAGAAGGAAAACCAAAGTGTGGATGCTTCAGAGCTTCTTAGAAGGGGGAACAAAATACAGAAGGAGATATAGAGACAAACTGTGGAGCAGAGAATGAAGGAAAGGCCATCTGGAGACTGCCCCACCTGGGGATCCATCCCATATAGTCACCAAACCTGGACTCTATTGTGTATGATGGGAATTGAAAGTGCTTGCTGACAGAAGTCTGATATGGCTGTCTCCTGAGAGGATCTGCCAGAGCCTGACAAATACAGAGACAGAAGCTCACAACCAACCATTGGACTGAATGCAGGGTCCCTGATAGAGGAGTTAGAAAAGGGACTGAAGGAGCTGAGGGGGTTTGCAGCCCCGTGGAGGGAGCAACAATGTCAACAGGCCAGAGCCCCCTGACCCCTTGGAGCTCCCAGAGACTGAACCATCAACCAAAGAATACACATCAAGGGACCCAGGGCTCTGGCCATATATGTGGCAGAGGATGACCTTTTGGGACATCAGTGGGAGGAATGGCCCTTGGGCCTGAGGGGGTTCGATGCCCCAGTGTAAGGGAATGCCAGGGTGGGGAGCACCCTCATAGAGTCAGGGGGAGGAGGGATGAGATAGGGGGTTTCCAAAGGGGAGACCAGGAAAGGGGATAACATTTGAAAATGTAAATAAAGAAAATATTCAATAAAAGAAAAAAATTGAAAAAAGAGTTGCCTTGGTCATAGTGTCTGTTCATAACAATGGAAGCACTAAGGAGTTGATAGTCACAGTAATTTGCCAAAAAGGTAATAATCAGAAATTGAAAAATAAGTGTGTGGTGTATGCATGCCTAATCACTTTTTTTTTCTGTTCTTCCATGTTTATATCCAATGGGGTCAAATGTAAATAGCAGTCTCAAGAGCCAAATTATCTCTAATTATGTCAACTATAAACAGATTGCTTTTTTTCCTGCTTCTTCTTATGACACTAATGGGCTAATTCTTTTCTAAGCAAATTCTTCTTAACACATAGGAGGCTTTTTTAGAAGACCAAATAAATCTGATTAATTCCTAATTTATATCAGGCAATGGTTCTCACATACAAAAAGGTAGACTAGCAGATTAATTAATTAGTCACTCAAGAATTGAGATTGACTATAATTAGATGATCAGACAATAATTCCCACAAATATGTCCTAAGTAGGTTTCCCACAAGCTAACGATAAAATCCAACTAACAATAAAAATGGGCATTAATGTATCTGACTCTGTGTGTGTGTGTGTGTGTGTGTGTGTGTGTGTGTGTGTGTGTGTGTGTGTCTGGGTGTGTCTCTCTCCATCTGTGTGTGTGTGTGTATGGGCATGTATGTCTAAGTGTGTCTAAGTGTGTCTGTCTGTGTCTATATGTCTATGTGTATGCACATATGTATAATCAGAGATCAACTATTAGCATCATTCCTCATGAACAAAGTCCCTGTTTTTTGAGACCGCCTCTCACTGGGACCCCGGGCTTTCAGATCAAGGATCCAGGGCTTGCAGGGTTGTGAATAAAAAGGTTTACTTGGCTTATACTTCCATCACAAAAGAAGTCAGAACAGGAACTCAAGAGGCCATGGAGGGGTGCTTACTGCCTTGCTCCCCATGACTTGTTCAGTCTGCTTTCTTATAGAAACCAGGACCACCAGCTCAGAAATAGCACTACCCACAATAGGCTTGGCCCTCCCACATCAGTCACTAATGATAGCAAAATGCCCTATAGCAGGATCTTATGGAGGCATTCTCTCAATTGAGATTTTTTCCTTTCAGATAATTCTAGCTTCTGCCAAGTTGATATAAAACTATCCAACACAGCCCATGCTATCTAGCTTTAAGAATCAGAACAAAACCTACATTCTGAGTGCTATAGCCTCAGCTGGAGATCAAAGGAACAGAGTGGCTTCTAACCAAGAGGACAAACAGGCAAACAGGAAGGAGCAATGCCCTCAAAGGTAGGAAAGGGATTCTGCACAGGCCCCAGACATCTAGCCACTTTCCTGGTCAGAGGAAAGGGGTCCACCTGGCCCGGGAACGCTTTGCCTGAGCATCAGCAGCAGACATCTTGGTTCCTGGACCCCCCCGCCGAGTGTATTCTGCACAGGTGAGAGTACGGAATACAGAAGCTAAAAGCTTCTGGGACAGACGGGAGCCACAGAGCTTCTAAGGCAGCCCCCTTTTCGGGCCCCAGACAGCTGGACACTTTTCTGGCCAGAGGATAAGGGTCTGCCCAGGCCGGGAGCACTTGGCCTAAGCATCGGCTGCAGACATCTTGGTTCCAGGACTCCTCTGAGAGTATTCTGCACAGGTGAGAGTGTAGAATACAGAAGCTAACAGCTTCTGGGTCAGGCCAAAGCAACTCAGCTTCGGGACAGGTCCTGTTTTGGGCCTTCGTCTTCGGACAAGAGGGAGGTCCTAAGGCCAGATATCTGTGCACCTTTCCTGTAAGAGGAGAGCTTGCCTGCAGAGAGTGCTCTAACCACTGAAACTTAGAGGAGAGAGCTAGTCTCCCAGGTCTGCTGATAGAAGATAACAGAATCACCTGAGGAACAAGCTTTAACCAGAGACAACTATAACAACTAGCTCCAGAGATTACCAGATGGCAAAAGGCAAACGTAAGAATCCTACTAACAGAAATCAAGACCACTCACCATCATCAGAAAGCAGCACTCCCACCCCACCTAGTCCTGGGCACCCCAACACAACCGAAAAGCTAGACCCGGATTTAAAAGCATATCTCATGATGATGGTAGAGGACATCAAGAAGGACTTTAATAACTCATTTAAAGAAACACAGGAGAACACTGCTAAAGAGTTACAAGTCCTTAAAGAAAAACAGGAAAACACAACCAAACAGGTAGAAGTCCTTAAAGAAAAACAGGAAAACACATCCAATCAGATGATGGAAATGAACAAAACCATACTAGACCTAAAAAGGGAAGTAGACACAATGAAGAAAACCCAAAGTGAAGCAAAGCTGGAGATAGAAACCCTAGGAAAGAAATCTGGAACCATAGATGCCAGCATCAGCAACAGAATACAAGAGATGGAAGAGAGAATCTCAGGTACAGAAGATTCCATAGAGAACATCGGCACAACAATCGAAATAAATACAAAACGCAAAAGGATCCTAACTCAAAACATCCAGGAAATACAGGACACAATGAGAAGACCAAACCTATGGATAATAGGAGTTGATGAGAATGAAGATTTTCAACTTAAAGGGCCAGCAAATATCTTCAACAAAATTATAGAAGAAAACTTCCCAAACCTAAAGAAAGAGATGCCCATGAACATACAAGAAGCCTACAGAACTCCAAATAGACTGGACCAGAAAAGAAATTCCTCCCGACACATAATAATCAGAACAATAAATGCACTAAATGACAATAGAATATTAAAAGCAGTAAGGGAAAAGGGTCAAGTAACATATAAAGGCAGGCCTATCAGAATTACACCAGACTTTTCACCAGAAACTATGAAATCCAGAAGAGCCTGCACAGATGTTATACAAACACTAAGAGAACACAAATGCCAGCCCAGGCTACTATACCCGGCAAAACTCTCAATTACCATAGATGGAGAAACCAAAGTATTCCACAACAAAAGCAAATTCACACATTATCTTTCCAGGAATCCAGCCCTTCAAAGGATAATAACAGAAAAAAAAAAATACAAGGACGGAAATCACGCCCTAGAAAAAGCAAGAAAGTAATCCCTCAACAAACCAAAAAGAAGACAACCACAAGAACAGAATGCAAACTCTAACAACAAAAATAAAAGGAAGCAACAATTACTTTTCCTTAATATCTCTTAATATCAATGGACTCAATTCCCCAATAAAAAGACATAGACTAACAGACTGGCTACACAAACAGGACCCAACATTCTGCTGCTTACAGGAAACCCATCTCAGGGAAAAAGACAGACACTACCTCAGAGTAAAAGGATGGAAAACAGTTTTCCAAGCAAATGGTCTGAAGAAACAAGCTGGAGTAGCCATTCTAATATCGAATAAAATCAACTTCCAACCCAAAGTTATCAAAAAAGACAAGGAGGGACACTTCATACTCATCAAAGGTAAAATCCTCCAAGAGGAACTCTCAATTCTGAATATCTATGCTCCAAATGCAAGGGCAGCCACATTCATTAAAGACACTTTAGTAAAGCTCAAAGCACACATTGCACCTCACACAATAATAGTGGGAGACTTCAACACAACACTTGCATCAATGGACAGATTGTGGAAACAGAAACTAAACAGGGACACAGTGAAACTAACAGAAGTTATGAAACAAATGGGCTTAACAGATATCTAGAACATTTTATCCTAAAACAAAAGGATATACCTTCTTCTCAGCACCTCACAAGTCCTTCTCCAAAATTGACCATATAATTGGTCACAAAACAGGCCTCAACAGATACAAAAATATTGAAATTGTCCCATGCATCCTATCAGACCACCATGGACTAAGGCTGATCTTCAATAACAACATAAATAATGGAAAGCCAACATTCACGTGGAAACTGAAGAACACTCTGCTCAATGATACCTTGGTCAAGGAAGGAATAAAGAAAGAAATTAAAGACTTTTTAGAGTTTAATGAAAATGTAGCCACAACATACCCAAACCTATGGGGCACAATCAAAGCATTTCTAAGAGGGAAACTCATACCTCTGAGTGCCTCCAAAAAGAAACTGGAGAGAGCACACACTATCAGCTTGACAACACATCTAAAAGCTCTAGAAAAAAAGGAAGAAAATTCACCCAAGAGGAGTAGACGGCAGGAAATAATCAAACTCAGGGGTGAAATCAACCAAGTGGAAACAAGAAGAACTATTCAAAGAATTAACCAAACGAGGAGTTGGTTCTTTGAGAAAAATCAACATGATAGATAAACCTTTAGCTAGACTCACGGGAGGGCACAGGGACAACATCCTAATTAACAAAATTAGAAATGAAAAGGGAGACATAACAACAGATCCTGAAGAAACCCAAAACATCATCAGATCCTTCTACAAAAGGCTATACTCAACAAAACTGGAAAACCTGGACGAAATGGACAAATTTCTAGACAGATACCAGGTACCAAAGTTGAATCAGGATCAAGTTAACAATCTCAACAGTCCCATATCCCCTAAAGAAATAGAAGGAGTCATTAATAGTCTCCCAGCCAAAAAAAAAAAAAAAAAAAAAGCCCAGGACCAAATGGGTTTAGTGCATAGTTCTACCAGACCCTCAAAGAAGATCTAATTCCAGTTCTGCACAAACTATTCCACAAAATAGAAGTAGAGGGAACTCTACCCAACTCATTCTATGAAGCCACAATTACTCTCCTAAACCACAGAAAGATCCAACAAAGATAGAGAACTTCAGACCAATTTCCCTTATGAATATAGATGCAAAAATCCTCAATAAAATTTTTGCTAACCGAATCCAAGAACACATTAAAGCAATCATCCATCCTGACCAGGTAGGTTTTATTCCAGGGATGCAGGGATGGTTTAATTTACGGAAATCCATCAATGTAATTCATTATATAAACAAACTCAAAGACAAAAACCACATGATCATCTCATTAGATGCAGAAAAAGCATTCGACAAGATCCAACACCCATTCATGATAAAAGTCTTGGAAAGATCAGGAATTCAAGGCCCATTCCTAAACATGATAAAAGCAATCTACAGCAAACTAGTAGCCAACATCAAAGTAAATGGTGAGAAGCTGGAAGCAATCCCACTAAAATCAAGGACTAGACAAGGCTGCCCACTTTCTCCCTACTTATTCAACATAGTACTTGAAGTTCTAGCCACAGCAATTCGACAACAAAAGGAGATCAAGAGCATACAAATTGGAAAAGAAGTCAAAATATCACTCTTTGCAGATGATATGATAGTATATATAAGTGACCCTAAAAATTCCACCAGAGAACTCCTAAACCTGATAAACAGCTACAGTGATGTAGCTGGATATAAAATTAACTCAAACAAGTCAATGGCCTTTCTCTACACAAAGAATAAACAGGCTGAGAAAGAAATTAGGGAAACAACACCCTTCTCAATAGTCACAAATAATATAAAATATCTTGGCGTGACTCTAACTAAGGAAGTGAAAGATCTGTATGATAAAAACTTCAAGTCTCTGAAGAAAGAAATTAAAAAAGATCTCAGAAGATGGAAAGATCTCCCATGCTCATGGATTAGCAGGATCAACATTGTAAAAATGGCTATCTTACCAAAAGAAATCTACAGATTCAGTGCAATCCCCATCAAAATTCCAACTCAATTCTTCAACGAATTAGAAAGAGCAATCTCCAAATTCATCTGGAATAACAAAAAACCTAGGATAGCAAAAACTCTTCTCAAGGATAAAAATACCTCTGGTGGAATCACCATGCCTGACCTAAAGCTTTACTACAGAGCAATTGTGATTAAAAAAAAAAACTGCATAGTACTGGTATAGCAACAGACAAGTAGACCAATGGAATAGAATTGAAGACCCAGAAATGAACCCACACACCTATGGTTACTTGATCTTCGACAAGGGAACTAAAATCATCCAGTGAAAGAAAGACAGCATTTTCAACAAATGGTGCTGGCACAACTGGTTTTTATCATGTAGAAGAATGCGAATCGATCCATTTCTATCTCCTTGTACTAAGGTAAAATCTAAGTGGATCAAGGAACTCCACATAAAACCAGAGACACTGAAACTTATAGAGGAGAAAGTGGGGAAAAGCCTCGAAGATATGGGTACAGGGGGGAAATTCCTGAATAGAACAGCAATGGCTTGTGCTGTAAGATCGAGGATTGACAAATGGGACGTCATGAAACTGCAAAGCTTCTGCAAGGCAAAAGACACCGTCAATAAGACAAAAAGGCCACCAACAGATTGGGAAAGGATCTTTACCTATCTTGAATCAGATAGGGGACTAATATCCAATATATATAAAGAACTCAATAGGGTGGACTCCAGAAAAATCAAATAACCCCATTAAAAATGGGGCTCAGAGCTGAACAAAGAATTCTCACCTGAGGAATACCGAATGGCTGAGAAGCACCTGAAAACATGTTGAACATCCTTAATCATCAGAGAAATGCAAATCAAAACAACCCTGAGATTTCATCTCACACCAGTCAGAATGGCTAAGATCAAAAATTCAGGTGACAGCAGATGCTGGCGAGGATGTGGAGAAAGAGGAACACTCCTCCATTGTTGGTGGGATTACAAGCTTGTACAACCACTCTGGAAATCAGTCTAGCGGTTCCTCAGAAAATTGGACATAGTACTACTGGAGGATCCCGCAATACCTCTCCTGGGCATATATCCAGAAGATGTCCCAACCGGTAAGAAGGACACATGCTCCACTATGTTCATAGCAGCCTTATTTATAATAGCCAGAAGCTGGAAAGAACCCAGATGCCCCTCAACAGAGGAATGGATACAAAAAAATGTGGTACATTTACACAACGGAGTACTACTCAGCTATTAAAAGAATGAATTTATGAAATTCCTAGGCAAACGGTTGGACCTGGAGGGCATCATCCTGAGTGAGGTAACCCAATCACAAAAGAACTCAAATGATATGTACACACTGATAAGTGGATATTAGCCCAGAAACTTAGTATAGCGAGATATAAGATACAATTTGCAAAACACATGAAACTGAAGAAGAATGAAGACCAAAGTGTGGACACTTTGCCCCTTCTTAGAATTGGAAACAATCACCCATGGAAGGAGGTACAGAGACAAAGTTTGGAGCTGAGACAAAAGGATGGACCATCTAGAGACTGCCATATCCAGGGATCCATCCTATATTTAGCCTCTAAATGATGACACCATTGCATGCACTAGCAAGCGTTGGCTGAAAGGACCCTGATATAGCTGTCTCTTGTGAGACTAGGCCGGGGCCTAGCAAACACACAAGTGGATGCTCACAGTCAGCTATTGGATGGATCACAGGGCCCCCAATAGAGGAGCTAGAGAAAGTATCCAAGTAGCTAAAGAGATCTGCAACCCTGTAGGTGCAACATTATGAACTAACCAGTACCCCGGAGCTCTTGACTCTAGCTGCATATGTATCAAAAGATGGCCTAGTCGGCCATCACTGGAAAGAGAGGCCCATTGGACATGCAAACTTTATATGCCCCAGTACAGGGGAACGCCAGGGCCAAAAAGTGGGAGTGGGTGGGTAGGGGAGTGGGTGGGAGGCTATGGGGAACTTTTGGGATAGCATTGGAAATGTAAATGAGGAAAATACCTAATTTAAAAAAAAAGGGTAGGAAAGGATGTTCAGAACTCATTCTGCTATTCTGCTCTTGAGTTAATCACTAGCAATTTCCATAAACCTTAGGAAAAATCTCGCTGTTAGCAACATCCCCAGTAAGGGACAATCTATCCCTGTTTTTCTACAGACTGGGCAGTTGCTCTAGGGTCTGAGAAATTTAAAAGACAAATAAAAATATACCCACCCCTTCTGGAAGGTTCCCTGCTTTCATGCATGTAAGCTACACTGCTCAGAATGCAGAAAGCAAAAGGGAATGAGAAAGAAGCCGGCTGCCATATGGCTAAACTCACAAAACACAGCCAAAACATCACCACCAAGCAAGAGGCTAGACTTCTGTCTTCACCCAAGGGTGGAGGAGCCCAGCAAAGACACCCAGTCGACAGCAGATGGTCCTGGGGCAGGGTGGCCTAAGCAACTTGTCTGGAATTCACAGGGCATCCGTCTCCCCAAAGGAATTTTCAAAGAGACCCACAGGCCCCATGAAAAAGAAAATAAAGGGTGTATATGGAAGGCTGGGTTCAAACAAGATTACACAAAAGGGAGGGCCACACTCTGCAAAGTGCCTTCAGGCACAAACTGCTGTAAAGCTGAAATAGAGAATTCAATATATTGTAAGTTTCAAATAGTACTGGATACTGTTAAATTCGGAGAAGGAATCTGAGAAAGAACAAAGGTGGAGGAGGGGGTGAGGGTAGAAATGCCAAGTACTGAGGAAGTCAGGGCCGGGGGCTTGAGGCAAAATCAGAATAATTATCTGAATTAACAGCACATTAATTAGCCTGTCACTCATTCAATGGTTCCTCTGACCCCATCTCCAGTTTTCATCCACAGTAGATCTCAGAACTGTAAATGCCCTCGCACTGGGAATCTTAAAGTTCTTTACCCATAATTTAGAAGCCTATCTCACTCCTCCTCCTCCTCCTCATCATCATCATCATCATCTCCTCTCCTCTCCTTTTATTCTTCCTTCTCTCCTTCCTCCTCCTCTCCTTTTTTCCTCCTTCTCTCCCCCCTCCTCCTCTCCCTCCTTCTTTTCCTCCTCCTTCTCTCCTTTTTACTCCTCCACTCTAACCCTCAAACTCCAATTTTGCCCTAAGAGGAAAATAGTCAGTGTCAGAAATAAAGTAAGTCACTTTAAAGCTTAACAATGTCATTCCGGGCCCAAATCCACCTATTTGTACTTGCCTAAACTCTTATTTTTTTTCCTCTGGGGTGTTGGATGAGAACAAGTAAAAAGAATGAAATATCTCATGTATTGATTTATTTTCCCATCACTGATAAATATAAATAAAAATGTTGAGTAGGTGTGCAAACTGCATTGGTAATAGTGTAAGTGCAAGCACAATCCTCCCCTCAACTAAACCTGGACTATTAGGAGAGTCCGTGCCATCTTGATTCAGCCTATCTCCTCTCTTCCACAACTGTTCCAAAGATGGCCTGTGCTTTAACTGGCTAAGTTAGGTGACTAGTGGGACCACTTGTATTCACATGGGACCCCATGTGCCCCAAGCAATGCTCAATCTCTGGGGTACAGAGCTCATGGAAGAACTCACCTCCCTGCAAGCCAACTTACCCCTCCACCCAGGACACATCACAGCTCACAGCTCCGAGCCCTGCACACTCTTGAACATAGAAGCACATTATCAAATGTCTTCATGATTATGGCTCACAGATATGGCTATACCAGGGGACTCTTAAGTGAAAAGAAGTCTGTGCCTTTATAATAATCCTTGCCTCTGGTCTTGTGATAGCTTCCACCCTCCTTGTTCACCGTCATCCCAATTCAAGCACTAATAGACTTTCAGGGATTGTGATCTCTGAAAGTTTAAAATAACAGGTGGCAACTGCCTGATATGTCTTCAAAAAGGCAAGATGGCTTCTTGGTTCTCTGAACAGATGTGCTCAGTGACTCACGGGCTATTTGCACTTCTGGTGAGTGATTGGGAGCAGCTGTGCCATTATTTGCTGCAGTTTGAAGCCCTGCCTCTGCATTTTTTCAACTAAACATAGTCTAGTCTTCAAGAAATGCCCGTGGCTACCTTTTTTTTTTCTTTTTTTTTTTATTAGATAATTTCTTTATTTACATTTCAAATACTATCCTGAAAGTTCCCTGTAACCTTCCCCCGCCCTGCTCTCCTACCCACCAACTCCCACTTCTTGGCCCTGGTGTTCCCCTGTACTGGGGCATACAAAGTGTGCGAGACCAAGGGGCCTCTCTTCCCAGTGATGGCCAACTAGGCCATCTTCTGTTACATATGCAGCTAGAGACATGAGCTCTGGGGGTACTGGTTAGTTCATATTGTTGTTTCACCTATAGGGTTGCAGACCTCTTAAGCTCCTTTCTCTAACTCCTCCATTTGGGGCGCTGTGTTCCATCCAATAGATGACTGTGAGCATCCACCTCTGTATTTGCCAGGCACAGGCATAGCCTCACAAAAGACAGTTATATCAGGGTCCTTTCAGAAAAATCTTGCTGGCATATGCAATAGTGTCTGCATTTGGTGCCTGATTATAGGATGGAGCCCCAGGAAAGGTAGTCTCTGGATGGTCCATCCTTTCCTCTTAGCTCCAAACTTTGTCTCTGTAACTCCTTCCATAGGTATTTTGTTCCCTGTTCGAAAGAGGAATGAAGTATCCACACGTTGGTCTTCCTTCTTCTTGATTTTCTTGTGTTTTGCAAATTGTATCTTGAGTATTCTAAGTTTTGGGGCTAATATCCACTTATCATTGAGTGCATATCAACTGACTTCTTTTGTGATTAGGTTACTTCACTCAGGATGATATCCTCCAGATACATCCATTTGCCCAAGAATTTCATAAATTCGTTGTTTTTAATAGCTGAGTAGTTCTCCATTGTATAAATGTATCACATTTTCTGTATCCATTCCTCTGTTGAGGGACATCTGGGTTCTTTCCAGCTTTTGACTATTATAAATAAGGCTGCTATGAACATAGTGGAGCATGTGTCCTTATTACCAGTTGGAACATCTTGTGGGTATATGCCCAGGAGTGGTATTGCTTGATCTTCAGGTAGTACTATGTCAAATTTTCTGAGGAACCACCAGGCTTCCAGAGTGGTTGTACAAGCTTGCTATCCCACCAGCAATGGAGGAGTTTTCCTCTTTCTCCACATCCTCACCAACATCTGCTGTCACCTGAATTTTTGATCTTAGCCATTCTGACTGGTGTGAGGAGGAATCTCAGGGTTGTTTTGATTTGCATTTCCCTGATGATTAAGGATGTTGAACATTTTTTCAGATGCTTCTCAGCCCTTCGGTATTCCTCAGTTGAGATTTTTTTTGTTTAGCTCTGTACCCCATTTTTAATAGGGTTATTTGAATTTCTGGAGTCCAGCTTCTTAAGCTCTTTGTATATATTGGATAATAGTCCCCATTCAGATTTAGGATTAGTAAAAATCCTTTCCCAATCTGTTGGTGACCTTTTTGTCTTATTGACAGTGTCTTTTGTTTTACAGAAGCTTTGCAATTTTATGAGGTCCCATTTGTCAATTCTTGATCATACAGCACAAGCCATTGCCGTTCTGTTTAAGAATTTTCCCCCTGTGTCCATATCTTTGAGGCTTTTCCCCACATTCTCCTCTATAAATTTCAGTGTCTCTGGTTTTATGTGGTGGTCTTTGATCCACTTAGACTTGAGCTTTGTACAAGGAGATAAGAATGGATCAATTCTCATTCTTCTACATGATAACCACCATTTGTGCCAGCACCATTTGATGAAAAGGCTGTCTTTTTTCAGTCTTTTTCCAGTGGATGGTTTTAGCTCCCTTATCAAAGATCAAGTGACCATAGATGTGTGGATTCATTTCTGGGTCTTCAATTCTATTCCATTGATCTACCTGTATGTCACTGTACCAGTACCATGCAGTTTTTATCACAATTGCTCTGTAGTACATCTTTAGGTCAGGCATGGTGATTCCCCCAGAGTTTCTTTTATCCTTGAGTAGAGTCTTTGCTATCCTAGGTTTTTTGTTATTCCAGATGAATTTGCCCTTTCTAATTCTTTGAAGAATTGAGTTGGAATTTTGATGGGGATTTCATTGAATCTGTAGATTGCTTTCGGCAGAATAGCCATTTTGACTATATTAATCCTGCCGATCCATGAGCACGAGGGATCTTTCCATCTTCTGAGATCTTCTTCAATTTCTTTCCTCAGAGACTTGAAGTTCTTATCATACAGATCTTTCACTTCTTTAGTTAGAATCACACCGAGGTATTTTATATTATTTATGACTATTGTGAAGGGTGTTGCTTCTCTAATTTCTTTCTCAGCCCATTTATCCTTTGTGTAGAAAAAGGCCATTGATTTGTTTGAGTTAATTTTATATCCAGCTACTTCACTGAAGCTGTTTATCAGGTTTAGGAGTTCTCTGGTGGAATTTTTAGGGTCATTTATAAATATGATCATATCATCTGCAAATAGTGATATTTTGACTTCTTCCTTTCCAATTTGTATCCCCTTGATCTCCTTTTGTTGTCGAATTGCTCTAGCTAGAGGCAGAAGAAAGAGAAAACAGGAGGGATCGTAGACAAGAGAAAAATTTGACTAGAATCTTGGCCGCAGTGGTAGGAGAGAAAGAAAAAGACAGGACCTAGAATCCTGGGCAACAGAAGATCCTAGAAGAATAGAATTAAGTGAGTCATAGTACCGAGCCTCAGCTAAAGAGGCTCAGCTGTGTCAGACTGAAGTTACTTATTTGGGATACACCCTTGGAGACAGGAAGCAGTGGCTAAAGGAAGCCAGAAAAAAGACTGTAACTCAGATCCCCACCCCAACTACACTAAGGCAAGTAAGAGAATTTTTGGACACCGCTGGCTTCTGCAGGCTCTAGGTTTGCGACATTAGCTGTCCCGTTGTACCCCTAGCCAGGGAAGGAGAGATGTTTGTGTGGACCCCAGATGACCGGAAAGCCTTTGAAGAAATTAAAAAGGCCCTACTGATGGCCAGCCTTGGCCTTGACTGACCTAACCAAGCCTTTCACTCTTTATGTGGAAGAGAGAGCAGGGGTCGACAGAGGAGTCCTTACTCAGAGTTTGGGACCTTGAAAAAGGCCAGTGGCTTACCTATCCAAGAAGTTAGACCCTGTTGCCAGGGGGTGGTTTTCTTGCCTGAAAGCTATTGCTGCCATAGCTCTGCTTGTCAAAGATGCTGATAAGCTCACTCTGGGACAGCAAATAACTGTAGTGGCACCCCACACTCTTGAAAGCATTATCCAACAGCCCCCTATCCATGGATGACCAATGCTTGTATGACACATTATCAGAGCTTTTTTTTTGACTGAACGAGTGACCTTCGCTCCCCCTGCTGTCCTCAGTCCCGCTACCCCACTGCCTGAGACTTCACCTACTCATCACTGCGCTGACATTCTAGCAGAAGAAACTGGTACTCAAAATGATCTGAAGGATCAGATCAGCCTTGGCCTGGGAGTTCAAGCTGGTACACGGATAGCAGTAGCTTCCTGGTTGAAGGTAAGCAGAAGACGGGGGCAGCAGTGCAGTGGTGGACAGAAAGCAAGTGATCTAGGCCAGCAGCCTCCCTGAAGGGACTTCAGCCCAGAAAGCCGAATTTGTGGCTTTGATACAAGTTCTACAAATGGCAAAGGGGAAGTCTATCAACATTTACCCTGACAGCAGGTATGCTTTTGCCACTGCACGGAGCAATATACAGACAAAGAGGGCTGTTGACATCTGCAGAGAAAGACCTAAGGTGCTGTGGCTAAATGGAATCAGATGGCAGATCTAACCACCAGACAGACAGCCCAAGGAGCAATGATTCTGGCAGTCAAGGAGCCTAAAGATTATTATGATGTCAGAGAGACCAACTTTAGATACACCCCTGATGACTATCAAGTTATGGACATTACTTGACCCACCTGGGGGCCAAGAAATTCAAAGGTGTGGTCAGGTCCTCTGACTACTATGCTATAGGACTCTCTGACTTGGCAGAAGAAAGAGTCAAAAGCTGCAAGGGACAGCCAATGTGATGTGATGGCCAAGAAGATCCTAGAAGAAATCTTCCCAATGTTTGGGATACCCAAGGTAATCAGGTCCAATAACGGACCAGCCTTTGTTGCCCAGGTAGGTCAGGGACTGGTCAAGATATTGGGGATTGATTAAAAGTTACATTGTGCATACAGGCCCCAAAGCTCAGGACAGGTAGAGAGAATGAATAGAACCATTAAGAGACCCTTACCAAATTGACAGCAGAGACTGGTGCTAATGATTAGATACTCTCCTACCCTTTGTGCTTTTCAGGGTTAGAAGCACCCCTGGACAGTTTGGACTGACCCCCCCTATAAATTATCCTATGGGGGGCCCCCTCCACTGGTAAAAATAGCCTCTGTACATAGTGCTGACATGCTGCTTTCCCAGCCTTTGTTCTCTAGGCTCAAGGCACTCCAGTGGGTGAGACAGCGAGCGAGCGTGGAAGCAGCTCCAGAAGGCCTACTCAAGAGAAGGAGAGCTGCAAGCCCCACATCTCTTCCAAGTTAGAGATTCGGTTTACATTAGATGCCACCATGCAGAAAACCTTGAGACTCAGTGGAAAGGCCCTTATCTTGTACTCTTGACCATCCTACTTTCTACCCTTATGGGACCCCTTTTGATTTTGCTTCTGCTTTTAATTATAGGTCCATGTGTGTTAAATAGGCAAGTCACCTTTATTAGAACAAGAATTAGTGCAGTGTAGCTTTTAGTTGTGTCAGGGAGAAGATAGTGTCTAGTTCTAAGATTAGAACTACTAACAAGTAGAAGTGGGGAATGAAAAAGTATAATGTAAAAGCAAAATTCTAGGCCTATAGGCCCAGGCTTGAGAATGTGACCTCTGTGACTCAATGCTCCAAGGTATGCTAATCATAAAACATCCTCCACCCACCCGCTTCCTGGATTCAAGGAGTGTTCATTCAAAGAAAGTCACCCTGACCTACCCTGACCCACCCTGACCCACCCTAACCATTGCTGGAACCCACTATGCAAATGTGCTATTGTTATGGGCTCTTAGAAACTGTCTTGAGAAATAACCCACACAATTACCAGGTATTCCTTGTGACTCTTGTGAGTTTGCACTTTCTTGTGACTCTTAACAAGTATTTTTGGTATTTTCCAACAATGCCTTCCCCACTTCCTTGAGTTGTGGTTTCTTCCTTTAAATCCCCCCTTACCCAGCTACTTGGGGTGCCACGGTCCTCTACCCCTGCGTGGTGTATGACTGTGGGCCTGAGAGCGCTCTTGAATAAAAGTCCTCTTGCAATTTGCAGCAAGACCGTTTCTCATGAGTGCTTTGGGGTGTCACCTCTCCTGAGTCAGAACATGGGGGAGTCCTCACATTGTGGGTCTTTCACAACCATGCCCAGGCTATGCAGTGCTGGGAAATGAATCCAGGACTTCATGCATGCTGGGCAAGCTACCAACCAAGCTACACCCACAGCCTCAAAAATAATACTTCAGTAACTGAACTTGTGCCAAACATAAGCTCCTAATGTCATTGTTTGTAATGGCTAATTTTAATTCTTAGTTAATAAGCATTGCCTTTGTATACTGGCCAGCAACTGCTGAGCAACAAATTCTCCAAAATTTCACAAGGGGAAAACCCAGAAACATGTATGTTCTCTCTGAGTTTCTAATGCTGAGAAGCTTCACACTGGGGTAGAGATGGTTCAGCTGTTAAAAGCACCCATTGCTCTTGCAGAGGATCTAAGTCGTGCAATCCACAATACCCTATAAGTCCAGTTCCAGGGGATCTGATGCCCTGTTCTGGCCTCTGAAGGCACCGCCCTCACATACAAACCCTCAGATAGACATATACATTTACTCATAACTGTTTTAAATGGATGGGCTGAGTAGAGTAAACAGCAAGTATGTCCATGGAAGCTGCCAGTTATGTGGACAGTGAATGGATGGGAAGTCACTTCACAGGAATGCACTCATGTGGCTGGCAGGTCAGTGCTGAGTGTGGCTGCACACTACTGTTTCTTGGTATATAGTCTCCTGCATATGATTGCTCATGACTGTCAGTACCCCTAACCTATCCAGTGGTCTGAGGTCCACCTGGACAAGCACAGACCATTCTGTCCTTGTCAAAATAGCCCTATTGGTATCACAGGTCATGTCCATCCAAAGTGGGCTGAAGCCACAGTGGGGTTGGGAAGCAGGTGGTGGAGATAATGGTGATGGTGGGGAGAGAGAGAGAGAGAGAGAGAGAGAGAGAGAGAGAGAGAGAGAGAGAGAGAGAGAGAAGACGAGAAGAGGAAGAGGGGGGAGGGAGAGAGGCTCTCTGAATAAATATATTGAAGACCCAGCAGAGACACCCAGCCTTGTGGGACTGAGCAACTACTGGGTTCTTGGACTTTCCATCCACAGCCAGACATTGTTGGATTAGCTGGACTGCTGCCTATAAATCATTGTAATAAATCCCCTTTCTCCAGATCTATAGCCATTCCTTCTATAAGTTCTGTTACTCCAGAAAACTTGAACTAATACATGCTCATGTGTCTTTTGCCTGAGATTCCAAAACTAAGTTGCATTTTGGGACAACAGCAAGGTGGATGAAAGCAGCAAGGCACAGGGAGGCAGAAGCCCCTGTAGACAGTCCTCTGGTGCTTAGGGTTCTCTGGTGCTTCTGGTTGGTATTTCCACAAGATAACAAAATCACCATGCCTTTCTACTTTCCGGCAGTAACTGTCATGGTGGAATAACGCCAGGTTGCATTTTTACTTTGTTTGCTTTGCTTCTTGGAATGCCTGAAATGACAGCGCCCACAGCATTTCTGGAATATCCTTATGATCTAGGGAAGGCAAAAGCCCTAAGTCTAATTATAATGCCAGCAAAGTAGGACCCTTGCTAAGTTCAACAAAGCAGTGACCCAAAGATATCCATATAAAACTTTATTTTATTGCCAAGCCCTGAAGAAGCAGTGGGTTTCCAAGGTGTTACAGAGAAATCGCCTAGCAGTCTTTTCTCATTCCAGAGAAACGTGTGAGAAAATCTCCTGCAAGAATATTCCAGACATTCTTCCAGCCTGCCAGGTGGTATGAAGGAAACCAGACCCCATCTTCCAGAGCTAGTCAGGCTCTTAAAAGTGAAGAGCCCTTGAGCCAACTTGCCTTTTCCGTTAGAACCTGCAATGACATTTAGAACCTCTTCCTAAGACTCTCCACTCCCTACCCAGGATCTCTCTCCCTCCTAATCAGCCCCACTCAGTCTGTTCTCTTAGACTCTGCAGCATACAAGTGCCAAACCTGCTCAGACATGGCTCCCCAGGCAAAGCCTTCATTGTTAGGAGGTTCCAGTTTTCAGATATAATAAAACATTTAAAAACAGATCTCATTTCCTGGCATTTTGTGCAGAAGTGATGTGTTAGGACGAGAGCCCTGGGGGTGGGGGGTGAGGGGGTTGTCAGGATTGTGTACAGGCTGGGGATCTGCCCTGGGGACAAGAGATAAACTCCTTCTGGAATTGATCCGCCATGTTCACGGTCCCACGTGGGGTCTTCTTCCTCCTTCAAAGAACTTTCTTTCCTCTGCTTTTTTTCAGAGAAGAAAACACTACTCTCTCTCTCTCAGTTAGCTGCAACTGATCAAGTCCCTTCTACAGCCCCAGGTTGTGTCAGCTGCCCTCTCAACCAACTTTTCAAATCTCTCAGAGTTCTTTGAAACAAAGTTCAATACACTAGATACAAAATTACAAACTAGAGCCTCTAGTCTGTTTCTTGAGGAAGAAACATCTAAATCTCTTAAATGGTCTCTCTGTGAACAATTCCTGTGGAGCAACATCAACCTCTTTCCAGTCTCAATGGATCAAGGGTCTGCACAAGCTTCTCAGTATCTTGCCCGCTGGCACGTTATTCTGTCACCTTGCCTTGATCATTCCTAGAGTCAAAATGACAAGGAGCTTCCCTGGAATTCTCTAGGTAAGCCTCTCCCTATGAAATGTCCCTTTGGAGGTAGAACTAAGGTATCAAAGTCTAGTCTTTTAAGGGAAAAAAAATTATTCTATTCTAAGTGATAATTACTGAACCACTGAAGGTAAGTTTATCTGCTTGGAAGAGAATTATTAAATATGTGTTTATCATGGTATATGACGGCTACTCTGTGCTGGATCTTTCCATTTGTCTCCTCTCATCCACTCTGTGCTGCCTGGCACCCCCGTCACACCCAGCTGCCTCAGACCACCACAGCTTAGACCTTTTCATGTTCCCCGGATCTTTGAACCTGGGTCCTGCTAACTAGGGGTGGGAGAAGGGGTGCTGCTGGTACTTTCTGCCTTCTTAATATTTAGAGAGAGACAGGGACAGAGACAGAGCGCCGGCTGCTCTTTCAAAGCACCTGGGTTTTTACATCTATCACAGTCTTTAGCCCAAATTCCAAGGATTCAGATCCCTCTTTCTGACCTCCCTTAGGCACCAAAGCATACATGTGGAGCACAGACAAACATGCACGCCCATAAAATAAAAGTAAATCTCTTTTTAAAGATCCAGTGGCATTTTAAACTCTAAAAGTAAACTATCTACACAGGGTTTTGGAAAACATTGCCATTTGGAGTAACACCACAAAATAGAAAGAAAAATAAGACTAAGAACACAATTGACTAAGAAGGTGCAAGATTTATATTCAGAAAACTACAAAACACTCATGAAGGAAATTCACACCGTCAACACATTCATGACTGGAAGACTCGACAGAGCTAGTCTGGTCACAGGAATATAAGTTCAGGAATACATAATTGAGCCAATAACAATTTAATTTTGATTCATTATATATCATCACTGTCATTAATCTATTACTTTATTTCAATTTGAAAAGAATCAGATGAACAACCATTCATGTGTACACACACACACACACATACACACACACACTAGAGCATACATTCCTATCTTAACCTAAATTACTGATCAGAAATATCCTGTGCTTCCTCCCACTCCTTTGACTTCACCTCTACCACATCACGTCATTCATCTGCTCTGCTGCAGCCCCTGACCATACCTGATCATCATCTTGAACAGGCCACCCAGGTCCTCTGTTCAGGGCACATAAGAATGGGCCATTCCCTTGACTGTCAGCTGCAAAGCCATGCCAGTCACCTGTGCATCTAGAGCTTCTAACTTCTTCAATCATTTTGGGGGTTTGGATAAAAGGCTACATTACTGGGAATAGGCACTGGCATTGACCTAAGCAGCAGATGTAAGTATGAGAATGTTAAGTTCCCGTGATAAAACTCACCAGTGGGAGACATGGGAAACACTCCAAGAACACAACCTTTTTCCTTCTCATTCCAATCACACGGAATCGCTCTGCAACTTCCCTAGGAAGTCCCACTCAGTAGGGCACAGTTGAGTCTCTACAAGGTTTGTTTTGAAGTGGGAGCCAATGAAACTGGGAATTACCTTATGAATTTAATGTGCTAGGGCTGCCATGATGCAGCACCACAGACTGGAGAGCTTAACAGAAGAAATTGTTTTGCTGACAAACCTGGAGGCTAGAAGCTCAAGATCAAGGTATCCGTGGGGTTCCTGTGTTCTGGGGTCTCTCGTTTTTCTACTTGTATTTTATTGTTTTTTCCATTTGTCTTCTCCTGGCTTTTACTCCATGCATGCACACAGCTGTGCTCAAATGCACTCTCCTTACAAGAGCAATCATTTCATTGGATTAAGCCGACAGTAATGACTTCATTTTGACTTAAGTGCCTATTTAAGACCCAATTTCCAAACAGTGCTTCATTCAGGGTGACTGGATAAGACATCAGTGTTCAATTCAGCCCATATCATGCTGTCTCACTTGGTCTGTTCTCTGGCTTCTCTTCTCTATTTCTCACCAGAGGTGTCCTGGGGTTGAATCTAAAGCATCAGTGGTTTGGTCCCTGATGCTGGTTCAGCTTTCAGAGGTTGGTGTGATGCAGTTGCTTGTTATATAGCTGTGAATTCCCTTCCTTCAACTCGTCCTCAGCAAAGATAACCTTCCCATTAAGGTTATCTTTGTATAACCTTATGTATAAGCTATGCTATGTATGAGCAATCTATTTGTCAGTTTTGAATGTTTAAAGGATCACTGGATCACGTCCTGATGCTTATTTTTTCATGTGTCACGGTGTTAAGACAGTTCCTCTCTGTAATGTAAACCACACCCCTTTTCTTTTACTGCAGAATATTCCATTAAGACAGTGGGCCTCAACCTTCCTAACGGCAACCTTTTAATACAGCTCCTCATGCTGTGGTGACCCCCAAACATAATATTATTTTATTGCTACTTTGTAACTGTAATTTTACTAGCAGTATGAACCATAATGTAAATATGAACACAAGACTTTGCCAAAGGGGTCACAATCCGCAGGTGGAGAACCATGACATTAAGCCTATACCACAATGTAAACCTTGTTGGTGGAATTTGGGTCGTGTTGTGTACCCTAAGGCAAATGGTCAAAGAGCACACAACCCTGGAGACCATTTTTCATGGACATACATGCTGTTGTGAGTAGAGAGTACCCTTGCAGCTGCCTCTCTTAGTGTAAGTAAAGAGAACACTTGCAGCTGGGTTCAGAGTCTGATCTGTCAGCATCCGAGGCGGGGAAGCCTCATCCTTTCTCACCCCAGCAACAGCAAACTGAGGTCTAAGCCTTACACTTGATTGGATTGCACTATCCTAGGAAAAAGGCCGTTAGCAGTGCCCAAGGGGCAGTGCAAGAGCAGCCTGTATCCTTTTAGGAGATCATCTTGAAGGTTATTCCTAGGGCTGGAGCTGTGGTCCAATGAATAGGGGCACTTGCTGCTCTTGCAGAGGACCAGGGTTCAATTCACAGCCCCTTCACGGCAGCTTACAACCATCTGTCACTCCAGTTCTAGGGGATTCATTGGCCTCTCCTGGCCTCCACAGTTACTGCACACATGTGCTGCACAGTTACATGCATATGCTCTTAGGAATGCAAGGTCTAGAACATCTGTTATAAGGATACTGAATGCTAACTGTGGTTGGTTTGAACAGGTGTGGCCCCCATGGACTCATGTGTTTAAATGTGTGGCCCATAGGGAGTAGCACTATTAGGACGTGTGGCCTTATTAGAGAGGGTGTGGCCTTGTTGGAGGAAGTATGTCACTGTGAAGGCAGGCTTTGAGGTTGTATATGTTCAAGCTACACCCTACACAGTCTTCCTGCTGCCTGGGGAATCAAGATTTATAAATCTAAGCTCCTTTTCCAGCACCATGCCTGCCTAGATGCTGTCATACCTTCCACCATGAAGATAATGGACTAGGCCATTGAAACTGTAAGCCAGCCCCAGCTAAATGTTTTCCTTTATAAACATTGTTGTGGTCCTGGTGTGTCTTCACAGCAATAAAACCCTAACTAAGACACTAATCTAGCTGCATATCTACAAACCAGTTTTCAATGCTTACCCCCAATACAGCTCCATACTCCCAAAGTCATCCCAAGTGACTATGGTAAATCAATTGTGTCGTTAACGGTTACACAGCATCTCCCTGTGGTCTCCTCCAGGCCATCTTATTAAAAGCTCCTGAGATGCTTTTATGCTGATTTGTCATCCTGCCGTTTGCTGATTTGTGAGAATTATTCCTATATTCCTGATCCCTTAAGACTCCCGATTCCTTTAAGATTTCCTGATTACTGATCCTTTAGGATTTCTACTTTACCTCTAATTTGTAGCTTTCGTCTCATTGTCACTAAAGTAGTTTTGATACAAAGAGGTTACTCACTTTAGACTACTTGACTGAAGCAGTATTTTCTGTTATAGCTATCCATTTCATTACAGCACCGGTATGTATGTATTTGTCTTAGTCAGGGTTTCTATTCCTGCACAAACATCATGACCAAGAAGCACGTTGGGAAGGTAAGGGTTTATTCAGCTTACACTTCCACATTGCAGTTCATCACTGAAGGAAGTCAGGACTGGAAGTCAGGCAGATCAAGAAGTAGGAGCTGATGAAGAAACCATGGAGAGATGTTCCATTCCATACTGGCTTACTTACCCTGGCTTGCTCAGCCTGCTCTCTTATAGAACCAAGACTACCAGCCCAGAGATGGTCCCACCCACAAGGGGCCTTTCCCCCTTGATCACTAATTGACAAAATGTCTTACAGTTGGATCTCATGGAGGCATTTCTTCAACTGAAGCTCCTTTCTCTGTGATAACTCCAGCTGTGTCAAGTTAACACAAAACTAGCCAATACAATTGACCCCTTGTCAACTTGATACACAAACACATCACTAGTAAGCCTCAACCCTTAATATCTTATTCATCCCCAAGATCTAAACAACTTTAAAAGTCCCACAGTCTTTATATATTAAAAGTCAATCCCTTTAAAATGTCCAATATCTTTTAAAATCCAAAGTCTTTTTTACAATTAAGAGTCTCTTAACTGTGGGATCCACTAAAATATTTTCTTCCTTCAAGAGGAAAAAATATCAGTGCACAGTCACAATCAAAATCAAAATTTAAACCCCAACTGTACAATGTCTGGAAGCCATCTCATGTTCTTCTGGGCTCCTCCAAGGGCTTGGGTCACTTCTCCAGCCCTGTCCTTTGTAGCACAGTTTGTCTTCTAGGCTCCAGCTGCCTGTACTTCACTGCTGCTGCTATTCTTGGTGGTCATCTCATGGTACTGGCATCTCCAAAACGCTGCTGTCTTCCACTGTAACTAGGCTTCACCAATAGCCTCTCATAGGCTCTCTTCATGGTGCCAAGCCTCAACTCCTTTGCATGATCCCTTCAGTCCTGGGCCATCAATTGCCACTGAGGCTGCACTTTCACTAATGGCCTTCCATGGCCTCTCACAGTGCCAGGCCTCAGCTGCTCTGAGCAGAAATTAGTGAAACAGAACAACAGAAAGCCACAACAAAAGGGTCTCCTCCCTAGCCCCTAGGAGAGCTATCAGTCATCACCAATTCTGTCTCAAGTCTTCTTGTCAAGTATATTTTCATCTCCCCGTGGGGTTCAAAGCACACACATCAAGAGCTTCCAAACAGAAAGGTCTACGGGCTCTGCTGTTTCTTTATTCCTGCAATTGCCCAGGCAATTTGCCCCAGTCCTAAGAACAGCCCCCTAGTGGATGATGGCAGGGATACAGCTAGGGTAACCTGGGAGCCTCAAATTGGAGAAATCCCAAGATTTCCTCAGCTGCTTCCCTAACCACAAAGCCTAAGGAATAGAGCAGAAGGCTGGAAGCCAAGAACCACAGGTGCAGAGCTCAGTGGAAGGAAGACTCCCAGGGTGAAGAGCTGAGCTTCCATAGCGGCACTGGGAGAACACTCTCCAGGAGAGAAAAGAGCAACACAGTGTTCTGATTAGCCTGTACTACTTTCCACTGCTAAGAATAGAATTCAATCTCGCTCCCCAAGAAACGAGTGAGGAGCCATCTCCATTCTCAGCTAGTTCTACAAGAGTGCTTTGGATAATGACACTCCAAAGTATTAACTGGGAGAAAAACAGCTAAGCAGGGGGCCCCAAGCGATAATCAACGTCTTTAAACACTATGTGAAAATGAGTCTATTTAATTGTCTTCCTTTTAATTTCCATTTTCTTTTTTGGATTACATCATAGCTGAACCTCTTCTGGTATGACTCACCTTTTTAGAGTGCAGGGTTCATGGGTGCAGAATTTCTGATTACTTATAACCACAAAGTAGACTAGCACTATTTAGAGCCCAGTGCACATTAAAACTGAACTTTCGGACTTAGACAATTTTAATAGCTGTGGTTTGTTGTATCCAAAATATAAGTGACAACATTTTTCTATAGTTCTATCTCTCAATATGTCCTGGTCAAATCAAGTTCCCAGGAATATTTCATATAGTTATTTTTCAAACTGTGTGTGTGTGTGTGTGTGTGTGTGTGTGTGAAAGAGAGGGGAGAGAGAGGAAGAGGAGAAAGTGGGGAGAGAGAGAGAGAGAGAGAGAGAGAGAGATCAGAGGATAGCTTTTGGGAGCTTTTACTCTCTTCTCATTTTTATGAGTCTGAGGCTCAGCCCCAGGTTGTCAGGTTTGGGAAGCAAGTGCCTTTACCTATTGAGTTATCTCTCAGTTCAGAGTTGTATGTATCCCTCTATACAAACAAATTACCCTCTTTCAAGATTGAGATTAAGGGTGAATAATGTTAAGAGTAGGACTTAAGGAAAACACATCAGCTAGTTCCTCCTTAAAGGTATTTGTGTCTCTTCAATTGAAAGCACTGGATGTTTCCTCCATGAGCACAGCATCCTTGGCATTCCTTCAGTGAGGGAAATCTGAAAAATGGCAGAGTCACACTTTGAAGTAAAACACAGCACTACAAACATCATCACCTATATCTTCTTCCATTCACTTAAGAGCCCAGGGAGTGAAAGGGAAAGTAAGGTCTTGACTTTCAATTCCATCTTTAAAGTTCTGATCTAAATGTCAGCTGCCCCTTGCAAATTCTTGGCATATCCATAAGCAAGTTGTAGCATAACATCACCAGTGCCTTCCCTGGTTAGTGGAGATTAACAGTAGCTGTAACCTCTTCCCCCCCACCCCCTCAGCCTGAAACCTGTTTGCTCAGGTTTCACTGTTAGGAAGAAGAGAGCATAGGGGTGGAGCCTGCCGCCCTATCATTCTGCCACTCCCACTGCTGCTGCTGCCTGCCACCTTGCTGTTCCAGAACCAAACACGTGGTCACCTGAAACTGGACTCCAGGATGATTTGGCAGGAATGGGCCCCTTCCCCCTTCTTCATAACCCAGTGCACTGAATAGTAAAAGTGAGCTTTGATCAGAACCTGGTTTGTCTTAGCTCCCTTCTTTCTCTCATCCGTCTAGTTCCCTTTCTTTCAGCTCGTCTGCCATCTCAGCCTTACCCCGTTCCTTGAGAGCAGCTGGATGGCACGCAACAGGTAGCAGATCTGGAGAACTGATAAAGTCAGACTGAGGGGTCCTCACCAGGGTTTCAGTGGAGGTGAACATTCCATGGAGACAATCAGTACAAAATGCACCTGTAGTGCAGAACAAAGAACAGGCTTGAGTTTTGGTTGGGGGAGAAACATTATTTGTCTTGGGACATTTGTAATGTAGTAGGCTACATCGTATAACTGTGGAATGAACCAGTGAATCATAGCCAAATACCCATCAAGTCATCTGGTTTCTACCTAACAGATGAGGAGACATAAATCAAAGAAGGGACAGAGAACATTACCATAAAAAGTACAGCCACAACCCTGCCTAGTGGCACAGATAATTAAACTGATTTGTAGGGAGTTGCCATTTCCAAAAGTCCTTCCCGATTCAACAGAAGGGCCCAGCTTCTGTATTAGCTAAGCTTCTGAGTGTTCTATCATGGTGGTGGCACATGCCCAGATTCTTGAGCAGCACCCAGAGCCCAGCAAACCAAACAAAAGAACCCAGACCAACAACCATTGTTCAGATCCTTTATTGGCCCCATGGTCTTATCCCATTTGCCTTCCACATCATCCCTTTTGGAAAATGAGTTTGGGGCACCCCTTTAAGACAGAGATGGGTAGCAAAAGCAATTACAGTCTCTAGAGCTGGGAACCAGGCTCATATTTCTCCTGTTTTCATCTATAATTGATGAAGGAATTTGGAAGTGGGGGAAGAGAAACTTAGGCTAAACCAAGTCCATGTTCAAACAGGACTCCAGTGTTTGGAGGGTGTCCAATCATAAACTATCATTTTTTCTTGGGTTCTGACTCAGCCAAGCATCTGAGTGACGATATGTACTAGTGACAACCACACTGCCAGGCCACAGACTCCTAGGCAGCCTCTGAGAATGGACAAGGGTATTATTTTGTGGGTTATAGACAAAATGGTGAGTAATTCCTTTTTGGCTGGCCCTGAATGCCTCATTTACCAGAGGCTGAGATGTATAAGCACTGCTGTTATAGCAAGACAAAAGTTGGCATCTAGATGCTCCTGAGAAAGGGCCTTACATGCTCTTGCTCGACCAATGGAAGCCTGGGCAGTAGATTCCAGTATCATTTCCATGCCATAGGTAACTGCAGGACAGAAATAAACAACTTGCTTCAAGGCCAAAGTCTGTAAGTGGATGAGATGGATTGTCTGACTTCAAAAGCTAATTCCTCAACTATTTCTGATTCCTTGATGCCAATTTTGAAAAGTCAAAGCTTTCTCCACCCATGTTAATTCCCCAAGCCCGTCCTCCCTTATCCTTGTACAGCCTCACTTGAAGAAATGGAATGCAGCTCTTAAACAGAGCCTGATACTCACAAAGTCTGGTGCTTCCTAAATCATCAAAAATGTCCCAACAAAGATCTGTCAAAATGGCAAATATTTATCTTCAAATGAAATACCACTGTCATCCTCCAGTAGCAAAATTAAGTTATAAATCCATTTAGCAAGTCTATTTGGTACAAGAATATTCTTCTTCTTCTTTTAATTATTTTTTCTTGATATTTTTTCTCCTTCATATCAATCCTTCACACAAACATCCTTGTTTACAATGCTCTACACAGGGAGAAAGGGAGAGACAGACAGAGACAGAGACAGAGACAGAGGGGTTGGGTGATGGTGGTGATAATCTTCCTCACTCTGTAAAATCTCTTAAATTTTCTTTTTGAATCATCTCCCTCAACTTCATTTCCATAACCTTTCAAAGAAACATGAGACTCAGGACAGAAAGCTCCCTCAAAACAAGCTATCTTCCTCAACATAGGGTTGGCACCCACCTTCCCTCTCATATTACTTGCTATGTTCTCATCTGAGACATCAGTCATAAAGGAGCAGCCTGAGGACACAGGATCCACTCAGAAGATGAACTTCAGAGACAGAGCCATGACCTTTTAGAATGTGCGCAGGTTGATCAGGATACAGCCTGAATCTGAACCTCAGGAAACCTAAACCACATGCAAGTTTTCACAGAGAACCTCAAAGGTTCTGAAGGACTACACACGGCAGGCAGTCTGTTGGATATGCAGCATTATTTTGTTAGTTCCAGACAGAATTTAATCTCTGTTCACCAAATAGATAGGTCATTGGTCATTATTTGAGAAGGAAAGTAACAGAAAACTTTCCTCTATAGAGATGGAGAGACACAGAATGATACACAAGTTAGGATAGATTATACTGCCAAAATTTGGAGGAAAATGAGGCTCTTTGGCAAACCTCAATGTGACATAATCATTTTTCCTTTACTTACATTAAATTTCACACAGTGGCATCAGCCTACTTCTAAAAATACTTCTAAACCCAAATACACAGGATCTCTGTAAATAAAGACCGAGAACTTTTCAGATAACATGATGGTAATTTTTAAGAACCTATAATACAAGTTAGAGAATCCATTTTCTAAGTCCCTGTAGGTTACCAAACCTGTGTTCTTAGAGGCCTGGTTCATCACAGAAGGCCTTCCACATCCTTAGAGACATGTTAAAAAGGTCAGGTTTGGGGTATTCTTCAAGCCAGTTGTCAATCAAAAGATGTTAAAACGTTCCTCTTGTAGTTGCTAAGTATGTGTGCATTGCTCACCCTCAGTGACACACTTCCTCCAACAAGGCCACACTTACAAGGCCACACCTGCTAATAGTAGCACTTCCCTTGTGCCAAGCATATTTAAACCACCACACATAGAATGCCCCCACATTCCCTCTCAAACTTCCCATGCTGAAGGTTTAAGCCCCATTAGGAACATTAGGGGGTTGGCTTCGAGGGGAGCAAGCCCTTGAATGTAAAGGTTGGTGTGTGCTCTTTCCTCCTCTCTCCTCTTGACCTCTTCTTTCCTCTTTCTTCTCTCCCCTCCCTCCCAAATACCCACCCCAATATGGTTGTGTGCAAACTAGAACTGAGATAGTCAGCACCTCTAGACTTGACCTCAGATTCTATACTTGGTTGTGGCAAAGCTCAACCTGACTAAAACAGAGTAATTCCCAAAATGTCTATCAAAACCATTGTCCAAGCCAGAAAGTGGCTGTATCAAAGTGTATGAATTCCTTTTAAGATGGTCACTCATATATAATCTAGGAAATGGCTTGGGTTCACTCACCCCAAAGGAACTAGGCAGTTTGTTTATTAACACACTAGGAAAAAATATGAACCAGTTATCTACGTACATAAAACACATACATAGCAGGTGAACTATCTAAGCTAGGCCTACATTTCTACCTAATGCACTCCAGGTTGGCAAAAGACAGTCAAAAGGTTTCTTCATTTCTGGTAATATTCAAACTTAAACAAAGATATTTACTCCCTCAAACTCTTCGGGGTGGCGGTGGTTTGAAAGAAAATGGCTTCATAGGCCCACAGGAAGTGGCACTACTAGAAGATGTGGCCTTCTTGAAGGAAGTACGTCATTGGGGGCTTTGAGATCCCAGATGCTTAAGCCAGGCCCAACGGCTGGCTCTTCTTCCTGCTGTCTGATCCGAATATAAAATTTTCAGCTACATCTCTAGTACCACTATTTGAGCACTTACACATCGAACTTCTTCTTTATGTTCCAGCTGTGACATCCTATCACATACTACCTGCCAAATGCTTTTATGTGTGCATTTACTATCATCCATGTTTGCATTTGGTGATTGGAGTGATGTTATAGAACAAGAAGGACTCTAAGCAAAACAAGATCCTCTAAGTCTAAATCAATGTGAGCAAAGCTCAAACAAACCCACAGGGCCTGGAGGGATCTGTAGTGATCCTCTGCAAATACATAATGACTTCCAGCTTAGTGTTTTTTATGGGATTCCTGAGTGTGAGTGGGTCTCTGATTCTTGTACCTTCTCTTGGGCTCTTTTCCTTCTGCTGCTTTGCCTTGTCCAAATTTGATGTGATAGTTTTTAACTTAGATCATATTTTGTTAAAAAAAAAAAAAAAAGAATGAATGAATGGAAAACCTAGCCACTGTCATTCTTACCTGCTGGGAGAGGGACAGTTTTCTCCAAGAGTGACACTTGGACAGTCCTCATGTTCAGGAGTAGTTGGCAAACATACAGTGGACTCTACAGGTTTGGGTGTGTGTGTGTGTACACTTTTATTGGACTACAGTGTGGTGGGTTGGGTTCATTTGTTACTGATTTTTTTTTTTTTTTTTTTTGGTTTATGGTTGTGTTTTTGTTTTTTTTAGTTTGGAGCTTTTGTTTCTGTATTTTTGTTGTTGTTGTTCCTTGAGAAAGAACTAAAAGTTGGGTAGGTAGGGAGTGGGTAGAAGATCTAGAAGGACTTGGGGAAGGAGAACATAGCAAACATATAAATCTTTAAGATGTTTAAAGTAACACAAAATAAAATAGAATTTAAAAATTTTAAATGAAAAACATGTCTTAAAAGGGGGGGGGGGGCGGGCGGTGATGGAGCCAGGCAGTAGTTGGGCACACCTTTAATCCCAGCACTTGGGAGGCAGAGGAAGGCGGATTTCTGAGTTCAAGGCCAGCCTGGTCTACAGAATGAGTTCTAGAACAGCCAGAGCTATACAGAGAAACCATGTCTTAAAAAACAAACAAACAACAACAAAAGTGTGTGTGTGGGTGATGGAGTAGGGTTGGGTTGGACAGGACTAGGAGGTCACCAGGAAGTTCCTGTGCTCACACATGCATGTGCAGACCTGTGCTGACACTGAGTTCCTTCCTTGGCTGCCCTTCCATGTTACATACTGAAAACTGATCTTTCACAGACCCAGAACTTGCAGACTCCAGCCAGTCTAACTGACCAGCCTGCTCCTGGGATCCCTCATCTGGACAGCCTGGGAGTGCAGGAGGTGTAGACAGTCACCACACCTTCAGGGATCCGAGTCGGGCCTAGGGATCCAAACTCTGGTGCTTTCCTTGTTCAGCAAGCTCTTTACATACCAAGACATCTCCCCAGTCCCATTTTGAGGAATTACTATTAGCTGTTGCTATATATTTCAAAAGCAGAGTTTTACAAAATCCTTTAGCAGCAATAGAGTTTTTAAACATAATTCAGGTAAAAAAACCCAGATGAAAATACAAAGAAAAGAGACATTGTGGAGGCTGTAGAGGAAGCCAGAACTTTCCCTGGACTTCCCCCAGAGCTTCCAGGAAGAGTGTGGGAGGGAGGCACCATCTGGTGTAATAATTTGAGTTGAGCTCTGCAGACAAGAGTTAAGTCTGAGTTCTGAGAATCCATTCTTAGGACGCTCCTTCAATTTAGAAGAGACATCTGCAGAGAAAAGTGCCCATCACAGTAACCATGCTGTCCGAAGCCCTGCACACCATTAAGCAATGGGACTGTAACCACCTTCCAGACCAGAGAGTCAAAGCAAGCATCGTGTCTGGGCACAGAGCCCACTTAGGTCAACAGGAAACTGGCAGGGGCCAACTCTCCTGGAACACAGCTCCCTCCTTGTCCTTTCCTGTACTCTGCTCACAGGCATGCGTTATATACTGGATGAATCACCACAGAAGCCTCTTCAATCCTGTTTGTGGGGGCTGCACCCCCACCCCCACCCCCAGCCAACAGATTAGTTTCTTGAAGTGCCCCAGACACTGCTGGGAAAAACAATGACACTGGCAGAGGTGGCTACTGTGCCCCTTAACACCGCCACAAAGCCATTTAAGATGGGGGGAGGGGAGGCCTTACTAACTCCAGTCATCCTGTGCACTGCACTTCAGGCAGGGCAGTGGACAATCCCAGTGGTGTGGGAGAGTATGTGGATGCCGGGCTTCAGCTCTGCCTAAGAATAGCTTGGAAAATTTCTTTTCTGTAGTGTCATTTACGTTTGTTTCTTTCGTTCCTCTACCATAAATTCATAAAATCCCAAATGCTTGGAAGAATTTCTTTCCATGTTTAATATGAGCGCCCACACTGCCAACGGCCAGGAGTGGGTCACTTGTACATCTGAACCCACGCTGGATACTCTTTTTCCTTGGGTTTCACATATGACACAAAACAGAAACATTTCAATTATGTGTGACTAAGAGTAAGAAAAATATACAGCTCTATTTAAAACACTTAAATTAACAAGGTAGGGCTTTTTCCACTCTAGCAAAATATTGTACATTCAGTTTTAAACAAGAGTTAATATGCAGACACACATTTCCAAAATACCTGATCCTAGTTGAAAATCAGTGACCATGAGGCTTTCCAAGATATTTCTAATTAGCAAAAATGTGTACACCTGGGAAGGACTGTAGGTTTTTTTCCTCCCTAGAACACAGACATCAAACAGATCAACACTGCAAACTGACCAATGCCTCATAACTCTAACTCTAGTTGCTTCTGCTTCCTGAAAATACACTTTGGCTGTCAGCAAATCTTATAGCTCCTTTCCCATATATAACTGCAACACCTCTCACAAAAAGCACACACTTCTTTGCATATGCTAAGTTACATCAAAGTGTGTTCGTGAATTTGTGTATTGGCTCACCTACATGGAAGCTGTTTACTGAAGGGGGGGGGGGTTGGGCACATGTAACAGCTGATCTGCAGGTAAAGCCCTGCTCCAAAGAGCCTCACACACCTCATTCTGCGGCAGACGCTGCCATACTTATAAATATGCTCTATAACTTTAAAAATCAAAGCAAAGGCTTTTCTCCTTTGGCTTTTTCAGAAGTTGGACCACAAACCAACTATGGGTTTTATCTATGCGACAAAACCCATCAATTTTAGTCCCGCTGTCCAAGAAAACAAAAGTGAACAATTTTGTCAATTCCTGACATTAAGTTGTCTGACCAACACCACACTTTAAAGAGTATGTCTCCATGTTCCCACAGTGGGATGCAGAACTAGGCAGGCTGTGCCATGTTGTCCTTCCTTCTGCCTCCACAGATGGCACACCTAAGATCCACTGGATTTGATGCCCTCTGGTTGACTTGAACACTCCAGAAACAACAGTATACAACCTTAAAAAAAATGGAATGAAGTAAAGTCGCCACGGAGCACTGTGGAAGGAGTCTAAAGAAGCTGTCCACTGAGGAAGAAGGCACTTGCTAGCAGGAGACAGGCAGGAAGCTGGTGGAGCAGCCACCTCAGTGAGTCAACAGCTTGAGGCGAGTCAGCCAGCTGACCAGCAGCGACGGCTCCCCAGAGGACGCCTTGGCCGATGAGGAGGCTGATTTCTTCTTGGAACCTTCCTCCTGGAATGGAATGGTGGCACTGCTGTGTAGATCGGAGTTGATGTAGCACCTGCTCCCTCGGATGTAGTCCGCACCTCGCACCAGGTGCCGCTCAGTCAGGGGTCTAGAGAACCGGTACAAAGGAGAGGCACTTTCTTCAGTGATGGGTGTGATCCGCTCATTGCTGAAGTACCGGCAGAGGGCATCTTCCCCTGTTTTCAAACAAAGACAAACTATCAGGACAAGAACCCCCAGATCTAACACCACACTGTCAACAAACACATGCATACCCAGCTCTCTGCCCTGCAAAGACCTATGAAGGGCTTGGCCCTCCAAAGAGAACCACAGGGGTTCGCCATCAGCGTTATGATGATTCGATGAGAAATGCCAACACGTCTCCACCGCCAACTTATTTACTGACTGTGTATCCTCAGTGGCTGCACTGTGCTGAGAGCCTTTGGGAGGTGAGGCCTGACTGGAAGACACTTCTCACAATGGGTGGTCCTCTGCAGGCCATACCCACTCGCTCTCACTGTAAACGTGGCTCGAAGCAGTGAGCAAGGGCCTCCCCACAGCTTGAGTGCTGTACTGTCTTAACTCTCCTTTCTCTTCTGGGTTAGTTATGCTCGCCCTTCACAGGAAGAGCATAGACAAATTCTTCACCAACGTGTAACCTAAGTAGCCCATAGCAAGGGATAAAGCAAAACAAAGACTTGAAAAAGATGAGCATTTGTTTGTAGCTACAGACAGAGCCTCCCTGGTTCTTAAACAATCCACTAAAAGAAGCCACACACAATTCCCTGGGGTGATGAATTACCTTGAGAAGGTACACTGACCTCCCCATCAAAGGTTTTGGGGTATCAAGCAGAAAACTCATTTTAAGAACTGTCCTTTAAAAGAAAATATAAGCTTGTGAAATGGTTCAGTGTGTGTGGACACTTACCATGAAGTTCAATTTCTGAAACCCACATGGTGGAATTAAAAAACCAACTCCTCGAAGTTGCCCTCTAGTCTCAGCATCCATTCTGGCACCTATATATTTACACACACACACTCATACAACACACACAAATGCACAAGCATGCATACAGCACACACTTAAATACAGACATCACACACACAAGCACACACACTCACACACCACAAACAAAAACCACAAACACACACAAGCATGCATGCACTCTCACACACCACACACAGACACCACACACATGCACACACCACACACACACATACATATATACACACTTGTGCACACAGACAGATACCATAAATATGAACACACTTGCACACACACACATATAGAGTTAAACACACATCTGCACATGCACACATACATGTACAATTTTAAGTTAGCTTGCCTAGGATAACAGTTTCCTAGTACTCAGAAGTGGCTGCAACTGGGGTCCAATCAGAGCAAGATACTTCTCCAGCTGCAGGGGATCTCACTGTTATCCACATGGCACATAGCACACATGAATTAAAGGCTCATGATGGTTTATCCACAGGTTTTTTTGTTTTTGTTTTAAAGGACAGGCCATGAGGCTAGTTAGTGTATAATGTAATAGAATAAGTGGAGCTAAGAATGTGGAACCTAACTTGTAGTGGAAACCCCAGAATGTTGAAGATCATCTGCCAAGGAAGACTGCAGATACCAAACAGAGCCACTCTAAGAGATGCCCTGTGCCTGCAATCAGAGCAAGGGTATGGAGCAAGATGTCCAAGCCCTTTGAAGCATGTATTATGTTACTATGCTACTGAGGTTGTTATATGTGGAGTTAGACATGGTTTGCCTGGCTACGTTTTAGTCTTGTGCTGTCCTGGAATGTTAATGCTGCAATTGAGTACTAAAAGGGCATAACTTCCCTTTTGACTTCAATAGAGGCTCACAGAGCTGTCCTTGAATCTCAGAATACTTTGAACTTCCCAACAATACCAAAACTACTAAGATGATGGGTTGGCGTGGATGCCTTGTGTATTATAAGGTGGAAGCGAGCCTTAGGAAGACAGGGATGGAATGTTGTGGTAAGATTGCGCAATGTTCCCCAGGGGTTTGTGTTCTTAGTAATAGTGCCCCAGCTTCTGCTGCTGCTTTGAGGAACTGTGGGAGCTTTACGAGGCGGGACCCAGGAGGTCATTTGGGGTAAGCTTTGGAAGGGTACAGTCCAGATCCTGGTTCCAGCTGCTCTCTGCTTCCTGGTCTATCACCAGGTAAGCAGCCTCCTCCTGCCTCAGGTCAGAGCCTTTCTGCCACACTTTCCTCACATGACAACTGAAACTGTGACCCAAATAAACATTTCTCTAAAGTTGTTTCTGTAAGAGTTTTCAGTAATATGACATGAAGTGGCTAATATATTCAGGTTCCTTCAATGACCAAGAGGTAACACAATGGCCCAGCAGAACAGGAGAACCGGAATGTTTTACCTTTATATTTGCATAACTCCACTTAAAATAATAAACCAAAGACAAAAAAAATGTGTTTCTATCATTGCTTAGATGGCTCCTAGTGATATTCTGCACACTGCCTTGTTCAACCATTATCAGGAAAGCCTCCTCCTATGCAGATGGGAACAAGTATAGAGATCCACAACCAGACACTGACTACACAGAGAGTGAAGGACCCTGGAACACTCAGCGCTAAGTGGGATGTCTCCATAAAATCCCTCCCCTCAGAGATCAGGAACCCTGCAGAAGAGGAGGCAGAAAGAGCGTAAGAGCCAGAGGGATGGAGGACACCAAGAAAGCAACGTGCTCTAAGCCAATGTGATGGACACAGAGACTGAGACAGCAAGTTCAGGGCCTGCGTGGGTCTGCACCAGGTCCTCTGCGTATATATTATGGCTTCTACTTTAGTGTTTTTATGGTATTCCTGAGTGTGCAAAAGAGTGGCTCTCTGATCCTCATACCTTCTCTTGGGCTCTTTTCCTTCTGTTGGTTTGTCTTATCCAACTTCAATGTGGTAATTTTTTTTCAATCTTACATTTAATTTTTTCAAATGGAAGGAAGGAAGGAAGGAAGGAAGGAAGGAAGGAAGGAAGGAAGGAAGGAAGGAAGGGGGGTTGGAGAGATGGCTCAGTGGTTAAGACCACTATCTGCTCTTCCAGAGGTCCTGAGTTCAATACCCAGCAACCACATGGTGGCTCAGAACCATCTATTCTGGGATCTGATGCCCTTTTCTGGCATGCACGTGTACATACAGATAAAACACTTATACATAAATAAATATGTAGCAGAGGATGGCCTAGTAGGCCATCAATGGGAAGAGAGGTCCTTGGTCTTGCGAAGATCATATGTCCCAGTACAGGGGACCGCCAGGGCCAGGAAGCAGGAGTGGGTGGGTTGGGGAGCAGGGTGAGGGGAGGGTATAGGAGGCTTTGGGGATAGCATTTGAAATGTAAGTGAAGAAAATATCTAATAAAAAAAAAAGTAAAAAAAAAATCATGAAAAAGAAGGAAGGAAGGAAGGAAGGAAGGAACCCAGCCACTAGGGTAAAAGTCAACAACGAAACTGTCACTTCTACCTGCTGGGAAATGGAAAATCAGTTTTCTTCAACTGGATGATGCTGGCTATATCAACCACGGCAGCACAGGCCTAACGCTCAGGAACGGCTGACTCACATATAGCAGACAGCACAGTTTCTCTATGCGTGCTTTTCACTTGATATAGCAGACAGCACAGTTTCCCTATGCGTGCTTTTAACTTGGTTAGTTCGGTGCTGTTTCGGTTTTCCCTGTTGAGTATGGTTTTATTTTTTTTTTCTTAGCTGGGGGTGGGGGGGTGGGGGCTTATATTAGGTTTTTGGTTTTTGAGAAAGAATTTAAACCTGGGTGGGTAGGAAGCAGGAGAGGATCTGGAAGGACATGGGGGAGGGAAAGGGTTTGGCCAAAATATAATTTAAATTTAAAATTTAAAATTTAAAATAATAAACGATATACATACACACACATTCATACATACATACATACATACATACATACAGATATCATTTTTAAAGCACTCTATTTAAAGATAAAAGCCAATATGTAATGGTTCCAATTATCAGAGTGTCTTTTCTAGAAGCAAAGATGCTTTAAAGTCAAGTGCTTCAGACTGGGAAGAAAACACAACTTCAGAAAATGCTCAGATGTGTCCCTGAGTCAGCAAACATTGTCATTAAAATCGTGGGGAATCCTTAATGAAAGCCTCCTGTCTCCCAGCATTTCTGACCAAAATCTTTTCACCTTGATTTATCTCCCTGCCTGTGTGTCCCTTGCTCAAGTCTGAGAAATAAATATCCTGTTACACTGTCAAAAAAAAAGTCATATACTGTATACATCTATTTACAAAACTGGCAAATTCATGGACCAGGGACTCTCAGGGACTGAGAAAGGCAGAATTAGCCATAAGGACCAACAGGTACAGAATGCTTTATACAGTATGGAAATGTTCTGTGATTAGACTGTGGTGACTAATGTACAATTCTGAAAAGGTTAAAACCACTGAGTTTATATATCCAGAGGGCACGGGTTCCATCTCAGCAAAGTCACACTATTTTATTTCCTAAGTACCCGTGTGCAGAGTGACATCATCGCTTCTAAAGCTGTCAGAGAGTTCTCATGAGCCTCAATCCCTGCACTCCATCTCTCCATAGAAAAAGAACAGCCTAGAGCCACACCCACGGAATGGCAAGGAACACATTAGCATCTTAAATCTAAACAAGGCCAGCCCTGCCACCTGCTGACTACTGCATAGACTTTTTCTCTGTAGCTGAGAGCTTCAGAAACCAGAGACTGGCCTCTTGTCCCTTTGTCATGTTGGCTGACAGAGCTACCCAGGAGATGCACCCTCGGAAGGTTTGGCCTCCACAGTTTAATCTGCTTTCTCACAGCTGAAAGAGCATCTTCCTCTGCCCCTCACTTGTCTTGTTTCAACATTACTAAAGCAATGTGGACATTTCCACCCACCCAGTGTTGGGAATCAGATCCTGTCTGGCAAAATGGGTAAAAGTTTTTGTCTTTGCTTTTGAGATAAGGTCTCGCAATGTAAGCCTGTCCAGCCTAGGACTTACTATGTAAGCCAGACTGGCCTCAAACTCAGAGATCTGCCTGTCCTGGGATTAAAGGCAAGAGCTGGGATTAAAGACACATACAACTGTGCCAAGCAGATAAAAAGATTTATAAATGTTTCCTTCAACACTAGTGTAATAACAAGTAGCTGATTATAGGGTGAATTAAAAACAATTTTCAGATGTTATGCCTTAATAATTTAAAGAGGATTTGTTTGTTCATTAAAAATCAAGTTTAAAAAAAAAGGCACATAATTAAGGATACTTAATGAATGTTTTGTCTAAAACGTGAATCCTTTGTATCCAGAACCTTTTAAAAAGCCAGGATGAAGGAAGGTACTTTCCCATTCTAGAAACAAGCAGTATTGCCGGACCCTTCAGCAGGCCTGAGTTACTGATGACAAGCTAAAGTCTGAAGAGCTAAGTGGGTCTCCAGTCAGGAATATCACCTTCGGGAATAAAGCATGGGGTAGCCTGGGTCTACTAACACCATTTAGCCCTTTGCATTTGCTTAGATAAAACATACCTTTCCTCCCATTACCTCGAGGTTTAGCAAAAGGGTCCACGATCCCCATCCAGTTCCCATCTGCAGGCATGGACAGAGGCCGGGGTTTGCCTTCAGAGAGCAGACGGTGAAGCAACGTGAGTGACAATATCAACTTTAGACAGTACCTCCCTTCACTTATATATTAAAAAATACTTTTATATACAGCCATATCCACTTAAATAGAAGTGAAAGCAGTGACAAATTTTAAAGCCCCACGTTGACACTGGAGGTAATCAGGATAGAGGCATGCTGAAGTTGAGTCTCTGAGTCTCCAGTGCCAAAGTTAAAATTGTAACGTGAGCTCACCCAGCTGGGCTCCGATGCCAGGAAGAGCAACGGCTCAACAAGGCTTTGCTTTAGCCAGATGAATAAGGGGCTCATACTTGGAATTTCTTTGAGGTTTATACTTGCCTCAAATCACCTTCAGAGACTGCCAAGTTCATGCCAGAGCTCCAAATAAAGAAGGGGTAGGAAACAAGTAAAAAGAGCCAGCAGAGCATGACGCTCACTGGAGGACTTACCATAGGATGGTGTCTTCCCTCTCATTTTTGTGGGCAGAATATTGGTTTCCACTGAATACCCGGGCAGCTGATCGGAATCCGCAATGGTAAATCTGCGTCTTTGGCTCTCCTGGTCCAGGAAGGAGTTAGGGGACTCGGAACCCTTGCGCACAGGCAACGGCTGCTTACTCTTACTGTGTCCTCTGTAGCCGAAACTCACATTCTCATCCCTGGAAGACAGTGTGTGGTGATCAGGGAGTTTACAGAGCAGCTCTCTTGCTGAAGAGTGAACAACAGGAGCCCAGCTACCACGGGCACACGTCTCCTTCCCACTAGAGAAGAAGCACTACTTAGTACGTCGACCCTTCAAGCACACACAGACGCCCCTGCTGAAGAACAAATGCCACGAACCTGTTAAGCAAACATGGCCTTCCCTTCATGTATGCACAGAACAAATATACCCTGAAAACCTGATTCCTGCGCTCCAGGTGAATCTCCCGTCCGTCATGACAAGAGTCTGCGGCTCTGCTGTGAGTTGTAGCACCATCTTTCTCAAGCAAGAGGAGGATCGATGCCTGAATCCAGACTTGAAAACTGTCAACACTATAAAACGTGCTTCCCAGAAACCAGAGGAGAGGGAACTCAGTATTTCTGACCTCAGGAAGCTAAGTTGGATTGATAACTCCATCCTAATCCTACCTCAGTTTCAATATACAGCAGAACTCAGTTTTTACTGAGCCCAAGTTTGCCAGGTGAACAGTGTTCTTTTTCTGCACTGGAATGTTTTGTGAGGCAATCAGTACAAGCCAAGTAGGCAAACTGCAGAATAAGGAGGGCAATGATGCTACCCACATGCCCTCAGCGTCTCAGGATCTGTCTTCTACAGTCAAACTCACCCTACAAGCTCCAACTCGCAAGCTTCTGTGACTTCTGGCTTGTTGACTTAATTACTTGGCATTTCTCATACCTCAGTGAAGGTGTTCACTGGTGGCCTAGTGTATACGTACAACCGCATGTCTCCCCCAAAGGGATTTCAAGGTCCCAGCTCCCTTCCTTCCTGTGGACATAGCACCTTTCTCATCAGTACATATTCAATGGCACTCTCATTGAAATCCAGAGAGCTGGAAGCTCCAGCCCTACAGCAGTTCCTGACACAATGACCACCACCTTGGTCTGTACGGTTCTAGGGTCCACACATAAAGAGACAACATCCCCTGCAGTTTTAACCCACTCTGAATCTGTGCCACAAGTCCCTGTAAATCAGGAACAAGGCACACTTGTTACCAGATGCCACTGATCACTGCACAAGAGGTAAAGCTCTACATGGAGGGAAGCCACAGGGCAGCTTCTCTGTCCCCAGGCAAGAAACACAAGATAGCAAAACTTCTGATGAGCAGGAACAAATGAGCCAGGCACATTCACTACGACAACTGCTGCTCCACCTCTGCCTTCTGACATACAAGGCGTCCTTCTTGGTTTGTGTTTGACCAGGTGACTGAGACCTTGGCAGTATCAGAGGCAGAAACAACCAAGTCTGTTTGTGCCAAGGGGTAATGTGGCCCCTCACTCAAGTGTATTCTGAATAGAAGCAACATCTTCTAGTGTCACCAGCAGATGTCCATATGTGAGCCCACGAGTGAGCCTGGAGCACACAGCTCAATCACTACTGTCCTCCCTGTGACCACTCCACTCCATCACATCACAGGTAAGACACAAACCAAGGATTAATAACACAAACACACATGCACCTTGCTCACACACACCTCAATTCATATCACCTCACAATTTTTCAGAGTGTCATGGTGTTTGTGCATCTGTGTATATATGTGTATGTGTGTTTGTGTATATTTGTTTGTATATATGTAAGTATGTAAGTTTGTGCATGTGTGTGTTTTGTGTGTCTGCATGTATATGTGTAGATGTATGTATGTGTGCCTGTGTATATTTATGTATGATGTGTGTCTGTGCATCTGTATGTGTGTGTGCATATACATGTGTGCCTGTGTTTATTTGTCTACATATGTTTGTGTTTGTGTGTGCACATGTGTTTATCTTTCTTGGTAAAATCGGGACACAATTTTAATGACTCTCACACAAATACTTGTAGTGTCCTCTCTACAAGTGAATCTATCATGGAACTGAGAAAACTAGCGCCCCAGGCAGTGTCATCCAAGGCCCCCAAAGCATAAACTTCTGTGGACTTTTCACAAGTGAGATAGATATGTTGGCATTCTTTTCTTAAAGGGCATCTCAGGATCAAATATATAACTTTTAAGATCCATGAAGTGAGTGAGACCCATCCCTGGTTCAACACCCACCCATGCAGCCGCTAGCAGTCCACTCAATGAAATGGTGGCTAACATACCGGGGAGAGTAGGGGACAGCAGGTGGGGGAGGGATGTATAGGTCCAGGATGGCTGGCTTCTCCTTCTTCAGGGAGGCATCCATGGTACTCTCTGGGGACTGGGTGGTGGTGGGCGGGGGTGAGGTCTGCAACGAGAGAGCCACACACAGAGTGAAAGGGCAGAGGTCAGCATGGAGATCCTTCTTGAAGTATCTGTTCCCCACACAGAACAAGGCAGAGTACAAGCAGATGCTGAGCTCACGCAGGCTCACACGAATACTAACAGTGCTCAGTATCTGTGTTCCCATGAAGCAACTGGTTCACGAGGGGACCTAGAAGTCACTTTTAACTCTAGCCTTAGGAAAACCACTTAAAACCCCTTCCTTGTGCCGCAGTTTCCTCCTCTGGGAAAAGCATGCAGCGGTGCCCAGCTGATTAGGAGAGTGGTCTTGGGGCTGTGGGTGTGAGCTTGGCTGGCCTCCTGATTAGCCGCACTGCTGAGGCAGCTCGCACAAATTCTGTGCCTCATCTGTGTGACAGAAATCGATGGGAGGAAGACCCTTATCCAGCTGGGCAGCTGTGGTAACTGTGGTAACACATATGAAGGGCATGTGACATGCTTGCTGCACGGAAAATATACAACTCTGTTGAATTTAGCAGTGGGGACCCACAGTACAAACACTCGTGTATAAATTACCTTTAAAAATTAAATCCTTACTTTAATTACACTACTGACCTCAAGGGACTTACATTTTTATTAAATATTTAATACTCATACATGACCATGTTTGGATCCAATCCACACCCATTCCCTCTTTTCCTCTCAAATTCTTGTTCTCTTGTTCCCTCCCCGTCCCCATCAGCAGGCCTCTAACTTTATGGCCAGTCAGTATTGCCTGAATGTGCCTGGGGGCAGGGCCATCTGCTGCAGCAGGGGTAGCCTGTCAGGGTCCACATCCCTGAAGAAAACAGACTGCCCCCTCTTCCAGAAGCCATCAGTTGCCAGCTGCTCCCCAGAGTATGAGGCTTCGTGAGTTGGGTGATCCGTGCTGGGATTTTGGCTGGCTTGTGTAAGTCTTGCACATGCAGAAAGGACTTATCTAAAATCCCCCATGAGACCTTCTACAATATAACAATGGCACTGACCAATCAGCTCCAGCTAGGAAAGGACCAGTCGGGTCCTCACAGTTAGTATGGGAGCCACGGCTGAAGGCCAGCAAGTCCATGCTAGACACTGGGTGGGGAGGAGATGCTCCCCTTTGACCTCAGGTTGTGATGGAAGCAAGGGAAGTTAATGTAGACAGAGCTATGGTCACCAAGAGAATCGAAGTGACAGCAACATTCAGAAGGGATATAAAGGCACAGAGGCATGGGCTCTGTCTATCTTCTACAATAATCTCCCAAACTGAGCCCTTAATTCAGTTCAATATGGACTTCACTGATATCCAATATATCATTATCTGAAAGCACAGGGTCAAAATCCAGATCCTTGGGGTCACTCCCATAAGACATCCCTGCCACTCTCCAAGTCATCAAGAATGACTTTTGTTTAGGAAAACCCTCATCTGTCAGGATGCAGCCTAAAATCAGAATGGTGGCCATCTCTCAGGGGCAAGGACACAGTACAGGTGTTGAGGAGGAGGAGGAGGAGAGGACACCCCTCCCTCGACTGTTGAGCACCCAGGCATAATGAATACTGAAGACTGAGGCGGCAAACAATATCCAGGGTCAGGAGCTGAGCAAGCCTATGTTCCTGTCTGCCAGTGTTTATGTCCTGCAAACAGCCTGGGTGCACAGTAAGAGCACTTGGTAGTTGAGGCGCATGGCAGTGTCTGCATCTTCACGGTGGGTACTTCCCTGGGTCAGAAACAAAATTAAATGTGTTGCCGTGAAGCTCTTCGTTGCCGTGAAGAGAGAGAAAATGGAAGTGTGCTCCTTCCAAAGTCTATTTCCAAAAGTCAAGGGATGAGGGGGCTGGAGAGATGGCTCAGCAGTTAAGAGCACCACTGACTACTCTACCAGAGGTCCTGAGTTCAAATCCCAGCAACCACATGGTGGCTCACAACCACCTGTAATGGGATCTGATGCCCTCTTCTGGTATGTCTGAAGAGAGGACAATGTACTCACATACAAACAATAGATAAATCTTAAAAAAAGAAAAGAAAAAGAAAGCGAGGCTTAGGAAACATTTCACCCAAAGCTCACAGACAACGACACACGGCAGGGCTGGCACGTGAGCCCATGAGGTGGGTGCTGCTTGTGGACTCAAGCAGGAGTCCCATCTCCAAGGCCTTGCAAATCATCCGTCGCTCATCTGAAGCACCTCATCACCAGGTCACTGCCTCACATCTACACATGCACAGCTACCTCCTACATGGTGCCTCTTGGGTCTACATATAGTCACGAGCTGGATGCTGCCCCCTCAAAATTCCTATGTCAGGGTCCAGTGACCCCTGCCCTGGAACCTGTGAACGCAACTGTATCTGTGTGCCATGATAAAGTCGAATGAGGACATTAGGAGCCAACCTCGTTTGTGTAACGTAAAGACTGAGGGAGGGCCATGGGAAGACAGAGAAAAGATGGCTATTTCCAAGCCAGAGAGTCAGGCCTCAGCAGGGTCCAACCCTACAGATTCCTTGACCTTGAACCCCAACCACTCCACCTATAGATCTTTGTTATGGCAACCCTAGCAACATAACACAGATATGAATATAAAACTAGGTGTCAACCTGCCACCTGAGGGTGAAGTCCATGGCCTCTAGCCTGGTATCCTATCTCTGCTTTTACATAGCTCAACTTTACCTACCTCTTAAAATGCTGCATTGTGTATGTAGTTTACATGTCAACTCATTCTTTTCACGCTTGATTTTATGCATATGACTGTTTTTTCTGCATGCGTGTCAGCACACCATGTGTGTGCAGTGACTGTGGAGGCCAGAAAAAAAAAGTGTCGGATCTCCTGAACTGGAATTACAGAAGGTGTGAGCTCTGTGTGGGAGCTGGGAATGGAGCCTGAGTCCTCCAGAAGAGCAGCCAGTGCTCTTAACTGCTGGTCATTTTAACACCTAACTGACTTAGTCACGTGTCCCACATGCTCCAGTCTCTCCTTGGTGCTGCTGAGCTCCACTCTGGTATCTACACCTGTGGATACAGCTGTTACAAAGCGCTCAGACACACAGCTTGAAAGTCCTGCACCTTTCACCTGAAGATGCAAAATAAAAATCACAGGCAGCTCTATAAATGAACTGTGGTCTAAGATTTAAGGACCTTTTAAAGACAAGGTCTCACTTTGTAGCCCTGGCTAGCCTGGAACTCACTTTGTAGACCAAGCTGGCCATGAATTCACAGGGATACACCTGCTAAGATGTTAAGGGCAGGCATCACCACATTTGGCTTACGGACCTTTCCTAAAAACAAAACCAAAGGTTTGAAGTGTTATTAAGAAGAAAACAGTGGCTAATGGGTTTGCTGAGGGTTGGGAGGTACTTCTGGGCCCCTTAGCCTCAGCTGAGACAGTAAAGGCAGGTGATGCTTACAGAAGCTAAGTAATGAAACTCATACAAGGCAGTTGGTTTGCCTTGTACACACCACCATGGGCTGGCAATTTTGAGTTGTGCCTAAGCAACAGTGTGCAGCCGCTGCTCACCCCCGACCCTTGGCCAAGTGCTGCTAAGCATGCTAAGCACCATGGGTGCACTACCATCAGGTTCAAGCTGTGTGTGCTGCACTCAGTGCCAACTGCTATCACCCCATAACTGGAGAAGGGGGGCTTCTAAGAGTCAGGAAGTAAACAAAACACACAAAGGTGGGGACACTCTTGAAAGTTACAAGGACTTCCCGCGACATTACACGGGTAGTAACGGTTCCCCGACATTACACAGGTAGTAACGGTTCCCCCGACATTACACAGGTAGTAACGGTTCCCCCAACATTACACAGGTAGTAACGGTTCCCCCGACATTACACAGGTAGTAACGGTTCCCCCAACATTACACAGGTAGTAACGCCTGCTGGGGAGAAGAGACACTGACGGGACGGATGAAACTGCTTGCCAGTCATGACCGGGATGCTAAGGACACAGCTTTGTTAAGTTGTCACTTGTGCTGGGGTGGGCTTTTCAGTGACAGAGCAGCCTCTGAGTCACCATGCTCCCATAAGTAGCCCCAATAAACTGACTGTCAGCTAGACTTGGATGGTTGGCCACGGATGCCCTACCTGGGACAAACGAGCACTCCCCAGGAAAAGCCACAGAACTTTGCTTTAAATAAGTGACAAGACAGAAGGCGAGCCTTCCACCTGTGCCACCTGCAGTGGCAGCACCTGGAACGTGGCTGGTGAGATGGAGGAACTGAACTGACCTTTTAATTATTTAAAGAGTCACATATGCCAAGTGGCTACCACACAGTTCAGCAAAGACCTACAGTTTACGTTTTCATGCAAGCAGGACTGGACAGTAATGACTGGCAAACCAGCTCCTAAAAACCAATCACCTTCAAATTTTAATCCCTCTTTTTAGACCTGTGCCACAATCTACTCTAGAGGAAAGTCTCTGACGGTCAGTTACCTGCACGAGCGGTGGCTTCCACCGCAGGTTCTTCAGTGGGGCCGGAGTGAAGCTGAAGGAGCCCGTGGGCCTCTTCTTCAGCAGCAGCACCACACCCGTGGGGTTCTCTCTCAACTTTTTCACCAGATTTTTCAACTGCCACCCGACCTTGGGAAAAGGAGGAGGAAGGCGTGGTCATGAGCCATGAAAATCTAACCAGTGAACTCATGTTGAGGAAATACAAGTTATGAGCAAATGGGTAAATGCAGGTGTGTTCAGGTTAGCCCTGACTGCTTCAAACGGTGGAAATACAGGGTACACATTGTAATTCTTAATATGGAGGTTGGAGAGATGGATCAGCCAGTAAGAGCATTACCTGCTCTTGCATACTGAGTGATTCACAGTTGCCTATCATGACAGGTCTAGGATATGATACCCTGTTCTAGCACATATGTGCACATATGTGTACACACACACACATACACAAATTTTTAAATGAAAAGGTAATTAAATTTTCTGAAGGGAGATCATTCAACTTTCAATCATACCCCAATAAATGAACTCACCACTGTCTGCCGATTGACTTGAATGACCTCATCGCCAGCATGAATCTTTTGAGATCTGTCTGCAGGAGACTGCATAGAAACAAAGAGACCTGGCTTAGGTGTTGAGCCCTCTCTGTCAGCCTTTAGCTCTTTCTTCTGTATAAGAACCAGCAACAGAAATAAAGCTTCCTCAAGATAAAATAAAAACTATGTTTTAAAGTAGTCCATGGGCCTTAGAGTATGAATCTTGTATAATCTATTATGATGTTGGCTACAGTGGATAGCCTCTCCATTAACACCCGACTTTGTCTAAAATATGACATGTATGGGTACACTGTTGAAGTAGTTAGCTGATAAAAGGCATGAGTTCACCTATAAATAATAAATAAACATCTCCCCGTCAACATTCACCTTGCAGAAGTAGGTAAACGGTTAAACTTGTAAGTATCACTGTAATTCTTACAAACATAAATCTTATTTCTATCTTGTTTTACATATCACTATGATGCTACTAAAATAAGAAGTTAACAGACCAACACACACACACGGTGGCATATGCACACCTACAGGAATATACACACATACATCCACAATCACACTGGTAAATATGCACATGAACATACACATCATATGTACACACACAATATGCGTCATATGTGGGGCTGAAGAGATGTTTCTGCAGTTAGGAGCACTGGGTGCTCTTCCAGAGGACCTAGGTTCAAGTCCCACATGGTATCCCACAACTGTCTGCAACTCCAGTTCCAAAGAAACTGGCGCCTTCACACAGACATACATACAGGCAAGACACATGCACATTCTTTTCTCTTTCTTTCTTTTTTTTTTTTTTTTTTTTTTTTTTTTGGTTTTTCGAGACAGGGTTTCTCTGTGTAGCCCTGGCTGTCCTGGCACTTACTTTGTAGACCAGGCTGGCCTCGAACTCAGAAATCCACCTGCCTCTGCCTCCCGAGTGCTGGGATTAAAGGCTTGCGCCACCACGCCCGGCTCCACATGCACATTCTTAAAACTATGCTTAGTACTTTCTGAAATCTAGTGCTTAAAAACAACAAAAAGTCCATAAAAGGATGTAAGCCAACATGGTGCCCAGAACACTCTTGTTCACTAAGTGAATGAAAACTTTCTGTTTCATGCATTTCACACAGTGAAGTGGGAAAGATAAACCTCTGGCTTCTAATTAAGCATTATCTAGGTCACTATAATTAATTTTGTAACGTATATGAGTGGGTGAAACTTCAGTTACAGTTACCTGAGGGCAAAATAGCACCTTTGAACATGAGGGCAGCCAACCAGGCTCAAACACACTTGCTGGATTTTTCTCACTCGGCTGCTGCGACAGGCTCAACAAGAAATTAGCAGGCGGTGTTAAACTGCAGAAATGCTGTCTTTGGCTCGTCAGGTGAAAGCTCAGAAAACTATGCTGGGTATTTTTTTTAAAAACATCTCGTATGTTGCCATAAGAACAGGCAAAGCCTCCCCCAAGAATAGCATCGAGCTCAACACAGGGAGGACGACAGCAACCCAGAGCCTGTTTCTCTTCAGTTGCTTTTAAAACAATGAGTGTTCCTTTCTGCACCTGTGTGTGGACTCCTGCAGTTAGGTCTGACCCTGCGGACATCCTCATCAGCACCATTATCATGCATCTAAGAACAGGGAGGGCTCTGCTAAGAAGAGCCTGCTGGCTTTCTGTCAAGCTGGAGTGCAGGATGGGAGCAAGCTTAGGTAGAGAAGCAGTGGGTGATCTCTGACCACCACTGCTCACCTTCATCCAAAGACTCTAAGGGAAGTCAGAATTACCCCCACTGACACTTGAAGAGCTGGCCTGGAGCTGTGCATGGATCACTGGAGATCACCCTGAGCATAACCCTGAGAGATAAGATTGTAACTATTTCTCAGCTACATGACTCAGTCCCGGTCTAGTAGTTCCAGGCCCTCAGTAACTGCATGCTGAAGACTAAAGGAATAGATAATGTTTAAATGGGCTGCCAAATTGAATTAAATGAGCTTTTTTTTCCCCCCACTTTTCTTAATCTTTAACTTGATTATAGCCACTTCTGTTCTAAGGTGGTTTCTTTTCAGTTCTGGATGAGAACATCAGAGCAGCCTATATACAAAGAAACCATAGGTCTGCCACCCAGGTTCATGGTTCTGGTAGTAATCTGCAGAGGAAATAAATATCTCTAACTCATCAGCACCATCATCTTAACCTTGAAGAACTGGGGATTCGTTTGGGGCATCATTTTATAAGAGATGGCCTAGGAGTCCTTGTTAATAGACATGCAATCATATTCAAAGGCAGCACTGCTTAGTCTCCCATTCAACTCTTATCTTTAAACGAAAAGGACAGAAGAGAGAGCAACCCAGGCCTTCCGGCAGCATCACGCCAGCACACTACACATTTATCAAAGAGTCACATGGCTTCAAGAAGACCTGGGGGAGTCTGGAACTGCCAAGGTCTGGTCAAGCCGGACAACATAACCACCAAATTAAAAGACTTTACAGCTTCATCCTCTAAAGACTGAAATGGTCCCCATCCTTCTGAATTCCTCCAAACCTAAAACAATGGATGGAGTAGGACCTGAGTCTGCTCTTGTCAGGATTTGGGGGACTACACTAATAAGAAGTGGGGATGAATTATATAAAGGATTGTGTTTGTTCTTTTGAAAGTATGCCCAGATGAAAATCCTATACCATTATTCCCTATGGGGTGACGTGGCCTAGAGATTCCTAGTGAGGGCTAGAGAGAGATGGCTCAGCGGTTAAGAGCATTTACTGGCCTTGCAGTGGACTTGGGTTCGGTTCCCAGCACCTACATCAAGTGGCTCACAACTACCCACAACTCCCGTTCCAAGGGATTTGACTCCCTCTGGCATCTGTTGGCCTCTGGACTCTTGTGGTGCATATAAACTTGTATAGGCATACACAAAAATACATTCACAAAATAATTTGATTAATTAACTAATTAATTTAAAAATCCTTTTACTTCCAAAGGAATACTTACAGGGACACACACACACACATACACACCCATCCCCCACTCATTTGTCCATCAGAGCTATGAGACTGACTTAGGATTTACTCAAGCAAATGTCATTTTCTTACCGTAAATCCCTAGAGCTTGTAACAAGCATTCACCAAACCACATGGCACACTTGATCAGAAGGGCTAATGGGAAACTTAATATTAGACACACACTTTCACCACTCTGAGCAGTTGGGGGGGGGGCTGACAAATTTCTCCGTGTACTTTGGAATTATTTCCTCCTCCCTTGATCAGACACATGCTTCTTTTCTGCAAGCACAGGGACGTTGTTGAGATGCCCTTGCGTCATGCCAATGTCATGAAAAGCTACCCATAGTTCAGGGTGCAAGAAAAATCACCACCTAGCTCTGCTTTTTTCACACTCACACTGTTTGAGAGGATAATGAGGAAGCCCCGGGTTGGGGAGATGGTTCGGTGGGCAAAGTGCTTGCTATGCACACCTGAGACCTAACTTCAGATCTCCAGCACCCAGGTTAAAAAGCTAGGCATAGTGGCATGCTCCTATAACCCTAGAGCTATGGAGGCAGAAAGAGGAGAAATCCTGGGCCTTGCTGGCCAGCCAATCAGTGCTCTCCAGGTTCAAGGAAACATCTGCTCAGGTGGTGGGCACCTGAGGAAAACACTTGGTGTGGGCATCTCTCCTCCACACAAATGCACACCCATACACATGAGAGTGCACACACAAACATGTACAGAAACACAAATGGCACGCACTGCACAAAGTACATATTCCCACTAACCCCAATTCTTCTGTGAGTGACTCACAACAACACAGAGACCGTTATTTTTATACTTTTGGGTTCTCACCTCTATGGTGCAAGAGGAATAATTAGCACAGAGTGAAGGCAAAATAAATAAATAATAAGGAAAGAAAACAAAGACACAAAAACTTGACATGGCACTAGAACCAGAGCAATAAAGGGCAATTTAAATAATAAACCGACAACAGCCTGTTAAGCAGCAGCCAATCAGCTGACAGGATAAACACAACCGGCTACTGTCAGCTCTCACATCAGATAGCATCATGCTAACATCGTGCACACACTTAACCCCAAAGCTCAGAGCTCTGTCAAAGGTGTCTAAGCGCACAGGGCTTGTACGCTTCGTGGATGCACACTTACATTTTCTGTGGTTCCAGTAATCACATGCAGTCCGTCATAGGTTGACTTGATGTACATACCCTAGGGAGAAACACCGACATAGGAACTCTACTCCAGCTTTCACGGCGGGCGAGCTGCCCTGAGACATGAACTTTAAAACACTGAACATTGTGCGCCTGTGTAGGCTTCAACTCAATCCAAAGAGGGAAGGGAGGGAGAGAGAGAGAGAGGGAAGAAAGAGAGAGAGGGAAAGAGGGAGAGAAGAAGAGAGAATTTATGTGTGTGTGTGTGTGTGTCTAGAGAAAAAGAGAGAGAGAAGGAGGGAGACAGGGAGAGAGAGAAAGAGAGAGAGAGAAAACACTAAACAACTGAATGTAGATGAGATCAGACAGGTAGATAGGTGACTCTTTGATGTTATAACAAACTTATGTACTGGGCACACAGGATTCTGCCACAGTTCTAGGATGGAGGAATTTTCTCAGACCTGCTCAGGGAGCCAGGCATTACAAACAAGGGCTATTCTTCTCTGACTGTCGCTTTTTCCCAGAGAAACAATGCAGTTGGTCCCATCTGGAATCAGCGGTACTCATGGGACGACTTATTAGAGCCTATTGTAAAGCAGAAGGGGCTTGCAGATGAAGCGTGTGAACCAGGACAACTGGGAGATCGAATCAGTAACCGGCATTGCTCCGTGCTAGGGAAAGCCAGAGGGTGGAAGAATATGCTTTTCCTAAGAGACACCTTTAGGCAAACTTGGACAATACCGTGTTACCAGACAATTATCTCTATGGTCCGACAGCCCAAATATAAATGTTCCTATTGAACTATTATGAGATGAGGGGAGCCCGAGACAGGGGTGGAGGGGAGCACACAGGGAAGACAGTAGTTTTACTCCGCATCTATACTGAACCTGCTCTGTAACCTTCACCCCTCAGTGTCCCCACCATTCTCCCCAAGGCCTTCGATCTGTACTTAAGAGTGCTTCTGCCCACAGAACTGCACATCCCACCCCCAGTCACTGCTGGGGTAGCTCTGTGGTAAGAAAGGACAATTCCGTCTCCTCCCCATCATGCACGGATCTGATCCAATCCTTGGCTACAAATGCCCATCCGGGTATTCCTCCTGGTTTAGACTTAAACTATACTAATCCATCCTTTACTTTGAAAGCCAAGTTACACAGTGTACTAACCACTGAAAAGTTAGGCTTGTTAACAGGGACTTTTTTTCTTCTTTCCTGTTTAAGAGACTGCCTTAAAATTCCCTGCAACAATGTATACATCGGTCACTCTGCTTCCAGCTTTATGCCCATCACTAGCAGCAGCAGTGGCAACAGTAGCTACAGCCACCCCTCATACAAGCTCTACATTCAGCACTAGCCACTTGGCATCAAAGTCCAGAGTCATTCACTCAGCAGGTCTATCTATGAGAAAGCCTACTGTAAGCTCTCTGACGCCAAGGCTCTAAGCTGGCCCATGAGCCTCATGGCTTTCTGTAGCTCTGCAAATAAAACCACCTGGGATTCCTCTGCCTTGTGAGAAGGTGCCTGCAGGCATCCGGAGAGCTGGCTAGTCTATACCCTACACGAGGACGAGGAAAATTTTTGAAATTTTCCCAGGAGTCATTTCCTTCCAGCAGCCTCTCCTCACACCCATCTTAAGTGCTGACAGAGACTTCCAGAATAGATGTTTTGTTCCCACAGACTATCTATCTCTCCTTTGTGGTAACGTTTTATATTCCCTTCCATTGCTAAGGCCTAAAAATGAATCTGTTAAGATGAGAGGGTACAATTTTAAAATTATATTTATTTTTATACTTGAAAGATAACCAACTTAACAAAGTCTAAGGTGGCAAATCCCTAACTATATGACATACCATATCCTATCATGCCACTATTCAGAGCTACAGGAAGAACAGGAAGACACAGTTTAATGCTTTAGTAAATGTCGGTATTCTGTACTGAAAACCAAGAGAATGCTTACCAGGCCTTCCCCGGGTCTAACATTTGGTAAGTGAACTTCCTCCAGGCAGGCACACTGGCTCATAACAGGGTCTGTAGTAGAGCGCATTGTCTTGTCACAGATGCCATTTAAAACCTTGACCTGGAATTGAGGAAGTTCAATCATTAACCAGGTTTATCGAAAGCTCATTTGTAGAGCAAGGCACCTCACGTGTAATCTCTGGCTCTGGCCAGCACTTGCTGTGACAATCCTGCTCAAGGAACACCTGGCACTGGGCCTCTGTGTCCAAGGTCTGCAGGAATGTCACTACAGTTTCAACTTTCTAAAAAGCACGGCTTTTTATGACCACTGTAAAGCACAAGCCAGGAAGGAACCCCACTGGCAGCAGAGAAGTCACCAGCCACCTAACAGCTTATTCATGTAGGGGTCACCCATGCTTTCTTAGATACTAAATATTGACAGGGGGATAAATATTCTACATACTCTAAATCAGTTTTTGTTGTTGTATTGTTTGCAATAAGCTTCAGGTTTTCAGGGCTTGGGAAGGAAATCAAGCAACAAACACATTGCTTCCAGACGTCCTCTCTCCATGCCCGCTTCTCCCATCACTAATATCTATATGGTGTTGCATATTTTTATAACTAATGGACCAATATTTAAATCCATAACTTTAAGTAGTATTCACTTCTGTGGTGCATGTTCCAAATGTTTTGACAAACATCTAATGTTTTACATCCTTTACTAAAGCATTCAGTTGTGTAATTCCATTGCCATCAGTGTCTCCCCCATGCTCAACATAATAATCCATTTTATTCTTCCTTGCCCTTGACTTCTGGTCAGCATTTGTCTTTCCACTGTCTTTATGGCTTTGCTTTCTCTAGACTATCAACCAGCTGGAATGAAATAGCATGCAGCTTTTCCTCATTGGTTTATTTCAACTAGCAGGATACATCCAAGTTTTCTCTGTATCTTTTCACGATTCGAAAGCTCATGTCTTTTTATTGTCGAGTAATATTCTATGTTGCAGAATTACCCTATGTGTTTATCCATTTACCTATAACAAGTCAGCTTGTGTGCCTCCACTATGGGGCAATTAGGAATACAGCTGCTATAAACATTATGGCATTCAGGGCAGATTTTTGTTGATATTAATTTTACAACTCCTTTGGGTAAGCACCCAACAGAGAAATGGTAGATCACACAGTTAGAATATGCGTAGTTTTGTAACTAACTGACAAATGGTCCTCTGAATTGCTCCAATTCTTCATCCCTCTAAGAAACAAGTGGCCGCACACCATGTCGTTGCCAGCCCTTGCTGCTGTCAGAGCTGAATCATAGCCACTCATGCAGTAGCATCTCCTGGCTTCAGTCTGTGCTCCCTAATCACAAATGCACGCATTCCGTGTGCTTACTTGCCCTCTCTGTGTCTCCTCTGGGTGGTTTTAAAATCTTCCCCTTCCATCTGTGGCTTGACACCTCCCTGTCTTCAAGATGAGTCTCACGGAGGAGAGCTTGGGGTTTCCATGGACTCCACAAGTCTCATGGAGGAGAGTTTGGGGCTTCGATGGCGTCCACTATTCCTTTTTTGCTGACAGACTCTGCCCTTGTTTTCTATCTAAAAACTCCTCTGAACCTAGATTGCCTTCCATAGTTTGATGTTTTCTTTTTCTTTTATTCGTTTTTGGCTCCATGAGCTCAATGACCCCTGGATATCATGCTATGGAGTGACACTGAAGCTCTGCAGAGACAGGAGAGTACCCACAGGAAGGGGCTGTCCTACAAAGACCACCAGAAGAGTGCCCGGATTCTTGCAATCAGAGCATCCACCCTTCCAAACATCAAATGACCACAAGCATCTGGAAATTCTGAAGCGTGACTCTGCTTTCCAAGGGGGGGGGGGTATCCACAGCATGCCCCTTCTCGCAGTCCTCCAGTTCTGCCTAGCTTCCCTATTTATGGAAAATATATTTATAGCAGTTTCATTGCCAAATTCCTTAACCAAACAGGAGGAGGGTTTTATCAAAAGGGCACAGGCCGCTTGTGTCAAAAGGAGGAAGTGATGATGAATCCTTCCAGAATGTTCTTTACATAGTTATAGGACATGCCCCTCCCCTATCTCAAAGTTCTTGCCAAGGTTTTTCTTTTTACTTGAAATAGTTCTGCAGTGAAGCGCGCACATCATTCTCACCCTGATTTGCAGACTAAGCAGTTGGGGCATAGTTGCACCCTGATGAATTTTCCAGAAGGGAAAAAATACAAAAAATAAAAATAAAAAAAAAAAAAAAAGAAAACAACAATAGTAAAATCAGACACGGCCAATAAGTACAGGAATTTTTATAAGCAGAAGTATCATTAAACAACCTTTACTCTTCCATCTAAATTAAGAGTCAAATCCCAGAAGCCAATGTTTCAAAGTTCATCTTGATATACTTAGCCACAGTGCATGTAATGAATATGATTCTTATCGCCTCTGAAAAATGAGTTGTATAGTAACTTCTAGAAAAAGACTTACCACATTTAAAACGTTATCCTCCATTTCTGCTATGAGGCAATCCTAAAGAAGAAGAAGAAACAATAATTTATGGGGCTAAATACATAATAAAAAAGGAAGATAAGTGTAAGAATAAAAAGCTTTTTAAAAATTGGTTTAGCACAACTGGTCACAACAGGGAGGTGCCTAGCCTCTACTGATGTATCTACAACACAAACCTACACCTCTTAGCCTCAGGGGAAAAATCCAGAAAGAGGGGGCAGAAAGATGTTAAGAGCCACTGGACCAGGATCCCTGCTGCTAAATAATGTTTTCTAGACATGACAGGGAAACAGCCCCCAGGAATCATAACAATATGGTTGTCTGAACAAGACCTACATAATGGCACACTAACTGACAAGACAACACAGACAGGACAAACGTCACCCTCCCCAACTCCCCAAGGAGAAGAGCTACAGGCAATCAGTGGCTGCTGAGGGAGAGAGAAAAGACCTGTTTCTTCCAGGGAAGGCCAGTTGTGAAAGCATATACTTATATGCCGGACTAGGGGGGTTCAGTGGGGTGTGTGTGGGTGTGTATAAGTGTATATGTTTATATGTGTGTGTGTGTGTGTGTGTATGTAGATGGATGTGTGTACAAATGAATGTGTGTATTTATGTATAGATAGATGGGTGGATATTTGTGCATATGTATAGATGGATGTGTGTGTGTATATGTATAGATGGATGTGTGTGTGTATGTGTGTGTATATATATATAGATGGATGTGTGTGTGTATGTGTGTGTATATGTATAGATGGATGTGTGTGTGTGTGTGTATGTGTGTGTATATGTATAGATGGATGTGTGTATATATGTATAGGTGGATGTGTGTGTGTATAGATGGATGTGTGTGTGTGTATATATAGATGGATGTGTGTGTGTGTGTGTGTGTGTATAGATGGATGTGTGTGTGTGTGTATGTATGTATAGATGGATGTGTGTGTGTATGTGTGTGTGTATATGTATAGATGGATGTGTGTGTGTGTGTGTGTATGTGTGTGGTGTGTGAGAAGGAAAGGTCATTAATTTGAGACATAGTAGGGGAGATATGGGCAGGCTTGTATTGGGCAGATGGGGGGATAAAAATGTTGTAAATATAGTAGCAGAGTATAAAATGCTAAGAAATAAAAATAAAATCTTTTGAGAAAGAAGAAAAATTGGGTCCGATCTTTCTAGAAATCACAAGGTTCCTGACATCTCTTGCCACACCAAGTACTGAGCCTGAGCAGTCCTGGCAGGCGTGGATATAGATGTGGGCTCAGAGTGAAAGTGGAGCCGACATTTCTCTTCTCCCAAGGCTCTGGTGTCTTCTAACTGATGGAGCTCACCCAAGGATCCGTCGGACTGATTCTCTAATGTGAACACCTACTTATAAACCAAAAACTACACTGACTCTAGGAACATGCACCTCAGGGGTGAAGTCCTTGCCTGGTGTGCACAAGGCGAGGCCCTGGGTCTAGTCTTGTCACCACACAAAACCAGAGACTTGAAATCTACCTACTGGCCAGTCTGTAGAGTGAAAAATGGCAAATACAAAAATCCTGTCTATGGTTCCCAACATGACCCCAGGCTCAGCCAGCTGTGGGCCAACAAGCCGGGAGTCCTTTAGCTCAAGGCCTGTCTATAAGAATAGCTTTCAAATAAGGCCTTGGGTAAACTCAGCTGCAAAAGTTTATTTTAAGCACTAGTGAGATTAAATCACATACTTCAGTCCTTAAAAGACGAAAAAGTTTAACAAAACATTCATTAAGACGCTGCCAAAAACTGGACTTGAGATATGCTATTGATGACATTAAATAAAGGGATGGAATGTGAAGCATTGTTTTCTCAGCTAAAGAACAAAAGACTCGGAGCCCCGTGCCAGCAGGGTTAGTTGATTATAGGAGTCATCACGGTCCACTCTAGAAGGCATCAAAACGAAACTGCCAACGGGAAACTTCCACAGGTAGCCTTCTAGACCCATCTGCACTGGGGGCTCTCAACCCGAACCGCAGGGTGCACGAAAGGAGATATGAGAAGCCAGTTTCTTCTTGGTTACTTTTTTTTTTTTTGGTTAATTTTTAAAATCAGATTTACTTGTTTTATTATACACGTGAGTGCATTGGATGCACAGATGTCTGTGCCCACCGGGTGTCCTGGTGCCCTTAGAGAGCAGAAGGCGACACTAAATCCCTTGGAACTAGAGTCGTGGATGCCTGTGAGCCAAGATGATGGTAGGAATCACACAGGTGCCCTTAACAGCTAAAGAGTCTCTCTGCGCAGAGAACGGCTTTCCTTAGGGTTTATCTGCACCACTGAGTATAACACCGAACTGAGCTAATCTTGAGAATTCCAGGTGTATGAAAAAATACAAATCAGTTCTGAGTTCATCAGATGATGTTTTTCATTCAGGTAGAAATGTCATGTCTAGGTCATTTTCCCCAACTATAAATCTCGAGGGCAGCTACTGGGTTTTAATCCTGTATGATTTCAGAATCACATTTCCTTGTCTCCTTAGAATTTTAGTTTTCCTTTTACCAGATAAAAGTAGAAGATACAATAACAGCTATTCTACGGATACTCCCAAAACTGATGCTTGCTCTCAAGAAAAGAGCAGTCTAGGGAGAAAAAACAATTTTTAAGAACTTTAGAAATAAACCTTCCCACCAGGGCGACTCTGAGGGAAACCCAAGGTCCATGAGCGACGTTGTAAGCCACGAGCACCTGCAGCTCGGTGGTGTTCTTCTACCTGGGCTTTCGTGCACAGGAAGCAAAGCATCCATTTCCACAGCAGGTCATCCGCTCTCGCCAGAGAGCCGGTGCGTAAGCAGCAACTCTGAACTCCATCCTTTCACAAGGTGTACGATGGCAAACAGAGCCAACAACCTATGTCTGTGCTCTTTATAAATTACAGATGAACAACGCTGGACAGGCTTTCCTGGACACTGTTACCCAGTCAGAGGCCACTGGAGTCAAGGCTGAGGTATGACCTATTGGTTCTGACAACTTGATTCTTTGGAATTCATCAGTCCGACTGGGCTTCCTGCCATGAAGGCCAACAGGCCCAAGTGAGAACCGCAAACTGTCAGGCCAGAGTGTACGAGGACTCACTCACAACTTTCTACCAAGAGCAAGATGGCTTCCCACACCCATTCCTCCACACCCCGAAAGGAAACAGCTGCAGGCATGACCTCACATTATGTGGTGTGGTAATGACGAAAAGGAAGAAAACTTTCCTGAACAAGTCACTACCCCCTCATGAATCACACACTGAAACAGAAGCTTCATGTCAGCCCTGGGTCACCTGGATCCGCAGTCAGGGCCACCCAAGGCAACTAGCAGCTTGCCCCAGGCAGGTCTCCACTGCCCTGTCCTCAGTCTGCCACCTCAGGAATGGTGCAGCCTTTACAGCCTGCCTACTCAACCCTCTGCCTCTCTTTCCTGCCAGTAAATAAGGTGGCACAGTCAGCATCCTAGAAACTGTCGGGAGCTCAACACGACATGCAATTCCCAGTTAGTGATGGTGTCTCCCTTCGCTCCATCCTGCTGTTCCTCTTCTCCCTCAAATACTGCCCCTTTCTATTTCCTCTCAGCCAGGAACTCGGCCCTGTCAGTGCCTCTTTGTTCTTGTACCATTATACTTGAAGTCGTCATGCCATTATAGAGGTGAATCCAATGGGAAATGTAGGTCACAACCCCTTCCTGCCTTTGTTTCCTTCTTCTCATCTTAAACCCTCAAGACTGGGCCTGAAGACTGACCCTTGTGCTCAGTGCTTGGTGTTGACTACAGAAGTAGCCTCGGAAGTGCACAGGAACACACAGAACCATTGCAGGGGGAGAAAAGCAGCAGAGGGCATCCCTCTTCACTACTGCAGGAAGGGATGCAGGGCACATGCTAAGAAAAAGCTGAAAGATAAGGCTGGCATGCAGATGTAAAGAGGAGGGGAAAAGCAGATGTGTCTCTCGTAAGCAGGGGCCTGAGAGGAAGGCTCTGGTGAAACGGGCTCCTGTCACTGAAGAGGAAGATGACTCCCAGTCCTTCATGTCCCCAGGAAAGGACAAAGATCAATTATGAGAAAGGGTGCAGTTTCTGAAACAGTTCATCTTGCAGTGGCCATCACACGGCACTGGAAATGACACTGAACGCATTCACTAAGCTGGTTGCTCTGGTGCATGCATATGTGTATGTGTATGTGTGTGTGTGTGTGTGTGTATACACATACATATGTACACAGGTATATATGATCACTTGAAATTTTTAATTGCCATTTTTCTTCACATCTTAAAAAAAGCCTCCTATGTAGCCCTGGCTGCCTTGACACAAACAATGTAGATTAAGCTGACCTTAATTCACAAAAATCTGCCTGCCTCTGCCTCCCACACACTGGGATTAAATACATCACCACACCTGCCATTTCACGACTTGTTTTTATACTGCCTTTCTTCTTACTCAAAAGTGGGACGGGGAGGGGAACTCTAGATTTTCTACCCAGCCATCTGATAAGGTGAAAGCTAGTGTTCTCATTTCACAGATAAGAAAGTGAAGGCTCGTGACTCTTAAATGACATCTCCAGGGCCCGGGCTGACCTGTGGTGACAGCTGCCTATCTCCCCACTGAAATGCACTTTATAAATCACTCTCCATCATTCACCATGTGCCACAAGGCCCCAGTAAGAAGGACACTGCAGAAGACACAGCCAAACTGGGCCTGTGCCTTGCAGGAGAAAGGGGGCTGGCTACATTTTCGATCATCGGTGCATAGTGATCAATAACTCTCTACTACAAAAAAAATGCTCCAAACTGAGGTCCTGCAACAGGCCCATCCTGCCAGGGGAGTACAACTTCACAGATCAGCCATGTCAATGCCATCTTCTCAGGAAGCTTCCTGCAGCCACAGATGCCATCCATCTTCTCTCTCTCTCCTCAGCTGGCTAACTGCGTGTACCTCACACATTGTGTGTACTGTGTGTAGCCTCATACATTGTATGTACTGTGTGTACCTCACACATTGTGTGTACTGTGTGTACCTCACACATTGTGTGTATTGTGTGTACCTCACACATTGTGTGTACTGTGTGTACCTCACACATTGTGTGTACTGTGTGTAGCCTCATACATTGTATGTACTGTGTGTACCTCACACATTGTGTGTACTGTGTGTAGCCTCATACATTGTGTGTATTGTGTGTACCTCACACATTGTGTGTACTGTGTGTAGCCTCATACATTGTGTGTATTGTGTGTACCTCACACATTGTGTGTACTGTGTGTAGCCTCATACATTGTATGTACTGTGTGTACCTCACACATTGTGTGTACTGTGTGTAGCCTCATACATTGTGTGTATTGTGTGTACCTCACACATTGTGTGTACTGTGTGTAGCCTCACACATTGTGTGTACTATGTGTACTGTGTGTACCTCACACATTGTGTGTACTGTGTGTACCTCACACAATGTGTGTACTGTGTGTACCTCACACAATGTGTGTACTGTGTGTACCTCATACATTGTGTGTACTGTGTGTACCTCACACATTGTGTGTACCTCACACATTGTGTGTACTGTGTGTACCTCACACATTGTGTGTACCTCACACATTGTGTGTACTGTGTGTACCTCACACATTGTGTGTACTGTGTTTACCTCACACACTGTGTGTACTGTGTGTAGCCTCACACATTGTGTGTACTGTGTTTACCTCACACATTGTGTGTACTGTGTGTACCTCACACATTGTGTGTACTGTGTGTACCTCACACATTGTATATACTGTGTGTACTGTGTAGAGCCTCACACATTGTGTGTACTGTGTGTACCTCATACATTGTATATATTGTGTGTAACCTCACACATTGTGTGTACTGTGTGTAACCTCACACATTGTATATACTGTGTGTACTGTGTGGAGCCTCACACATTGGTGCTTTGCTTATTGACCTCCTTTCTTGTTTCTTAGGCCCCACGCTAAGTTCACTGAGGTACAGATATCTGTTTGTTCACTCTGGCACCCTGGTGCCTAGAACAGTGGCAAGCACAGATGCCAAGTAAATGTTTATTGGAGGGACTGTCCAAATGCCTACAAAGCCAAGATTAATGTGCTCAGGCAAAGCCACTCTCCTGTAAAAACAAACAGCAATGCATCTGCCCCAGCCTCCCCACCTGCTCTGCATCTGCCTCCTCACCTGCCCTGCATCTGCATCTGCATCTACATCTGCATCTGCCCTGCCCTCACAGCTTCCCTCCATTCCCCATGCTCCACAGCTAAGGTCCACATCAGGCTCACCAACTAGGACCCATCCCAGGACACACAAATCGAGGCCCATTTGCTAATTTCACTGTTTGCCTCTTACACTTGGATATAGTGGACTACAGATAAACTCAGTTATAAATCAAAACAACCAATCAGAATAGTAAGGGAAGAACAGTAAGGGAATAGAACAGGGAAGAGTGCCGTCACGGTAGCAAGGGTTGGGAAATACTTTCCACCATCGACGCCTGGACTTAGACTCCATGGCCCTCATGTATCACAGCTGATGTCAGAGTCTTTCCATCAAAATCACCTCTTACGTCAGAAAAATGAGCAAAACCAAATCCCTTCAGTGCCTCTGGGCACTTCTAGCAGAGCACAGTGGCTGCTCAGGACTAGATCTCAAATAAATGGCACAAACACAGTCACACTTTATTCTGTGTTACAGAGGGCCACATACACACACACACACACACACACACACACACACACACCTGCCTCTGTTACTGCACAGTCAGGAATAAGGGGGAAGGACTTTTTTTTTATCAGACCATGCATAGAAACAACCACCAGCGCAGCACAACGTTTAAAGCCGCACGGAGAGACTGAGGATGGCTCAGTAGTGAGGAGCTAATATCACAGAGGACCCAAGTTCCATCCCCAGGATCAAAATGGGAGCTGCAGAAGCACCTGTAACTCCAGCTTCAAGGGATCCGCTGCCTTCTAGACTCAGACATGCGCACTCATGTGCACAGACACACACATACACAGACATTCATAGAGATATACACATACACAGGGGACACAGACCCCCCTTTATTAAAATAAAAAAATAAAATCTTTAAAACCAAATAGAAAGGAGAAAATCCATTCCTTATATTCATAAGAAATTCAGTTCAAAAATAATTTTTTAAGATTCTTCTATATGTGGGATTGCAAGCTTGTACAACCACTCTGGAAATCAGTCTGGCGGTTCCTCAGAAAATTGGACATAGTACTACTGGAGGATCCCGCAATACCTCTCCTGGGCATATATCCAGAAGATGTTCCAACTAGTAAGAAGGACACATGCTCAACATGTTCATAGCAGCCTTATTTGTAATAGCCAGAAGCTGGACAGAACCCAGATGCCCCTCAACAGAGGAATGGATACAGAAAATGTGCTACATTTACACAATGGAGTACTACTCAACTATTAAAAAGAATGAATTTATGAAATTCCTAGGCAAATGGATGGACCTGGAGGGTATCATCCTGAATGAGGTAACCCAATCACAAAAGAACTCACATGATATGTACTCAATGATAAGTGGATATTAGCCCAGAAACTTAGAATATCCAAGATACAAGATACAATGTGCAAAACACATAAAATTCAAGAAGAACGAAGATCAAAGTGTGGGCACTTTGCCCCTTCTTAGAATTGGGAACAAAACACCCATGGAAGGAGTTACAGAGACAAAGTTAGGAGCTGAGACGAAAGGATGGACTATCTAGAGACTGCCGCACCCAGGGATCCATCCCATAATCAGCCTCCAAACGCTGACACCATTGCATATGCCAGCAAGATTTTGCTGAAAGGACCCTGATACAGCTGTCTCTTGTGAGGCTATGCCAGTGCCTGGCAAACACAGAAGTGGATGCTCACAGTCAGCTATTGGATGGAACACAGGGCCCCCACTGGAGGAGCTAGAGAAAGTACCCGAGGAGCTGAAGGGATCTGCAATCCTATAGGTGGAACAACAATATGAACTAACCAGTACCCCGGAGCTCCTGTCTCTAGCTGCATATGTAGCAAAAGATGGCCTAGTCGACCATCATTGGAAAGAGAGGCCCCTTGGTAACTTCATATGCCTCAGTACAAGGGAATGCTAGGGCCAAGAAGTGGGAGTGGATGGGGAGAGGAGTGGGGAGGGTCTGGGGGACTTCTGGGATAGCATTTGAAATGTAAATGAAGAAAATACCTAGTAAACAAAAACGGAAAGAAAAAAGATACAAATGAATATATTTGTCGTTTAAAAAGTTTGATAATTAATTGTATGGATATGGCAATAAACAACCAGATCAGAAAATGAAGATTGATGTAATTAAAATCATATGATTACGAAAAAAAAAAAAAGAATCTGCTGTATGCCAAGTAACAGGGCAGCAGTTGGTCTTAGTACTCATTATCTATCTTTTTAGTTAATATCATGGAAGCTAGACAAACCACAGGCTAACATAAAACGTTACAGGTTTACAGAACCATGTCTAAGTGGAAGGCATGACGGGATCTGAGACATCAGTTCAACCCAGAGCGCAAGAACCACTAAGTCTCTGTCTCTGCAGTGGGACAGAGGGACAGAGGGACAGGCTAAGCAGGATGCTGACTGATTGCTGTGAGAAGAACCAAAGCTCATCTCCCAGTGGGATCCATTTACAAACTGCTAAGGTCTGGGGTTATTTGTTACAGCCTCATACGCTGTCTCATCCTGACCTTTAACCCCGACAACAAAGGTCAATTGAAGTCAGAATCAGCAAAGCCCAGCAAAGCACTCAGAACAAGAAGACAGTGAGACTTGGCTAGTCCACAATTCTAGTTTCTGCTCAAAGAGATACGGAAGCACTAGTGATTATAAGACCAAGTCGTTTCTGAGCCTGAGGCTGCTGGTCGTTCCTCAACAGAAGCACCAAATTTTGATGGAAGGGGAGGATTGAATACTTTGTACCCATATGGGAACCCCTTGGAAAAAAGAGAAACATGAGGAAAAAGTTCTGGAAGCCAACGGTGACGCATTACCGACCTTCTGGACTGCTGTGGTCAGGTCCAGGCACAGTTGGATGATTTTGTTCTTTGTCACAGAGAGATCTGTGATCCCTGTGAATGGAGCCCTGGGAAGGAACAAGAACTCTCTTTAATGAGTGGATGGAGACGAGAACCCCTGAGAGTCCCACCCCAACATGCATGCATGGCTACACTGCAGGCTGCCTTAGGTTATCTTCCATCAGGCTACTTCATCTGAACACCAGAAATCTGACCCCGAGGACCAGCTCTTACAGCATCCCAAGGGGCCATGCAAATTGCCAAGAACCAATAGTACTATCCAGTTGTGTCACCTACGAACCGCAACAACAACCATGACGGTAAGCTATTCTGAAAGATCCCGCAGTAACTAACAGCTGTCTAACTGCACTTAAAGCCTGCTCAAAAGGATGATTTGGCACCTGTAAATTTAGCCAACTTCCTGTGGCTGGTGAGGCCACGGAATCCAGAGGAGAACCCACAGCTGCAGTTTCCAAAGCCAGTGTAATGTCTAACTGCGTTCTAAATCTTGTGTCCTTAAAGTCACAGATACATGTCTCTCTCAGGCCCTCATCAAATATGTTTCCTTTACAGTAGACTGAGATTACAGGAAAAAACAACTACAGAGAACAACTTGCCTTGGGGTACCTGCCCCCCTCCCTAAAACATTTACAACACAATACCCTCAGCCTGCCAAGGTTCAGGGAAAACTATGGAAGAGGACACAAGGTGAGGTGGTATGGAGGGGAAGGTGCATCCAGGAGGAGCTGTGGGGAGGAGTGGGAGTGGATATGAACAAGATACATTGTATGAAAGACTCAAAGAATTAATAAAAGCACTCTATTCAAACAAACAAACAAACAAACCAGGAAGGTGAATGGAAGAACACAAGACCCAGAACTGAAATGAGCCAAGCCAGGTCCACTAACTGCGTCCTTCGTGCCATTCAGATTCCAGTGCTGACGCTTAATCTCAGCAAAACAACCGTTAGCACAGTTTCACTGCCTCTAACCTGGGGTTTAGTTGTTCCTGTTGCTGACCTTCAAAGTAACATTCAAAGGCACTCTAAGATCTACCTCTGGGGCTGGAGAGATGGCTCAGTGGTTAAGAGCACTGACTGTTCTTCCAAGAGGTACTAAGTTCAATTCCCAGCAACCACATGGTGCCCTTCAACCATCTGTAATGGGATCTGATGCCCTCTTCTGGTGTCTGAAGACAACAATGTACTCATATGCATAAAATAAATACCTTTAAAAAAAAAAAAAAGGTCTACCTCTGACCCCTGGCCCCTGAATTCCAGGGAGAGGGAGACCCAGGGACAATGGGCTTTTCTTCCTGAGGCAAACTTGAGGCTGCTGAGCATTCTAGGCCCTCCATGTGCCCCAGGCTGCATTGTCCCACAGCTTACCGGTCCAGCCAAGCCAGCAGGGCCTTGGCAGCACCAATGAGTTCCACCACAGAAGTCAGGAACTCATTGGGGGGCTTACGGGACGTATTCCCATCGTAGGCTGGACTCTTCCGACGGCTACTGATGTAATTCTGCAAGTTGTGGGAAGATGCCCGCAGTTTCAGAACCAAGTTCTTCATAGTATCAGTTTCAAGGCCATAATTCTGCAGGAAATAAATTCAAGAGAGAAAAGTTCAAAACTACCAACACTGTCTAAAGTCTCAGAACGACTTAGGAGACTGAGTAACTGTGGTAAGTCACCCAACTCCCACAAAATCCTGCCCTTCCCCCCCCCCCAACTGCCCACATGCTGGCCTGTACGCCCTACTCCCTCAGCCCCTCCTGTCTCAAGGGGCTGTATTGTCCCTAGTCCCTTATCATGAACTGCTCTTCAGATAGACCAAGGCAAGGCGAGTTCATCCCTATCTCTCAGGCCTGGGCATATGACCCCGTTGGCCAGGACTCCTGACCAGTTAGTCCAGAGCAGACTTTGGCTAACTGATATGTGGCAGGGTTACTCTTCTGAGGAAAGCTCTCATGTACCGCAAGATGCTATCAACTGCATGCACACACACACACACACACACACACATGCACGCACGCTTGTGCACACACAAGCACACAAGCACATATCAGATATCAGAAGCTCACTCCCCAGACGTGACAACTAACAATGTCTTCTGAATATGTCATTGCATGTGTTCCCTGAGATTAGAATAGTGCCTTATGGTTACTCTCCAGCTTGTCACCTATTGTGCCCCATATGGACCACAGGCCAGGCCAGGGCTCTCTGTGTGGCCGTCAGACAGACTACAGGAGATGAAGAGATAGATCCCAACAGAAAGGACTGAGAAACAGCAACACTGTCAGTTCACCCACAACTTACTCTGCTTTCTGACCTATGTACAGTTTACATAAGTGCCTGCTTTAGAGCCATCAATTTCTGGAACTCAAGGCAGAAACTGGATGCAGGAGATGGTCAGAAGCCTTAGAGGGGTGCTGCTTATTGGCTTGCTCCTCATGGCTTGCTCAGCCTGCTCTCTCAGGGCATGCAGGACACCAGCCCAGGGGTGGTCCCACCCACAGGAGGCTGAGCCGTCCAGATGAATCATCAACCAAGGAAACGCACCACGGGCTTTGCCCACAGGTCAATCTGGAAGGGATATTTTCTCAATAGAGGCTCCCTGCTTCCAAATGACTCTAGCTAGTATCAAGCTGACACAAAGCCAACCAGCACTCTGAGTGTCCCTTATCTTACATTTACATTCTGGGTGGTTTTGGATTTTGAAAAATGTGTATGCGTGTGACTCGTCTTGTGGATGGGACTCAATTATGAGTGTAGAATTAATTCATTTTTATTTCTATACAGGGAGGCAATCATGTATTGTATTGCTAGAGTGTCTGGGCCTTGACTGTGACCTTAGAGAAGATGAGTTGAACAATCCTCACTTCCCATCTTGTGCTGACATTTCAAATGTTTCGCAGATCTCCTATCATCAGACAAAGGGCGTTTCACCTGCATTACTACTTAACTGCTGAAGAAACTCGGGCCCGTGAATGGTGTGTCACTAGGCTACACAGGTGACCAAAGATAAGGCTGGGATCCCAACCTCTGCCTCAGCATGCCAAGTACTTCCACTTCCCAATACCCAGTCCAAGGGAAAGCCAAGACACAAGATGGAGGGACTGCAGACAAGAGGAAGACAAACAGACCAGGTATGTGGGTGCACACACTCCACCCAGCAACTAGGAAGATGATGCAGGAGCATAGACAGTTTGAAGCCAAGCAGGGATGTATGCTGTGTCTCAAAAACCAAAGAAACAAAAGAATGAGGAAGAACTGGCAGACCTAGAACAAACTAACCAAAGATTCATGGGCATTATATATTCATGAGACCTAGCTGCTCTGGAACATCAGGACACGTCTGAACTACCCTCAGCCACCTCGTTGTCGGGGACAAAGAGGGAACAATTAAGCACAAGCTATACATCTATAGCATACATGCACAATCTATACATCTACAGTATACATGCATAATCTATACATCTACAGCATACATGCACAATCTATACATCTATAGCATACATGCACAATCTATACATCTATAGCATACATGCACAATCTATACATCTATAGCATACATGCATAATCTATACATCTACAGCATACATGCACAATCTATACATCTACAGCATACATGCACAATCTATACATCTACAGCATACATGCACAATCTATACATCTACAGCATACATGCACAATCTATACATCTACAGCATACATGCACAATCTATACATCTACAGCATACATGCACAATCTATACATCTACAGCATACATGCATAATCTATACATCTACAGCATACATGCACAATCTATACATCTACAGCATACATGAACAATCTATACATCTATAGCATACATGCATAATCTATACATCTACAGCATACATGCATAATCTATACATCTACAGCATACATGCATAATCTATACATCTACAGCATACATGCACAATCTATACATCTACAGCATACATGCACAATCTATACATCTACAGCATACATGCACAATCTATACATCTACAGCATACATGCACAATCTATATATACATCTATAGCATACATGCACAATCTACACATCTACAGCATACATGCACAATCTATACATCTACAGCATACATGCACAATCTATACATCTACAGCATACACATACTTAGGCATTTGCAGAACTCTCTTTCACTAAGAAATGACTGGTTAATAACAACATACAGCTTTGGCTTTAGTGAAGATAACTTTAAATAGACTTTATGGGAGGTTTAAATTTATAATGCTTCTAGTTTTAAAAAAAAAAAACTTTTAGGAGCTGGAGAAATGACTTGGTAGTTAGGAGCTGGAGACATGACTTGGTAGTTAGGAGCTGGAGAAATGACTTGGTAGTTAGGAGCTGGAGACATGACTTGGTAGTTAGGAGCTGGAGAAATGACTTGGTAGTTAGGAGCTGGAGACATGACTTGGTAGTTAGTTAGGAGCTGGAGACATGACTTGGTAGTTAGGAGCTGGAGACATGACTTGGTAGTTAGGAGCTGGAGACATGACTTGGTAGTTAGGAGCTGGAGACATGACTTGGTAGTTAGGAGCTGGAGACATGACTTGGTAGTTAGTTAGGAGCTGGAGACATGACTTGGTAGTTAGGAGCTGGAGAAATGACTTGGTAGTTAGGTTATGGTCAGTGGCTGCTCTTCAGTAGACCCATGTTCTGCTCCGTACCCAAATGGCTGGTCACAGTCATCATGACTCCTGTTCCCAGGAAAACCAAGGCCCTCTTCTGCCTCTGCAGGCACTGGGCACAAATGCAGACAAAACATCCAAACACATAGAATGGAAGGAAATAAGTTTTAAAGCATTAATTTTAAAAAGTTAGAGGGGCAGAAGAGCTGGCTCAGCAGCTTTGAAAGTTTGTATAAATTTCAAAATATTTCCTGTAGTAATATCAATATTCTATCTAAATCTTATATTCACTTTTTCCCCATCACTGGCTTTTTCCCTAAAGTTTAAAATAGAATATCCTCATTCAATGGAGAAGAAGAAATAAGAATAGGTTCCCATCATTGCTTTTAGTGTCAAAACCTCACAATTGAATGGCTAAGGAATCTACTGGACACACATGTTTGGAAGGGAAGAACTGTGCCCAGCATGCCAGGGACTGCTCCCTCACTCTGTCAACTACCCAGGTGCCGATGTCTATCGAGAGTATTCACTAAAAAAGGGAGCAATTAAACTTTAAAGGTACCTTACATAGCTTTGCCTCTTGTTCTCTCCAGTGCTTCAGGCTCTGGTCATATTTTAATACGTGTGACCAGGTTGAGCGGCCTGAGGGGGAGCACAATGCAGATATGCTATCGTGGTCCACACAGCCATTCCCTGAACTGTTACAATCTAGGATGGCATCATTCAACACTGGTACAACCCTGTTCACAACACCTCTGTCTTCCACCTTTTTATCTTCAGGAAACCAGAGCTTCACCCACTTGGTAAAGAGCATGGGTCTCCATGACATTTCTCACTGCCCATGAATGTTTCCCACCAATGCTGTCCAACAGAACTGTCTGCAGTCTTGTGTTCCAATATGGTGGCCACTGGCACCTGCAGCTACTGAGTACTTGTGATAAAGCTAGCGTAACGGAGAGCTAACTTTTATTTAATTAGTTAGTCCTCACATAAGCAGCCAGAGGAGGCAAAAGCTCTCTCAAGAGAACAGGGCAGCTATGTTGTGTGTCAGTCACCCTCTGCCCCTGAAAGGGGAGGGGCACTTGAACTTGGGATGGTACCCCTTCTTACCCTCTAGCTATAACTGACGAATTTGGAGACTCCTTCTCTCTGGTTTAGGCTATTCTCTATTCTATCCACTTCTAGCATTGCTCTAAAACTTTCCAATGATTTCTTACCCCTACATCCTTTCTTAATCCCACTTCTGCATACTTCCTGTCCATCAAAAAAAAAGAAAATCAACAGCCACTAAAACTAGTTTATCTAGAAACCTCTTTAGAGCACCAGGGCCAACTACAGCTACACAGTAACTGACCTACAAATGAATTATTCAATGTAAAACACTCTCAGGTAAACACCCCATGATCTGCATGGCAGCAGATTAAATAAACACTAAAATGAGGCTGTGTTATAACAGTATTTTACGGAAGATTATATGAAGACTGAAGATATTTAATAAAGCATTAGACTCTCTCAGAAAAACATTCACTTGCAGACTCCGGAGGAGGGGTGCGACCCCTCATCCCCCAGCAAGGCAGTCAAGGTGCACTGCTGTTCAGGGTAGGTCCCTGGTGAAACTGAGGTCAGAGCCTGGTCTATAGAGGAAATTAGTAGGAAATTGTAGGAGATACAACACAGCTTTAGGTTCTGGCATGGGTCCAGCTTTGTTCATTTCAGTGCAACGCTTTAAGAGGAAGCAAAAAGAAAAGCTTAGAGAGACTGTCCACGGGGCCTGTGCTATTTCTCCTCCTCCTCCTGAGACACATAACTGCTCGCAGTTGACCTGTTCTCCTTGTCTTCATGCTACAAATTTCAAAGCAGTTTTCTTGTCCTCAAAGTATACCAAAACCAAAAAGACAGATACAACAGCACAGGACATTCTAACAGAAAAGACTACAAAGCTGTGTTTCCCGGAAAGTGTAACAGAAGTAAACTCAAGCATGTTTGGCTCTGAAGAGCAGACAGTTTAATAATAAACAGGATGCCCGGGCCTATCCCCAGACATGCAGAACACCCACGAGTGCGTGGCCACATCTACGGTGACAGTTAGTGTACAGATGAGGAGAACAGACACCACATTCCCCCAGGAGTCGCAGAAGAAGTAGCCTGGAGCAGAGCCAAGATTAGGATACAAAAGTCCTGCCTCCCGGACAGCACGCAGACCTCTTGTCCACTGTGTCTCCCTTGTGACAGCTCATTTATCAACCACAAATAATTCCCCCATCACTCTCCTAAACAAGAGCCGCATATCTCAGAAGACGAGGCTCTGTCCATTTTAAGAAAAAGAACACTCGCAGCGCAGCAAGTATTGTATAATCGATGGAATGCAGACCAGCAGTGGCAACATCCCCACACACTCATTCCCACCATTCTGGGTGATGTAACTGTATATCCCCTTGGCTCAGCTTCAGAGTATTACTAAAGCAGCCTGAATGCTAGGAAGGGGGAGGGGGAGGGGTGCCAACCCCGACAGTTAAGTGAATAGTTTCCTAAGCGTGGCACCATGACAAGAGACCTGAGTCCCACCCATGCCAGCCAGTTTGTAAACAAATACCTTTATGGGTGTTTTTATGCCACATCTGAATGAATTACTTAGGAACCACAGGTATAACCATACAGGACTTGGGCAGAGTTCACACACCTGCCCTCTACAGCGAAACTCTGGAGCAAAGTTCACATTCCTGCCTATCTAGCAGCCATTTCTTTGGTTGATCATGTCGAGCACAAACACCAATTATTTAAACAGAGTATCTGTGAAACTCACAGTGCTTTTTATAGTCACAGAAACAGACGTGGACATATAGCATTTTTCATTTCAACTTTGAAAATGGCATCCCCATTAACAGCTGTCTCCATCATTCTGTGCTTTATAAAAGATGGAAAATAAGCCTAACACAGACACGTGGGGTTTTTTTTTTGTTTTTTTGTTTTGTTTTGTTTTGTTTTGTAACAGACAACACTTTTCTGTACATGAGACAATAAACACTTTGGGTTTTGGAGGGACATGTGGTCTCTGTTAGAGACACTCCATTCTGTCCTCGCAGCACAAAGGCAGCCTCGGATAGTAAATACATCCACAACTGTGCACACTGAGTCTAAAAAAACTTTATTAACAAATGGGGGTGTGGTGTTTATGTGAGTGGGTGTGAATGTGGATAAAGGCTAAGAGGCTAGAAATATGACCAGAGAGGGTAAAGAAAGGTGCAGAGGGAGAGTGGGGTAAACAAAAAAGATAAATGTGCCAACAAGGAGGGAAAGAGCCTGAGGGAAGAAGGGTGAGAACGGAAGACAAGGGTGGGGGAGAGAGGGAAGGGGAGAATCTACTAAAATATGCTTTGTTTAAAAACATCATGTTATCTAATACCTTGTATGCTAATTTTTAAATTCCTTCATTCACTCAGATGGAAAAGAAAGGGAAGATGGCTCAGACAGTTGGTAAAATACTTGCCTTGTAAGCATGAGCCCTAAGATCAATGCCCAGCACACAGATAAAAGCTAGGCTCAAGGCCACAGCGTTGAACTCCAGGGGCTGGAGAGATGGGAACAGAAGGACCCCTGGGGCTTACTAGTCAGATAATAATCTACTCTAACTGGTGAGCTGGAGGCCAATGAAAGACTCTGCCTCAAAGGTGGACAGCGTTTCCATGGGTAACGCTCTAAATTGTCCTTCATCCTCCACACAGACATACACACATGCATGTGCATTTAACATGTAAACGAACACTCACACACACAAACACGTGCATGCACGCATACACACATACAAGTGTGCCAGACTAAGCCAGCCTCCCTTCTAGAAGCTGCCGTGTCTTCTCCTCAGATGGTCCGCTGATGTTTCTTTCCATCCTCCTAAGAACGTGAGGATGGGCTGACCTTCTCCAGGACTAACCAGTGCACAGAGAAGATCCACAGCCTCCAACACCAGCTCTTGGTGGCCGATCCGTGTGACCCCCAGTTCCTCGAGATCCTGGTGGGAGATTTTCAGCAACTGCTCCCCGTCTATCTTCTCCCGCTCAAACTTGTGCACATATGGCTGCAGGCAGTCATCCAACCCTAGGAAAATAAAACGTGGAAAGCCCATTACTGTCACCGTGTCACAGTGCCCCCAAGCATTGCCCACACTTAAATCAGTCTTAGCAATCGTTGGACATGTGTCCCACCTGAAGGACCCCTTCCCGGGAGGTGGGCACCGCAAACTCTCAAATGGATCCAGTGCAGCATGGCTTTCTGACAGACACTTCTCATTTCCTGTCAACTAAAGGGATAAACACCAACCCCCAAGGATTTGAACCGTTGATATCTGTATTAAATGCATGCTATCTGTTTGCTAAGCAACCCTTCTCTGGGGACAGCACTCCTCTCCCAGTAGGCCTGCCAATCAAGATGCTTGCACCTGTGGCTGATACACAGCCAGCCCAGCAACAATGCTCCAGTGCCAGAGTTGGAGACAATCAAGTGGCAAAGCCAATCATGATCTTCCTTGATATATGATATGCAAATACGAGAAGCCGGAGCCCAGTTAGAGGTCACGGGACACAACCATGGCAGCGGGCAGCACTTCTTTTGGTCAGTTTTGTGAGAATAAACCCATTTGAGAAAGAAAGAGAAAATATTCTGATAGCCTTCTATCCTAAAAATCTCCCACTAAAACTGAAACGAATTCCCTGTCTGGCTTAAGCCTGTTTGTATTGCATGTCTGTCCACTGTAACTGAGAATTTTGTGATGAACAGACTTTAAGGGACAGGATACCAGCCTCAACACCAAGGATTTTTCCAGGTCAAATACTACTGTAAGTAATGTCTCATCTTAAAGTTAATAAAGCAGCTAACATGAGGAGACCCAGCAGCCTTGGGAATCTATTCTTGTATACAGAACTCCAGGTCAACTTCTTATCATGTTTTTATGGGGGAAAAATATTACTCCAAAGCAACTCACCTGTTTGACCTGAGAAGAAGTTACCTTCCTATTTCAAAAGACTGCATTTATGTAAGGTGAAAGAGACAAAATTAATACAACTTCAATCCCCACATGAAGGATAGACATTCAATAGAACTGATCAAATTGTGTGGAAAGCATCCCTGAGCCCAACAGAGCTGTGTGTAGATGAACACACATGTGTGTGCAGACACACAGACAAGCACATGTGTGTATGTCATTCAACCTTTCTAAGAACTGTGCCAGGTGGGTGGGAATCTCTCGAAGTTGAAAAAAGTGTATGTGAATTCCTCCATTTACTTTTGGCAATGCTCAAGCTCTTAAAATCTGACATGCAAAGACAAACGTTTATCTCTGCCCCACAAACTTCCACCACTCCCCTCCCGATAAGACACACAGAAGAGAACAGAAGTTCTGAAACTTCTAGCAGCTGTGATGCTTTGTAAATGCTTGGCCCAGGGAGTGGCACTGTTTGGAGGTGTGGCCTTGCTGGAGTAGGTGTGGCCCTGGAGGAAGTATATCATTGTGGGCGTGGGCTTCAAGACCCTCATCCTAACTGCTTAATAGACAGTATTCTGTTAGCAGTCTTCAGATGGAAATGTAGAACTCTCAGTTCCTCCTGCACCATGACTGCATGGATGCTGCCATGCTCCCACCTTGATGATAATGAACTGAACCTGTTAGCCAGCCCCAATTAAATGTTGTCCTTATAAGAGTTACCTAGGTCATGATGTCTAGACACAGCAGTACAACCCTAACCAAGACAGGAGGCATGAGATACAGAAAGGGAAAATGGCAAAACCCTCTACCTTCCCTGAGCAGACATCTATACAAGAGATCACAGCATGGATGCTGGGGACACTGGTGCAAATCCAACCCACTCCAGCATCCTTGAGAGCTGCCTGTGGCACATAAGGTAGGCAGACAGTGGACGTTAAGAACACTCACAGGTTATGTGACAGATGTCCCACCTGGGGTCAAAAAGGCCATCCCACCATTGGCCCACCAAGTGTCTGACATCTACCAATGGATCTACCTGTAGCAGGAAACAGTGACAAAGGGTAAGACTGGGGGAGAGTCTCCTAGCTCTCTGTCCTGGCTTCCCGGATGAAGAAATTAAAGCCCCTAGTAGGCTTGTAAGCTGCCACAGTCACGCATGAAGGAGATGCCCATAGGAATCGATTCTGCCTTTGCTTCTCCTCAGCGCAGAGCAAAGACAGAAACCCGAATCAGTCTAGGGTCTGTGGGCCATGTTCTGCCCAGTCCGGTACTTGAGGCACTGCAACACAGGGTTATACAAACTCTTGTTCAGCACCTTCCTAAATGAGTATAAAAGTCTAATCACAAAGCCGTTATTACCACCCAGCCACAGACCCTTAGCAGTCCGTAGGTCCTTTGGATCTCAATGAACAAAAATGGGGAAGCGAAGACAAACCACCATAAGATGTAGTCATCTCTAAGCCTTGCCGTGAGCAAACCCGGTACCCTCCTCTCCTCCAAGATGCTGCCTTCCCTAGCCTACTCCTAAACTTTAGAAGGATGTTTCATTAGTCATAAAGGTTCATGACAATTACACCACACTTAAACCTTCTTGAGACTGAACAGTGTCCAACTAAAGCTCCTATACTGATGGCAACTCCCAGGACCTCAGAATATATTTAGAGAATCTCCAATGAAGTTGCTGGAAAGCTTTCAACCCCTGTGACTGGTGTCCTTGCAAGGCAAAAAGATAAAGACACAGCTACACAGAGACAGGGAAAAAGATGACCATCTCAACAAGCCACGGAGAGAGGCTTAGTCCCAGGCTTCCAGCCTTGGGAAGTGTGAAGACATTCATCCCCCCATGGACCAGTGGGGCTGATACAGATGTTCACGATGCCAGAAAAAGATCATTACTCAAAATTCAGGCACAATGCTAACAGACTGGTTCACAGTACAACCCTAACTAAGACAGGAGGCAGGAAATGGCATGGACAGAACCAGTTCTCCTGTTAAACTTACAACAAAGGACCGGGAGTGTGGCCTGGATGCTACCGTGTTTGACTAACACACACAGTTCTGGGTTCCATCCCTAGCACCACATTAAAGCCATGTATGGTAAAGCACGCCTGTAACCCCCCACTCAACAGGTGTCAAAGCAAGAAGGTACATGTTTAGTGCCAGCTATACATTAAGTTTGAAGCCAGGTGGAATACATTAAAACCTCTCTTAAAAAAACCTTTTTAATGGAGAAACTGTATACCATGGCTACTGGGTAAACAGCACCCAGTAAGATAAGAAGTGAGGAGAAGACCAGAGTCCTGTTTGAATTTCCACAAACCACAGAGCAAATCGGGTGCAGAAGCAGAACTAGAACCCTAAGGAAGCGCGTGGGGCCTAGAGAAGACTGGATGGGTTTTAATGAACACTCTAGAGCACAGGCCGCAGTCGTCAGCAACTGACAAGATCCCAGAAGACTGAGCATGGTCTTAAGGTTTCTAAGGGAGCATAAGCAGTCTGAACTCAAGTCATCGAAGCTTGGAGAGGCTGGATTGTCAGTGCAAGCATCGTTGAGGACAGACCCTAGTGTGGCTCACATGCTTTCCTGTAAGGGGGCATGGACACCCAATAGCTGTCTCTTAAACAGCATGGCCACAGAGCTGTATTATCCCAGCACGCCTCTCCTCGGCCTAACTGTTCATTTACCCTATTGTTTCAAATACAATTAGGCATTCGCAAACATCTAATTTAAACTAGTTCGCAGTCCCACAGTAGCAAGGGCTCAGACAGGAGTAAACCGATCCAACAGCTTTGAGGCCTGCTGCAAGCCATTCTGCTCTGCTCACAAGCGTACCTACTGTCAATCCTGTCTTTGAGGAACTTATAAGAGATGTATGATTAAGTAAAATTCAGTTAAATACATGCCATTTGCCCAAAGCCAATTAAACACACAAGGGAACGCGAAGGAAGTGAGGCGGGGGCAGGGCAGAGGCCGGCCAGCCGTCTGATCCAGCTCCCTTCATCCTGACTTGTCTCCAGAGGTGAGTGATTCCGCACTAACACTCCTTGGAGCATAATTATAACAAAAACTAGATGCCAGTGTTATAAAGAGCTTAACATGTACTGAAACACATAATGGATACTCTGTACATTTTGTTAAATTGAAAAAAATGATTTATTTCAGTCTTCAACTTTCTAAGTGTGTGAAGTGCTTGCCAAGACACAGACACTGTCAAACACTTAGATGGTCCCCTCTAAGACAAAGTTAATTTGGGGCCTGGTAGGGAGGAACATCTTAACAGCCTACCGGCCCAGAGGTTGTCCTCAAATTTGGACTCTTGTAGGTCGAAAGAATAACTGGCTAATTATTCTTGAGAAGTCTTGCACTCACAGAAGAAGGACTGCTTGCTTGTTTTAGAAGGGGAGACTGCAGGTGCCTTTGAAGAGATAAAAGGCTACATCTAGGCCTCATCCCCAGCCATCTGTTGGCTAAAGTCACACATTAAAGCTAGTCACTAAAACAAACAAACAAACAAACAAAAAAACACCCCAAAACAACCTGGTCTCCTCCCCTGCTGTCCCCACATTCTCTCCGTGACCTTCTTGGCATCTGTGACAGACCCTCTTCCAGTCTTTCTCTGCTGATATCCCTGCTGATCTGTTTCCATACTGGCCTCCCTAATATTTACCTTAAATGTTACAGGTTTCAACCGCGGCTTCTCTAGCCTCTTCTTGAAGGTGGTCTGTAGTACAAGGAGAGGGAGCAGGGAAAAGAGCAGGTCCTTATCAACCAAGAACTTAAGTTCTATTTCCCAGGCTGCGGGGAAGACTAGGTTTTTCTGCGTAGCAAATTTTAAAAATGCAAAAACTTATATTTCATGACCCAAAAACATCAGGAAGAATTTTGGCTTACTAATGTGACCCAGATCTGGCTTCTCGGATTCTTTTATGCTTGAAAGTGCAGGGACCAATGATCGTTGAGTGTCCCTATACTGAGAAAGAAGAGCGCTGAAGTCCAAATGGCTGGTTCTGGGCCATGATAATGTTTGCTATTTACTTTTAACACAACCAGTTTTTGTCACACCAAGCCCTAACAAGATTCTTAAAGTTACATCAGAAATAATATGAGGCAAGCTATTAAAAACATCACAATTGGGCTGGCAGGATGGCTCAGCTGACAGAGGCACTTGCTGTGGAGTCTGATGACATGATTTCAATCACCAGGACATAACAGTAGCAGGAGTGAACTGATTATATAACAAGTTGTCTTCTGGTCCCCACAGCACCCATATGCACACATACAAACGCACACATGTAAACACATAATGGCCTAAATGATAAATATCCCCCATAGTTCTGGGAACTTGAATGTCTGTCTGTACCCAGTTGGTTGAACTGTTTGAAAGGGCTGGAGGCAGGGTCTGCTTGGAGGAAGTATGTCACTGGAGGTTGTCTTTGAGAGCTTAATGTTTCATGCTATTTCTAGTTCACTCTCTCTGCTTCCTGCTTGTAGTTCAAGATGTGAGCTCTGGACTTTCTGTTCCAGGCTTCACTCCTGCTGTGTCCCTGCTACAATGGACTCTCACCCTCAGGGACCGAAGGCTGAATAAACTCTTCCTTCTGTAAACTGCCTTGGCTGGAGGCTTTAGCACAGCAACAGGAAAGTAACCAATATAAATGTTTTCTGGTTTTAGAAATGCTTATTTCTAAATGACACCATGCGCCTGGTAGTGTAGCATTCATTTGTACTACTTGTAGATACAGATTATTTCTATTTTTTTGTCAGACGTGTATTATTTTTTTTTACTTCATATGTAATGTTTTGATTGTGTGTATGTAATGCGCACCACATGTGTACCTGGTCACCTCAGAGGTCACAAGAGGGCATCAGGTTCCCTGGGACTACTGTTACAGAAGGCTGTTAGCCACCACATGCATGCCAGGGTTCAAGCCCAAGTCCACTGGAAGCACCAGCTGCTAAGTCCCCGGGGACACTCCAGCTTCTGAATGTCTACTTCTTACAGTAGCGATGTGCACAACAGTTACCTGCTTAAGGAAAAGCAAGCATGGCCCGTGTGTCAAGAGCCAACTGCCCCTCAGCTAAGGCTCAAAACCACACACCCTAACCCCCACACACAGACTGCCTCTATCTTCCTGTTTGGGCTAATTACCAAAGTACTCTAGGCTGGATTCTTAAAACCATCTTCCCTGCTGCTCTCAGTCCCAGTTCCCCACTCTCCAGGGCCCATCTCTGCATACTGTACCTGCTAGACATCCCTCATCATTCATGCGGCCTGGGGGAGTTCCCCAAAGTTCTCTATCTAAAACTCTTTGTCCCTAGCCTACACTTTAGGAGTGCCACCCAGGGGGAGGAAGGTAGGTCACTCAGGACACACCCAAGAAGGAAATATTGGATTTCTTCCAGCTGTCACAGCGTGTATATGGATGGCCTCATCAACCCCAACACGCACATGCACACACACACACACACACACACAAGTGTGCACTCCCATCATGGTGAGCTGCCACACCAAGGGCCTAAAATAAACAGAGCAGCCAGCAAAGGAACACAACTCCAAAACTGTGAAGCCACAGAATGCTTTCCTCTTCCAAAGCGGGTCGCCCCGGGTACTGCGCAGAGAGGGGAAAGGTAACCCAACCCGCGTCTGGCCTTGCCTTCTCAACTGCCACAGCTACACTTGGCCCTTGCCTCGGTTTCTACAGGAATCTAGAAGACGACAGAAACTATGCTTAGTCTCCTCTTCTTCTTCACGACCCTATGTCATGAAGTCCCTCTGAGCAAACTCATCTCGTCCTTCTCACACCCAAGGCCATGCAAACATGGCTCTACATACCCTGTTGGGAAGTTCTCTGCAACCCCACCTTCTACCCACTCACCTGTAAGTGAGGCTGAGAGAATGCTCACTTCTGATGAGTTTCCCCGAAAAGCACCAATGGTGTTGATGGAGGCTCAGCACATACACACGAAGGCCAGTTCCAGTGTGGGCCTGTCTCCTGAGGAATCTGTCAATGGAGCAGGGCCATGCTTCCCTAACACCCTTCTGAGCAGCAGTAGCGCCGAGTGGGAGTGCCAAGGCGGGACTGAGAGCTGCCTGGCCCTCTGTAGAGAAAGTCCACAGGCCTTTGCTTAAGCTCCCAGCAGCGACGTGTTCATAGTGGTGACACACCAACCAGGCAGAATAACAGACCAAGCCAGTCTATCTGAAATTAAGTGACCCAAATTATCTTCACTTCTCTTAATATGGCTGAGAGTGAAATTTTAAATTCTGAACATGTTCCAGGAGACTCCCTTTAGGTTGTTATCTGCCTGACGTTGCCTACTGAAGGGTAATTGGCACACCATAAAACCTGTCAATATTCGATCTATACTTTGATGAGTTTTGACTGCTGTGTACAGTCATGGCCTATGCATATCCACCTCCCTAACGAGAGCATTCCTGTGTCCATGGTTAACTCAGAATGAACCTGATGTGCCATCTAGGCTGAAGGCCACATGGCACCTCACCTATAGATCAGTAAGCACACAGTATGCCAACATCCTCACAGGATGCCAGATGTAGTTCTGCTCTAACCCGTCCCCTGAGAGGCTGCTGATTTCAGCTACTCTGAAGAAAGGGCACCAGAACCAGACATCAGGTCTAAACAATGGGTTGGAAACTCCAAGAAGCCAGGAGTCCTACAAATCTAAGGAATGAATGCTTCTGAGAGACAGGTAAACCGAACAGATTATCTTCACTTCTATGGGAAAACGAAAGAAACCACTCAAACCCTAAAGTCCAAACATCCTCAGAACTAATAAAATATTACCCAATGAATGAACCTGCTCAGCCTTCAGAAAAAGCAAGTATTAGCTGTCAAGGTTTTCTACCTGCCTGACCTGAAGGCTGGCCATTCACTCCCTCCCCTCTGAAACAGAGACTACACCCCCCCACCCCATGCACAGCTACCAGACCCCTGCTGGAGATCTAGCCACGAGTTGCCTTAGAAGCTAAGTGAAAAGCCACCAAAGCTGCTTTTCTTTTGTCTACAGAATGAGCAACTGATTCTGAACCACAGGAGCACAGAGCAAATATTTGGTTTCAAACTGGATGTGGGGAAAAGCAATGCTAATGATAAACAAAGATTTGGAGTCAGAGCCATTTAGGAAAAACTGGTTTGTGCATTATATAAAGAGTTACTAAAAACACAGCATGCAGTCATCGACCCCTTAAAGAAGCAGAGCCAGGCTAAGTGTGGGGACAGCACCCACTAAGGCACTTTCTCCCCGAGGCTAAGTTAGTTTCATGCTGGTAACTCACATCCTCCGAGGTTGATGTCACTCTGAAGACATCAGAAGAAACAACCAAGAGGCAGCCACACTTTTGCATTCACTATGTAAGGCAATATATATCTGAAGAAAATCTGACGCTGGCAAACACATCCATTCACACAGGTTAAAGGACAAACACCTCAGCTCAGGAACCCTGTTGTCCACAACACAGACACTCAAGGATCTATCTGCACTGAGGTTTCTGACCTGCTGGATACTGACCTAGCTGAACATTTTCATAGAGAAACTGGCTGCAAAGGTGCAGCCTCTCACACCCAGCCTGCGCCACCCAAGCAGATTCAGCACACTTCAGAAGGACCCATCTTCCACCTCCCAGCATCCTCTGTCTCTCAGTGCCCCCATTCTCCAATATCCTCCACCTTCCAGCATCCTCCATCTCTCAGCATCCTCCACCTCCCAGCATCCTCCATCTCTCAGCATCCTCCACCTCCCAGCATCCTCCATCTCTCAGCATCCTCCACCTCCCAGCATCCTCCATCTCTCAGCATCCTCCACCTCCCAGCATCCTCCATCTCTCAGCATCCTCCACCTCCCAGCATCCTCCATCTCTCAGCATCCTCCACTCCACCTCCCAGCATCCTCCACCTCCCAGCATCCTCCACCGTCACTCCCCATTGTCCCTCCATGCCACCTCTGGACAACTAGTCTACCTTCCATCTACCTTGGCTAGAGACTTCACACATATATGGTTTCTATACACTTTACACACTACACCACAGAGAGAGAGATTGCTCTTGCACAGGACAAATTTTGCTCCCCAGCTCTCACATCGGGAGGCTCACCTGTACCTCCAGCTCTAGGGGATTTGGCACCCTTTACTGGCCTCTACAGGCACTGCACTGATGTGCACATATACACAGACACAAAAATAAAAATAAAATAATTCTTTTATAAGACTGTGGGATACATCAAGTTCACTAATGCCTTCTTGACACAGCTTGAATGCCACTCCCTTACTCCTAGCACTGCTGGCTTCCCCAGGCCCTTGGGATGAAGTCTGCAGCTAATAAAACTTGTGGTGATCTATCTGTTGCTGCCTGCCTCCCTGACATCCAGTCCTCTCCCCTTGTGCTCTAACCACTTTGTCAACCACCTGATTCTCTCCACCAGTTCAACTCTCCCGCAATACTCACCTACCTACAAGGTCCATCCTCCAGCCTAAATTCTGATTTCACACCAGCAAGAAGAGGTCAGTTGATCATGATAAGGCTTGACACTCCCTTCCTGGAACCTGTGTGAGCTTCAGTGCACTCACCAGCCTACACCTGCCTCCCTCCATCCCTCCATCCCTCCATCCCTCCCTCCCTAAGATACAGCCAGGTCCACTAGTGCTCCCTGTTCATCATAAGGTCTTGTGCACCTACCTGGCACTGGGGAGCACACTGTTGCAAAGACAATGAAAAGCCTAGATGAGGTTGGAGAAGGGGTGGTGGGTAAAGCTATAGGCCCCACCCATCATGATCCCTCTAGGTGCGTTTGTCTGGCTCCCTGGTTTTCATCTCAGTTTTCCCTCATTTGCCAGCTATGTACTACACCTCTGCTGGCTCTCTGGCACAAAATTCCCACATGTTTGCTCTAACTGTGGCTTGGAAAATGCCAGCTCTCACAACCAGGGAATCTGGGGAATGGGGTACAAAGGGGTGTGCATGTATAATGACCAGTGATCAATGCCAGGTATTATCTTTGAACATGCACATGCACACTCACATACACGCACGCACACATTCCACCCACTGTCTCTTACTGAACCTGGCACACCCCAATTGGGCTAGACTTGCTGTCACTCCAGGCCTCTCCCTGCTCATCCTCCACTGTATGAGCCTGAGTCTTCATGCTTGCATGTTAGACACTTTACCAAAGGAGCCATCTCCCCAGTACTAACCAAGGTTACGAACTGTAGTATTCTACTCATTCTCTGAGGGGCCAGGGAGCCATGGGACTAGGAGGAGCAGGCCTGAAGCAAGAGTAGGTGCCTGCAAGTCTCAGTGCACATAACCCTGTACCCTCCACCCTTGCCTCACCAGAGGAGGTCACGTAGCTGGTAGCTGGGTCAAACTATGCTTCCCCCTTGTAAGGTCGTGTCCAGCAGCACCTGGGATTCCTTCTCATGCAAATGAGGTATCCCCAGCACTCTGGCCCCGGCCAATGATGTGTAGCCTTTGCCCTTCCCCACATAAACTAAACTAGTTCTCCTAAGCTGCTCCTAGGTGTGTGTTCTTTGTCCTCCATCTCACTGACAACCAGCCTGGCTAAGCTTCCCTTCCTCCAGTCTAGCCTGATGCACAGAGGACCTGGCTACCCCGAGGGGAGAACTGGACACAGACAGGCGATTCCCCAGGACATTCTGGTTGTAGCACACTTCCGGGACCAACACAGGTTGCCCACTGCCCTCGGCCAATTCAGTGTGGCTAATCTCACATCCCCTCTTCTCGCTGGAAAAGGACCCAGCCTGTGGCTCTGAGTAGCCTGAGACCCTGCGTAGATGACATGATCATTTCACCAACGCTATCTTCTCCACTCAGTCTTTACAGAATTCTGATGTTATGTTCTTCCATGCTGCCTTCTTCCCACCTTCATCCAGAGCCCTGTGAACAGAAAGTTCCAGATGCCAACCCCATCACTAAGTGTCTTAGTTCCTTCTCTACTGTCAAAACACCATGACCGAAGCAACTTATCAAGGGAAGGGTTTGTTTGTTTATTTATGGTTCCAGGGTCATCAGCATCACTAAGGGCGAGAGCTGAGGGCTCACTGGAAACAACACATGGCTTCTCAAACCTCAAAGCCCACCCCCAATTCCACACTTCTGCCAGCAAGAACATACTTCCTAAACCTGCCCAAACAGTGTCACCAATTAGGGCCAAGTTTTCAGGTGCAAGAATATAGGTGACACATCATTCAAACCACCACACCAGGGCAAGGAGGTGGCACCATTTGTGTGCAGTGAACCTGTGAGGAACATAAGTTCATACAGACCCAGTGAGAGCAAACACTTAAACACTACATACCCCTGAGCTCTGAGTTCAATGTAAAAGGCCATCTGTGCATAAAGCAGTTGATTTACAGACAGCCAGGTTGTGTGTTACTCAGCTAGGACTAAGCCTCGTTGTAGAGATACAGAGCCATCACCTTCCCAGGGAAGGAGTCTCAGAGATCACATCTCTCTTCTGGCCTTCCCCCAAAGCTACAGTAGGACACAGGAAGAGAGACCACATCTAAGAGACTTTTTGTGTTTCACAAGAGAAAAGCACCTGGCCTATGGAAACATCCACTGGGCACAAAGCATTCCTCAGGTGTGCACACAGCCTGCATCCCTCAGGTGTGCACACAGCCTGCATCCCATACCAGAAAGGAAGCAAGCCTCTGACCTAGGAAGAGGCCCTCTGGGAGCCAGTACATATGTGTGGGCCTCCAAGTGCTCTGAGCTTGTCAACAACCTTAGTCTCCATTGGTCCAATTGAACAAATGCTTACCTAAGTCAAATCCTTTTATCTATGATGCAAAACAGAACAGACCCAGACATCTCACCAAAGACTGTGGTCAAACAGTCTTTCTCCAATAGAAAATACAAAAGAAAGTCAGGTGTAGTGGCACAAACCTTTAATCCTAACACTCGGGAGGCAGAGGCAAGCAGATCTCTGAGTTTGAGGCCAGCCTGGTCTATACCGTGAGTTCCAGGACAGCCAGGACTACACAGAGAAACCCTGTCTCAGAAAAAAAAAAAAAAAAAAAAAAAGGAGAAGAGGAAGGGGAAGGGGAAGAAGAAGAGGAAAAAGCAAAGAAGAAAGAAAACTCAGAAGAATAAAGCAGAATCATCAACATACAAGAATCACATTTACAGAGTAGCAGTCCAATGTCACCTTCCCCCTTTCAGACACTACATACACACACATGCACATACACATACATACCTTTGAATCCTAAAGCCCCCAGGGCTGCAGACAACAATTGCTTCCCTTTAGAGATGAAGAGCTGAGGCACCAGAGGATAGGAAATACACAGTAGACTATAGACTACACACGCACACACACACACCTGCACAGCCAGGGCTCACGGCTGGGGGCTGATGCCTTCCAGGTCAGATGTCACCTCTGACCTCCAATACAGAACGCTTACAGGCATCCCTGTCAATGCTCTGAAAAAGACAGTTTTATGCAGCAGGAAATGGCACACATTATTTAAGCAGACCCAGCTTAGTGTCCTTGTGAGCCACTGGGAGGCTTAACAGACAATGTAGACAGAAATGGCTCTCCTACCATGTGGGTCAGAGAACACACATTCTTTAGAGCCTGTCAGCCACAAAGTAGATGCCCAAAGTTTCTCTAGGATGCTCCATATTGAGGAGACAGACTCAATATTGTTTCAGAGTAGAATTCCTTCTCAGTCCTTTTACTTGTGAACTCTAAGAAGAGGCCCTTCAGAGCAGTACATACCCAGGAGGGAAGGGAGGGACACCCCACATAAAATGGCCTGTTTCTAGGGTTTAAAATTATTGGAAGAATTCTCAACTCTCTCCCAGCTGTCCCCAAACTTCTGCACCTAAAAAAGAGGGTTAGCCTTTTGGGGAATCAAATAAATATATTACAGGAAGAATATTTGATAGTCTCCTTATGCCATTACCATCTCAAATCAAAACAAAGGCAGGGAGGTGTGGCTATAAGCAAGAGGAAGTGTTAAGTGGCTGTCAACATAGATCAGGGGCTCTGTGTGCATACAGACCAAGGGCTATGTGTGTACACAGATCAGAGGCTATGTGTGTATACAGATCAGGGCTATGTGTGTATACAGATCAGGGGCTATGTGTGTACACAGATCAGGGGCTATGTGTGTACACAGATCAGGGGCTATGTGTGTACACAGATCAGGGGCTATGTGTGTATACAGATCAGGGGCTATGTGTGTACACAGATCAGAGACTATGTGTGTACACAGATCAGGAGCTATGTGTGTACACAGATCAGGGGCTATGTGTGTACACAGATCAGAGGCTATGTGTGTACACAGATCAGAGACTATGTGTATACACAGATCAGGGGCTATGTGTGTATACAGATCAGGGGCTATGTGTGTACACAGATCAGGGGCTATGTGTGTATACAGATCAGGGGCTATGTGTGTACACAGATCAGGGGCTATGTGTGTACACAGATCAGGGGCTATGTGTGTATATAGATCAGGGGCTATGTGTGTACACAGATCAGGAGCTATGTGTGTACACAGATCAGGGGCTATGTGTGTATACAGATCAGGAGCTATGTGTGTATACAGATCAGGTGTTATGTGTGTACACAGATCAGGTGTTATGTGTGTATACAGATCAGGGGCTATGTGTGTACACAGATCAGGGGCTATGTGTGTACACAGATCAGGGGCTATGTGTGTACACAGATCAGGGGCTATGTGTGTATACAGATCAGGGGCTATGTGTGTACACAGATCAGGGGCTATGTGTGTATACAGATCAGGGGCTATGTGTGTATACAGATCAGGGGCTATGTGTGTACACAGATCAGGGGCTATGTGTGTACACAGATCAGGTGTTATGTGTGTATACAGATCAGGGGCTATGTGTGTACACAGATCAGGGGCTATGTGTGTACACAGATCAGGGGCTATGTGTGTATACAGATCAGGGGCTATGTGTGTACACAGATCAGGGGCTATGTGTGTATACAGATCAGGGGCTATGTGTGTATACAGATCAGGGCTATGTGTGTACACAGATCAGGAGTTATGTGTGTATACAGACCAGGGGCTATGTGTGTACACAGATCAGGGGCTATGTGTGTATACAGATCAGGTGTTATGTGTGTACACAGATCAGGTGTTATGTGTGTATACAGATCAGGGGCTATGTGTGTGCACAGATCAGGGGCTATGTGTGTACACAGATCAGGGCTATGTGTGTACACAGATCAGAGGCTATGTGTGTATACAGATCAGAGACTATGTATGTGTGTACACAGCCTAAGGTGGCTGAGGACAGACACTGGACTGTGTGGCCATCAAGTGGCTCCTGCTCCCCAGCTCATGTTCTGACTTGTGCCTCCCTGTACACAAAGGAGGCATCTGGCCCAGAGAAACAGCAGCATGGGCCCTATACTGCCGAGTCTGGAAGTACCAATAACCTTGGCTCCTCAGGACCACGGTCTGGGGCTGTGTTCGGGGCTCAGGGAAGCTATAGAGCATCTGTGACAGGAAAGTCAAGAGATAATGCGGAAGATTGGCTGAGCTGCTCTCCGGAGGGAAAGAGCTGACAGTGAAGGACGCAGGCGGGGAAAAGCAAAGACAGGGGAGGTGGCAGAGAAGGAAGATTTGGAGATAATGGCTACCCTGTTTCCAGTGAGAGCCCCAGAAGACCTTGAGCATCCTCCTCCAAACCAGTCCTTAGGCAAGACAAACAGCTACTGAAGGCCTCCCAGGGACCGCCTGTCCCTTCCTCCCCCTGCTAGGAGAATGCACAGATAATGTGACTTTAATCATCTCCATTTCTTCCTGTTTAGGAAAGGCATGACTCTTCCCACAGAACAAAAGCTTTCTGGGAGGGACAGACATTTCCCTCCACACAGGAGATTCCCTCTGAGTCAGCCCAAACTGATACCATCAGCAGCAGAAGTGCAGCTTCAGGGAAGGCCTCCTGCTATCTGTGCCCAGGTACTTACCATTAAAATACAATTCACATATCTTAAGATCTGTCTTTTTGATATGTTTAGCTTAGTGGCTGTCAGTACATTCAGAGTGGTACTACCGACCCCACTGTTCAAGGTGAGAGCATTTCCACCACCCTTCTCCACAGAAACTCAATCAGTGTGAGCTGTCACTCCTCAGTCCCCCTTCACCATGAATCTCGGTCATCACTAACCCACATTCCACTCCTAGAGATTTACCTGTTCTGAACTCACATATACACGGAGCTGTAAGAAGATCCCCAGCGCCACAAAACCCGAAAATGTAAATAAACATAATGAACAGAATCAATACTGTAAGCTATACTTCTGTAGCTGGCTTATTTTACAAAGCATGCTCTCAAAGTTTATCCATGCTGCATTACATATGGGTACTTTCGTGCTTTTCATGACTGGCCTATATTCCACTGTATAAAGATACTATATCTTTTTAATCCATTCATCCAGTGGACATCTAATTGGACAGTTTCTACGTTTTAGATCCTATAAATAATCTTGCTATGAATATTTGTGTACAGGTTTTTATGCAAAAAAAGTGTGATTCTTTTATTGAGACATATGGTAACTATGGTAATGATAATTTAAATTTTTTAAAAACTGCCACAGTTTCTAAAGAGCTGTTTTAATTTACTTTCCTCTCAGAGATGTATTTTTTTTCTGTCAGAGATTTATAAAGGTTCCCAATTCTTCACCAACCTCAGCATCCACTGTTTCGTTATAACTACAGGAAGCAGTACAATAACCATGTTGCCAGATTTTAGCACACAAACAAAACCAAATATTAAAAGACAAAGAAAATACAGAGAGAAGCAGTGAGGTTTCTGATGCCCTCTTCTGGCCTCTGCAGGCACCTGCAATCACAGATGCACACAGCCACACACAGACACAAGAGACACATAATTAAAAATAATGAAAAATAAGTCTCTTTTGAAATGTACCCATTTTAATGCCATTTTACAAACTTTAAGTCATGACTATAAATCGGTATAACTTGCCATAAGACATAAATGTTGTGGAAAGAAGCAGACAGGCAGAAGTAACTGTCTCAGGACTTCCCTGTGAAAAACTTACAAGTGAAGAAAGTAACAGTTTGACTGTTCTTCCTTTGACCTTTGACCTGGTCAGACCAGACAGGCAAGCTGTAACACTGTAACTGAGGCAGTCCTGTACAGCCACTCACCTGCCTCCTCTCACCTGTCTCATACTTTAGAAACCCTTGCCTTAGCCTCCCCACTCTTGACCGACCAGCTGAAATGCTGCACAGTGGCCACCACCAGTGCTGGTTTGTGTACATAGACACATATCTGTGCTGCTCTGGGTTAAGGAAGCCTTCTGTACTCGGCTGGGGGGGGGGGGGGGATCCCGGATCCCTGTCAGTGTTAACCAGCTTCACTCAGAAATTTTCCAATACACCTATCTGCCCATGCACCATCTGCAAGCACCTGGCTCTTCCGGTTTCAACAAAAACAACTTCAAGAACAAATACACACCATATGAATTACAGCAAAGAGCACCTGCCCTGGGATGGCAAGCCCAGACAGCGTTATCCTCGCGGTGACAAACTGCCTGGATAGGTTTGACTGACAGAACTGGCCCCAAGTGCAATTGTCAAAACACACAGCCTTGGCTGGCTGCACTTTACGTGAAGTGTAGTAACTCTCCATCAGGCTAACACATATATTATTTACACATAAGTCAGATTTAAAAAAACACAGCCCGTAATAGCACATTTGGTTACATGGAGATTTCAAGGCTAATTATTATCTGTCACCAGCCAAGCTCAATAAAGTGCTGAACAGCAGACTATGTGAACAGAGAAGGAATGACTGCTAAATGGTAAGTTCCCACCGCCTCTGTGCCTGGGCCTTCCCAGTTAGCCTGCAGACCTCAGCTCAACCCCTTCCACAGCGCATACCCCTCCCTTCTTGTGGGTCTTCACAGAACAGCTCATTATGGAAGCGAATGTTTGGGTGGCCCCTGTGGGCTCTGGCTGCACAACACCACAGCTTATAAGGACAAGAACCAAGGGTGTTCAGCTCACAACCATTCCCCCAACAGTCAAAAACTGGGTAGGCTCTGTTTGTGAAGTACCTGAGTTCAAATGTCTTAGGTTCTACTGGGTATTGTGCAAGACCTGGTGGGTGCTGTGACTTGAATAAGCTGGTTGTAGTGTGGCTGCCGGCCGAGTCAGTGCTGGGAGGCAGGGCTCTAGGAGGGGATTAGGCCTTTAGGAGGGATAATGCCGTTCTCATGGGACTGGATTACCAGGAGAGCATGGCATTAGACATGGAGGGTACCTTGATTTTCTCTCTTCTACACACCCAGTGGACCTTGTTTTTCTGCACCCTTTTGATGAGAGTTGAGGACTTTCCCAGACATGCTCACCCAACTGTAGCTTTCCAGACTCCAGAGGCAGGGCTGGGGAGGTGGCCCAATGGTAAGCCCATCTGCTAAACAAGAACAAGAATCTCAGCACCCATGTAAGAAGCCACACAAAGCCACACACACACCTATGAGCCCAACAGTGTTGGGGGAGAAGACAAGAGGATTCCCTGGGACTCACTGACTGCCAGCCCCCTCCAGGGTCACTGCGACGCCTGTATCATGGAAACTGACATACCAGGACACCTAACTTCTTTTTCTGGCCTCTGTTAAGAACACATTCGTGCACACACACACATACATAAGGAAAATAAAAGAAATTACACACACTAGAGCACTCTCCTGAAGACACAGAAGACAGACAAGAAGCAGCAGCAGTGTGGAGCTCAATCATGTTTGAAACTATAAATGGTACCTCCAAACAGCAAGGAAGTACAGTAATGTGATTCTACAACCTTCTAGAACTTCCTAATAGCTGACGGAGGAGCTTGAAGCTTGTCATGGTTTGTCCACCACATGCCTGTATGCTTGAACACTTGCTTCCCTGGTAGAAGTGTTCTGGGACATTTCGGAACCTTTAGGAGGTAGAGCCTGGCCAGGGGAAGTGGGCCACTAGGAACGAGCTTTGGAGATGAAAGCCCAGCTCTTGCTCCCCCTGCATCCTCTTCTTCTCCCTCACCTGCCCTCATTCCTGTTTCACAGATGTGAGAAGCTAAGGCTCTCAACCCCCAAGCTCCTGCCACCACAGAGCGACAGGCCACCATGCCTTCTCACCATGATTATGCAAGTGCTCACATCCATCCTTCCTTCCTTCCTTCCTTCCTTCCTTCCTTCCTTCCTTCCTTCCTCTCTCCCTCCCTTCCTTCCCTCCTTCCTTCCTCCTCTCCCCACTCCTCACTCACTCACTCACTGCCCCCAGTCTCCCTTCCTCCCTTCCTCCCTTCCTTCCTTCCTTCCTTCCTTCCTTCCTTCCTTCCTTCCTTCCACCTCCAACCTGAGAGGGATCAGCATGATCAGGTCCAGATGAAAGAGATGCAGTTAGCATGTGCTAGGATGACACAGACCAGCCACTGTTCCCTGGCCCTTACAGGGCAGAGAAGACAACACTGAAGGCAGAGCGTGTGCCCAGAGTGTGTCTGAGGTGCCAGGTCACTGACAGACTGCAACCCTGAGCAGTAACTGAACATTTTTGTGCCTCATTTTCTTCCTCCAAACGACGGCTATGTTGATGCTGCTTCATCTCACAGTGTTATTATAAATGAAATGGCTTACAGTAATGACTGAACACATCCTAGCACAAAACAAACACATGAAAGCATTGTGCTTGAAGCTTAATGGCGTGTGTGTGTGTGTGTGTGTGTGTGTATTAAACAGGAAAGATGTGTCCAAAACGGAAGAGCAGAGTTGAAGAGTTTGTGAGGGGTGTAGACTATGACAGGAGCTGCTCAGTCCTGTATGTGGAGGCAGATGGGCTGAGTGAAGACAGCGATCTCACAAGAGAGTGAGGGAAGGTGAGAGACAAGATCATCAACAAACGGTGAAACGGATCAAATAGGACACCGAGAATTCGGACCAGGTTCAAAGTCTACAGCAGACAGACAACAGTGCGGTGAAGGAAGTGAGAAGCGTGGGAAGAGAGTGTGGAGATGCGTTATCTCTGCTGTGGTTGCAGTGGCTATCAGTGAGCCAGAGAGCGGGCGGAGCCAGAGGGAGGGCTGGCCTCTGCTGACTGAGCGAACACTGTACTTATAAAATAAAATGAAGCACAAGTCTGGCCATTGTTCCTAGAAGCCAACAGATGGGTCCCACTGTCTCCCTTCACTAGTGGGGAAACTGATTCAACCAAGAGGGACTAAGAAAACTGCTGATAATGACATAGTCAGAAAGCGGCAGAACTGGTCTGAAAGGCCAGGTTCATGCAACCTCAGAACCCACTGTCTTCCCTGGGAGGCTCAGAGCCAATAGCGTGACTTGCAGGGAACGGATCTGGGTTTCACCACAGTCTCTACTGGGACCACACTGTCTCTTACCAAGCAGTGGTGCTCAGCAGATCATAGCCATTGATAGCCTCTGCCATCTGGAAAGTTCCCAAGCTTCCTCCCCAATTCTCCTGACCAGCAGAATCAGGGATGGAATTGGGAAGGCAACCTGTTGTAGTTTTTATACCTCAAAACAAACTAGTCACTTGGGAAGAGGGAACCTCAATTTAGAGTTACCTCCACCCGATTGGCCTGTGAGCGTGTCTGTAGGGCATTTTCCTGATGGCTAATTGATTCAGGAGGGTGTAGCCCACAGTGGGCAGTAGCCTTCCCAGGTAGGTAGGACTGGGGTTACATAAGAAAAGTAGTTCAACAAAACAGAAAGAACAAGCCAGCCGGCCTCATTCCTTTGTGGTGTCTGCCCCAGTCTCCAGATTCCTGGCTTGGCTTCCCTGAGTGCTGGACTGTCACTTACGTTGAAAGCAACCCTTTGCTCCCCAAGTTTATTTTGGTCAGGGTTTCACCACAGTAACAGAAACTAGGACAGCACCCACCATAGGAAAGTGCTGGGCCCTGCATCTGCACTCTCGACACCTCATGTATGTCACCTTGCAAGCCCATCTCTAACAAATGTCAGCCTTGAGAGTAAAGGACACTCATTCAGCAGCGCAGTGTCCCTGTGGCTGAGCAACTGGGTGCCACCCCCAAGTCTTTATTCATTCCCCATGCCCAACCTTCTCTGGATGCCAACTTTACTTTTTGGAAAGAAACTATTTCTTCATGCCATTGGCTGTGCCTTACCCAGGATGGATGTCCAACAAATAATCAATACTAAAGATAACAGGAATGAAAATAAATTGTGATCAGAGATACTTCTCCAGTACCCTCCACTCTATCCACAATGGACCCCAAAGGTGAGCAAAGACACTTCTGGACTCCCAGTCAGAGAGCTTAGCAAAGCCCACTGCCCTTCTAGAAGCAATACTGGTAAGAGTCCCTTCCCACCAATCTGGATAATCCATTTTCATAACCCTGAACAGTATGGTGTGAGTGTTTCAACGAACCCTTCATCTGCACACGCAGTAAAGAGCATCCACGGGCCTTCGCACACGCCTTCCCAGAAACCTTTGTGAGGCTGCCTGACTTTTCCTTCAGAAAGCAAAGATATCTTCTGCCAGCAAAAGGAAGTAGAATGGAATGGAGACGACCATCAGTCACCTTAAAATTTAAGGATTGTGACTTCACAATCATGACATTCTGAGGTCGCTCAGCAAGTCAGGCACACAGGTCCCGAACAGGTCTCAACAGGTCACGCCACTAGCAGAATGCCTGCCACAGCACTGAGAGGGTTTCATTCTTTCATAAGCAGGGAGCAGAGAGATCATTAAGCAATGAGTTGTCTGAATGCCTGCCAGGAGCACAAAAATAAAAGAAATGCCTTAGCAAGACTTCCACCTAAAATCAGAGGAAAAATAACAGTGGATCCAGCCTTAATATTATGAGGGTCTGGTATCAGAAAATTCACATATATGAGACATGAAGGGGATATGCCATCCCACCGAGTCTGGCAGGAGAACCGCAAACTAATCCCTTTATCTGCCATACCTATGCAAACAACACAGCCACAAGCCTCCAGAGGGTCAGCTTAACACCAAAGTAAAATCCGATTTTACATGAAACACCCCACTTTATTTAGACACATCCATTGTATTTCAAAGAACACCCACCCTTAAAACTTTCTCATCACTAAACAATTAAAGTGAGCATGGCTGTATGAACAACACGACTCCTACTGAAGTATCCCGGTTTACCACCATTGACATTAAACACAGAAAAACAATTTCAAATTCCTCTACACAGTACAGCTACAAGATATCTTCACTGGTAGGACAGTGATATCAGCTACTGACAACTCACCAGCGTCATGGAGCTTGCAACCACCAAAATGCACAGGACTTGTGGGTAAAATGGTCCCTTCCCCTCAATATGCACAGACCTAGTTCCCAAGGAAAGACCAGTTCTCTCTGTATTTCCATGTCTTCCCAGGACCCCAATATGGCAATGTGGATCCCCCAGTTTCTTTTCAGTAGTACAAAGGATGAGTGTTGGGGGTTGGTTCTAATGCTTTTAATTAATCTGGCCCCCAAAATCAGGAGTCTGTTGTCCAAACACTGAAGGTCTTTGTCCCCAATTGGTTTTTGATCCATCAATAAAGAGCCAACGGCCAATGGCTGGGCAAGTAGACTGAGGTGGGATCTTAAGATTTGCGCAGGCTAGGAACTGGAAGAGAGGAAGGAGAGAGAGCTCAACATGTCTTAGAGGGAGACAGACCAGATTTAGAGCTGCAGAAGAAAATTCATCCAAAATGTAGGTAGAAAGAGAAAGCAGCCCTACAGTAGGGGCTGCCCAGCATGTAAGAGGGCAGCAAAGATAAAACAGATTTAAAAGGTGTTGATCCAGGAGTACTGGAGGGAATTACATGCTAGCCCAGTAGAGGATTAGAACTGCTCAGCCTTTGAGCTAATCAAGGTATATTAAAATTAACTGGTTTGTGTGTGTGTGTGTGTGTGTGTGTGTGTGTGCGCGCGCGCGGTGTCCTTCATTCTCAAGATAGCTCCTGGGCAGCACACAAATGTGACCCATAGGGAGTACAAAACTGTTAAAAAATTACCACTACAGATGAGGTTCAAATTCCTCTAACAGTCAACAGCAGACACTGAAAGAGATAACTGGAGACCAACTCTGCTTTCATGGGACTCCCATAATCTCAGTTTCCTCCCATAACAGGATGAAACTGCACTGAACAAATCACGGGCTTCAAAAAGCTGGCCAGGGCGAGAACCAAACTCCTCCCCGACACAAATCTCTGCCATACTCCATACCAGCTTTCTCCCAGAATACCTTCCCGTTGAAAGGAACCCCACTGCTGTACTGCTGAGCTGTCTGCTCTGGTGCCCCCTGAGAACTCTCTCACTCCATAGGTCCCCAAGGCTTCTCTTCTCAAGACCCCTTCTTCACATCCCAACATCGACCCCACCCCAGCAGCCTCAGGCCCTGCCCTCTGCCATCCTGGATTGGCATCGTGCACTTATCTGTCTGATCTCCTCATAAAGTGAGTGGTTTTGGGGTTGCTGCCATGGCAAACATCTGGATCCATGGTACGAGGTGGGGTGGTTGCAGCTCACCTCACGAATGCCTGAAACACTTGCTTTCTTTTCTTACAAAGCCAGCACCAGAGCTGAAGGAAAGAGTTCAGTGGATGGCTGCTGGCCTGACATGCACAAGGCCCTAGGTTCAATCATCAAAACTACAAACAAGGACACACACACACACACACACACACAAACCTGCACACACAAATAGTTAAGCCTACATAGAAAAGAAAATCTGCCTGCAAACAAAACCCAAGTTTCCAAACAGTCTTATAGAAAACTTCTACAAAGATAGCTCACTCTCTGTTCTGGTAGACGTTGGGTGTTGTCAGTCATTTGGGGTTTTTCCCCATAAATGATCTTGACACCCAGCCTTGCATCGCGGTGCAGAAGGCGGCTATAACTGTGCAGTTGGAAAACAATTCTGCTCGAGAGGAAGAAACTCCATCTGCCAAGACACAGGAAGGCTGGCCGAACGGGAATGTCGCACGGACGCCGGCAGGGCAGCTTCCCTTCACAGCAACAGCCTGTGATCAACTGCCAAACTCAACTCTTAAATCCTGTAGGTTAAAACTTTGTTTTTCAAAAGAGCACACTGTTTTTACAACAGCAGAGGGGTCTGGGAGGTGGCTCAGCAGTTACACTTACCGCTCTTCCAGGGATCCTGCTTGGATCCCCAGCACCTACATCCTAGATGTAGCCTAGAGCTGCCTGTAACTCCCTCTGCCTTCTGTACCTACATGCAAGTGGTGCACATAAAATGCACACATACCCACAAAAGCAAATACATAAAGCAGTTGAGGAGCCTCTCACCACTCAGCTACCCTTTCCCCGGCCCTGGACTTTCCAAACAGATGGGCAACTGGAAACACCACAGGGAGAAAACACCACAGGACATAAAACACAAGGCTCCCAGTAATAAAGGTGACAAGAGTTAATTTTTTTCTCAGTTCAGGCAATTCTGCTGTTGCCCCAGCTTCCGTGTTCTCTGAGCTAGGCAAATGAACCGTAGAAAAGGAGGGCTCACATTTCCGTGGGAGGTCCTGAGGTTATAACTTCTGGAATGCTAGCCTGACCTCATGAGACAGCCTGGGCCATACTGCCAGCTGTCCCTCCTCAAGCCCCAGCTGGAGCCCCAAAAGTAGGGCCCATTAAAAATAACAAGTGGGGAGCTCAGCTGCTCAACCTAGCATGGAAGAAAGAGGGGGCAACCATTTCCCTACTGCACATAAACACAGAGCAGCCAGGAATGCGTGAGTCACCCGGGGCTGACAATGATTAGTGCTGAGCCCCCTGCTACAGTTAAGGACAAGAGCATGCAACAAGAACCTAAGACTCTGGGCGTCCTACCCAGGAAGCATTTCTGTTTCCAAAGCGCCACTTCAAGATAGATTCTGTTAAAATATTAATAATAGATTGTGCTTTCACGTGCAATTTTAACTTTTCTTCGCTGCTATTAGAGAAGCATCTGGAAGAGACTTCCCAATTAAAAATGTGTGCCAGAGTACCTTGAGATTTCACACTTGCAATTTACTGTAACCACGTTGTTGGCTCTACGCTCCCCAGACATCCCACTGTGGGAGGGATTAATACTGAGCCTGGACAGAAAGCTTCTGGGTTTACTAAACTGCAGGGGTTCTGGTTGGGGGCATGGGGGAACATAAAGAAACAGAAGCCTGGACTAAAGGGAAGCACACTTTCCCTCTCTGTTGATGATCAACAACCAAAAGTGATCCATGGGAAATGGAGTTGAGAACTGAGCACCAGGAATGTGGTGCTAGGTCATCCCATTCCATGGCATGCATGCATGCATGCATGCATGCATGAATGAATGAATGAATGAACATACAAATGAACAGATAAATAAAACTAAGGGCCAGTCTCAAGTAGAGCAAGTAGAGGCTAATGGATGCTGGACACTCATTCCCCATGGTGTGTCCCACAAGTATGGAAACAAGGCTCACAGCCAAGCTACCAATAAGGGCTAGATGGCGGATTCCAGATAGAGTTGTTCAATCTGCCCTGGGCTGGCTCTGCCTTCTCCCTACAGCAAATGCCACAGTTTTGATAGTGAATGCCCTACCAAATATCATCTATTAAAATCATATACTCCAGTTTAGCACTGCTGCAAGATGGTGGATCCTTTAAGAGGTAGAGCCTAGCCGGAGTTGGTTGGGTCATTGCGGTCATGACCTTGGAAAAGAGTCTGAGACTCCAAGCTCCTGCCTCACTCCAGCATCAGAGGTTCTACCATGTTAACCTGACCCACTTCCACCATAATGATGCCTCCTGGTAAGTTTATCACTACAGCCCCAAAGCAACGGGGCCAACCAAGTATGGGCTGGAACATGTAAAACTTCAAATCCCAGCAAACCTTTCCCCCTTTTAACATTATTTACCCCAAGCATTTTGTTATAGTTATAGAAAACTGAGTAACTCAGCAGGAATGGCTACACTGTGTCCAGGATATACTTGGACTCCTCAAAGCTGAAAGAAGACAGATAATGAAGAGACAAGAGTTACCTTTCCAGCTTGTTCTCTGTGTAATCAAAGTAACCAGTGCTTGGGGGGTGGATGTAGAATTCCATCCCTTAAGATGAATCACTGAGGAAATCTTTAGACGAAATCACGTGCCCTGCCCAGTGTCTGAGTTAACATTACTGACCTATAATAACACACCACACACCATGATCTTCCTAAAGTCTTTCTTTCCCACAAGCCCATTTCCTTGAAGGCCAGAAAACAGTCAACTCTGTATGAAGCCATCATTGTCAGTGCCTATAAACAGTTTGTAAGTCACATAGCCAAGAGCTCTGAAGAATTCTTGAACTCACTTGACAGCAACAGGTCTAGTCTCTCTCTTTTGACTTAGGAGCACACTCACCCCTAAAGGGGATGTCTCCATCGATCCCTCCCCAGCACCCAACGCACAGGGATCCATGTGTAAGGAGTCAGAAAGATTTTAAGAGCCAGAGGTGCATGACTCCAAGGAAACAGTGTCTTCCAGACACAACAGGACATAGAAACTCTTAGGAACTAAGGCAGCACAAACAAGACCTGTATGAGTTCAAACCAGAGCAAATCCCAGCTCTGAGAAGGGAAGGTGGACACCAGCTCCCACCCTTCACCAGGAAGCTATTCCAAGTTATGATCTGCTGGGAAAGGGAAACCCAGTGGGGCATCACTGACTTACCAACCACTCTCCAGGCAGGCCCATGCCTAGAAGGAGTTGGCCAACACCAAACAGGCTACCTGTTTGGTTTGGTTTGGTTTGGTTTGGTTTGGTTTGGTTTGGTTTGGGTGGGCTTTTTGTTTCTTTTTGTTTTGTCTGATCATTTTTTATCTTGTTTTTGTTTTTGTTTGTTTGTTTTCTTTTGATTTGAGAACAGGATATTGGGTGGGTGGAGAGATAGGGAGGATCTGGGAGGAGCTGAGGGAGGGGAAAACATGATATATATCCTGTGGGGGAACACTATTCAAGGAAGAAGAAAAACAAGTCTTTCTTCCTTGAGGAATTTCCCTCTCTATGGAACCAACTGCATTGTGAAATAGGAGAAGCCTGTGCCTATAAGAGCACAGAAAGCCAGGACACTAGGCATGGTTACCAAATCTTCATAATGACATCATCTTTATAATGACATCACTCTTACACCATGGTTTTATGCATGTCTGTTTTATACATGTCTGTGTTTTGCTATTCTGAAAAGAAACAAGGCCACAGGTCCTGTGTACCTCCAGAGCATGGAAGGAAAAGAACGACAGCAGGCGGCTTGCAAACTGTAAAGCTGAGAAGGCATGGAGCCTCTCTGTCTCAGCAACAAGGACCAAGGTCATGACAGCATTCCAACAGCAACTGCTACTCTAGGGACAATTGTCATTACACGTCAGGGTGTAGCCAGAAATGTCAAGTTCAGGTCTGCTGGCGCTTGGCAAACTCAAGTACACAGGCAGTTTTAACAATTTGTCATCAGATGCTTCCCACCATGTCTTCGCCCCTGACAGTGACGATATAACGCTCAGTCCTGTTTCCTGCTCCTATCCTTGGTCCCACTTCTCAGAACAAAACAGAAAAGACTTACCTTGCTCTCCCTCTCCCCCGACTGTGTGTGTGCACATGTGTGTGTTTGTGTGCATCTGTGTCTGTGTATATACATGTGTGTATTGTTTGTATGACTATATGTATGTATGTATGTATGTATATGTGGCTGTGTATATGTGTACATGTGTCTGTATGTGTCTGTGTGTATACATGTGTGTCTGTATGTGTCTGTTGTATATCTGTGTTTGTGTGTATCTTTGTGTATATGTGTCTGTGTGTTTATGAGTATGTGTGTGTCTGTGTATGTCATGTATGTGAATGTATTTGTATATATGCATGTCTGTTCATGCGTCTGTGTGTGAATGTATCTGTTGTATATAAGCATGTCTGTGTGTGAATGTGTCTGTGTGTGTCTGTGTGTATATGTCTGTATATCTGTGTGTGCACATGTCCATGTCTGTGTACATGAGATCAAATTTTGATGTCACGTGTCTTCCTTTCCATTCTCCACTTGAGTTTTTGAGACAGTCTGTCACTGAACCTGGAGCTAACCAACAGGCTCAACTGACTTGACACCAGGCCCCAGGGATACCAATGCCTCTCCCTCCCTAGTGCTGTTTTACAAGAATCTTCTGCCATGCCCAGCATTGTGTGTAGGTGCTGGATCAGACTTAAATCCTGCTAGACAAGCACTTCATCACCGAGCCATCCCCAAACCCCTTGAGCAATCTCCCTTTAAGGAGTTGTATGAAGCAGTCTTGGGGAGAACAATTCCCTACATTCCCCAGTGCTCCACGCAGATCTCAAGGATGGTCCTCAAGCCACCTTTCACATAATAACCTGGCATACAAATCAGTGGGCATTTTGGGCAGAACTGGCATGAGGCACAATCTCTTGCAGAAGGTCTGTTCCCCCTTGTCAAACTGACCCAAGAGTCTCTGCCAGGTGCCAGCCAGCCTGCCATAAAACATCGAGTCCCCTGTGCGCATGAGATGGGCCCACACCTGCTTCAGAGAGGCATCTAGATCAATACACAGACATCCAAATTATGGATAAAGTTAATTAGATGCTCTAAAATGATTTAGGTTCATCTAAATATGGTGACGGGAAGAGCTTTAAGACAGAGTGCAGCATAAAAGTACCCCAGGGTCAGATGCAAGCTACACATCAGTCTGTTTCTACAAAAGACAACAGTGAGCCGGGCGTGGTGGCGCACGCCTTTAATCCCAGCACTCGGGAGGCAGAGGCAGGCGTATTTCTGAGTTCGAGGCCAGCCTGGTCTACAAAGTGAGTTCCAGGACAGCCAAGGCTACATACACAGAGAAACCCTGTCTCAGAAAACCAAAAAAAAAAAAAAAAAGACAACAGTGATACACGGGTGAGTGTGAGCGGGAGCAGGGATGTCTGGGCGGCTTGGAGAAGAGGCTGGCACCTGTTCTCAGATGGGGATTAGCAGGGAGGGAAGGGTGCTGTCTTTTCCAGCCTATCTGCAGCTATGTTGTTTTTACAAGAAAGTACCCCTGGGTATACAAGATGGCTTAGCAGGCAAAAGCACATGCTGCCATACCTGGGGACTTGAACTCAATTCCTGGGCCCCACATGGTGGAAGCAGACAATTGAGGCCTGAGAAGATGTCAGGTGACTCCCACATGCATGCAAGCAAACACACACACACACACAACACAATGTTGTTGTTGTTTTCTTTTAATTTTTAAAGAAAGCACTTCTGATCATTTGATAAGTAGGAATAAAGTCTACTGGCAACTGAAGAACAAAGGCAGGGAGGGGCCAACATCTGAAAACAAATCACATTCCACAGCTCCCGACCAACTGTTTAATCAGAGGCCTTCCAATTGACATCCCTGGTTGCTGAGCGCTCTGTGAGGCTGCACCTCTGCCTCCGCGCCCCTGGCAGCTGTTTCCTATTCTTCATCCTGTTTCCTCCAAGGCCATGGAAATTTCAAGGTGGTTCTCTCTGCTCCCAGAAGCTAAGTATGCAAGGCTGCATCCACACCTTTAACCGCCCAGGCATCTTGGCTGAAGGACAGGAAGTCCCTCCCTCCCGCACAAATGCTTCTGTGGGAAGGACTTTACAGGGGTTAGGGCCAAGGGACAGGGAGAGCAACTAACACAGTTGGGGAATGGGGAATGACCCAGTGAGAAATATCCTGAACATGGGGTGGTCTAGAACATTTGGTCCTAACCTCAGGTCCACCCCTCCATCTTGTCATGTAACCCCTAGGGTCACAGTCCCTTTGTACTGTAAAATGCTACAATGTATTCACTCTTTTTTTTTTTTTTTTTTTTTTTTGGTTTTTCAAGACAGGGTTTCTCTGTGTAGCCCTGGCTGTTCTGGAGCTCACTCTGTAGACCAGGCTGGCCTCAAACTCAGAAATCCGCCTGCCTCTGCCTCCCAAGTGCTGGGATTAAAGGCATGCGCCACCACTGCCCAGCTATAAGACAGCATTTGGGGTGGATGATCTAAGGCATCCATCACTTCTCAAAATCATAGTGGTGGGGGCATGACAGAGCTGGACTTCCAGCCACAGAAAAAGTACCCTTTCTTACATTTCCCAAAGTCAAGAAAAACCCAGTTTTCCTAACAGGTAGGCTGACTTACAGTTCAGAGACTTAAAAAAGACTTAAATCCTAGCACTCCCTGATACCAATGTGCCTCCACTAACTGGACCCTCTTTGTCCTTCATGATCTCACTCACATATATGCATACATCACACACACACACAGAGCGAGAAAAGTGGGGGGCTGGGGGGAGATGGCTCTTGAGATGTTTCCCATTCTATGGGAAATCATAGCTGAAGTCCTGCTCTGGAGGCCACCACTTCAATCAAAGATGCCTTACAGAGCATTTACGTCAGCTGTGGGCAGGCAAACGGGGACTACATTTAAGCTCTTCACGTAACCTCAAGCTTCCCAGAGTAAACCCCAAGCCTGGGCACTGTGTCTTGCAAGCTTGGGTTATTTCTGACAGTTCAGTACTCACTCACTCTTACACTCACCTAGCCCTGCAACTCTCCCCTTCCCCGAGGCTGGTGCCTCCGACACCAGGAGGGATGCTGGTAGGAACAGGCAACTCCCTTTGGCATAAACAGTCCTTTGAGAAGCTGGCAAGGTTCTGTGACTCGGGAAGGGAGGGATGTGACTCTGGTAATTCAGGTGCAGTGGCCACCGCCATTCTCTGCTGGCAGCCATTCCCACAGGGCTTATAGGCGCTGCTCTTACGAAATGACTTGTTGGCTGGCTTCCTTACTTGAGCTTGGTGAGGGTGAACATCTTCCATGTGGGGTTGCTCTTTCAGGGCCATTACTCAGCATTGTGCATACTATACAGTAGACACACCCAAATGCCACTGTCACACAATGGACACACCCAAATGCTGCTGTCCCAAGCACTGGTTATCAAGAGCCTTGGTGAAGCAGGAAGTAAGTCTTGGGTACTGACTCTGATAAAGCCAGAAAATATGGCCTTGCAGAGCACCTGAAGTGGCTACCTCCCCTCTGTTGTTGAGGGCGTGCAGTGCGTTACCACCAAGCGAGGCAGCCGTCAAGTCTCAGGACATTCATGGAAGAACTGAGAGAAGGCATTAAGAAGTCACTGACCATTTCCCCTCCACCATGAGGATGCTAAGAGGTAGGCTTGGCCTCCCTTCTCAGTGGCTCAGCACACAGCAGGAAGTCAATATGGCCTGATATTCTCTCTCCCATTGCTCTCTGAGATGTAACTTACTATCCATGAAGGGTAGGGTATCCTCATTCGCTGTGAAACCGACGCTGTCCGGTTGAAAAGGCGAGCTGGCTCTGCCAGGACAGAGGTGCAGCATACTGAGGAGCCCTTTGAGTACCTCACTCGACACTCAGCACAAGCCACAGTGACCGCATGAGTCCAAGGTAAAGACCATAAGCACTGTGTGGCCTGAGTGGCGTGCCACATACAGATGGGGACAGTAAGGACAAGAATATGGGGACAGTGAGTAAGGACAAGAATGTCTGCAGCTACTCTACACCTGGCACATAACCATTGTGCAATACTGCAGCAGCCACAGAGAAGGTGGGGTGGGGGTGGGTAAGAAATGGAGGAAGACTGAGAAGAGGGAAGGAGACAGACAGGCAGAGAGACATGGATGAGTTAGGTAATGTATTTTCTCTCCGGAATATAGTTTAACTACGCCTCTACAGCAGGTCATTAACCACAGTCCTCTGACGTAGCCCACACCCCAGCAACAGTGACAAGCACAACCTGCACACAATCCCCACTCTGGCTCGGAGACTTCCAGAGCTAACCTTAGGCTGCAACCGAGCAAGCCAAAGGTTCTCATCTGGCAGGCCTTGAGTTGATTATCACCTAAGACCATCCTCAACCATCTCAAGAACCAAAGGCAAGACTATCGACATTGGAGGAGAAAGCGGATCTCAACTGGACAATAAAAAAATAAATAAAAAATCAAATTAATCAAGTAGAATATGGGCGTGCCTAGCTGAGCGCCCCCTGCCACGCTGAGCCACTCTCTGACTCTGGGAGTCTGTAAGGAAATAGAATGGAGGCCCACATAAGGTAATCTGTTGTTACAAGAAAATTAAGAGAGGCTTATTGGCTTCTAAAACATTGTAGTGACACAATTACCACCGGGAATGATCATTATCTACAGAGCCACAAAACCTTCTAAGGAGCTCCAGTGGCAATCAGATCATTAGGAAGATCTGCTTCCCACTTCCTACCACTTCCACAAATCCCCTGTTACAGCACTCCCACGTCCCCCTGAGTCGCTAAGGCTGCCTAGGCACGGTGTGTCTATGGCTCCCTCCTTTGTACTGATGCTTAGAAAATGTTCCTCTCGAATGGATACAGAAATTATGGTACATTTACACAATGGAGTACTACTCAGCTATTAAAAAGAATGAATTTATGAAATTCCTAGCCAAATGGATGGACCTGGAGGGCATCATCTTGAGTGAAGTAACACAATCACAAAAGAACTCACACAATATGTATTCACTGATAAGTGGATATTAGCCCAAAACTTAGGATACCCAAGATATAAGATACAATTTGCTAAATGCATGAAACTCAAGAAGAATGAAGACCAAAGTGTGGACACTGTGCACCTTCTTAGAATTGGGAACAAAACACCCAGGGAAGGAGTTACAGAGACAAAGTTCGTAGCTGTGATGAAAGGATGGACCATTTAGAGACTGCCGTATCCAGGGATCCATCCCATAATCAGCTTCTAAACGCTGACACCATTGCATACACTAGCAAGATTTTGCTGAAAGGACCCAAATATAGCTGTCTCTTGTGAGACGATGCCGGGGCCTAGCAAACACAGGAGTGGATGTTCACAGTCAGCTATTGGATGTATCACAGGGCTCCCAATGGAGAAGCTAGAGAAAGTACCCAAGGAGCTAAAGGGATCTGCAACCCTATTGTTGGAACAACATGATGTACTAACCAGAACCCTGGAGCTCTTGTCTCTAGCTGCATATGTATCGAAAGATGGCCTAGTCGGCCATCAATGGAAAGAGAGGCCCATTGGACTTGCAAACTTTATATGCCCCAATATAGGGGAATGCCAGGGCCAAAAGAATGGGAATGGGTGGGTAGGGAAGTGGGGGGCGCTATGGGGGACTTTTGGGATAGCATTGGAAATGTAATTGAGGAAAATATGTAATAAAAACATTAAAAATCAAAAAAAAAAAAAAAAAGAAAACAGAAAAAAAAAAAAAAAAAAGAAAATGTTCCTCTCTTCTTTGATTCACAGGACCATAATTTTCAGAGACAGAATTTTCAGGGCAGAACCAAATATTACCTATTATCAAGTTAATTTTAAAATGCCAATATGTACCCTCCTCAATCCCAAACCCATCTCGTGTGTGTGTGTGTGTGTGTGTGTGTGTGTGCGTGTGTGTGTCTGTGTGTGTGTGCGTGTGTCTGTGTGTGTGCGTGTGTGTGTATGTCTCTCTGTGTGTGCACGTGTGTCTGTGTGTGTGCGTGTGTATGTCTCTCTGTGTGTGTGCGTGTGTCTGTGTGTGTGTCTGCGTGTGCGTGTGTCTGTGTGTGTGTCTGTGTGTGTGTGTGCGTGTGTGTGTGTCTGTGTGCATGTGTGTCTGTGTGTGTGTGCATGTGTGTGTCTGTGTGTGTGTGTGTGCGTGCGTGTGTGTCTGTGTGCGTGTGTCTGTGTGTGTGTGCCTGTGTGCACGTGTGTGTCTGTGTGTGTGTGTGTATGTCTGTGTGCATGTGTGTGTGTGTGTGTGTGTGTGCTGTTAGGAACCCAACCCAGGTCCTTACACTTGATAGACAATTACAAGACTTTTTTAGATGAAGGAGAAATAAAAAAATAAAAATAAAAACCCCAGCCGGCGGTGGTGGCACACGCCTTTAATCCCAGCACTTGGGAGGCAGAGGCAGGCGGATTTCTGATTTCAAGGCCAGCCTGATCTACAGAGTGAGTTCCAGGACAGCCAGGGCTATACAGAGAAACCCTGTCTCGAAAAACCAAAAAAAAAAAAAAATTAAAATAAAATAAAATAAAAAAGTGGAAATAAAAAATAAAAACCCCACAGTTCGAACATGAACTAACAGATACAAAAAGTACTTACAGCACAGAACCCTCTGTTGCGGAAATAAGCAGGTAAAATGTATTAAACTAGCATTTAAAGCAAGTACGAACCTCCTCCAAGGGTGGTCAGGAGTCAAGGTGGGGGAAGAATGGGCAGGAACAAAAACCAGGGGACTGTTTTTTAAACACAGTAATTGCTAAAAACTAAAAATCTACTCTGTGAAGTTGTTTTAAAACCACATTCCACGGAATTACCATGCCGGGCTGTTGAGAATGGATGTTTTCACAGAGCTGAGTATGTGCTTAACCCTGGGAGAAAATCAACCATGCAAAGCAAGACAGTGAGAGCCAGGCAGCCACACCCCTCGGAGGTGACACCCAGCTGTCTTTATATATCCAGCTATAATCAGGATCTGATAGTTTGAGGTGTGAACTGTGTCCTAAGGAGCCCGAAACTCTGAAAGGTCACCCACGTGGCTGGGGGATTGTAAGTGGGTGACTCATCTGAGCTAGGGTCTGAGATGGTCCCAGCAGATATTCTCTATCCCCGGCTTTGGGTTAAAGTCCTCGCCCCATGTATGTAGTTTCGTAAGCATGAAGACTGGGCCAAAGTACATGGAGGGCAAAGGGAGGAAGGAGGGGGTGCTGGACCTTACTGCTCACCTCAGGGCCGCCTTGCACCTTGCCCTCGGGTGCTGGGAGAACAGTCTCCATATCCTGCTCACTTTTAGACCAAATAAAATCCAAGGCTCTAGCTGATCCCATTGGAGTGCAGCCTCAGAACACACAACGCCTACATTCTTAACTCGAAGCCATTATGAACCATTAGCCTGAGACCTACAGCTGGTCATCGATGACAATGTCCATGCATGCTGGACTCCAGGTGTGCCCAGGGCTCGGACCCCACACTATGGAGTTAGTGGGGGGTCCCCTCCTACCCCAGCTGGGCTTACTCCCCTCTATCCCACTCCCCTCTGCATCCAGCTGGCTCCCCTAAGCCCCAGCCCCTGCTAACCCCACCCCTATCTTTCCAGTCAGTCTTTCATGGGTCCTTCTTTTAAACAAAGACCTTTTTTGTGTGTGTCTTTACACTTAAAGTCAGAATCAGTTTTACATTTCACGAATCAAAGGAAATAAACCTTCACAGGGTCACGTTCCTCCCTCACAGAGCCCTCAGGTGGTAGTTCCCTAAGATTCAAACTGACAGTTCTATTACACACACACACACACACACACACATAAATGTGTGTATGTGTATATACATATATATACACACACATGCTACATAAAGAACAAACCAAGGCTTGCCTGATGGAACTATGAATCAAAGAACAACTTACAAGGGTTGAAAATACAATTATAAATATTTATATAATGTGGTACATTTACACAATGGAGTACTACTCAGCTTTTAAAAACAATGAATTTATGAAATTCCTAGGCAAATGGATGGACCTGGAGAGCATCATCCTGAGTGATGTAACCCAATCACAAAAGAACACACATGATATGCACTCACTGATAGGCGGATATTAGCCCAGAAACTTAGACTACCCAAGATACAATTTGCAAAACACATGAAACCCAAGAAGAAGGAAGACCAACGAGTGGATACTTTGTTCCTTCTTAGAATGAGAAACAAAATACACATGGAAGGAGTTACAGAGACAAAGTTCTAAGCTAAGAACTAAGGAAAGACCATCCAGAGACTGCCCCACCAATGGATCCATCCCATAAACAACTAACAAACCCAGACACTATTGCATATGCCAACAAGATGTTGCTGAAGGGACCCTGATATAGCTATCTCCTATGAGGCTATGCCAGTGCCTGGCAAATACAGAAGTGGATGCTCACAGTCATCTATCGGATGGAACACAGGGCCCCCAATGAAGAAGCTAGAGAAAGTACCCAAGGAGCTAAAGGGATCTGCAACCCTATTGGAGGAACAACAATATGAACTAACCAGTACCCCCCCCCCAGAGTTCGTGTCTCTAGTTGCATATGTTGCAGAGGATGGACTAGTTGGCCATCAATGGGAGGAGAGACCCTGGTCTTATGAAGATTATATGCCCCAGTACAGGAGAATTCCAGGGCCAGGCAGTGGGAGTGGGTGAGTTGGGGAGCAGGGTGGGAGGGAGGGTATAGGGGACTTTCTGGATAGCATTTGAAATGTAAATGAAGAAAATATCTAATAAAAAATAAAATACTGTGTTGTTAACTATAAGAAAATTAAAAAATAAAAGAATAAATATTTATATGTATGCATGTGAGTCTATAATATAGATATGCATCATGTGTGCAGTGTGTGCACATATACTTCCTTCACAAAAGAAGATCACCACAGGGCACATAGACTCCCTGGCCCCAGCCTCTCAGTGACACACAAAGGACCCTAGTGATCTAGCATGCTCCTCTCCTGGCTCTCCAGCCTCCTCTTTCCACCCCACCACAGAACCAGCACAATGTCACACTGTCTCTCCTGGTTTTCTGCAAAGAAGATGCATTCCCCTCCAGTAAAGCCTTGCTGCCTCTTGCTCATCCAAGGGTCTTGGCTTGGACGTCTTTTCCGACAGGAGAGCTCTCCCTGAAGCACCTGCTCACACCTGAGTTAGACCCCACTCCACCCGCACTCCTCCAGGATGCCTAAGGGACTGGATACTTGTGGGCTCCACACTGCTTGATTGAAAGTATCAAAGAAATAGGGGCCCTTGTTGCCCACTGCACCTGGACAGGAGCATTCCCAATGGCAGGTGCTCAATAAATACTGCACAAACCATATTCAGAGTTGATTGGTTCTCTCTGGTTGCACCAATTTTGCTCTTACAGCTTTCTGCCCATGGGCTGGAAACATTACTTATATATGATCCCATAGTGTTCTGGATGCACCAGATAAATCAGAGACACCAAGGGCAGTCAACAGCAATGAGGATTCCCTGCAAGGTTTTGGATCTGACATTAACAAGTCCTGCCTGCTTAACTGGGTAAGCAACAGGACAACACAGAAGCAAGGTGGACAACCAGCTCTTCTCATTCTAAATCCTCGGATTTAGAACAACGTGGGGAGGCAGAACAGCTGGAGAAAGTGGAGAAAGACTGTCTCTGAGCGAGTCTCCTCTAAAAGGCACTGGTCCAAAATCACTCGCTAAATTAAAGGCTTCAGAAGAGTCTGTGGTGTGCACCGTTCAGGGAGGGCACCCTCCCCCTCCCACTGCACCAGCTGTGTCATAACCAGACACTAACCTGCTACAGAGGCGAGACTCCTTCAGAGCTCTGTTTATCTGGGAAGGTGCTTCTGTTTCTGTTTGGTTTTTTATTTTCTTTGTTTTGTTTTTCGTTTCTTAGACAGGGTCTCTCTCAACACAGCCCTGGCTGGTAGGGACCTCCTGGATCAGCCAGACTTAGAAGCATGCAGTGCACATTGGTTCAATCCAATTCCATTTGTATTTAAATATAATGAGATAATTGATGCCACCAACACAGCAACTACTCTATCAAGTTCATCACGCCCAGAGGCAGGTGCATTAATCGGTTCTCTTACCATCCCAAATGCAGTGCTGGGCAGTGTTTCAGTCCTGCTTTCTAGGGACCGCCCTCCTTTATGCTTGCCTTTAGGATGATGCAAAGGTGTGTGTGTGTGTGTGTGTGTGTGTGTGTGTGTGTGTATGCTAGCACATTCGCACACACTCGAAGCAAGTGTGCAAGTTGGAAGCGGTCAACCTTGCATATCATCTTCAAGAATACCATCAATCTCCTTTGATACATGATCTCTCACTGATTCACCCACCTCCACCTCTACCTCCCCAGCACTGGGACTGCAAGTGCTCACCACTGCACCACACCTACTTCTATAAGACTCTGGGACCAAACTCTTCACGCTCACTGTGCAGCTACCTTGTCCCTTCTCCCCCACCTCTCCCCGTCCCTTCTCCCTCACCCCTCCCCTGATCCTTCTCCATGTCTTACTACCTCATAGGAGAAGTCATCCAGTCTTAAGCACCAGCTTTCTCTCTAGTACACACACCTCCACTAATCCAGACCCGTGAATCCACCCTCCGGCTTCACACATAGGTTAAAAGGCATCACAAGTCCAAAGCCCAGAATGTTCCTGAGCCTGACTCTCCTCTGCGGCTGGCAGAGAGAGAACTTGTCAGTCACAACATTTTAGGGATCTCTTCTCATACCCACACTCTAGCCCGTCAGAAAATCCTACTGCCTTTTCAGGATATGCAAAGCACAGGCTCCCCGCTGGGTTGCCAGAGCTACCACCTGGCCCAGGAGTCTTCTTTCACAGGTAAAGTGTATGAAGTGAGGCTGACTCCATATCCTACCGCCATCGCTATAGGCTTAGACCATGAACCTGGTATCATTACTTGCCTCACAACCCCCCCAATGGCTCCCCAAAACACTAGTAAAGCCCAAGTCTATTTTATGGTCTCTTAGGTACCTCACTATCTCCCATCCCAGCTCCACCCACCCTCCTCTCACTCTCTCTGCTATGACCTCAACATTCGGGCCACACCCCGCCTAAGGGAACTGGTACTTGCTCTCTCTTCTATCTGTAGGTCACAGCGCTCACTGAGATCTGTCCCTGGTCAGCCTGGCTAACACTACATCCCCTCCTGCTCCTCATACCCATCTAAGTCCTTCCATACAGGATCTATCACATCTCTCTGCAATTGATTATCCCAGTCAGCAGTCTGCCCTGACTAGACCATGAGCTCTGGAAAGAAAGAAGTTGTAGCCTTGCGTTCTCTGCTGTAGCCTTGGCTCTTAGGACAGTCCACTGTTCTGTGGCCAACAACTGAGGATGCACCTATAGGAACAATCTGGGGTGTCTCGTTCCTGTGTACTGCATCACTTCAGTCTGAGGACCCAAATTCCTGCTAACAGCCTCTGCCTTAACACATCTCAAGTGCCAAACAGCATGAGATTTGCATTCATTAAAACATGAGACAATTAGAGCCCTGCAAAGAGAGGAAGAACTCTGTCAGCCTAAAGGGTAGAATCCAGCAAGACTCTGCATCATACAGAATGCACCGCCTCTGAGGTGGGGGCCTACAGCGGGGCTCACCCCCCAGAACTTAACTTTGGCGAGTGTGAGCACAAATGGGTGTGTCAGGTACAGGTCAAGCTCAGGTGTCGTCACTCTTCGGAGTTTTTTGCTTGGTTGTATTTTTATTTGTATTTTGAGATAAGGTTTCTTAGCTGGGATCCAGGGCTCACTAATCCTGCTAGACTGGCTGGCCTTAGGACCCTCTGGCACTGCCTCCTCAGCTCTTGGACAAGAAGCATACCTCACCACGCCCACCTTTTTATTTGAGGTGAGGATCTGAACTGAGGTCCTCATGTTTATGAGGTAAACTTTACTGACTGACCAATCGCCACTAGTCCCCCTAACACAGTGGTTCTCAGCCTTCCTAATGATACAGCTCTTCAATTTAATTCCATACATCGTGATGACCCCCAACTATAAAATTATTCTCATTGCTACTTCATAACTGTAATTTTGCTACTGTTGTAAATCATAGTGAAAATACCTGTGTTTTCCAATGGTCTTAGGCGGCCCCTTGTGAAAGGGTCATTTGGCACCCACACCTTTTTAATGATATCACCATGCTGGGTTACAAAGCCTTGACTTCAAAGTCCCACCCCACAGAGGTTTCAGAGTGTTCCTCTGGGGTGTGGCCTCTCCTCAATTCTGCCCTCCAGAAGGGACTCTACTATTCACAACTGGTCTCTCAGCCTCCACCCACATCTCCCCTACTCACTTTCATAGCCCTGTCCCCACATCTTTCCCAACCTCCCTGTTAATTCCTGTTACTTAACTATCCCGTGATCTAAGAGCATGTCATCAACAGCAGTGGACGACAAATGGTTCAGAAAGCCTGAAAAGCATGCACCGAGCCATGTGCTCCACCTACAGAGAGCGTCCACAACATTGTCTCACGGAGCGTGTAGGCTGCCTGGAGACGGGCTTCAGTGCTCCTATGCGTGTGTGCACAGAGATAAACGTGTGTGCAATCTATAGTCATACATAGACTTAAGTCTGTGCATCACATATACACTTACAAATCAAACTGAAAAGTTAAAGTGGCCCATAATTTGTTGAGAGTAGTCTCCTAAATGTTTATCATGGAGGAGTGGTACTCCAATTTTTTAAAGTCCTGGGATCAGCATTTCCTGGTTCTGTCTGACAATTTAGAGCACTGTGAGAATTAAAAGGAACTTTATGACCATTGGTGATTTAATAATCCAATAACAACCCCACTAAGCTGCCCTCAAGCTTAGAAACATAGTACAATTTAAGTGTCACCTGAAAGTTCACAATACAGACAGAAATAGCTCCTGCTGGGGGCCATAATGGTCCAGCCAGGTCTCAGTAGGTGAACTGAGCCAAGAGAACCCAAGGCCTGTATTCTCACTGAGCAATAGCTACCCAGAGGTCTTCTGGGTCCACCCAGGCAAGGGTGATCTGCCTTATCAATACTGGTATGCGACTGTGTGTTGCAATCTTAGAAGTAATGGAAAACAGGTAAACTATGATGAACTGCAGGCTGAAAAGGAGGCACTTAACTCAAGAATTACTACATAGGAAGCCAGTTTACTCAAAAAACAAACCAAAACAAACAAACAAACAAACCAAAAAAGGAGCTACAGTTTTCTTAACATTGGGAAATACCAACCTAAGCAGATTTCCAGCTGTGGTTTTTTTTTTTTGAAACAACACAAACAAAACAGAAATCCAAAGTCTTGGGAAGTTCAGGTCCATAATTAACAGAAACTGAAGGGTGTGTGTGTGTGTGTGTTTGCTACAGTCTCCACCATGCCATGCTCTCTTAAGACCCCAGCTCCAGTTCTAACATCACACCATCACACCTCACCCTACAGTATCTGTGTTTGAGACACTTGGTCCAAAGCTCATGATCCAGTCTCCAGAGCTCGCTTCTGTGTGGCCCTCTTGACTCTAACTGATCTGGATCTATATACTGAGACAAAAAAGCTTCTTGGGCCAGGCATGGTAGCACGAATCCCAGCGCTCAGAGAGATAGAGGCAGAAAGATCAAGTGCTCAGCAGCAGCCGGACCTATACATATTACTGAGCCCTTTCTCCAGCGGAGGCTGGAGCTGTGCCTCAGAGGCAGTCTACTAAGTGTACAGTGCACAAGGTTCTGGCTTCTATCCTAAGCACCATTTAAAAACAAAACAAAACAAAAACTAAATAAGAAAATGACTTAAACGTCATATTACACATCTATAATTCTATTTAGAAGAAGGAAACAACAGGCCTATACAATACCCCCATATCCTAGGTTTCCCCAATGGAGCAACACAGAGAATCATAACTGTTAGCATTCTGTCTAAACTCCACCCCACAGTTACCTGGCAACAGCCAGGTAGGCCTGACCCACTATAAAAAGGGCTGCTTGTCCCCTTGCCCGCCCATCTCTTGCTTTCCTCCCTCTCTGGCTCTCTCTTGCTCCCCCTACCTCCCCATTCTCTTCCCCCCACCCCATGTAGTCATGGCCAGCCTCTACTTCTCACCTCTGTCCCTCTCCCTCCCTCCCTCCCTCTATCCCCCCTTCTCTCTCTCTCTCTCTCTCTCTCTCTCTCTCTCTCTCTCTCTCTTTCTCTCTCTCTCTCTCTCTTTGCCTTCCTCTGCGTCTACTACCCTCTTAACTTCCCTCCCTATGCCCTAAATAAACTCTACTCTATACTATACCACGTGGCTGTTTCCTTGGGGGAGGGGGATGCCTCAGCATGAGCCTGCTGAGACATCCCCTTCCCCCACACCTCACCACACCCCCATAGAACATATTCTTTCTGTCTCTATCTTTTTATAAATACATCAATAACCAATGGATGCACACTGTACATGGGACAGAGATGCCAGCTGGGCATCCATTGAGACAAAAACCTTAACTGCCCCCTGCACACTCACAGAAAGAGCACTTAGGAACTTGGGCCCGTGACCCACAAACTTAAGCATGTCAAAACCACCCCTGCTAGAATCTCGCTAGCCACTCATCATGCATCAACCTAAAGCCACCTGTCAGCAGGAAGTATGCAGAGGGCCTGACTAGTGTCATTTATTCCTGTTTGGTCCCTCTGAGAAGGGACAGACTAAAATGTTTCTAGACTTACAGCCTGCACCAGAATCACCTGAAGATGCTGAGTTTGGGGCCTGACATGACACACCCATGTCCTCAGGTGATGCTGATGCTGAGCAAGCCTTTCAAGGGCGGGGGGGGGGGCGGTGTAGGTAACTGGGAGGCTGCACAGGTACCTGGCTAGGAAGGGGTTTCTTCAAATGCTCACTCAGAAGACAATGGGGAGGGGGAGGGGGAGGAGAGATGGGGGAAGGGAGAGTGGATGAGGGGTTAGAGGAAGGGACTGGGTGGAGAAGTATCTGCAGGCACCAGGCATGGTCTCTTGTTCCCAGAACCCAATCCAAATAAACAAGAATAAAGATACAAACAGGGCTGGAGAGATGGCTCAGCGGTTAAGAGCGCCTGACTGCTCTTCTGAAGGTCGTGAGTTTGGATAACAGCAACCACATGGTGGCTCACAACCTTCCATTATGAGATCTGATGCCCTCTTCTGGGGTGTCTGAAGACAGCTACAGTGTACTTACATATAATAAATAAATAAATCTTTTTTTTAAAAGATACAAACAAGAATAAAAACGTTTTTCTCCACAGAGAGGTCTGTCTTTACTGGTTGCCTTTGTATAAAGTGCTTCAAGCCGGTTGAGTGTGCACAGTTTAAGCCTCATTATACCCTCTGTGGTTAGGCATCTCACTAGTGGAGAAGAGGTATGTTCTTGATGCTCATCTTTAACCGTTTTAAGCTTCAAGGAAGACAGAGACCTTCAAAAATGCTGCTCACATATGCGTCATCTGTTCACAGCTAGTGACAGGTACCTGTCAGATCCCATGTTAAGATGGTGCTGACAGCTCCAACATGCGCTGGGGAGCCAGGCCCTCCCACACATGTTCAAGCCCCTCACCACAGGCTACGTTCCCACAGGCATGCTCTAGACTCTCCTGTTGACTGGGATCTGAAATTACCTAGAGGGCCCAGGGAGATGGCTCAGTCAGTAAAGTGCTTGCCTCGCAGGCAGAAGGACCTGCAGCCTACAGTAAAAACAGAATCTGCCAGGCATGGTGAGGTCCCTTTGTAATTCCAGCAGTGAGCAGACAGGCAGGCCCACAGATTCCCTGGCCAGCCAACAGGGCCTAACTGCAAACCCCAGGTTTCAGTGAGAGACCAGCAAATAGACAGGTAGGTAGGTAGGTAGATAAGTAAGTAAGCAAATAAATAAACAGCAAGGTAGATAAATGTGAGGCACAGCACTGCCATTATCTTCTGGCCTACACAAACATACACACACACACACTCAGGAAAGTGCTGGTGCACAAACACATGCACACATACAAACCCATGTCCCTCCTCCCACACACACACACACAGAGAAAATTCAAGATTGTTCAATTATTATATATTTAAGTTGGAAGCACACGCTCTCAGTTGCACACACACACACACACACACACACCAACCTGAAACCATCAACTTTCCCTGTACTGCAAACTCCTTAAAACAGGAAATAGATTGCTTCCTTTCACTGCAATCCTTTCCTCAGGGCAGCGTGACTCGGGTAGCCATATTGCCTCCTTTCGGATAGATAACACAGGGGTTTACCATCAGGCGAGTATAACTGCCGGTCTTCTCGAGAAGAGCAGAAACTAGGTCTCAAAGGGAACTTGCCTTCAACTCCCTCCCTGCTTGCTCTTCTTGATTAGGAGAGACATTACATGTTTATAAAAATGTGTTCAGGGCTGGAGAGATGGCTCAGCAGTTAAGAGCACTGACTGTTCTTCCAAAGGTTCTGAGTTCAAATCCCAGCAACCACATGGTGGTTCACAACCATCTGTAAGGAGATCTGATGGCCTCTTCTGGGGTGTCTGAAGACAGCTACAGTATACTTACATGATAAATAAATAAATTTATTATATACTTTTATAATAAATAAATCTCTTTTTTAAGAAAGTGTTCAACTCTTACTTGCTGAGAATTTCCCAAAATACCATCTATTCAACTAAAATGGCTCTGTTTCCTAAAGTAAAAATTAGGACAGTCCATCGGTGGGGCAAAATATTTTCAGGCAGATCTGCCAGTTCCTGTACTCAAATACTTACAAAGTTTTCAAAGGCAAAATGTTCTAATTTCTCCGCCTATTGATCTGTGACTTAAAGGGCTGCTTTGTCCCAGTAAACACATCTGCATCTGCCCTCCTGGGCACAGGTTAGAAACCGTTCAATTAGCCATTTGATGTCAAAGAAGATGAACCAGGCTAAGCGCACTCTCACAAACTCTATTCAAAGAGGAATGAGCAAATTCAAGCACTGTAGCTCCAGCAGAACACGCCAAAAAAGAACAATGACATGACCAGAGCATGTGAAGGCAACCAGACGAAGGGTGAATGACCAGCACACGTGGCAAGATAGGAATCAGGACAAGTGGAGGCCAGAGGACGCACCTAACCCTGGTAGGAGGAAAAGAACTAGACAGGCGCCTCAATTTCAAATGCGATGTTCAAAGCACTGAGATTTAAAGTGATGGATGGATTGTCTTACACTTGACTTCAGAGTCCAGCATGACCCACATCATGGTCTAAAACTCGGACCCCAGAATACGGCAACACACGCAGCTGTGTCCCAAGTTCACTGCTAGCACAAGGGGCCAGAGCGATCTTTCAGGAGCCAAATCAGACAAGGCCATGGCCCTGCTTTTCATCCCAAGGACAGTTTTCTGGTGCCTGTCCGAGATGTACCCATGGCCTGACCTCTTTTCTCTCTCATGGTCCCTCTCCCACTCCACCTGCCAAGCTGTCAGCCCTTCCTCTCCACAAGTCCACCACCCTCCCTTTCCTCGGCCCCTCCCCTCCCCCCAACAAGCTCATTCACTCCACAGGGCCCTGGCACAAACTGTCCCCTCCCTATTCTGTCCACAGCCAGTTCCTTCCTCTCATTCACACCTGGGTGGCATCTCTTCAGAAAGGCTTCCATGAGCACAGCATCCAAAGGAGCCTCTCACGAGCAGTTGCACGTCTCTCCTCCATACCTCTAATGTTTTCACTTCACACTTAACATAGACATCTTCTCCTTCACCTGTGTGGTGGTGGCTGTCTGTCACATCACATTTATCCAGCTGAGAGCAGCCGATAGCCTGGCCCAGAGCACCACCTGGAACTTGGTACTTGCTCATGAATCACCCACCAGCAGCCTCTATAGCCATGGGCTCCCCTCCCCTTTGGCTTCAGCAAATTGAAGCAACATTGTGGGAAGAAAAAAAAAATTTTTTTTTTTGGTTTTTTGGTTTTTTGAGACAGTATTTCTCTGTGTAGCCCAGGCTGTCCTGGAACTCACTCTGTAGACCAGGCTGGCCTGGAACTCAGAAATCAACCTGCCTCTGCCTCCCAAGTGCTGGGATTAAATAAAGGTGTGTACCACCACTGCCTGGCAGGAAATAAGATTTTTATCTGTGTCAAATATGCATACATTTTTGTTATTATTATCATCATCATCATTAAGCAATATAGTTTCAATGGCTCACATATCCATTACATTGTATATTATAAATAATCTAATGACCATTGAAAACATAAGGGGAGGGCCCATGTAGGTGCCATGCAAACAGTGGGCATTTTTACCCGAGAGAATGAGCATCCAGACACGTTAATATGCAAGAGTCCTAAAATCAAGCCTGTGCAGACAGATGGAGGTGGGGGAGTCTCATTTGTTAAATTAATTTGAAGCACATATTTCTACCACAACACAGAATATCACCCCCGCAGGAGCTACCATTGAACCATTTTCAAACAAGAAGCCACCCAACCATTTTCTATCCCATTCTGACTGGTGGACATTAGGGACCCTCTCAAGAAAGGAAAGGGAAGTGACGAGGAACACAGGGCAGAAAACAGCTCACAAGTCCACTTAACTTGCCTCCTTTCCACCAATTAAAAAAAAAAAAAAAAGGAGGCTGTCAGATGACAGAAGATTATGAAACATGGGAGAGGTGACAGTCAGCCACAAGGGTATTAAATATCTAAATAAAAATCATCCATTATATGCCATTCATTCACTGTGAAGCGTTATGAATTAATAATAAGTAATAAGTGTGTGGATATTTATACACTGCATACTGTGCCAAGTGTTCTCCCTGTACCGTATCTTTTCATTCTAACCAAAACCCTAGATGTTGGTTATGATCTGTCCCTTTTCTGAGATGGGACAAGTACAAAGAGGAACTTGGCAAAGTCACGTGGCAAAGCCTTCCAACCTCTGTTTGTCAGACACAGCATCTGAGTCTGATTCTCTCTTCAACTCTGCATCTTCCGTCCCTCAACCTGCCTAGCCCTCTCTCCCGAAGCAATTAAATGAGACTACTCCATGAAGCACTCGAGTGCCAAACAGGCCCATGACAGCTGCAAGTACTGTTCCAGAAAGTTAAAGACATAAGTACGTGCCACATGTGCAGACTGCATCACTCAGACAAGAAGTGTGGCAGTCAACATAAAAATAAAACTGTTTTGGGGATGTAGCTCAGTATCTAGCATGCCCATGGCTCAGGACTGGATCCCGCCACTAAAAAATAAAATAAATAAAATAAAATAAAATAAAATAAGCACACACAGATAAGAAAGCCAGAGGAGAATGGTTTATTCCATCACTAAGTTACCTTCTGACAAAACAGAGCAAAATCAAACCTTCACTAGCTTAGAGACTGGTAGCTAATGTTCCAACTGCTAGAAAGTGGAGTTCCTAACTAATACCAGGGATTCTAAGGGAGCTGCAGCCAGAGCAAAGGCCTCAGGCAGCTCCCAGAAGTCACACCTTCCTTCCCACAGTGCAGACTGGCAGGAATGGGACATTCAGTCCCAGCCAGAGGACTGCCAAAGGACCCAAAGCCTGTCAAGGCAGACTCCGCCTCAGCCTCCAGATCTGGGACAGTTCAGCTCTTGCAAAGCCTCAACTCAGCACCCGCAGAGATGTATGTGAAAGGCCTGTGAAGATGGCTAAAGACAGGGAACCAAGAAGGGCTCTGCAGAGCTCATGAAAATAAAACAGCACTTGTTCATGCAAGCCCAGGCTAGCCCAGGTTTAACCAGGTAAAACCCCAGAGAAAGCAGAAATGAGAGAGAGCAAGACAGAAAAGGGAGGTGAGACCACAAAGGCTCCCAGCTACGATGACCACAGGAAGAGACACAGGCACGGCCATGATGGGGCAGGCAAGAGGAGGCTCTGAAGGCTGAGGCTGCACGGGAAGGAGTGCCCTCCCCATCTCCAATGGTACGAAACCCAGGGCAGCTAAGCTAAGCACAACACAAACTTCTAAATTTTGAGAACTGTTCTGGTAATTTATTCCAGATAAATGATGACTTTCAGTGTCTCTTCTCTCCAACCACGAAACATACACACACAAATCTCAAATTAGGCTACAAAGTGGTCCGCTTACGTAGTCACAGCACAGAAGATGCGACTGGCCATAGGCCCCCCTTGCCCTAAGTACTGCTGAGTCACATGAAAATTATCTTCAGCCACAGTGAACACCAACCCTCACAGCACCTTGTCTTAAAGAACATACATACATACATACATACATACATACTACATACAATCCAATGTTGTTATGAGCATTCTGAGCATCCCAAGGAGAGATAAGGAATCACAGGGGCTCAGGCACTTTGCTGAGAACTACCTGTTGCTGTTGCTAGGTGAGGCTTATAAATAGAAGCCTTAAGGTGCTTTTCTATCCTAATGAGTGGCCCAGTCAAGCATCCTCAAATGAAGAGTGAGTACTCAGGACTCAAGCACAGAGCTCGTGTGAAGACCAGCAACCCAAGGCCAGGGGCAGGGCCTACCAGCTAAGTTTAAAAACATGGTCTCAGCTGTGTGCCACAAGAGTGCCCCTCTAACTGTAAAGGGTATGTGATCTTGTTAAAATTCAGGTACGGTGGGTCTGGAAAGGCCAGAAGAGGTCAACAGCAGTGTTCATGGACCTGATGTCAGGTGGGTGTGGGTGGAGGCAAGAGGGCCATTTTAATGTTACCCTAGCTACAAGTTGAGTTACTATTAAAGCAGGGGCCAAGGAGCCTGGGGAGGTGGCTCAAGTGAGTGAAAAGTGCTTGTCAATCAAACATGATGACCCAAACTGGATCCCCAAAAGCCAAGTAAACAAGCCAGGCATGGGGATGCGCACTTGTAAAACCAAACTAGGAAGGCTGAGCAGGGAGGGTCTCTGGAGCTTGCTGGCCAGCTAGCCTAGCTGACACATGAACCCCAGGTACTGGTGAGAGATCTTGCCTCAAAACAGTCAGATAGCACCTGAAGAATGGCATCTGAGGTTGACTTCTGATTCCACGTACACATGAGCACGTACATACTCACATACACACACAGAGGAAAAGAGAAAGGCAGACCAATTGCTTGCCATATTCACAAGAGGCACATATCACCAGCCGATCTAGAACCCTCCTGATAGACTCTAAGTGCTGCTCCAATCAATCCTCTAACAGGTTGGCAACTGACGGAGAAGTCTCTCCAGCGGAAACCAGTACTCCTGCATGGTCAGAATCCACCTTATGAGGCCTCACTGCTCACATAACAGTTCATGACCTGAAGCTACAGGATGAAGGGAAGGAAGCAATAAAAAACATAGCATAGCAATTTATGGAGCACTTGCATAAGCTCACACAGCCAGAGACAAACCGGAAGCCAACTGAGCTGATGTCGGTGCCCACGCTCCCAGCCAGTCAGCTTCTCTGACTGGTGAGAGGCATCATGGAGGTAAAGAGATGGATGAAGGCTTCAAAGCACACACTGCTTGTAAACCCATGACCCCAACCACACCCTTCTTCCTGCCTCTGTTTCTTTAATATGGGCTAACAATGGTACCAACCTCTCTGCTTTGGGTTTTCTGAGGATTCAAAGAAGGGTGTCTAAAGCAAGCTCTTGAAACAGCATGTACCACATCATAAATGCTTTTATTTAATCTTTTTCCAATATGGTGATTAAGAAGATTTTAATGCTGGAGCCCGGGAAACAGAAGAGAACCATGGGGGGGGGGGGGGGTGACTTTCGGAAAGACGTTTCTGGACACATGGTAAAAGGATGAGCCTACAGCTCCTGAGAGCTCCCCATTCCAGTGACCTCAGAGGCTAAAAGGTGCACCCTCAAGTGGACAAAACCATGGCCTCATATGCTGTCGGGAGAAATGACAGTGCCCAATAGTGTAACATCACACACCAGTTGACCTCAATGTGAAACCCACCAGCCCCTCCACGAGCACACAGTGAGGCCCTCTAAGGTTGCGGATACGATACAATATGCCGAATGCTCGGGCATTCCAGGGAAAGAGTGGAGGACAGGCAAATGCTCCCCAGTGCCACCCACCCGCCCACTAAGCCTCGGAAGGGAAGAGCCCCCTTCACTGTCTGATGGAGACGGTGACTGATGTTAGCTAGCAAGGGCACTGGCTGGCCAGTGGGAGGATTCTGACAGGAAAGCTATCCAGATGTGCTCACTCACTACCACACTGACTGGAAGCCGCCAGTTCTAGCTGATCACAGCCAAGGGAAGGACAGGGACGCTGGGCAAAGCAATGTTTTCCTTCTTGACCACACTGCTCAACAGTGTAAAAGCAGAAGACATAACTGTGGGCAAAAGTGCATCCTAAAGCTAGCATTTAAATCAAGCTTTGGGACAAAGGCCTCGTCTATTTTAAGGTTCTTGACCTGAGGATACTCAAGAGAAATGAAAATATAACGCTATTTCTACAGCAGAGCTGGCCTGTAAGTAGGAAACTGACTGGTGTCCTACTTGAAGTACATCTATGACTGCAGGTTATAGCCCAAGTTCAGTACCATGTGATAAGACACCTGCACTGCCTCTCTAGACTCCCTTCCTTCCTAACCACCAGATTCCAACTTTTTTATTGCTACAATGTTCCCAACTGGGTGCTGAAAGTCTGGCACAGTGTGAGAGCACTCGCCAACCATATGTGAGACCCTAGGCTCAATTCCCAGCACCACATATATACACAAAAGGCAATCACCGTCCTCTGCAGCCTAAGTGGTCATGGGATAACTGATAAAGAGAGACCAGAATAGATTTCACAGGGAACGTTTTTCTTTCTTAATGTGCATTGGTGTTTTGCCTACATGTATGTCTGTGTGAGGGTATTGGATTCCCTAGAGCTGCCATGTGGGTGCTGGAAACTGACCCCTGGTCCTCTGGAAGAACAGCCAGTGCTCTTAACCACTGAGCCATCGCCCCAGCCCCTCACAGGGAACTTTCTAAAGAGTCTGAGCTGTCACTGGGTATGATATTAAGCCTGTTTTTCCAGCCTGACGCAGGAAGAACCTGGGATAGAACAGGTGTCCATGATGAGGGACCACAGCAAACGCTATACCACATATACATCACATTGAGGCCAGGATGACAGAAACTCCTGGGCTGCCCAACCTCACTCTTAAACAAGAGAAAACTAAAACTCACAGTTGCTTAGCCCACTGGTTTTCTGTTGTGGGACTGCCTCTACATGTTGTAAAATTTGTTTAAAAAAAAAACAAAAACAAAAAACAAAAACCCTTTAGCCAAGTTGTTTGGCTGGACAGGTACAATGAAATAGGATACGTGTCATCTCATGTTTTCTTTCTGACACATTGAGACCATGTAGAATAAAATACTTGTATGCTGATGGCTCTCCTCCACCAGCACAGGATATTAATAAATTACATCATGAGAACACTGTGGGCCTACTCCTAAGTGTGCTGCAGATTCTTGGTGTGTTCTATGCGTTGCCCTGGGAAGAAAATCCTGGGAAAATGTATAAAACAGCATCTAAGCACCTTGGTCAAACACTGTTCACCAAGCTGCTGAGCATCTCCATGCCTTGATTTTCTCAAGTGGCGAATGAGCTAGCGGTTCCTGCCTCAGAGGTGGTAGTACATATTAAAATGAGCCTATGCTTACCTAATACCCAACACTGTGCCTGAGACTGTTAATATTTACTAAGCACCTATTCGTGTCATGGTAAAGCCGTCGATGATGTAGCCAAAAGTTAATAATAAAAGCCAGATGGGTGTGTTTACCCAGCACCCTGCATGCATTCTGGACATGACTGTAATATTGACATAAGCACGGTCTATAGATGTGGCTGATTATAGCTGGTGATTTTGCCAGTGCTCCTCACTGCCACACTGACAGTCACAGAACGGCAAGGGTGACGACATGTGTAGGACAAGCTGCTTTTCCTGGGGATGTAGTTTACAAAGTGGGAGCCGTGCTGAGAGACTAGCAGAGACAACTAAAAACAACCCGCGATGCAGACAACTGTCAACCATTTCTTACAAGGTCAGTACCCATGCAGCATGACAGCAAGAAACCTTCACGTATAAGTCGTGAAAGCTGGAAGAGCATGGCCTCTTCCAGTCAAGAGTTCAGCACGTACACTTATACTATTTATTTATTTGGAGATCGAAACACAAATAATTTCCACCTTTTAACTTACCTACTTCTTATGTATGTATGTATGTATTTAAAGATTCTAACGCAAAGCATCCAGGCCAATCTTCGATGTTGCCATCACAGTATGTAACCTAAAATGAGTGAACATCCGGGGTCCTGAGCCAACCATGGCCGCTCGTTCAGGGCAGCACAAGAGTTTTTCTAGATGAAAGTAACCTCATCCAAGCCTTAAAGCCAAAGGTACCCCAAAATGTGTTTTAACATTTCTTCCTTTTAAATCAATGACAATAATAGGATGAGAATTAACATTTTTCTCCCATGTAAGAGAAAATGAAGGAAAAAACAAAGGGGAGAGAGGGCCTCTCTCTCTCTCCTGTGTGCCTGTTAACCATTTTTCTGTTACCTTATCAAGTCTGGCAGAGCCACAGGAAAGCCAGCGTGATCCTCTGACACCTCTTCATGAGACTAGAACAGTACCATACAACAAAGATAGAATATGAGCCACAAGCCTGAGCCATGTTACCACAAAACGTAGAAGCCCTAATTCAGAAAATAAAAAGTAAACAGTTGGAGTTAATTTTAGTAGTATATTTTATTCAAAATACCATCACATCGATATGTAATAAGTAGGAAAATCGTTAATATTTTCTACTCCTTCTTCACACTGAGTCTCCAGACACCCTGTGCATTGCATACCTAGTACTTGGCAATAAAAATTAGCCACATGTCAAGGACTTGAGAGTAAATGTAGCTCCTGGCTCAGCAGGCTCTGAGGACCCCTTGATGGTAGCCAAGCATGCCATCTGCTTCATCTCAGCAAGCTAGCTGGAGCACCTGGTACCGTCTTCACTACAAGTTACACCTCAAGTTAAGGGAAGGGGCTTAAAACAACTTAAGTCTACTGCTGCTAACCACGTTTTACTCCTCAGTCAGCCAGAGTCACTCAGGCCTATGTATTCATCCTTTTCCGCATGGCTTTACTTTGAGAGTCCTGGAAAAGTCTGGCCCATAGAAAAAAACCTACTTCCTAAGACAGTATTCTGTGTTTTCCTCCAGAAGCCAGGGATAATCGGACATACACCAGACTCTTCACTACCTGGACAGCCCCTTTCCAGTGACCTATATAAGACACTAGCTTGAGAAATGACAGGATGGGGTTTCCATTGTCACAGTCATGGGTAGGGCAGTTTGAAAGATAATCTGAACACACCAGCATCACTGACTACTCACATCTACTGAGCCGAACAAAAACAAAGGGAGAGAGAGCACTTAGTCAAGTCTTCACCTGGAAGACCAATGGGGGTTTGGGAGCAGGGGCGGATGACTTGAAACAGATGTTGAAGTGAGGAGGTGGGACCCCTGGGACTCCACTGGTTGATTTCGGTAAACTTTGTACTATTGAAAGAGGTCAAAGAGAGCTGAGTAACTGGCAACTATCCCTAGCAATCGTGAGAGAGCCAAGATAAAGTAACAGGGACCCTTCCACTCCTGCTACACCGTCCAGCACCCACTGAGTTTCCTGTACAGAACCCGAGCACTGTACAGAACCAGACTGTATTCCAGACACTCGGCTCCCTCCCAGTGCTTAACTGGCCTCAAAACGCTGCGCCCTTGGGGGTCCTGGCGCCTCCAGAGCTGAGTCCCTGCCTCTGCGGGAGTCCTGGCGCTAGGGTCCTCGCAGGCGCGAAAGCCCGTTCGCCCTCTCCAACCCAAACAAACAGGCTGGGCTGGCCGCAGGAGACTTGGTCTACCTGCCCAACTGCCGGGTCACGCCCGCGAACTGCTCTGGGCCCGCAGCCTTTACTAGATCCAGGCCCAGGGGCAGTCACCCACACAAAGACGCCTTGTGCCTCTGCGCTTGGCTACAGGCAGCAAGTCCACCGTACCCGAGCTGGCAGAGAGAGTGCCCTGGCGCCAAATCCCAAGCCCCACATTCCCATCCAATCTTCCACGGAAAGGCCATCCCTGACTTAAATATAGGTGTCCCGTCGGCTGCAGACAACGCGCACCCCCACCGAAAGAAACCGATCGGAGCAGGCGCACCAGAAAGAGACGCACAAGCTGCTCAGTGGAAGTTTGCTTTGTCGCCGGCAGGAGGGGCAGAGCACTCCAGTGCCCAACTCTTGGCCCGCCCCATCTCCCCGGCTGTAGAGCGCGGGGGTCCTCCACGGCTCGCTCACCTCTAGTCCAGTCCACCACTTGTTTGGGGCTCCACTTGGTCACGGGCTCCATGGTAAGCAGCTTCGCTGTCCGCTGGACTAGGGAATCGACAGCAGAGTCCTGCAGCCTGCGCCCGTGGTTGTCCCCTGCGTGTGCCGGGAGTCCGCTCAAGCCTGCATGGCCGCAGTCAGCCGGCCATCGCGCTGCGGTTCTGCGAGGGGAGTGCGGCCCTGGGTCTCTGCGCACGGGACAGCTGTGTCCGGTACCGCTGCTCCCCGCAGCTACCGCTGTCCAGATGCAGTTCCCTCCACGCCGCTCTCTGCTACAGCTGCTTCTCCGCAACCACCGCAGCAGCGGGAGCAGGTTGCAACCTCAAACCCCAGGCCGGGGCTGCCCTGGCGTGGGACTCTTCTGGCCGGGAACTTCTAGGTCGGCTGGCCCTCCGCGGCTCCTGCGAGCGGTGTCCGTCCCCGAGGTCCCCACTCCGCGTGCGCCCGTGCCTCGAGCCTTCCCGCCAGCGGGTCCCACCTCCTGCGCCACCGTCGCGGGCCGCCCGGGCGGAGGGAAAAAGCGGAGCGTGCGCGCTCGGGTTGCAAAGTTTCTGCTCCGCTCGGCGCTGCCGGAATAAGAGAGGGGGCGGGGCGGAGCGGGAGCAACACGTGAGAGGGGCGGGGCCGCGATGACGCAGACTCCGGTTGCTTTCCCTCCTGCGTCCCAGCTCCGGACGCCAGGGATCTACTTTTCCTCTTTAAGGGTTGGGCTGAAGCTGCAGCCTGAGTCCTGGAGAGTCTCTTGGCTCCGAAGAGGTCCCAGCTTAGTGGCAGCTGAATCCTGTAAACAGGTTTTTTTGTCTTTGTTTGATGGTTTGAGATGTGTCTGTTCGCGTTTTTAAAAGCTTCGAGTCGCAATCTCGCTTTAGCTATTCAGCCTTTTAAGTTTCCTAAAGTAGGCCAGTTGTGTGTGTTTTGGACAAATGGATGGCGGTGTACCACTGCTCCAAGGCCGCTACAATGTATCAACTCTTCGGTTTAATAACACCAGAATGGCAGCTCTTCAAGTTGTGTTTTGACATAATGTAATAGTCATATTTTCAAAATGACCTAACGCTCGATTCAGATTTAGTCATTAACCCTGAGGCGAAAATTGTCAGCGAGCCAAAAAAGAAAAGAAAAAAGTGAGAACCTTGCCTAGTTCAGCCTCTGACAAGGAGAGGAAAGCCCTTTCTGTACTCCAAGCCTCAATTTGGAAGCAGAGCACGGGTCTGGGGAAAACCCTATAACCGGTGTTTACCTCCCTCCCACACACATGCAGACACTCTTTTGGCCCCTAGTGAAGTCTTCTTTCAATTATAGTTATTGATTTCCATCTTCCCCTGAGCAACTATTAACCCTATCCAAGGAGGAAGCTGCTTGTTATTTGGGGTGTATTGAGCTGGATCTGTTCTTCCTCGTCCAACTACTTACCTTCTGAAGTCAGGGAGTGGCTAGTGTTTATTGATTCAGTAAATGCCCGCAGTTGCTTTCCCTGCTCCAACCACTGCGTTCATAGTTCCTCTGTTGGGATAGCTGCCCTTTATTACACGTGAGAATCACTGCTAGCACCCAGCTGTCTGTTGTATAGTGAGTGTTTTGGGTGTACAGCATACTCACTGTCTTAGCCTTCCTGAGCAATTCGTCTATGCAATGGAGAGGTACAACTATCAAAAATAGCGATTTTTTTTTTTTTAACCAAGAGTAATTACCCAACCCAGAAACTTGACAAAGGCCATGAGAAAATCCTGGTAGAGTAGCTGCCCTCTTTAAGAAATGATCTTTGACATCTGTCTTTCCCTAACCATCTTGACCTCTGCACAGTGGGAACTGTGCCTACAGTTTCAAAAATAGCTATATGATTAGATGACCAAGCAAGTAATTCATCTATAAACAGTGCTGCCTTCCAAAGGGGACGCAGTAGTAACTAAATTGATAGACGATGAATCTGGCTGCATAATCCCTGGAATCACAAAGAGGAGCAAATGCTATCAAATGCTTTCGCTGTAGAATTTTCCTTGATGTTTGACAATGTTTTCTTGTTCCTTTGCATCTGTTGCATTAAAAGCTGGAATTCCAGAGTCCAGTTTGCTGAATTTCATCCCACAGATAACACAATCTATACTCAGCGCATAAACAGAATATGCAAAGAAAGCCAAGTTAAAAATCTCTGACCAATTAACTATCTAAATGAATTAGCAACATGTTTACTCCTCCAGTCCTGCAGGCTAATTGCTATGTAAATAAGGCCTTCTACCTTAATTATAGCTGTTAGCCTGTGAAAGTTCTAGGGTGTGCTGACTGCCAGCCCAGATGTAAACTTTATATAGAAAGTTTGGCACATCAAAGAGGAGGGATTTTTAGATAAGCAGCTATGGAAATTGATGTATATGCAAAAGTGATCAGTTATACACTTGCCAGTTCTCTTCCTGCTTGTCCCTGGTGGTGTGGTTCCTTGGTACCCACACTCTTCAGCAGGGGCACCCTTCCTCCTTTCTGCCTTGATGCTTGCCAGGGCTCCTCCAACATTAGGAAATGGACAAAGCTTTTGATTGAATTTGATATGTTACAGTGTGGATACTAGAACCCACTCTTCTGTGTTTTCCTTGCCTCTCCTTTTCTTGGCCAGCCGCCTTTCGTGTTTAGGTCATTTATTCAATCAACAAAATATGTTGTAAATGCTCCTGCCATACTGAATTGAGTATGAAGAAGATTAAAAATTTCACAGCTAATAACTCTTGGATATCATGGGACTTTACCAGGAAGGGTTTTCTTCTGTCACCTTTAGTCAGCAGACAAAGACCAAGCGGGTATAGCGGGACACGGACCAGCGAGTTTGGGAATCAGTTTCACATTAATAATTTGAGTCTCTTCAAAATTTATTGGTATTAGTTGAGAAGTAGGACCTAAGTACTTTAGAGACAAAGTTATTAATATAACTACTGAATAAGCACACAAGTAAAAGACTCTGAGCCCCTTCCCAGTTCAAAACACTTCCCATAGTGAGAGAAATGTGGAGGCATTCAAAGGCCAGCTGCTCCAATGCTTTTCCTTCTTTTGATGGTTGTCTTTCTGTCACAGTGTTCCTTTTCCAAATCAGACTATTTAGAATCAGTTAATCTTTCCCAGGTATAAATTGACTCATGTTGTTTCTCTTTCAGCTTTCAAGACAGCAAGTAATCCTGCGAGTTCCACCAGACATATATCCCAGAGGGGGCAAGTGTTCTCTATGATGTCACCTGGCAGCAAAGTGATGAGTCAGGGAAATTACCCCGGCTGCTGACTAGCTTGTCTCTGCTCAGCTCCAATGGGCCTGGATTCTTCACACCACAGTAATGAAATTATCTCCCTAAACACACAAGCGTCCCATCAGATAATCCAGGCAGTAAAGCTCTCAAACATTTTTTTTTCATTGAAATAAATGCAGCCTTATTTATTTGAATTCTTTTGATCATTCAGAAATCTTGCTGGGCAGTGGTGGCACACGCCTTTAATCCCAGCACTTGGGAGGCAGAGGCAAGCAGATTTCTGGGTTTGAGGCCAGCCTGATCAACAGAGAGAGTTCCAGGACAGCCAAGGCTACACAGAGAAACCCTGTCTTGGAAAAAAAAAAAAATCTGGATGTCCATTCTCCTTGGGACTATTTCAGGCTGGGTCTAAGTCAATTGCCCAAGCTGACCTTGAACTTGGTGTGTAGCCCATGTAAACCGTGAACTTATGATCCTTTGCCTCAGGCTCCAAGCTAGCAGCTTTTAGCAGTGTAACCCACCAGGCTTCCTTTTGTTAACTTATTTTCCCAGTGCTTAGAAAGGAACCCAGAGCTTTGCACAAGCCCAGCAAGTGTTCATCCTCTGTCTCCACTACTTGAAATCATGTTCAGAAGAGCTGATTCAAAAAAAAAAAGAGAAAGAAACACGGACCGCTGTCATTGATTCAAGGATCTAGAACAGCAGTTCTCAACCTTCCTACCGCTGCGTGCCTCTAACACAGTTCCTCATGTGGTAGTGACCCCCAACCATGTAACTCTGCTACTGGTATGAATCACAATGTAAATCTCCTCTATGCAGGACATCTGATACAAGACCCCAAAGGGGTCACATCCCACATGGTGAGAACCTCTGATCTAGAGGCACACTTTGGAAGAGTTACTATATGAAGCAGCACCCACAAATAGTTAAGCCTTTTAACCCTCAGGTGCGAAAGCTGTTAATAGGAGAACATTGCATAGACGAGACAATGGGTCCTATCCCCAACTCCCAGCCTTGGATGCATGATGTTTTCTATTGCAGCTATCAGGTTGCAGAGTATCTAAAAAGAGCAGAACACCATTCCCACCTGTTGTTCTACAGCTCCATGTACCTTCATAGGATTCATAATCTCTCTGAACAAGTAAATATGGACACCGTCGGTTCCAGACTCAGTGATCCTTGTTTCAAACACATGTTGATGTCGACAGACAAAGGCAGAGAGTGTAAAAGCACAGAGACCACTGTAAGTCTCTTTTTTAAAATTAAATTATTCCAAGTAAATCTTGAGCATTAGAAATAAAACACAGAATTGAATATTATAGTTTGCTAATATTAACAGGACAGACAGATAATTGTTTCTGTATTATGTTTCTCTTCCTTGATTTGGTTTAACAGAGATGTTTTGTAAGACCGTTTCACGCCAAATAGTAGCTGGGTGTGGTGGCACTTGGAGGCAGAGACAGGTCCTGTTGCTTTCAAGGCAAGAGCTTTAATGAAGGAATTCTCCAGCCAGCTCCAGAACTTGGTATGTTTCTATGGACTTTTTTCTTTCAGTGCTGAGGACTGAGCACAGTGCCTTACACTAGACAAATATTCTTTTACTAAGATGTATCCCAGGTCCCCCTCCTCCTAATTAGAGTTTTCAACAAAATTAAGATATGCAAATACCAGAACTATCAAAATTGCGATTATCATGATTCATACTTTGGTTATCAAATTGAGGACTTCACTTAATATCGTTTTTTAAAACAATAGAAGTATAAAACACACAGAGAAACTCATTCTCATCTTCAGTCATCAGACGGAACTTGTTTTCCAGTTGAGGGTGCAGCTCCCTTGTTTATTTTCAGCATCACTGTATGAGCTAAGGAACACTCAGAACGCTGGTAAAGCTCCTTTGTGGATGTGTCTGTGAGGTGTTTCTGGAAAAAATGAAGGTTAGAACCAGTAGACTATGCAGAGAGGCTCCCTCACCCACCAACCTATCAGAGAGACTCCCTCATCAACCCCACCAGAGAGGCTTCCTCACTGACCCCCAGGAATCAAGAACAAGAAGATAGAGGAAGGCTACATTTCCCTCAGTAATCCGCGGCATCTCTCATTTCCTACTCTTGGCATCCTTGTTCCTCTGCTTATCAGTTCACACCCAGAGGGGTCTCAGATGTCCGTGGTGCTGAACTCCCCACCAATGTGAAGGGAACTGTCCTGCCCCATCTCATTAGTGTGGCTGACACAGTGTGAAGTTTATCTAATTATCTTTAACTTAATTTTCTCATTTCTTCCTGTACCACTGGGTTTTACAGTTATTTTTTTTTTTTTTTTTTTTTTTTGCAAAATTGGAGTGATTTACAGAATGGTGTTACCTTCAGTTACTAATTAATACACTAAGAAACTTAAAAACATTCCTTTCTGAGAAAAAAAAAAGAGGGGGAAACTTAACTTCATTAGCCAAAGCCTGTTGTCTTTAAAAGTCCAGAGGTGAAGTCCTGGTCAGTCCCTAGCCAAGCTGCCACACTATTAGAGTCTCTTGCTGAGTGGTGGGGGCACATGACTTTAATCCCAGGAGGCACAGAAAAGTGGATTTCTTGTGTGTTTGAGGCCAACCTAGTCTAGAGAGAGAAGTTCAGGACAAGCCAGGGATACTCAGAGAAACCCTGTCTCAAAAAAAAAAAAAAAAAAAAAAAGGAGTCATGGCAGACTGCCCAGAGGGAATCCTGTCCTAGAGACAAGGCGAACTTGACAAACTCCAAATGTACCATTTCATACGTTCACTAAGAGGTCAGCCCTGTAACACATATGGAGCCGCAGAGCCATGTCTCTCTGCAATTCCACTCACGCATACAAGAGCCTCAACCAAGCAGCCTGACAATACTTCCTTTACCCTCATTTCTTCAGCTTATTTTATACTGAGAAACCATGCATCGTCTCCTACCTGCTTTCCGGACTAAAATGTTAACTAACCACAATTTTAGATTTTTAGCACATTTTAGAACATTTATCTGCCAACAACCCTAAGTGGGACTTTTTTAATGTAGCTATTTCCACTTCATTGAAACATTCCCTCCTGAAAGACAAAGAGAGATGGAGAGGACCCTGGAAACTGAGAAAGCCTGCAGGGCTCCTGAGGCTCATTAAGCTGGGAAAATGAGGATATTGACAAGACCCCTCCCCAAAATTAAGCAAACAGTAAACAGTTGCTGGTGGACAGGAGACTCTGTGATTGAACAACTTTCAAGTTGGGCAAGTATACAGTTTTCCTAAGTTGTTGTCGATGCTGGGGTGGACTGTTCAGGGACACAGCTGTCTTTGAGTCACTATGTTCCTGTAAGTGACCTCAGGAAGCTCACTAGCCCACCAAGATACACTTGGGTGGAATGGTCTCTTTATTCAGTCGACAGTGTCCTACTGCGGAGAAGATCTGTTCACGTCTCTGCAGGAAAAGCTGTATAATAAGGTTCTACACAGGAACTACAGTTTCAAGGACCTCAGAAGACATCCCACCCAAACCCTCTGCTTTGCGGATCACAGGACATTTTTTTTTTAATGACCAAATAAAAATTGCATGTTTATCCTATTCAACATACTGTCTTGATATGTTTGAGTGGTATTCTAGCTAAATCAAAGTATGCAAGGATTTAACTTTAACCACAGATCATATGATTCCAGAAAATGAATTTTGTTCAATATAAGTGTGAATTAATGATGTGTAAGCACATACTCACAAGCTCTCTCAGAAATGAAAAAGGAAGTATCAAGTAGTTTCATTAAGGAATCCTAAATTGATTATATATTAGCAACCAAAAGAAAAAAGAAGAAAAACGTAAAAAAAAGATGCAATTTTTCCCCCTGGCCATTTAGTTCCCAACAATAACAACTCTGAGACTATTTATTAATAAACCGCCTAGGCCGTAAGCTTCGGCTTGTTCTCTGACGTGCTCTTAACTTATTATCCCTTTTATCCTAACCTGGGTTCAGCTACTTGGCTGGTTTCCTCTCTCTGTCTTAGGTACATCTTCACAGCCTTCCCGGGTGTATCTCCCGCTTCTGACTACTGCTCAGAATACTCTATCCTTGCTGGATGTCCCTCTCCTTATTTCCTGCCTCAGACCATTGGCCATACGCTTTTTTTTTATTATTGACAGGTGATGCTTATAAGAGATTTTTCTCTATAGAGAAAAGCTCAGGCTCATGCTTTGCTAGCTATTTTATACAGCCCATGACCATCTGCCTATGGATGGTGCCGCCCATGGTGGGCTGTGTCCTGCTTTGTCAATTAACAATCAAAACATCCCCCAGCCCCAAGCATGCCCACAAGCCAATCTGGTCTGGGCATTTCCTCAATCCAGGCCCTCTTCTCAGCTGTCTGTCTCTAGGCTGTGCCAAGCTGACAATTAAAGCTAATTAGAAGACAGAGCTCATGTTGCAATCTCTGAAGCAGATCATTTAATTTGTTTTTAAACCTATCAGGGTAATAAATATAATTCTGGAACATATAAATATACTCATAGTTGGATGTGCTGGTATACATCTATAATCCCAGCACTCAGTAGACTGAGACAGAAAGATTGTAAGTTCTAAACTAGCCAGGCTATCTACACTCCCACATTTGAGAGCGAGAGTATGCAGGCAAAACTCCACATCTATAGTCTGGTATGGGAAGATGGACTAAAAGGTCTGTCAGCCTGATTAACTATACTGATAACTGGAAGATGCAGAGGGGCAGTAACATTAGCATAATAAATCTTGAGTGGCCAAAATAAACCATGCAGCTACCCTTCAGCAATGGTGAGGCTGTGGAGACAGGACAGTGAGTTTCCTTTGTCTCCAAAGCTTTCTTATTTGCATCCAAGGACCTATTCAATGGATCTAATTATTTTTCACTATGTCCAGCCAAATACTTTCTCTGCTAAATTGGCTCTTTATTCAGTAATACACTTTTCTCTGTGTTTGTCTGTCACAGTGTTGGTATCGTCTACTGTGTTTGCATTCAAGGGACACTAAAGAACACTGCTCTGTGAGTGCTCACAGTGCATTTTGTCATGAAAATCTAAGGCAGCTTTTAAAGGCTCATGGCTATTTCATTCTGCATTCAACAAAAGGTTGAATGTCTACCACCATCCCCTATTGTACAAGAGGCATCAATGAAATGCATTTATAGATATCATAATGATAGATTTTTTTCTAAAATAAAACATAACCTGCTCAAAAAAAAATAATGTGACTTTAGTAAACTGGATTATTACCCTATTCTTATGGAACGTGACTGAAGAGGTCATGTAACTACAGCTTTGGGGTTGTATTGAGTTAAAGCAAATTGCACAAGCAGTAGTGGATACTTCAGAAGAAGAAAAGGAAATGCCAGGTCTTGTGTGGGTTGATTGAGTTAAAACCAGGTTGGCTGACATATCCCTGAGAAAATAGTCCTAGAGGGCAGAAAACAACAAGAGACAGAACTGTGGAAATGAGAGGGTGTGAATGAGTAGAGATGTGAAAACTATAAACCAATCATGGGGGCTCCAACTGTCTTAGTCAGCGTTTCTATTCCTGCACAAACATCATGACTAAGAAGCAGTTGGGGAGTAAAGGGTTTATTCATCTTACACTTCCATACTGCCATTCATCACCAAAGGAAGTCAGGACTGGAACTCAAGCAGGTCAGAAAGCAGGAGCTGATGCAGAGGCCATAGAGGGAGTTCTTTACTGGCTTGCTTCCCCTGGCTTGCTCAGCCTGCTCTCTTATAGAACCCAAGACTACCAGCCCAGAGATGGCACCACCCGCAAGGGGCCTTTCCCCCTTGATCACTAATTGAGAAAATGCCTTACAGTTGGATCTCATGGAGGCATTTCCCCAACTGAAGCTCCTTTCTCTGTGATAACTCCAGCTGTGTCAAGTTGACACAAAATTAGCCAGTACACCAACCTTGAAAAGGACAATTAGTCCTTATGAACAATTGCTGTCTGTGGAGATAAGGAATGAATGACTTGACAGTCATGTGTTTGGAAGAAGTGACAGCAGGGAGAAGGCCATAAATAAATATGTGGTGTGATGGGATTTGTCAAGAAACGGCCACATTTGTCCTTTGGTCAGTGGTTTCATAAGCTAAAATATAGAGAAAAAAAAATCATGATACAAATCCTCAAAAATCCCCAAAACATTGGTGAAGAACTCATTTTAGAAAGAAAATAACTAGATAAAACACAGTCTCCTACGTTACCTTTGTCACCTAACCCTCCCTAGCCCAAGAAAGCTACCATTAGAGTAAACATTCTTGATAGGCATTGCTCACAGACTTATGCAATGAATAGATAGATGAGAGAGAGAGAGAGAGAGAGAGAGAGAGAGAGAGAGAGAGAGAGAGAGAGAGAGAGAGAGAGGGAGAGAGATAGTAGATAGATGATAGATAGTTAGGAAGACAGATAGATAGATGATTGATAGATGGTTGATAGATAGGTAGATAGATAGACAGATAGATGATAGACAGATGATAGATAGATAGCTAGATGTAAAACAGTAGATAGAGATGGACAAATGATAGATAAGTGATAGATAATAGATATTTATATAGTAATTAGCTATATATACATATATAATATTAATTTTCCACATTAAGTAAATACCTTTTATTAAAACATTAAAATGAGAGAGGAAAGTCTGACTTAAACCCACATATTTTCCTTTCCTCAGAATTATGCTTCCAAGCATTCCTACTCCAAGGCCGCTCAGTCTTTATCTGGACTTTCCAGGGGAGAATCCATTCCCTGGCATGAAGCAGGTTATATCAGTCAAAGAAAGCTGCCAGACAAACAGAGGTGGTTACTGGCAGTAGGTTACAGAGCTACCTGAGGGAAAGGGAAGGGTGATGTTTACCACAGTTACTAATTACATATGTCATGTTATAGAGGACACTGCTACAAGGCACACCAGTGTGGGGCCTTCGTGTCCCTTCTCTGGCTCTGGCCCTCCCTATGGGGGAAACGAAAGGCACCTCTGTACCTAACAGGAAAGGCTCACTTGGAACCCATGCAAGCCTTCTAGACCCTGTGCCAAGTAGCTGGAACCTCAGAATATCTCCGTTAAAGACATGACAATGTCCTGACCCACTCTGGGTCAGTGCCCCAGCATGGGACCTGATTTGGAAATAGTAAAATACAATCATGTGAAAATGAGATCAGGGTTAGCCCTAATCCAAGATGAAAAATTTAGACACACAAACAGACAATGGGAGGACAATGGTTTTTAAAAGCCAGAAAGAAAATGTCCATCATCAAGGCAAGAAGAGCATCCTTGGGACTCCAAGAAGGAACTGAGCTTATAGACATCCTGATTTAGATGCTCAGCCTTCAGAAGCATCAAACAGTGGGACTGTTGTCTAACTCGCTCAATTCATGTTACTTTGTCTTGACAGACTTAGCCAAAGAATTCACTGTTAAAGACCCCCAGGTTTGCATCCAGTGACTCTTTGGCTAAGTCTTTAGGACTCTTCCTGGGATGCTCCTCACACAGGAGAGGAGAACGCTTCACTTCCAAGGTGTGATGTGTAGCAGAGAGTAGTGGATTTCTGGTGTCCACATAATTCCACCCAAACCCTCAAAGCATGGAATGGCACTAGGTGTGAAGAGAGAACGAGGGTGGGGTGAGGGGATGTGTTGTGAGCTCAGGGCAGCTAACATTCCCAAAATAACACTAACCACAGAGAAGCCAGCATCCAAACAAAAAATTCATGTCCCAAAGCAGTCTGTTGTTTTATTACTGTATATTTTTAATTTGAAAATGGTTATAAGAAAACAAACAGATGCAAAACTCAATGAAGTATCACAGGCAAACAGCGTGAAACCATGCAAGGAAGAGAACTTGCCAAAAAGCATTCTGACCCCCTTCCTTTAAGTTATGCCCTATCTACAGTACCCTCTCTTCAAAAACATCCTTTTGAACATATAGTTACATCTTGTCTATCTTTTCCACCTTATACATCGTTTGATCTACAATTTCCAGTCCTTGGTTTTGTCCTTATTTTGAAAATGCTATTCATCCATTCATACATTCAGTCAGTCATTTGTTTGTTTGTTTGCTGTGCACATATATGTGAATGTGTATGGGCATGCACATCATGACCACACACAGAGGTCAAAGAATAATTTTGAAGAACCAATTCAATTCTCTTCTTCTACTGTGTGGATCCCTGGGATCAAAGTTGGTTGATTGTCCTGACAGCCGGCATCTTTATCCTATAAGCCATCTTTTCACCCCCTCCCTTCCTTTGCCTTCCATTTCACCAATATCCCACAGTCTGCATGTTATTGCAACAAAGTTTTAGCTACTCCTCTCTTCTCCACACTTTCTAAGATTAACTATTTTAACTAGAAACTTGATTAGACTCAGACTCCTTCTGTACTCAGCACTGATGGTGGTCAATAATTTAAGAACACTGTGCAAAAATGGAAGCAAAAACAAGGGATGGGGTAAAGTGCTCACAATGCAAGCAGGAAGACCCCAGGTTCAGACCCCCAGCACCACATAAAAAGTCAGCCATGATAACCTCATGCCTGTCAGACTAAGATGGGATGATCCCTGTGTCCGGCTGGCCAGTCAAGGCAAACTGATGTGGTCCAGGTTCAGAAAAAAAAAAAAAAAAAAAAAAAAACTTGTCTCAAAATTTAAGATGGAGAGAGACTGGGGAAAATACCAGATGTTAATCTCTGACCTCCATGTACATATACATACATATATACAAATGCATATGTCCATATATACCACATATATGGTATAAAGCATTTTCAAACAGCCAAAGACTAAAGGAATTGGTTAAGGTTGAGTTTGTATCCTCCAAAAGCCATATGTGGAACTCCTACTCACAGTACCTGTGACTGCACTTTATTTGGGAGTAAGGGGATTTACGAAGATAGTCAGTGATGCAGTCAGCTGGACCAGCTCCACAGCACATCCCAGCACTCCATCTGTCTTTGTTCCCCAGCACCTGAATTACAGGCTCATGAGTACTAAGGGTTCAAACTCAAGACCTCAAGATTCAACTCTCCAGCCCCAAGGCTGCTTCTCTTAATCTACTGTGTCACCTCTGTCCAAACACCAAACTCCCCTGAGGAAACATAAGTGATCAGATATAAAAGAAGAAAATGCCTAGCAACACAGTCACCCAAAGGTATTCTGCAGATGAGCTCACATCTGTAACCACAGAGTTTGGGGGGTGCAAGCAAATATCTAGAACTTATTGATAAAGCAACCTAGCTGAATTAATGAGCTCTAGATCCAGTGAGGGATGCTGTCTCAAAAAGAATGTGGAGAACAATGGAAGAAAACCTCCTAACATTGACCTCCGACTTCACATACCTGTCCCTACACATCCACATTCATGCACACACATGAATACATACATGCCTCCCGCACTAACATGCTACTTCTGTTGCCATCATTACAGCCATTTTACTGAATCATAATTTTTCTCAATTTTAATTCTCAATTTTCTCAAATCATAGTTTTCTCAATTTAAATTTCTGCTGGGGGTAATTAATATTGACAGCTATAATTCACATAAATCCATCTAAAAGCTCTTTGGGTCCTCTGTCAGTTTTAAGAGCATAATGACCTCAAGGAACTAAAGACTGAAAACCCCACAGATTTGGTGACTTTGTGAACCTGTATCATCTTGACTCTACCTTCAGAAAAATAATCTCAACCTGGAAGTCACACAGCAAGAAGAAAAAGCAAAGAGAGGTAGGAGAGGGGAGAGGGGTCAAAGGGGAGAGGGGAGAGAGGAGGGGGAGAGGAGAGAGGAGAGAGGAGAGAGGAGAGGGGGAGGAGATAATGAGAGGAGAGAGGGGAGGGGGAAAGGGGAGAGGTAAAAGGGGAGAGGAGACAGGGGAAACTGTTCTGAAAACAACAGATTTCTATTCCATTTTTCAGAGTGCTTGTTTGAGTTTAAAATTAGAAGAAAAAAACCAGAATTAACAGAGCAGAAGTTCGATATTTAATTGTTTCAGATAGGCTATTTTACAGGCAACATTAAGATAAAATCAACAGAACCCCAGCTACTCCAAGGGAAAGAAAACAGATTTTTATTTTATTTTATTTCATTTTATTTTATTGTTAGATTGAGACCAGCACTTGCTGCCAGATGCAGCACAGTTGAAGGATTTTGTAGCCTCCACAAAATTCTTTATAAACAGAACTGGAAGACATGACTAGAAGGGTGCCAAAAAAGTTGGCTAAATTTTTTTCTCAAGTTTTCAAATGTGAAAACAGCAGTTTTTTGAGATGAAAAGCAGCGCCTTAAAGATCCCAGATGGCTTGTGTGTAGCTTGTAACTGACTGTTCAGAGGTAAAGGTATTGAGCATGTCTGAGGAAGACTCAGCTTGTAAGCCTGGCCTTCCCTCCTTGCTTCTTTCTCTCACTTTCAGCCGCTTCTTCCTCAGCCCTCCTCCATTTCTGCCCTGAGCTCACTACTTTCTGACACCCCAGACTTCTCTTCTCTCTTGACTGAGTCTGGGGTCTGGCTTCACCACGAGATAGCACAAGGGCCTAAGCTATACCACATGTGCCTGCTCACGGACGCTCAATTCCCTCATTTATAAATGGGATTGACACTATACTATACTATACTATACTATACTATACTATACTATACTATACTATACACTATATACACGTGGCAGTTAGCGTTGACAGACAGCACTCCCTGGAACCTTTATAGCTCCAGGCAAAATGTACTCGTCAATTATACAATCTCTATCAACTTGGGCTGTATACTGGTAGAGGTGTCAGGATAGCCCAGACATCCTGTTTCCAGGGACCCAGCTTTGGATCAGCAACCGGAAGTGCCAGACTGAGGGCTCTTCCGGTTGCTTGTGACCAGCTCTCTCCTTCTTTATTCTCATTCACCAGCACACTTAGCCACAGCTCAAGGAGTCTGGGAAGCAACCCTTTACCTTCAGGCACCCTCGTATTCCTGTATGGCCACCCCTGAATTTTACTTCCTTCTCTCTTTCAGCAGGGGACCGGCAGCTTCTGGTATGCCAGCAGCTCTGGGGAGGGAAGGTCCAGCAGCCTGTGTGGCAGAGGTGCATTATGGGAAGATCTGGTGCAATAGGTGTTTGTGAGTAGAGCCCAGGCTCGGCATTAAGTATGTGATGACAGTAAGAGAGTGGCAAACACCCTGTAAGGAAATGCCTTGAGATCAGGGGAGGTCATGGGCTTGGAGAAGACAGTAACAGGGAGAAATGGCAGTTTTTAGAGGGAACAATCTGGTCTGATTCAAAATACACAGAAGGCAAAAATGAGGGATCATCTGTGGGTCTGTCTTATAAAATTATAATGATAATTATGGTCATTTTATGTAAATGCTAAACACTTATGCCTAACTACTGTTTACCTCTGCAACAGCTATTCTGCTTTTTGAATGGTGTGAGCTCACTCTTGCTCACCTGGTTTTCATGTCACCTATGACTATGTTGAGCATCAGCTCCCTGTCCCCAGCAATACTAAAAAAAGACTATGACACATTTGCTGAATCTGCAAAGCAGTGTGTGTGTGAGTATCTGGGTTCTGAGTTTCTGTGTGTCTCTTCGTGTCCCTGAGTCTCTTTTTTTTTTTTTTTTTTTTTTTAAAGATTTATTTATTATATGTAAGCACACTGTAGCTGTCTTCAGACACTCCAGAAGAGGGCGCCAGATCTCATTACGGATGGTTGTGAGCCACCATGTGGTTGCTGGGATTTGAACTCTGGACCTTCAGAAGAGCAGTCGGGTGCTCTTACCCACTGAGCCATCTCACCAGCCCCCCCCTGAGTCTCTTTATGTATGTCTTTATATGTGTGTGTATGTGCCTGTCTGTCTGCTTTTGTGTGTGTGTATCAACATGAATGTGCATATCTGGGTCTCTGAGTTATCTGTGTGTCCCTGTGACCTTTTATGTGTGTATATGTGCCTGTCTGTCTGTCTGTCTGTCTGTGTGTATCCATCTCTCACAGCATCCACCATCATTAGTGAAGCTGTATTGGGTGTGAGGCAAACAAAGACTGATCATTTTGAATGTTTGTTCATTAACGATGGAATCCGGATAAGTGTATGTTGCCAGTAAGCTGAACAAAATTTAAAAACTATCTTATAATGGATAAGTAAACAAAACAATGATGAAAGATATTTTGTCCCTAATAATTCATGTGACATGTTAAAAGCTAGGAGAAATTAAAAGAATAAATAAAGTACAGGGAGCCTGTGGCTGTGAATACTATAGGTCTGATAGAAAGAGACATTGGGCCTTCACCCAGTTTCCCACATACCAGAAACACACAGAATAAAGGGTTTTGCATTTGTGTTTATGTTAAAAGTCTTGGGTTTAAAAGAGAAGGGAAAAGGATCAAGGCACAATTAATGCCTGGTCAACTTAACACATAAACACGGCATTGTTAAGCCATAACCTTTCCTTTCTTGTTCATCCCCAAGATCACGCGTGAATACCAATATTACAATATAAGCATTCCAATTTTTAAAGGTCCCATGGTCTTCTAGAAATCAGATACTTAAAAATTCAGTCTCTAAAATAATTCAATATTAAAAATATTTAGCCTCTCAAAATTCAAACTCTTTGTAAAATTCCAAATCTCTTTAAAAATTCAAAGTCTCTGAGCTGTAGGATCCTATAAAAATTTTAAAAAAGTTAAATAGTTTCTTACTTGAAGAGGAAGGAACCAGGGTACAGTTACCATCAAATCAAACCCCAGCTGCACAAATAACTCAACATACAGTGCCTGAGATTCCCTTCTGATCTTCTGGGCTCTTCCAAGGGGCTTGAGTCATTTCTCTGGCTCCTCTTTCTGCAGCACACACAACTTGTCTTCTAGGCCCCACCCAGCTGACTCCTCTTTACTGTTGCTGCTGTTCTTGGTGATCATCCCATGATACTGGCATCTCCAAAATGCTGGGGTCTCTCTTGCAACTGAACTGCACTTCAGCAATAGTTTCTCATGGGCTCTTTTCATGGTGCCAAGACTCTTTGGGACTTCCAACTACTACTGAAGCTGCACCTATGTCAATGGCCTTTCCTGGCCTCTCAAAGTGCCAAGGGCCAATTATTCTCTATGAACCCCTTCATGTTTTTAAAACCAGTAACACCTGGGTGACTTTTATACCAACTTCAGGTGCTAGTACAGGTACATCCTTGGCCACCCATTGAACACGAGTTTTGTGTGCTGACTCTCAGAAAACACTTTCCAAAAGACTTCACCTCAATGATGCTGGTCTCTTTTTGATCATCACTAGTTTCTGAGTTGCTTCTGAACCTGTATCAATTATCCCAGTAAAGCAAAGGTTTTGCTTTAGTGGTTCTGGTCTCTTGTTAATTATGGGTGATTCTTCAGCCCAAGCTAACCAGAACCAAAGATTCTTAATGCAAAATATTCAATGGTCCCAGTAGTGACCCAGGCTTCCACCATCTTCATGTCTCTCAACACTCTTGTTTTCAAGCTTCTGTAGAACAGCCCACCAACCTTTGAATACTCAATGGCTTTTCTAGCCTAAAATCCCAAAGTCCTTCCTCAGTCCTTCCAAAACCAACATGGTCAGGTCTGTCACAGCTATATCCCACTCCTGGTACCAATTTCTGTCCTAGTTAGGATTACTATTGCTGTGATGAAACACCATTGTGGGGAATTGCAGGCTGGTATCCAGTCGAGCTAAGGTCTGAACCCCGATGGTCATAATTCACCTTCATGACACAGTAGGCGTTCCCTCATGCTCCTGGAACTCTGGCCCCTGCCTAAGTTACCACCTCCCACACCCCCAAAAGAGACAATGGCCCAAGCTTCTGACTTTCAGGTTAAACTCCTCCCCAGTTACCTAGCAACAGTGAAGACCATACCTCTATCTCTTATCTCTCCTGCTCTTACTTCTTACCTCTCACTCTCTCTTCTCTCTCCCCTCTTTGTCTTCTCTCCTCTCTCTCCTCTCTCTCCTCTCTCTCCTCTCTCTCTCTCTCTCTCTCTCTCTCTCTCTCTCTCTCTCTCTCTCTCTCTCTCTCTCTCTCTTTCTCTCTCTCTCTCTCCTCTCTCTCTCTCTCTCTCTCCTCTCTCTCTCTCCTCTCTCTCTCTCTCTCCTCTCTCTCTCTCCTCTCTCCTCTCTCTCTCCTCTCTCTCTCTCTCCTCTCTCTCTCTCTCTCTCTCTCTCTCTCTCTCTCTCTCTCTCTCTCTCTCTCTCTCTCTCTCTCTCTCTCTCTCTCTCTCTCCTCTCTTTCCCCCTGCATTTCTATAATAAAGCTCTTAAACCATAGAAAGTCTCTGCTCCATCAAGACCCGCTGCACACTCTGGTCAGTGTTGGGAACCTCTTCCCTTATCTCTCTCTCCTATAACCCCGGGGCTACAGGGTGTCGCCTCGGGGTCCCTGGTCAGGGGCTGCCCCTTCTCCACCCTCTGCCTCGTGGATCAGAGGCTTGCATGCCCACCTGGGGCCGAGTGGAAAAGCGTCCAGCAGCTCTGCCTGCGTCTGCCTGCCCAGAGCACAGGAACTCTGGCCGTGCTCTGGGCCCCTTTTCCTCCCCCACTTCTCCCCGGGCCTCCCTGGGCCCACCCGTTTTTTTGTTCCCAACACACCATAACCAAAAGCAACTTGTGTAGTAAAGGATTTATTTGGCTTAAACTTCTGTACCATGCTCCATCACTGAAGGAAGCCAGAACAGAAAATCAAGCAGAGCTGAAACTCTGAGGCAGGAGATGATGTAGACACCATGGAGGAGTGCTGCTTACTAACTTGCTCCTCATTGTTTTGCCCAGCCTGCTTTCTTACAGAACCCAGGACCATCAGGCCAGGGGTGGCACTACCCTCAATAGGCTGGACACTCCACTATCAATCATTAATTCAGAAAATGGATACAGCTCGATCTTATGAAGGCATTTTCTCTATATATCTTTTTGTTTGTTTGTTTGTTTTGTTTTTCGAGACAGGGTTTCTCTGTGTAGCCCTGGCTGTCCTGGAACTCACTCTGTAGACCAGGCTGGCCTCAAACTCAGAAATCCGATTGCCTCTGCCTCCCAAGTGCTGGGATTAAAGGCGTGCGCCACCACCGCCCGGCTATGAAGGCATTTTCTCAATTGAGGTCCCCTCCTTTCAGAGGACTGTGGCTTGTGTCACGTTAACATAAAAGTAGCCAACATAGACTGCATTTTACAGAGTGTTATTAACATCTGTGGAGCAGATTTAACAACGATCAGATTGAAGTAGCAGATCTTAATATTAAGAAGTTAATTAAAATAATAGCGGTCCTGTGCATTTCTTGGCTTTTCATTTTTAAATACTAAAGTGCTCTTCCAACCACAAATTCTTTTATGCCCACTTCTAGAACACTAGATTTACTCCCATTTAATAGCAAAGAAAAGGCATGTGGCGTACAATAATATGAGCCATAAAGCATTCTCTGTGAATAATTGGAAAGTAAGCACAAGGAGCTGGGAGCAGGGAAGACCCAAGGGTTTCATAATAAAGCACGTGTGCAGATCCTGGAGGAAATGTCGGAGAATTTAGAAAGCTAGTCTCAAAGCTGGCTTTGTTCTTCCTGGACCAGCTAGAGAGATACTGGCTGTGTATCACCATGGACAGAACTGAGGCTGTGTAACCTTGACCTAGGAGCAGAAAGGCTTAACTCTGTTGAGTAGCAAGACCAGGTTTCTCTGAGCTTTGGCTACGTCAGGCACTCTGACCTGCATCTCCCAAAGGATGTTAGAAGCAAGGAGACCTCCACTTACAGTTCAGGCTCATGAACAGAATGAGCCTATATTATTCTAGTACATGTTTTACAAAGTCAGATGGATTTTCTCAACATCTTAGAGAAAGAGGAAAGAAAGAACTTCTGGGTTTTTTGTTTTGTTTTGTTTTGCTTTTGTTTTGTTTTTAGAAATGAGCTGTTTTATTACAAAGAGTAATAAAAAAGAAAATATCGCAAAAAGGAAGCTAGGCTAACAACCTCCACCTACAGAATTGGGGGAAGATAGGGCAATGTAAGTTTTTTTGTTTGCCCAAGATGGGTGGGAAGGTATAAACAGAACCAATCTAAAAATGGCTGCTATTACTCAAGCCTGAAAGGGGGCCCTAGGAGACCCAGTGACCCCTTCTAAAAAGTTTAATAGGGGCATCTTAGCAGAGCTCCTAAGCAGGCACTTGGCAGTTCAAGATTTTGTCTTCTGGTGGTTTTCTTTCCACGCAAACAGAGGGGGGCGGGGCAGGATGAACAAGGTTGCTCTGGAAAGAGCCCTCCTAGCACCACTGCCCTGTGCTCTGGTCCCTGGGGATGTTATAGTTAATATATTTTATATAAATATACAGAGGAATAGAAAATATAAAATCTGAGAAGTTGAAGGAAAGTGAGGAGCTTGGGGAGAAGATGGGGCTGCAGACCTTGCTCAGGCCAACTTGACCTCTTCTTTGACTCCTTTGGCTTCTGGCTTCTCCTCTTCTGTGACTTCTTTTTTCTCTTTGGGATCTTCCTCTTTCATCTTCTGTTTTGACTCTTTTAACCTTTTTGAAGTTAGAAGAGTTTTTGTGACCACCTTCGCCCTCCTCATCTGAATCTGAGAATTCTTCCTCACAGGCAGTGCATCTGTCAGAGGAGCAGATGGAGATGTTTGTCAGGGTCTTCCTCATCCTCATTACCACCGTCTTCTGGGATGGCATCCTCAGGTATGGCCTGCATCTGGACCCCAGGGGCATGGGCCAGCATCCTCAAATTCTCAAAGAGCCACTGCTTGATCTTTTCCAGGTACTCGTTAGTGTTCTGGTTGGTCATATTGGAAGGGCTGATGAGAAGCTTGAAATCTGGTCCAAAGTGCTCAAAGTAGTCATTGTACGGCAGCTCATTAGGGATCTCTGTGTCCAGGGCCACAGCTGTTTCGTAAGTCCACCACTGAGTGACATTATGGATGATGGTGTAACCACCTCCTCCCAGCATCAGCATAGGCAAGTTGAAACTCTTCATGAACTCCACACACTTGGTGTGTTCTTTGATGGTCAGACTGAAGCAATCTAACCAATCCCCAGACAGGGAATTTGAGCCACACTGTAAGACCACTGCACTAGGCTGGAACATCTCCATTACTTTGGACATAACTGGCTTAAAGATGGCTTCATAGTACTCATCATCAATGCTGTCTCACAGTAGGTAGTTAACAGTGTAGTACTTGCCTTTGCCAGCCCCAATAATCCGTAGGTCCCCAGTTCCTGGGAAATACTCTCCATATTTATGAAAGGACACAGTCATGGCCTGGTCTGTAGTATAGAAGGCCTCTTCCACGCCATCGCCATGGTGATTATCAATGTCAACATACAGCACCCTCTGCTGATACTTTAGCAGTTCCAGGATGGCCAAGACGACATCATTGACGTAACAGGAGCCAGATGCTTCGGACTTCTTTGCATGGTGCAGGCCCCCAGCCCAGTTCACAGTGATGTCCCTCTGCTGCTTATTAAGCTTCACAGCACTTGCTGCAGAGCCTCCCGTGGACAACTGACAGAACTAAAACAAGCCATCATCAAATACCGGACAGTCCTCACCAACGTTGAATCTCTGCATCTGCTTGCTGTATTCAGACATACTATCTGGGAGAATAGGATGCAATAATTTAATGTAGTCATCACTGTGGTACTTGGTCATTTCCTCAGCATTGGCTTTGTGAGGACGATAGATTTCCATTTTTTCAGTAGAGACCATAGTTGAGCAGCAAATTGTGAGTCATACGAATTAGGTGAGGCTTGATTGGGTGCCCTTGTCCATAATAGTAGTTTCTAACATCCTCGTTGTAGTAGTAACAGACTTTCCTCTTGGTGCCCTGAGTCTGTGCCATCTTGCTCGCCGCCCGGCCCTCCCGTCTGTCTCAGAACTTCTGGATTTATATAATGGGACAAGGAACAGTCTGTTGTTAAGATGCCCACTCCAATATTTTTATTTAGTGTACTTTTTCTATGTATTAAGTGTAAAAATACTTAGAAGGGACCCTGTAAATGCAAATTTTATTATTAAGAAGATGTCAAGCCAGGCAGTGGTGGCACACGCCTTTAATCCCAGCACTCGGGAGGCAGAGGCAGGCGGATTTCTAAGGCCAGCCTGGTCTACAAAGTGAGTTCCAGGAAAGCCAGGGCTACACAGAGAAACCCTGTCTCGAAAAAACCAAATAAATAAATAAATAAATAAATAAATAAATAAATAAAAAAGAAAGAAAATGTCAGTTAACTGGCTCTTTGTGTGCCTTGTCCAGAATTAGTCCGTTCTATGCCCACAAGAAATTTCCAGCCTTTCATATTCAGACAGCAAACCCTGAAATTTGAGATTTGATAGAGTAGTGACAAAAATATCATGTCTATTTTTAAGTTAAAAGAATAATATTGACATTTGGTACCTTAACCCAGTATTAGAAGAGAGAGAGAGAGAGATACACACACACACACTACACACACACCACACACAAACCACAACACACATCACACACATACCACAAAAATACACACAAACACTGACTTTTTCACAGACATAGCAACAGTAACTAATTGTCTAAGCATTATAGAACATTTAGATAATAATAACTTTCTTCACAACAGCAAGCCTTCACTTCGGCTATTTTCTACAACAGATTTTTTTTTAATTTCCTGAGAAAAACACAACTTTGACTTTCCTAACACCCATCTTCTGACCCCAGGACCTCTAGCCTTTCCTCAAACAGGATTCATGTTCCTCTGGGAGCCATTGGTGAGTCCATACACTTCCTTTGTGGTTTGACAGGCATGTAGAAACACCCTCCTTGGAAGAGTCTGCACCGATTTTGTTTGGTACTACATTCAAAAGCATCTCTACAGCATCATAACCTTATGAGAGGCTTTGCAAAGTCTTCTCACTAGGTCAAAGGGAAGTGACCTTGCAACGCCTGCTGAACTGGGCTGGGCTGGTCTGACTGCCCGTCTTAATTTGATGGACATTAGTTAGCATAAGTAAGTCTAAGGATAGAAAACACTGGATCATAACTCCACCTTCCCAGTTCTAGACTGTTCTATCAGAAGATGTTAAGTGTGTTTTAACTAGAGTGTTTTCTAGAACCTGAGTGTAAGAGAAATTTGAGTCAAGAGGCGTGGCACATGTGTGATGTCTCCAAGTACCATCCCTGCACTTGGGAAGTTGAGGCTGGAGGCTCTTGAATTTGAAGATACCCCAGGCTATACAAGAAGATGACCAAAATGTATCAACTTGAAATATGTAAAAATCTATATTAACACGTTCATATTCCAGAGTACTGTATTGTGCAGTCCATGCTTATAATTAATTAATGTGGACTTTCTTTGCTTTTAATAAGCCTTTACTTATTAAAATTATTATCACTAAAAACTCTCATAAGGTCTACTGCTATCCCATTTCACAGATGGGCAGAGTGAGCTCAAAGAAGCTCAGTGTCTAGTATAAGTTCCCTTGGGGGAACAAAGAAAGTCAGAATCCCCGCGGGAGCAGGGTAACTCCAGAGCACTAAACAGTGGCTTCGCTGTACACCTGTGCCTTATTGTTTTATTCAATTGAACAGTCTTGAGCAGCTCCTGCATGCCACACTCTGTTCCAGATGTTCCCACACACAGCACAGGCCAGACAGCCCAGGCCTGGACTTTCACACAGCACAGGCCAGACAGCCCAGGCCTGGACTTTGGAACTTCCACTATAGTGTAAAGGGTCTGAAAGCAAATGGGAAAGAGAGTGGGAGAGAGCCAGTGAGGACTACGCAGCTTCTCCAGTGGCTTTCTGGTAACTCTGTGGTTAACCATGCAGGAGACAGCCAGGGTGGATAAAGCTGGCTATTCCACTGTGGCTTCCAATTTCTCGACATCCACACCGTCACTTACTGCCTACATTTTTATTGTGGACATCATGAGTTTGTCCATAATTTCCATCTGGGAAAGAATTTCTTCCAAAAACAAAACTACCAGATGATGTCACAAATCAACTCAATGTAGGGGGAAGAAGAAGAAAGAAGAAGAAGAAGAAGAAGAAGAAGAAGAAGAAGAAGAAGAAGAAGAAGAAGAAGAAGAAGAAGAAGAAGAAGAAGAAGAAGAAGAAGAAGAAGAAAGAAGAAGAAGAAATTAGCCCTTAGTCTCAGAGCCCTATGACCTGGACACCAGCTGGGGAGAGTCCCTTTATGGCACCATGCAAACAATGTTGTGCCCTGCTGGCCTCTGGGGGCCCAGGACATTCACCAACTATCTACCAATAATAGGTTTCCCAGATGGCCTCTAAGTGATCTATCAGACTTCCCCTTCACCCAGGCCCCCAATAAAAAAAGGCCAACCCTCCTAGCCCCTGCTGTGTCGGGTGAAAAACAAGGCAAATGCTTCCTTCTGTTTTACAGCCAAGGAAAAGCTGGCCCTGGGGCTTTCACTTCTTCTTTCTGCAAAATAAAATTTGCATCTCACAGGGTTCGTCTCTCACTGAGCCGGAAGTCGATTTCCAATCTATTAGACATTTATAAAAGGAAACCATGTTACCTCTTTTTAAGTGGTTTAATCAAATTTAAGATTTTTTTTAAATTAAGGAGCTAGAAAATAACATTATGTATTAGGGACATAGAGTTTGTTTGGTTTTTTTTTTTTTTTTTTTTTTTTTACTACTAAAACGTACCTCTTTTAAAAATAAACAAATATAATAAAGATAAATAAAAACAAGCATGTTCTATCTCTGGAGAATATTGATTTTTTTCAAACTTGTCCCAAACTAAATACTGATTTAAAACCCAGTGGCATAGACTTTCAGCAATTAGCTGACATAAGGCATAACGTTGTAACTGCACCATCAGAAACCCAGGGCAGCCTATCTTGTCCAGCACGTGTTCCCAAAGAAAGCAAGCTATAGGCAAAACTGATCTCTGCCCAGAGTGAGGAGGAAATGATTTGTTTGGAGCCCCCCATTTAATTAATGGCTTCCTTTGAAAATAATAGAACGACTAAGTATGTTTGTATTAAAGATCAAGAAAGAAGTTGAATTAAGACCACAGCTTCATACCTAATCTTCACTGTAAGAGGACATTCAATTCCAATCATGTAGTTCTAACTGTATGTAAGTTCATTTGGTTGTATAGAATTTGGGTCTGGTTAATTTTGGTGTATGATGTTTTTTATTTATTTGCAAGATTTTTTTAAATAATAAAACTTATTTTTTAAATGTAAATGCCACTAAGAGCTCTGACCCACAGATTCTTTGGGTGACAGCTATATGAAAATCTTCTTTCATGTTTTCTCATTTGGTGCTTTGATCTACCAACTGTTGTTATTAATTCCCACTGAGCCTAATTTAAACCAAAAGGTCTATCTGGAGACTGAGTTTCAGCAGATGACCCTCCTAGGAAGCCTCCCATGCTACAATGCTACATTTTGGTTTGCCAAAACAAGTTAAATTTCTCACTTTCCTCTTAAAACTTTAGAGTAGCCAACATAAAAATGCACTAAAGCAGTACTCAAGATGTGTCTTCACCTGGAGATCTCACAAAGCTTGAATTCAGGAACACACATCTCATCGGTCCAGCCTCTCCTACTGCAGTGAGAGGTAAACTTCCTTCTGCCTAGAAGATTAAGGTAAGAAGATTAAGACTGGGTTTTGCACAGGAAAAGACACCTCCAGGTCACTAGTTCTCAACTGTGATCCTCAGACAATGTGTGTGCTTAGGCATGCAAATTATCAGGCCACCTGGACTAACCAAGCCAGAACATTAGAGACCCTCACCCCCCTCCACTCCCCCAGCCCAACCGAGTGATTCTGATGCGCTTTAACATTTGAGAGTCACTGATTCAGACCAACCCTCTCATTTTACAACTGAAGCATCTAAGCCATGGGCTGCTTAATGAATTACCCCAAACTGTTAAAGTCAGAATTGGAATTAGATTCCATGTCTCTCAGCTTCAACACAGAGAAACAAGGAAGAACTTGGCTTTTTTTTCTTCTCCTTCTCCTCTTCTTCTTCTCCTCCTTCCCTTCCCACCCCCCCCCCCTTCTTCTTTTTCTTATCCTGACTGGTTTAGCTGGCTCAGTGTCCCAGGCTTCAAAGAAGGCTGGAATCTGCAAAGAACACTAGATGGCATTTGCAAACCCTTTCCCAGTTCCTTCCACTGCCCTGGCCTCATGCTGCCTGGCTGCTGGGCACAGCGGAGTGTATTCAGCTTGTCCTGGGGTGTTCGCTCTGAGCCCTGGCTGGAAGCTCTAAGTGCCTTCACAGTCTCCTCTCTCTTCTTCTGTGTGTATCATCCATGAAAGACTCACTTTTGGTCATACTAGAATTTGAGAGTCTCCAAATCACAGGTATTTCATGATTCCTTGACCTCTACATACAATTCCTCTGTGTCACCCTGCCAGATAAATAAATCCATTTCTTGCTGAGCAGAAATCTACATCCCCGGGGCTTTTATTCATCCCTTTGCCTACATCCTTTGTCTATGCCTCTTACAATGGTTACCAGGCTGCCGTTCATTCCTGTGTTAAACATGGTGGATCAGAAACCGAACTTTTGAAAACTTTTTTTTTAATTAGCACACAACGCATTAGGTTTCATTGTGACCTTTTTCAAGGTCATGTGATTTTCTTTCTGTTGGTCCTCTGTCCCCCTTTTCTTCTGCATCCTCTGAGCTAGATCCAAACACACCTATACACCTTATATATACACACACATGCATGTACACAACAATATATACAATATATATGTATATGTATATATATGTATATATATGGAAAGAGTATAAATATTTGTATATATGTGTATATATATGTATAAAGTGATGTGTTTATAAAAAGATAAAGAGAGAGGCAGTTATGTTCTATGGATGTCTAGTGAGGTATGGGAGAAGCAGGGCCCCTGCTGAGGCATCCCTTCCCCTTGAGGGACCAGCCACCAGTATAGTATAGAATAGGGTATTCGGGTCATGGGAAGGGGAATTAAGAGGGTAGTAGACACAGAGAAAGGCAGGGAGAAAGTAGTACTGGAGAAGTGGCCGGTCATGAACACGTGGAGAGAGAAGGGGAAAGGAATGAGGATAGAAGAGGGAAAGGGATAGAGTGGGAACAAGAAGGGAAGAGCAAGAGAGCAAGAGAGAGCAAGAGAGGGAGGAGGGGGCAAGCAACCTCTTTTATAGTGGGTCAGGCCTACCTGGCTGTTGCCAGGTAACTGTGGGGTGGAGCTTAGACAGAATGCTAACAATAAGTGTGTTTGCCATATGTCTTAGTCAGGGTTTCTATTCCTGCACAAACATCATGACCAAGAAACAAGTTGGGGAGGAAAGGGTTTATTCAGCTTACATTTCCACACTGCTTTCCATCACTGAAGGAAGTCAGAACTGGAACTCAAGCAGGTCAGGAAGCAGGAGCTGATGCAGAGGCCATGGAGGGATGTTCTTTACTGGCTTGCTTCCCCTGGCTTGCTCAGCCTGCTCTCTTATAGAACCAAGACTACCAGCCCAGAGATGGCACCACCCGCAAGGGGCCTTTCCCCCTTGATCACTAATTGTGAAAATACCTTACAGTTGGGTCTCATGGAGGCATTTCCTCAACTGAAGCTCCTTTCTCTGTGATAACCCCAGCTGTGTCAAGTTGACACAAAACTAGCCAGTACACCATATATATGTATTGTATATGTGTATATAACATGTATGTATGTATGTATGTATGTATTTTATATTTATATATACATATACGTGTGTATAGTACATATATGTATGTATATATGTATGTATGTATGTATGTAAAGCTAGTGTACATATTTGTGACAGAGCATGTGATATTTGTCTTTCTGGGTCTGGGTTAACTTGCTTAATATATTTCCCAGATCTGCCCATTTTCCTGTAAATTCTGTGATTTCAGTAGAACGCAAACCTTAATCATAATAAGATTCAGAAGAAGAAAGGAAAACACCAGACAAACAGCAACAACAAGAAACATTTCAGCTTCTTGAAGAAAACTGCAGTGTACCTGGAAACTCCATTTGAATTAATATGCCCACAGTTTACACTATAGACTCAGCCTTGCTCCACAAAACAGCAAGAAGACATTTCAATTGGTTTCCAATGTGTAGGATGTTTTTATTTATTGGCAAGGTTTTTTTTTATAATAACATTTACTTTTTTTAAAAAAATGTAGATGCCACAAAAAAACTCTGACCCACAAATTCTTTCAGTGTTAGGTATATGAATTTTGTTTTTATGTTTTCTCATCTTGGTGCTTTGTTTCTACCAACTGTTGTTCTTGATTCCCACTGATCCTAATTTAACCAAAAGGTCCATCTGGAGACTGACTTTCAGGCTAGCACACACCAGCCACTGACAGACTGGGTTTGTTTTTATAACCTCGTGTATTTATTGACAGGTGTCTTTACAGCTACGTGAGTAACATATAGCGTCACAGAAACAGGACATGAATAGCCCAGGAAGCAGAGGAAGCCAAAAGGGAATGCTAAAGAGAGCCACAGCAAAGCTATCAGAGAAAACTGTATTCTGAGGACGGTGATCCTGTAATAAAATATAATGCGGAGTGCAGGCAGGTAATGGTGGGGTACATGGCAGGCCCATCCAAGGCATCCCGACCCAAGAAATCCTGCCATGCAACAGACCTGGTACATGGTTTATTTGGGGGAAAGAAGGAACCTGAAGACCTGGAGCAGGGGTAGAGGCAGATAAACGGGAATAGAGCCATGAGGACAGAGAAATGTGGTCGGGCAGAGAAGAACAGAGAGAGAGTCCAGTTGGGTGGGGGGGAGAGGAAGAGGGAGAGAGAGAAAGGGAGAGAGGGGGAAAGTGAGCACTGGGGTGACAACAAGTTCTGCTTTCAAATAAGCCACCTTGTGTGTCACTCACACCAGGCAGCAGGTAACAGCCACAGGTGATGACTTTGCTAGGTCCCTGGGAGGAGTCTAATGGAATCGCCCGTAAGCAGCAGATCCCATTGCTCTATGGTCATGTTTTCCAGCCAAGGATGTGAACAGGATGCTGATGTCCAGATACAGCCTCACTCTTACAGCTTACAGCAGAGACACAGCACAGCCAAACCTCCCAGCACACGAGCTCGTCCATTCTTAGGAACCTCTGAACCATTACCATTAATACAAAGACCACTTTTTAGGAGAGGCCTGCACCGCTGACAATCTTGTCTACTCATGGACAACAGACATTGCTTCCTAAGCTAAGCCCAAGTCTGAGGTCATAAATTCATTCTGGATCTTTAATTTCTCAGGCAGAAAGCTTTTCTAAGGATAACTTTACACATACAGAAATAAGGACGTTTCAGGCCTCGGGATTAAATCTTAAAGTGTGTGATGAACAGGGAGGGAGGGGAAAAATAACAGAACCTGGGGAAACTTCACAACTTACTTCGCTAAAATAAGCTACAGCAATTTATAGAAAAGAAAAGCCGTGAAATCAGTCTCACAAAGGATCAAATTAGCTGCTTTTGTTCTTTCTCTACCTCCTCATGAAGACACGAAGGAGTTTAAGTAAGTTTGTTTGGTGAAAGCATCTAAAGAGAGTAGACACTGAGAAAAAAAAAGGCATAATATTTTAGTGAGGCTATAGGGTATGAGCAAAGGAAACCACATTGAAAGAAAGCCAAATTTTTTAAATGTGTGCGAGGAGACACAAAGGCATGGGCACTTATGTACAGGTGGTGAGCAGAAGACATCTTTTAAGACAGGGATTTTCACTGAGAGGAGAGCACGAGTTTCATTCTGTCCTCTATCCTTCTCCTGGACCTCATCCCTTATAGTCTTCCTCAATCCACAAGCTAAGCTTTCTTCAGCCTGCCCATCTACCTGTGTAGGTTGCTGTCCCCACCCCTTCCCTGGGGCTCAGAGCAAGTGTCCATCACAGAGAAGACCTGGACTCTAAGAAAAGGAGATCCCTTCCTCCATTGCCTTTAGCTGAATTTTCCTGTATACGTGTTCTCCACATGCTCCATGCCCGGCTCCCTCATTAGAGTGGCAGTACCCTACAAGCCGAGCTAGTAAAACTGATGACAGCACCACTGACAGCACCCAGTCCATTTGTGCTTACAGAGAGTCATTCATCTCTGGGCTCATGCCTCTCAGTTCACCCTTTCTACCCATCCTAAACCACAGCGACTTAACTGTTGCTGCTGTGGGCAAGGCCACCGTGGGCCTTCTGCATGAACAAATCCAAAGCTTCCTACCCAATCACTTTGCTATTTTAAGTTTTCATCTCTGTTTCTGCAGAGCCTCATATCATATAGGATATATGGTAAGTACGTACTATGTTTGAATATATTAAAAATAGTTCATTTTTACTAACCCAGACTGTTATATACCTTTTGGGTTGGTTTGGTTTGGTTCTATCTTTAAAAAATAAAAATAAAAAAAATAAAACAGGAAATCGTGTCGCTCAGGCTGTCCTCAAGTTCACTGTGTAGCTGAGGGTAGTCTTGAGCTCATGACTCTCCTGCCTCCAGGTCTCAAGTGCTATAATTAGAAGCATGAGCCACCACACCCTCTACTTTTTAAGTTCTGGATACCTAACCTAGCACTACACTCCTAACACCCTCTGTTTTGAAACACTCTCTTCTTTTGCCATTTACAACATTGCCTGGCATTTTCACAGAGGAGCATTTTACCAACCATTGTCTTCTTATGTCTTCTACAATAGTCTTTGGTCAACACTAACCATGTATGATCTTATTATTCATCAGAAGAGAGCCTGCCCAAGACAGTATTGTCACTTACCATTCATTGGCTGAGAACACTGAGTCATATATCTTATTATAACCTCTTGTTTAAGTGCCATAAAGGAACACATACCCACCTCCAAGATGCATCTTTAGATTGGTAATACAGATTTACAGCACAGTACACTTGTCCCAGCTTGTCTTAGTTTGGGTTTCCATTGCTGTGAAGAGACACCATGACCAAGACAACTCTTATAAAGGACAACATTTAATTGGGGCTGACTTCCAGTTATCATCAAGGCAGGAAGCATGGAGGCATCCAAGCAGTCATGGCACTGGAGGAACTGAGAGTTCTACATCTTATTCTGAAGTCAAAAGGAAGAAGACTGGATCCCACTTGGCTAGAGGAAGGGTCTCAAAACCCACCCGCACAGTGACACACTTCCTTCAACAAGGTCATACCTACTCCAAAAGGCCACACCTCCTAACAGTTCCACACCCAGGGCCAAGCATATTCAAACCACCACACAGTTCAAAGCCACTCTAGTCTAATAAACACGAGCAGAGAATTATTTAATCAGTTGCCAGATTTTGGAATGTCTGCACTCTGCCTTCCATCCCCCACTGGCTTTCCACAGCATCAAGAGAAACAAAAATGGATTGGACAGGAAAAGGGAACCCAGGGTGCTGGGCACTAGCTTGTACTGATGCTGCTCATTTCCGAGTCTTACGAACATAGGAGGCTTGAAAAACTGTCTCACACGATACAACCAAGACATGCAAACATTTGGGTTTTTTTTTGTTTTTTTTTTTTTCTAATTTTTTTTTTATTAGGGATTTACTTCATTTGTGAGTGCTCGTCTCGACAGCAAGGAAGACACCACATTAGGATCCTTCTGCACACGTTTATTGGGCTACGCATTGACTGTGTAGGCGAAAGACCCTGAGCCCTGGGCCTCTCACTCTTAAATACTATCAGTTCCCATCCACGCACAGCAGGCCACATCACCTCACCAGGTACGCAGCTTCAGCTAATCAGGGCAACAGGGGCATATCTCCACCAAAATGGCTTCTCCAGTAACCTGGTACACCTGCGCAGCTCTCACGATGTTTGTGGCTAGATGTATGAGGAAGTCAGGTGCAAGTCATAAGACTTAGCTGCAGTCCCTGGCGCCTTCTTGGGACTGCTGCCACACCTGCTCCCCACATTCATTTACATTTCAAATGCTATCCCGAAAGTCCCCTATACCTCCTCCCCACCCACTCCCACTTCTTGGCCCTGGTGTTTCTCCTGTATTGGGGCATGTTAAGTTTGCAAGACCAAGGGGCCTCTATTCCCAATGATGGCCGACTAGGCCATCTTATGCTACATATGCAGCTAGAGACACAAGCTTTGTGGGCACTGGTTAGTTCATATTGTTGTTCCACCTATAGGATTGCAGACCCCTTCAGCTCCTTGGTACTTTCTCTAGCTCCTCCATTGGAGGCCCTGTGTTCCACCCTATAGATGACTGTGAGCATCCACTTCTGTATGTGCCAGGCACTGGCATAGCCTCACAAGAGACAGCTATATCAGGGTTCTTTCAGCAAAATCTTGCTAGCATATGCAATAGTGTTTGCGTTTGGTGGCTGATTATGGGATGGACCGCCAGGTGGGGCAGTCTCTAGATGGTCCATCCTTTTGTCTCAGCTCCAAAATTTGTCTCTGTATATTGTTCCATTAGGGTGCTGTTTCTGTAATTTCTTCCATGATTTGTTCCCAATTCTAAGAAGGGGCGAAGTGTCCACACTTTGGGCTTTCTTCTCCTTGAGTTTTATGTGTTTTGCAAATTGTATCTTGGGTAGTCTAAGTTTCTGGGCTAATATCCACTTATCAGTGAGTGCATATCATATGAGTTCTTTTGTGACTGGGTTACCACACACCAGTAGTAGTTAAAAAACCCAGAAGTTCATTAAGTTAAGTTCCCAAGGTTAAAATAATTTAGAACAACTAGCAGGATGTTATAATTTTTATGAACTAGTGTGTAAAAAAATGTTATTTCAAAGCTCAGATAAGTCACATATTCTCAATTCACAACTAGCTCTACAAAACCCTTCACTCAACCTTTCAAATATGTATGTCTTGGTTCTTTTTTTTTTTTTTTTTTTTTAGGTATTTTCTTCGTTTACATTTCCAGTGCTATCCCAAAAGTCCCACATACCCTCTCACCTCCACCCCCCCCCCATCCCCACTTCTTGGCCCTGGAGTTCCCCTGTACTGAGGCATATATAAAGTTTGCACGACCAAAGGGACTCTCTTTCCACTAATGACTGACTAGGCCATCTTCTGATACATATGCAGCTAGAGACATGAGCTCTGGGGGATACTGGTTAGTTCATATTGTTGTTCCACCTATAGGATTGCAGACCCCTTTAGCTCCTTGGGTACTTTCTCTAGCTTCTCCATTGGGAGCCCTGTGATCCATCCAATAGCTGACTGTAAGCATCCACTTCTGTGTTTGTTAGGCCCCGGCATAGTCTCACAAGAGACAGCTATATCAGGGTCCTTTCAGCAAAATCTTGCTAGTGTATTCAATGGTGTCAGTGTTTGGAGGCTGATTATGGGATGGATCCCCAGATATGGCAGTCTCTAGATGGTCCATACTTTTGTCTCAGTTCCAAACTTTGTCTCTGTAACTCCTTCCATGGGTGTTTTGTTCCCAATTCTAAGAAGGGGCTAAGTGTCCACACTTTGGTTTTCGTTATTCTTGAGTTTCATGTGTTTCGCAAAATGTATCTTATATCTGGGGTATTCTAAGTTTCTGGGCTAATACCAACTTATCAGTGAGTACATATCATGTGAGTTCTTTTGTGATTGGGTTACCTCATTCAGGATAATGCCCTCCAGGTCCACCCATTTGCCTAGGAATTTCATAAATTTATTCTTTTTAATAGCTGAATAGTACTCCATTGTGTAAATGTACCACATTTTCTGTATCCATTCTTCTCTTGAGGGGCATCTGGGTTCTTTCCAGCTTCTGGCTATCATAAATAAGGCTGATAGGAACATAGTGGAGCATGTGTCCTTCTTATCGGTTGGAACATCTTCTGGATATATGCCCAGGAGATGTATTGCGGGATCCTCTGGTAGTACTATGTCCAATTTTCTGAGGAATCGCCAGACTTATTTCCAGAGTGGTTGTACAAGCTTGCAATCCCACCAACAATGGAGGAGTGTTCCTCTTTCTCCTCATCCTTGCCAGCATCTGCTATCACATGAATTTTGATCCTAGCTATTCTGACTGGTGTGAGGTGAAATCTCAGCGTTGTTTTGATTTGCATTTCCCTGATGATTAAGGATGTTGAACATTTTTTTCAGGTGCTTCTCGGGCATTCGATATTCCACAGTAAAGAATTCTTTGTTTAGCTCCATGCCCCATTTTTTAAAGGGGCTATTTGGTTTTCTGGAGTCCATCTTCTTGAGTTCTTTATATATATTGGATATTAATCCCCTATCAGATTTAGGATTGGTAAAGATCCTTTCCCAATCTGTTGGTGGCCTTTTTGTCTTATTGTTGGTGTCTTTGCCTTACAGAAGCTTTGCAATTTTATGAGGTCCCATTTATCAATTCTTGATCTTCCAGCACAAGCCATTGCTGTTCTATTCAGGAATTTTTCCTCTGTACCCATATATTCGAGGCTTTGCCCCACTTTCTCCTCTATAAGTTTCAGTGTCTCTGGTTTTATGTGGAGTTCCTTGATCCACTTAGACTTGATATTAGTGCAAGGAGATTAAAAATGGATCAAGTCACATTCTTCTACATGATAGCCACCCGTTGTATCAGCACGACTTGGTGAAAATGCTGTCTTTTTCTTCCATTGGATAGTTTTAGCTCCCTTGTCAAAGATCAAGTGACCATAGGTGTGTGGGTTCATTTCTGGGTCTTCAATTCTATTCCATTGGTCTATATATCTGTCACTATACCAGTACCATGCAGTTTTTATCACAATTGCTCTGTAGTACAGCTTTAGGTCAGGCATGGTGATTCTACCAGAGATTCTTTTATCATTGAGAAGAGCTTTTGCTATCCTAGGTTTCTTTTTTTTTATTCCAGATGAATTTGCAAATTGCCCTTTCTAAATCATTGAAGAATTGAGTTGGAATTTTGATGGGGATTGCATTGAATCTGTAGATTGCTCTCGGCAAGATAGCCATTTTCACTATTTTGATCCTGCCAATCCATGAGCCTGACAGATGTTTCCATTTTCTGAGATCTTAGATTTCTTTCAGGGACTTGAAGTTCTTATCATATAGTTCTTTCACTTGCTTGGTTAGAGTCACACCAGGTATTTTACATTATTTGTGACTATTGTGAAGGGTGTTGTTTCCCTAATTTCTTTCTCAGCCTGTTTATCCTTTGTGTAGAGAATGGCCATTGATTTGTTTGAGTTAATTTTATATCCAGCTATTACACTGAAGGTATTTATCAGGTTTAGGAGTTCTCTAGTAGAATTTTTAGGGTCATATATATATACTATCATATCATCTGCAAATAGTGATATTTTGACTTCTTCCTTTCCAATTTGTATCCCCTTGATCTCCTTTTGTTGTCTAATTGCTCTGGCTAAGACTTCAAGTACTATATTGAATATGTAGGGAGAAAGTGGGCAGCCTTGTCTAGTCCCTGATTTTAGTTGGATTATTTCTAGCTTCTCTCCATTTACTTAGATGTTGGCTACTGGTTTGGTGTAGATTGTTTTTATCATGTTTAGGTATGGGACTCCAATTCCTGACCTTTCCAAGACTTTTATCATGAAGGGGTGTTGGATTTGTCAAATGCTTTCTCAGCATCTAAAAAGATGATCTTGTGATTTTTGTCTTTGAGTTTGTTTATATAGTGGATTACGTTGATGTATTTCTATATATTAAAAAATCCCTGCATCCCTGGAATGAAGCCTACTTGGTCATGATCGATGATTGTTTTGATGTGTTCTTGGATTCGGTTTGTGAGGATTTTATTGAGTATTTTTGCATCGATATTTATAAGGGAAATTGGTCTGAAATTCTCTATCTTTGTTAGGTCTTTCTGTGCTTTAGGTATCAGAGTAATTGTGGCATCGTAGAATGAATTGGGTAGAGTACGTTCTGTTTCTGTTTTGTGGAATAGTTTAAGAAGAACTGGAATTAGGTCTTTTTTAAGGTCTGATAGAACTCTGCACTAAACCCATTTGGTCCTGGGCTTCTTTTGGTTGGGAGACTATTAATGACTGCTTCTATTTCTTTGGGGTATATAGGACTGTTTATGTCATTAATCTGATCCTGATTTAACTTTGCTACCTGGTATCTGTCTAGAAATTTGTCCATTTCATCCAGGTTTTCCAGTTTTGTTGACTATAGCCTTTTGTAGCAGGATATGATGGAGTTTTGGATTTCCTCAGGATGCGTTGTTATGTCTCCCTTTTCATTTCTGATTTTGTTAATTATGATCCTGTCCCTGTACCCTCTAGTGAGTCTGGTTAAGGGTTTGTCTATCTTGTTGACTTCATCAAAGAACCAGCACCTGGTTTGGTTGATTCTTTGATTAGTTCTTTTTGTTTCTGCTTGGTTGATTTTGCCCCTGAGTTTGATTATTTCTTGCTGTCTACTCCACTTGGGTGAATTTGCTTCTTTTTGTTCTAGAGCTTTTAGTGTGCTGTCAAGCTGCTAGTATATGCTCTCTCTAGTTTCTTTTTGGAGGCACTCAGAGCTATGAGTTTTCCTCTCAGGAATGCTTTCATTGTGTCCCATAAATTTGGGTATGTTGTGGCTTCATTTTCATTAAACTCTAAAAAGTCTTTAATTTCTTTCTTTATTTCTTCCTTGACCAAGGTATCGTTAAGGTGAGTATTGTTCAGTTTTCACGTGAATATTGGCTTTGTATTCTTTATGTTGTTATTGAAGATCAGCCTTAGTCCATGGTGATCTGATAGGATGCATGGGATAATTTCAATATTTTTGTATCTCTTGAGACCTATTTTGTGACCGATTATATGGTCAATTTTGGAGAAGGTACCATGAGGCTCTGAGAAGAAGGTATATCCTTTTGTTTTAGGATAAAATGTTCTGTAGATATCTGTTAGATCCATTTGTTTCATAACTTCTGTTAGTTTCACTGTGTCTCTGTTTAGTTTCTGTTTCCAGGATCCATTGACAAGAGTGGGGTATTGAAATCTCCCACTATTATTGTGTGAGGTACAGTGGGTGCTTTGAGCTTTACTAAAGTTTCTTTAATAAATGTGGCTGCCCTTGCATTTTGAGCATAGATATTCAGATCTGAGAGTTCATCTTGGAAGATTTTACCTTTGATGGGTATGAAGTGCCCCTCCTTGTCTTTTTTGATAACTTTGGGTTGCAAGTCAATTTTATTCTATGTTAGAATGGCTACTCCAACTTGTTTCTTCAGACAATTTGCTTGGAAAAATTGTTTTCCAGCCTTTCACTTTGAGGTAGTGTCTGTCTTTTTCCCTGAGATGGGTTTCCTGTAAGCAGCAAAATGTTGGGTCCTGTTTATGTTGCCAGTCTGTTAATCTATGTCTTTTTATTTGAGAATTGAGTCCATTGATATTAAGAGATATTAAGGAAAAGTAATTGTTGCTTCCTGCTATTTTTGTTGTTAGAGTTAGGATTCTGTTCTTGTGGATGTCTTCTTTTAGGTTTGTTGAAGGATTACTTTCTTGCTTTTCCTAGGGTGTAGTTTTCATCCTTGTATTGGCGTTTTCCCATTATTATTCTTTAAAGGGCTGGATTCGTGGAAAGATATTGTGTGAATTTCATTTTGTCATGGAATACTTTGGTTTCTCCATCTATGGTAATTGAGAGTTTTGCTGGGTATAGTAGCCTGGGCTGGCATTTGTGTTCTCTTAGTGTCTCTATAACGTCTGTCCAGGATCTTCTGGCTTTCATAGTCTCTGGTGAGAAGTCTGGATTAATTCTAATAGCCCTGCCTTTATATGTTACTTGACCTTTTTCCCTTACTGTTTTTAATATTCTGTCTTTATTTAGTGCATTTGTTGTTTTGATTATTGTGTGTTGGGAGGAAATTTTTTCCTGGTCCAGTCTATTTGGAGTTCTGTAGGCTTCTTGTATATTTTATGGGCATCTCTTTCTTTAGGTTTTGAAAAGTTTCCTTCTATAATTTTGTTGAAGATATTTGCTGACCCTTTAAGTTGAAAATCTTCATTCTCATCTACTCCTATTATCCGTTGGTTTGGACTTCTCATTGTGTCCTGGATTTTCTGGATGTTTTGAGTTAGGATCTTTTTTGCATTTTGCATTTTCTTTGATTGTTGTGACCATGTTCCCTATGGAATCTTCTGCACTTGAGATTCTCTCTTCCATCTCTTGTATTCTGTTGCTTAATGCTCGCATCTATGGTTGCTTATTTCTTTCCTAGGGTTTCTATCTCCACAGTTGTCTCCCTTTGTGTGTATTCTTTTCTTTTTAAACAATAAAGAAAACACATTACATTTTTAGATCCTGGATGGTTTTGTTCAATTCCATCACCGGTTTGGTAGTGTTTTCCTATAAGTCTCCAAGGGATTTTTGTGTTTCCTCTTTAAAGGCTTCTTGCTGTTTACCTGTGCTTTCCTGTATTTCCTTCTTAAAGTCCTCCATCATCATCATGAGAAGTGACTTTAGATCCATGTCTTGCTTTTCTGGTGTAATGGTGTGTCCAGGAGTTGCTACGGTGGGAGAATTTGGTTCTGATGATGCCAAGTAACCTTGGTTTCTGTTACTTCTGTTCTTATGTTTGCCTCCTGCCATCTAATTATTTCAAATGTTTGCTGCCCTCAGTATATCTGATTGGAGCCTGTCCTTCCTGTAATCCCAGTTGACTCAGGACTCCTCAGAGTCCATCTTTCTCTGTGATCCTTTGATTGTGGGCTCCTGTGAACCTGAGATTCTGAGTGTGTTAGAGTTTTTGGCAGTCAAGCTTCCTCTGAGACCCTTAAATACTGGTGTGACCCAGCTCCTGTTATCCTGGGATCCTGTTGTCCTAAGATCCTGGCTGTGTTACAGTGTGTGGAAGTGGTGTCTCCTTTGAGGACCGTGGAGCTGTGTGGTCTGTTCGAAACCAAGGTAAACCAGAACTGATCAAAAGGAACCCGAGCCTCTGGTTAGGAAGGGATCTGGTGTCCTTGTTCCTGCTGTCACAGGCCCGTCACAATTGGATTGGAACAGATGTGTTCTAATCACCAGTGATCCTAACATCATGGGGAGAGTCCCCTGGGGACTGAGGGGGTGTCCGCTGATTCTGCACCCAAGGTGACCTGGCGCTGGTGTCGACCGGAAGGGACTTGTGCCCCTGGTCAGGCCGGTTTTCTGCTTCCCCTCTCTTGTCTCAGGTCCCATGTGATTGGATTGAAACAGATGTTGTGTTCCACTCACCAGTGATCCTAAGATTACGTGGAGAGTCCTCTAGGGATCGTGTGGGTGTCCAATGACTCCAAGCCCTAGGTGACCCATTGCTGTTGCTGACTGGAAGGGACTTGTTGAAATTTGTTATTTCTTTATTTTGGTCTTTTTCCTAAGTTTCCAACTGCTCACTAATAGGAAAAACACATTAAGTTAATGTTCAAGTCTGTTCAAAGCATAATACAGTCTAATCACTTAAAAAGACCATTTGAGGGAGCCACTTCTCCCTTGGAAAAATAACTGGGCCTCTGAGAAAACTTCCCCCTCCTCTGCTGCTTTTTTTGGAGAGGTCCAGGTGTGTAGGAGGAAGGAATGTGATTGATGTATCTGCTGTCAAGGGAAGACACATGCTCTCAGATCTCAAAGTGTGGATCCAGAGTGCCCTGTCATGTCAGCTGTTGGTGGATCATATGATCTGGTCCCTTGGGCTTGGTCAAGACCAGAAGGTCTCCACAGCTGACTTCACCTCACTCTGGCTTCTCCTGGATGTTTTCCCTGCTGTTGTATCCTTGCTGTGCCTCAGTTCTCCCTGTGGTTGACACTGATTCTTTCCTAGACTGAAAATAAACTTCAGGAAAATTTTATTGCTACTATCTCTGGGGCTAGTCCCTGAAAAAGATGTGGTATTTGCTTTCTCCCTCTGGACCTCAGTGCTATTCTCTTACTGAACATAACTCTATTTTCCTAGGGACTGGGAACTGACTCCTGTCTCTCCTTCCCTTTCTAATAGACATCTTCTTTCTCTCTTTTTCTCCTTACAATCTTTACTGTGACTAAAAGAGTTTATCATTATCATTTTATTATTATTATTTATTTATTTATTTATTTATTATTCTCTTTTCTGCTCCATATATATTGAAGGGCTGGCTCTCTGAGGTAGAATTTCATAAGCTTGCTTCTCTAAGCTAAGGTGGTGGCATGCGAAAAGACCAGTAAAAGGAACTGAGAGACTAAGTTCCCACCACAGCCTGGTGCACTTGATATAAATTAAAGCTGATAAGGTGAGTGCCTGATACTGTGCTAAGGAATTTTAGTTGAACCTTACAGCAACAAGAAGAGCTATTAACTGTTAGAAACATGATTCAACTTACCTATAGAGATCCCTTTGGATGCAATATAAAGGGTGGATTAGACACCCTTTATATTAGTCAGGGTTTCTATTCCTGCACAAACATCATGACCGAGAAGCAAGTTGGGGAGGAAAGGGTTTATGCAGCTTACATTTCCATACTGTTGTTCATCACCAAAGAAGTCAGGACTGGAACTCAAGCAGGTCAGGAAACAGGAGCTGATGCAGAAGCCATGGAGGGATGTTCCTTACTGGCTTGCTTCCCCTGGCTTGCTCAGCCTGCTCTCTTATAGAACCAAGACTACCAGCCCAGAGATGGCACCACCCACAAGGGGACCTCCCTCCTTGATCACTAATTGAGAAAATGCCTTACAGCTGGATCTCGTGGCGGCATTTCCCCAACTGAAGCTCCTTTCTCTGTGACAACTTCAGCCTGTGTCAAGTTGACACAAAACTAGTCAGTACAATTGACCTCTTGTCAACTTGACACAAGAACACATCACTAGTAAGTCTCAACCCTTAGTTCTTATTCATCCACAAGATCTAAATAACTTTAAATGTCCCACAGTCTTTACATATTAAAAGTTCAATCCCTTTAAAATATCCAATATATCTTATAATTCAAAGTCTTTTAAAAATTCAAAGTCTCTTAACTGTGGGCTCCACTAAAATATTTTCTTCCTCCAAGAGGGAAAAATATCAGGGCACAGTCACAATCAAAAGCAAAAATTAAACTCCAACTGTCCAACGCCTGGGATCCAACTCACCATCTTCTGGGCTCCTCCAAGGGCTTGGGTCACTTCTCCAGCCCTATCATTTGTACTATACAGGTTGTTCTCTAGGCTCCAGATGCCTGTACTCACTGCTGCTGCTGTCTTGATGGCCATCTCATGGTACTGGCATCTCCAAAATAATGCATGACCCCTTCAGTCCTGGGCCATCAGTTGCAACTGAGGCTGCACCTTCACCAATGACCTTCCATGGCTTCTCACAGTGCCAAACCTCAGCTGCTCTGCATGACCCCTTCATGCCTTCAAAACCAGTACTACCTGGGTAACTCTTACACATTACCAAGTCCAGCACAAGTCCGGTAGAACCTTGGCTATCTCTGGAACACAATCTCTGTGCTCTCAGAAAACACTTCTCAGAAGATGTCACCTCAATGATGCTGGTCTCTTCTTAATCACTGCTAATTTCTTAGCTCCAGCTAACCAGCATCAATAGTCCCAGTAAGGAAAAGTTTTCACTTTAGTAGTTCTGGTATCTTGTTAATCACAGCTGATTCTTCAGCCCCAGCTAGCCAGAACCACAGAATCTTCACAATCCAAAATAGCAATGGCCCTGAAAAGAGTCTTTAATTTTCCCTCTGAAATTTCATAAATGAGGCCTCCATTTTCTGCACTGTTCTCAACATTATCTTCCAAGCTCCCACACAACATCTCACAGAGCTCTTAAAACTGAATGGATCATCTGGCCCAAAGTTCCAAAGTCCTTCCATAGTCCTCCCTAAAACATGGTCAGGTTGTCACAGGAATACCCCACTATCCTGGCACCAATTTGTCTTAGTCAGGGTTTTTTTTTTGTTTGTTTGTTTGTTTGTTTGTTTGTTTTTTCTTTTTCAAGACAGGGTTTCTCTGTGTAGCCCTGGCTGTCCTGGAACTCACTTTGTAGACCAGATTGGCCTCAAACTCAGAAATCAGCCTGCCTTTGCCTCCCGAGTGCTGGGATTAAAGGCGTGTGCCACCATGCCCAGCTTAGTCAGGATTTCTATTCCTGCACAAACATCAAAGTGCTTCCTAGATTCTGCATCCACAACACTAATGGGAAATGCTAATATTCTACAACATGATTCAGGGACAGAAGAAATGCAAATCTGGAAGGCAGGAAGCTAGTTGAGATGCAATTACAGTGACTCCTGCAAAAGGTGACAACTATCCAAACATTAGTTAGAAATGTTTATTATTTTTAACTTACTATTAGTTATTAGGGAGAAATGAGTAGATTCTTGAAGAACCCTGTCTTAGTTACTTTTAACTGTCAACTTAACAAAGCTTAGTTACCTGAGAAGGTAGTTTCAATTAAAGGACTACTCAGACTAGATTGGTCTGTGGGTAGGTCTGTAGGGAGTTGTCTTCCTTGTTAATTGATATAGAAGAGCTCAGTCCACTGTGGGCAGCACCATTTCCTAGGCAGATGATCCTGGGCTGTATATTTAAAAAAAAAAATTGCGTCTCTGCCTGTAGCAGATCCTGTGCCACAGGGCTCCATACTGAAATAGTGCCGGGAAGGAATAAGCCTCCCAGGAATTCGGACAAGACTGTGAGCGAAGGTAGGACCACCACTGCTGCTCAGAGGAACCCGCCTGGAACCCTCAGGACACAGGAACCAAGGGGCTACCTTGGACAGGAGTCTTCCAGTCTCTGTCTGTGCCCCGAGATGATCCTGTGCCACAAAGTTACATACACAAATACAGCTAGGAGAGAGTTGGTCTCACAGGAGTGCCTACACACCTGCAAGCACAGGTAAGACCACCACTTCTCTTCAAATTCCTGGCCCAAGAGGGACACTCACAGGGCCATCAGGACACAGGAAACAAGGAACAGCTGGGGACAAGATCCTTCTGGTCTCTGTCTGCACCCAAGAGCTGACCCTGTACCACAGCTCTCCATAGACAAATTGCCCCCCAGAGAGAACTGGTCTCCTAGGAGTACTGACACACAGGCTTGCAGGAGGGACAAGTCAAAGTCACAGACAGCAAGACCAGATAACACCAGAGATAACCAGATGGTGAAAGACAAGCTCAAGAACATCAACAACAGAAATTAAGAGTACTTGGCATCATCAGAACCCAGTTCTCCCACCACAGCGAACCCTGGTTACCCTAACACACCAGAAAAGCAAGACTCTGATTTAAAATCAGAGATAGAAGACCTTAAAGAGGAAACACAAAAATCCCTTAAAGAATTACAGGAAAACACAACCAAGCATGTGAAGGAACTGAACAAAATCATCCAGGATCTAAAAATGAAAATAGAAACAATAAAGAAATCACAAAGGGAAATAACACCGGAGGTAGAAAACCTAGGAAAGAGATATAGATGTCATAGATGCAAGCATCAGCAACAGAATACAAGAGATAGAAGAGAGAATCTCAGGTGCAGAAGATTCCATAGAAAACATTGACACAACAGTCAAGGAAAATGCAAAAAGCTCCTAACCCAAAACAATGAGGAAATCCAAGACACAATGAGAAGACCAAACCAATTTAAAGGACCACTCAATATCTTCAACAAAATTATAGAAGAAAACTTCCCTAACCTAAGGAAAGAGATGCCCATGAACAACAGAACTCCAAATAGATTGGACCAGAAAAGAAATTCCTCCCAACACATAATAATCAAAACACCAAATGCACTAAACAAAGAAATAATATTAAAAGCAGTAAGGGAAAAAGGTCAAGTAACATGTAAAGGCAGACCTATCAGAATTACACCAGACTTCTTACCAGAGACTATGAAAGCTAGAAGATCCTGGGGGAGATCTCATACAGACCCTCATACAGAACACAAATGCCAACCCAGACTACTATACCCAGCAAAACTCTCAATTACCATAGATGGAGAAACCAAGACATTCCATGACAAAACCAAATTTACACAATATCTTTCCACAAATCCAGCCCTACAAAGGATAATAAATGGAAAACGCCAACACGAGGAGGGAAACTACACCCTAGAAAAAGCAAGAAGTGATATTGTGTTTCAACAAACACAATAGAAGATAACCACACAAACATAAAAATAACATCAATAATAACAGAGAGCCACAATCACTATTCCTTAACTTCTCTTAAGATCAATATACTCAGTTCCCTAATAAAAAGACATAGACGAACAGACTAGATATGTAAACAGGACCCAGCATTTTGCTGCATACAGGAAACACACCTCAGTGTCAAAGACAAACACTCAAAGTAAAGGGCTAGAAATCAATTTTCCAAGCAAATGGTCCCAAGAAACAAGCTGGAGTAGCCATTCTAATATCAGATAAAATTGATGTTCAACAAAAGGTCATAAAAAAAGATAAGAAAGGACACTTTATACTCATCAAAGGAAAAAATCTACCAAGAACATCCATGCTTGGATGTATCCAGAAGATACTCCAACTTGTAATAAGTACACATGCTCTTCCATGTTCATATCAGCCTTATTTATAATAGCCAGAAGCTAGAAAGAACCCAGATATCCTTCAACAGAGGAATGGATACAGAAAATGTGGTACATTTACACAATGCAGCTATCAAAAACAATGAATTTATAAAATTTTTAGGCAAATGGATGGAACTAGAAAATATCATCCTGAGTGAGTTAACAAAAGAACATAAATGGTATGCACTCACTGATAAGTGGATATTAGCCCAGAAGCTCAGAATGCCCAAGACACAATTCACAGACCACATGAAGCTCAAGAAGAAGGGTGACCAAAGTGTGGATACTTCAGTCCTTCTTAGAATGGGGAATAAAATATCCATGGGAGGAGTTACAGAGACAATTATGGAGCAGAGACAGAAGGAAAGGCCATCCAGAGACTGTCCCACCTGGGGATCCCTCCTGTATACAGTCATCAAACCCAGACATTATTGTGGATGCTAACAAGTGCTTGCTGACAGGAGCCTGATATAGCTGTCTCCTGAGGGGCTTTACCAGTGCCTGGCAAATACAGAGGTGGATGCTCTCAGCCAACTATTGGGCTGAGCACAGAGTCCTCAATGGAAGAACTAGAAAAAGACCCAAGGAGTTGAAAGAGTTTGCAGCCCCTTAGGAAGAGCAGCAATATGAACCAACCAGTACCCCCAGAACTCCCAGGGACTAAACCACCAACCAAAGAGTACACATGGAGGGACCCATGGCTCCAGCCGCATATGCAGCAGATGATGGCCTTGTTGGTCATCAATGGCAGGAGAGAACCTTGGTCCTGGGAAGGCTTGATACCCAGTGTAGGGGAATGCCAGGGCTAGGAAGCAGAAATGGGTTGGTTAGTGAGCAGGGGGACGAGGGAAGGATTAGGGAGTTTTTGGAGGGGAAACCAGGAAAAGGGATAATATTTGAAATGTAAATAAAGAAAATATATAATAAAAAGAAAATCTAAGATGCTGGAAAAGAAAGAAAGAAATCAAGCTAAGCATAGGTCTATAAGCAAACCAGCAAATACCATTCCTCCTTTGTTTCTGCTTTAGGTTCCTGCTTGAGGTCTTATCTTGATTTCCTTCAAGAACAGACTATATAACCCGTGAGATGAAATAAGCTATTTTGTTCTTCAAGCTGCTTTTGGTCATGGTGTTTGTCACAGAAACAGAATGACAAGTGAATAGATACCAATTACATGGAAAAGGGGCATGTTGTTGAATTGAAAGTTAGATAAAAGGATGAGCTAATTCATGAAGGCTTTTCCACAGTATATTTTGAAGTAGGAAAGACAGTAGAAGGGAGCAGAGATGCTGCCAATACTACTGTCTAGGTTTTCCTAAGTTAAGAACATAACCTAGAGATCATATTAACAAATCTTTACAGACAACAATAAGCCTTACTTTTTTTTTTCTTTTTCAAGGCAGAGATAGGATTTCTCTGTGTAACCCTGGTTGTCCTGGAACTCACCCTGTAGACCAGACTGGCCTTGAATTCAGAGATCTTCCTGCCTCTGCCTCCAGAGAGCTGGGATGAAAGGTGTACACCACCACTCCCTGGCTAACAGTCCTTTCTTTTTACTGAGTATTTTGTATTTGTTAGAATTTATGATATGATTATACCCCATCCCCAAAGAAAAACAATTTATATATTAAGGTTCTAACATCAAACATAATGAAAAAAAAAGAAAGAAGGAAGGAAAAAGGAAGGAAGGAAGGAAGGAAGGAAGGAAGGAAGGAAGGAAGGAAGGAAGGAAGGAAGGAAGGAAGGAAGGAAGGAAGGTGGAGGAAGGGAAGGAGAGAGGGAGGAAAAGAAGTAAGAGTAAGAGAAAACTCCCTCTTCTTTCTTTCCATATGCACACACTAAAAGGTCATGCAAAGACAGACAGAAGGCAGCCACCTATGAACCAGGATGTTGCATGTCCCAGCACTCTGATCCAAAACTGCCTTCTCAACCCCAGTCTCCAAAACAGTGAGAAGCAAGGATTTGTTTAACCACCATGTTTATATCAGAGCCCAAGCAGACTAAAGTGTCAAGCAACCATCTAGTCAGACTCCAAATAGCGTCTCATTAACTCAAAGTGGTAGCTGCCAAGACCTAAGAGCATGAAGGGAAACCCTAAGACATGAGGAGCTTGCCTGGGAAACTCTGAAATTCAGTCACAGAGAGGGGATTCTTCGGCTCCTGACCTCTCTGGCCCCAAGAACAGTTGTTCTGGAAAACCCTGCTATATCTAGGAAGAGAGTACTCTACATTAATTTTCAAAAGTTACAAGTCAACGAGTGTTTTAGCTTCTCCAGTGGTTCCATTGCATTTCCAAAGTCAAGTTACCAGACAGTCAAGATTAGATCCAAGATTCTCTTTCACTTTCCCGTTTCTTCCCATGGCCCAGCCTCTCACTTAGAGTATAAATGATGTGGGAAGCAGTGAGACTATCAGTGTCTGTGGTCCATGAAAGCCCCACATTTTAACTGTGCTCTTCCACATATACTTGTAACACCATCCTGGCATCCTTGTATTGATGTGCTGGCCTAGCATAGCAACAACTTCTGATCATGTCTGTACCTGTTCCCAGGCAGATTATATTATTCCAATTCCATAAGCTATAGTTTGGATTGTTTTTTTTTATAATTTTCATAATGTTATTCAATTGACCCCTTTACCTTTTCCCCATCATGGCAAAAGACCCAAGGTGGATCAAATACCCAACAAAGTTCAGATGATGCCATTCATACGCAAACTTGCCATGCCCTAGCCCCGGGGGAGATGACTCTTTCCACTCATTATGAAAATCACAGCCTTGTACCAGGGCTAAGATATGCTTGGAGATATGATTTCATTTTCTAACTATGACATTTTTGATGCATTAAGCTTAAGTGTGTTAATAGTGTGTGCTGTCGGCATAAGTCAAGGCCAGCGATACCATCAGCCCTGTAAAATTCCTTAGATGCCTGAGCGCTATTAAGAGAGGTAAGTTGCTTCGAGGTGGTTATTCAGGGTGGATTAATGTGTAATCCCAAAGAACAGCAAACAGCTATGGAAAATATGAACTCAGCATTATTAGAGGGGGAGGGGGAGGGAGGAAAGTCAGTTGAGTTAAGGAGAACTCAGAGCTGAGGCATGGACCAGACCCATCTGAACAGGCACAGGACACAAGTCAATGCTTTGGTTATAAAAATATGCAACGCTTCCAAATTCTTCAACCCTAGCAAGAACCCCCCAGGGCAGCCCAGTCCAACCCTCAGCCTACCGATATATCCAAAGTATCTGACAGAACAGACAGATATCCAAGAAGTCCTTATAGACGAAACTAGCAACGCTCCCTACTACGATCAGTATTTATTTCCTGGAGAAGAGACAGGTTTTCACACTCATCTTTCTCTTCTGCTCTTTCTATATTCTTATCATGTTTAGAACACATAGCAAATCAGAGAGGTTGTGTAAGGTATATTCAGAAGGCAAATTAGAGGACATTTTTTTCAAATATATTCAAGTTATGACAATATTCTAAGTCACTGAATGGCATATTTACATAGGTGAATTAAATGTTATAGAAATTGCACTGCAATAAAGATCTATCTATCTATCTATCTATCTATCTATCTATCTATTTATTTATTCAGGTAGTTTTGGAGACAGACTTTCTTTGTATAGCTTTCCTTGACTGCCCTGGAACACATTCTGTAGACCAGACTGGCCTCAAACTCACAAGGATCTACCTGCCTCTGTTCCCCAAGTGCTGGGATAAAAGGCATGCACCACCACTGCCAGCATAAAGTTTTATTTTTAAAGCTATGAATGAGGTTAAAAATCTTAAACAGTTCTAGGACTCAGAGCTGTATACACAAAGCTCAAACATGGATGACAAGATTACTGAATGTGAATAAAAGGATTCAAAAGCCCTGTGAAATTCATCCTAACTCCCAGGAAAGCACAACCAATCATTTCTATACTTCGACAATGTGATTCAAGACAAACGTTTAGATTTGGAAGTATGAACTCAAAGAAAAAAATCATGTCAGATAAGCTGTCTCATACAATCCATTCGTTTTTTAAAAAAACATGAAATGAAGGGATGGGGAGATAGCTTGGTATGTAAAGTTTGTTGGGGTTGGGGGTGGGGTGGGGTAGGGGAGCCTCTGAACTGAAGTCCTCATATTGAACAGCAAGCACTTTAAATACCAAGCTATCTCCCCATAAACCCAGAGGTGGAACATCGTACACACACTCAAAGAATAACCTTAGAGCTCATTGGTCAGTCTAACAGAAATGACAAACCCTTGGTTGAATTGAGAAAGACTCATGAATAAGATGGACAATCATAAAAGACACCTTGGTCAACCTCTGACCTTTGCCTCCACACCCGCACGTGCACACACACTGCACACACACTGCACACACACACACACACACACACACACACACACACACACACATAAGGAAAATATAAAATGAAGGGGCCTAAGTAACTTCATTTTAGCTGTGTGTCTGAAACAGCTGTCCAAGTAGCATTTTTGTGGTGAGGCTTTTTGCAAACAAGCTTAATGGAATGATATTTTCAGAGCTTTCTGTCCTTGCCAGCTGTCGGGGTTAAAGGGAAATTATCTTGCAATTTGGAGACATGTCTAAACCAAAGCACCTATTTTATTCACATTTCTGAATCAGTCAGATTGTTGCCAGGAAGTGCTGGGCATCCAGGAAAATTCCAACCAGGTACCCAAAATCTACAAGAATGCTTTTGTTTCAGTAGCTTTGTGGCTACCACGAGGGGAGATGAGACACTGTAACAACATCCGGAGTCACCCAAATGTATCGCTGCATGGTCAGCTTTACTGTCACAAGGAGATGACATCATTTTAAAAAATATTTGCAGCTTAAGGGCCAAATGAAGTTGGAAATGACAGTCCGTACTGTCCCTTGTGGTGGCTCACTCTCATTTGTCTCTTAACACCCTGAGAAGGTGTAATTGTTGTTTTCCTGTGGCCAGCTGACTTACTCCGTGGGTCAAAACCTCATCCCCTCTTACCCCCCAGCCCCGCAAGACACAAAAACAAGAGAAGAAACCCTCAAAGCCCTCAATTATAACAGACCAGATGGCCTCCTGTTTGGCAAAAATCTCACTGAGGTGACCTCAAGTGACCTGTCCTCCAGCTGGTAGCACATTAGCTGGACACAAATTTAAGCTGGTCCCAAGATCTCAGGCCTTCAGTCTTGTCAGTTCTTAAATGGGTCGAATTGTACGAGTCTCTTCTGATTCACAAAAGGGATATATCCATGCATGTGGTTTTTTCAACTAAAGAAATAAACCAGGAGAGAAGCAGTAATACTGAGGCCTGCCTGAATAAAGGAAATTCTCCAACAACTGTGCCACAAGATGGATACTTGGATAGTATCTACTAGGAAAGCTCATTGTGCATACATATGTCTCTTTTATATGTACACATATGAATATTCACATGTGTATTCATGTTTCCATACATATGTGTGGAGGAGGTCAACTTCAGGTATCATTCTTCATGAGCTACCTACCTGGTTTTGTTTTGTTTTGTTTTGTTTTGTTTTGTTTTGTTTTGTTTTGTTTTTTCAGCCCTGCTCACTCTGACCATATTTATTTCATATATGTGGGTACACTGTCACTGTCTTCAGACACACCAGAAGAGGGCATCAGATGCCCATTACACATTGTTGTGAGCCACCATGTGGTCCCTGGAAATGGAACTCAGCTCCAGAAGAGCAGTCAGTGCTCTTAACCACTGAGCCATCTCTCCAGCCCCCAACCTGGTTTTTAAATACAGGGTCTTTCACTCAAATATGAGGCTGAAAGATTAGTCTATTGTGGCTGACCAGGGAGCCCTGGAGATCTACCTGTCTCTCCTTCCCCAGTGCCAGGATTATAATTACATCATGTATCTAGGCTTTCACATGGGTTCTGTGGGTTGAACACAGGTCCTCCTGCTAATTTAACAAAACTAAGCTATCTCCTGAGATCCTAGAAGAACTCTCTTGATTCCTAGTTTCCAAATGAGATATCTATCAATATTCTCTCTCTCTCCCTCTCTCTCTCTCTCTCTCTCTCTCTCTCTCTCTCTCTCTCTCTCACACACACAAATAAGAGAGAGAAAAGATGAAAGGGAGGTGGAGATGAGAGAGAGAGAGAGAGAGAGAGAGAGAGAGAGAGAGAGAGAGAGAGAGAGAATACATGTGTTCCTCCTATGCAATTCCATCCGAGTTCACCAAACACATTCTCAGCCCTTTAGAGAAAATTCAGCCACATCGCAATGGAGTCCATACACAGAAAACACAACTCAGAATCATTTTATCCATCCAGCTTTGAGTTGCCTCACACTACCCATACTGGGCACTCTCAAAGAGATGCCAGGGAACTGAGTGATTCACATGAGTCATGTGAGCAAAGTTTGTCCCAGCTGGCGATTGGCACAGCAAACAAAACATGGAGTGCAGAGATGCTAGGGTCTAGGAGACATGGCTCTCTGATTTCAAACTAGGCACTTGTGATCATTAATCTCGACTGTCAATTTAATTAGCTTGGGAGGTGCCTGGGACATTAGTTAAGGATTCCTCTGAATGAGTCCTGGGAAAGTGTTTGCTGAGACTACTGGCATGTGGGACAGCAGCTAGGGTGGGAAGAGCCACATTCAATGTGGGTAACAGTATCCAATAAGCTGAGGACTTGATAGACCTAAAGCAGGAAGAAGACAACTGCCACAGACATGCTCTACACCTCTTGCTCTGCTTCCTGGCTCCCATATGTGAGCTGCTCTGCTCCACATGCTCTTCTGTCACAATGAGCTCAAACCTCAGACACCATGGGCCAAGATAAGTCTTTCCTCCTTTAAACTATGTTTTGGGGCTGGAGAGATGGCTCAGTGGTTAAGAGGACTGAATGCTCTTCCGGAGGTCCTGAGTTCAAATCCCAGCAACCTCGTGGTGGCTCACAACCATCTGTAATGAGATCTGATGCCCTCTTCTGGTGTGTCTGAAGACAGCTACAGTATACTTATAAATAATAAATGAACAAATCTCTAAACAACAACATCAAAAAAACCTATGTCTTCCTATCTGTCATAGCAATGAAAATTCTGACAAACTTGAGAACTGATACTTGTTTGTTTGTTGGTTGGTTTGTTAAGGCAGGGTCTTCTTTATGTAGCATTGGCTGTCCAGGAACAGGCTATGTAGACCATACTAGCTTCTTCAGTACTGATCTTAAATGTTACAGGGACACAGAAGCCATTTGCATTGTAAGTTACTATGGTAGTCTATCAAGAGTGATATTTCATTCTCACATGTTTTTTTGGGTTCTAAACCCTGATGCCTTCAACAGTGGTCAAATTATTTGATTATTGCAATTGGTCCTTTGAGAATACCAACTAGGAGAAGCTATAATGAAATATGCTCTGCCTCTGGGCAGCAGCTGAGTGGAAGCTGTTTGCATTCAGATGCTTACTGACTGAGTTGTGCCCAGGACACAGAAGATAAGGGAGGATCACCATGGAGGGTTCAGGGTTACTGGGACAACCTGCAGCCAAAGTGATGCAGAGGGGAGCAGAGGATATGTTGAAATTAGTATGCAATATATAAATAACAGTTCTCTGCACACTAACACGTCCTACCTCAATTCAGTCACCCTGTGCCTCCTCCCTGTTACTTCCTCTCATGACTACTGCTTGATGTAAACAAGATCTCACCAGGATAAGATGTTATGGTGGTTTAAATAAAATGGCCTCCACTGGTTCATATGTTTTAATAGTTGGTCCAGTTGGTGGAACTCTTTGGGAAGGATTAGGAGGTGTGACTTTGATAGGAGGTGTGTCACTGGGGGCCATTCCCTGTCTCTCTGTCTCTGTCTCTCTGTTTCTTTGTCTTTCTGTCTCTGTTGCTGCTGCCTCTGTCTATATCGCTCTCTTGCTTTCTCTCTCTGCCTTGTGGTTTTGCCTGTCTGCTGTCATGCTCCCCACCCATGATAGTCATGGACTGTCACCCTCTGAAATCTTGAGGACCAAATTAAATGCTTCCTTTCATAAGTTGCCTTGGTCTTGGTATCATATCACAGCAACAGAAAGTAAGTAAGACAGATATCATAAGCAGAAACAAAGATTATCTCTCACAGCCTAAGCGGGGGAGATATTTCCTGGGCTCTCATGAAGACATTGTGTAAAGAAAAGATTGGTACTTTCAAATCTACATTCTCACCCACCATCTAAATAGTCTCAGGCACTGTTTCACAAGCAACATGGTCCATCTTAGAGGTGTGTGAAATTCTAGATACCAAACAATGTATAAGACAGGTGCTCAATACTTTTTTTTTTTTTTGCTTTTACACTTAGCTTTTTTTTTTTTTTATATTTTTATTACATATTTTCCTCAATTACATTTCCAATACTATCCCAAAAGTCCCCCATAGCGCCCCCCACTTCCCTACCCACCCATTCCCATTCTTTTGGCCCTGGCATTCCCCTATATTGGGGCATATAAAGTTTGCAAGTCCAATGGGCCTCTCTTTCCACTGATGGCCGACTAGGCCATCTTTCGATACATATGCAGCTAGAGACAAGAGCTCCAGGGTTCTGGTTAGTACATCATGTTGTTCCAACAATAGGGTTGCAGATCCCTTTAGCTCCTTGGGTACTTTCTCTAGCTTCTCCATTGGGAGCCCTGTGATACATCCAATAGCGGACTGTGAACATCCACTCCTGTGTTTGCTAGGCCCCGGCATCGTCTCACAAGAGACAGCTATATTTGGGTCCTTTCAGCAAAATCTTGCTAGTGTATGCAATGGTGTCAGCGTTTAGAAGCTGATTATGGGACGGATCCCTGGATACAGCAGTCTCTAAATGGTTCATCCTTTCATCACAGCTACGAACTTTGTCTCTGTAACTCCTTCCCTGGGTGTTTTGTTCCCAATTCTAAGAAGGTGCACAGTGTCCACACTTTGGTCTTCATTCTTCTTGAGTTTCATGCGTTTATCAAATTGTATCTTATATCTTGGGTATCCTAAGTTTTGGGCTAATATCCACTTATCAATGAATACATATTGTGTGAGTTCTTTTGTGATTGTGTTACTTCACTCAAGATGATGCCCTCCAGGTCCATCCATTTGGCTAGGAATTTCATAAATTCATTCTTTTTAATAGCTGAGTAGTACTCCATTGTGTAAATGTACCATAATTTCTGTATCCATTCCTCTGTTGAGGGACATCTGGGTTCTTTCCAGCTTCTGGCTATTATAAATAGGGCTGCTATGAACATAGTGGAGCATGTGTCCTTTTTACCGGTTGGGACATCTTCTGGATATATGCCCAGGAGAGGTATTGCTGGATCCTCCGGTAGTACTATGTCCAATTTTCTGAGGAACCGCCAGACTGATTTCCAGAGTGGTTGTACAAGCTTGCAATCCCACCAACAATGGAGGAGTGTTCCTCTTTCTCCACATCCTCGCCAGCATCTGCTGTCACCTGAATTTTTGATCTTAGCCATTCTGACTGGTGTGAGGTGGAATCTCAGGGTTGTTTTGATTTGCATTTCCCTGATGATTAAGGATGTTGAACATTTTTTCAGGTGCTTCTCTGCCATTCGGTATTCCTCAGGTGAGAATTCTTTGTTCAGTTCTGAGCCCCATTTTTTAATGGGGTTATTTGACTTTCTGGAGTCCACCTTCTTGAGTTCTTTATATATATTGGATATTAGTCCCTTATCTGATTTAGGATAGGTGAAGATCCTTTCCCAATCTGTTGGTGGTTTTTTTGTCTTATTGATGGTGTCTTTAGCCTTGCAGAAGCTTTGTAGTTTCATGAGGTCCCACTTGTCAATTCTCGATCTTACAGCACAAGCCATTACTGTTCTATTCAGGAATTTTTCCCCTGTGCCCATATCTTCAAGGCTTTTCCCCACTTTCTCCTCTATAAGTTTCAGTGTCTCTGGTTTTATGTGAAGTTCCTTGATCCACTTAGACTTGACCTTAGTACAAGGAGATAGGAATGGATCGATTCGCATTCTTCTACATGTTAACAACCAGTTGTGCCAGCACCATTTGTTGAAAATGCTGTCTTTCTTCCACTGGATGTTTTTAGCTCCCTTGTCGAAGATCAAGTGACCGTAGGTGTGTGGGTTCATTTCTGGGTCTTCAATTCTATTCCATTGGTCTATTTGTCTGTCACTATACCAGTACCATGCAGTTTTTATCACAATTGCTCTGTAGTAGAGCTTTAGGTCCGGCATGGTGATTCCACCAGAGGTTCTTTTATCCTTGAGAAGAGTTTTTGCTATCCTAGGTTTTTTGTTATTCCAGATGAATTTGCAGATTGCACTTTCTAATTCGTTGAAGAATTGATTTGGAATTTTGATGGGGATTGCATTGAATCTGTAGATTGCTTTTGGCAAGATAGCCATTTTTACAATGTTGATCCTGCCAATCCATGAGCATGGGAGATCTTTCCATCTTCTGAGATCTTCTATAATTTCTTTCTTCAGAGACTTGAAGTTTTTATTATACAGATCTTTCACTTCCTTAGTTAGAGTCACGCCAAGATATTTTATATTATTTGTGACTATTGAGAAGGGTGTTGTTTCCCTAATTTCTTTCTCAGCCTGTTTATTCTTTGTGTAGAGAAAGGCCATTGATTTGTTTGAGTTAATTTTATATCCAGCTACTTCACCGAAGCTGTTTATCAGGCTTAGGAGTTCTCTGGTGGAATTTTTAGGGTCACTTATATATACTATCATATCATCTGCAAAAAGTGATATTTTGACTTCATCTTTTCCAATTTGTATCCCTTTGATCTCCTTTTGTTGTCGAATTGCTCTGGCTAGGACTTCAAGTACAATGTTGAATAGGTATGGAGAAAGTGGACAGCCTTGTCTAGTCCCTGATTTTAGAGGGATTGCTTCAAGCTTCTCACCATTTACTTTGATGTTGGCTACTGGTTTGCTGTAGATTGCTTTTATCATGTTTAGGTATGGGCCTTGAATTCCTGATCTTTCCAAGACTTTTATCATGAGTGGGTGTTGGATCTTGTCAAATGCTTTTTCCGCATCTAACGAGATGATCATGTGGTTTTTGTCTTTGAGTTTGTTTATATACTGGATTGCGTTGATGGATTTCCGTATATTGAACCATCCCTGCATCCCTGGGATGAAACCTACTTGGTCAGGATGGATGATTGTTTTGATGTGTTCTTGGATTCGGTTAGCAAGAACTTTATTGAGGATTTTTGCATCAATATTCATAAGGGATATTGGTCTGAAGTTTTCTATCTTTGTTGGGTCTTTTTGTGGTTTAGGTATCAGAGTAATTGTGGCTTCATAGAATGAGTTGGGTAGAGTACCTTCTGTTTCTATTTTGTAGAATAGTTTGTGAAGAACTGGGATTAGATCTTCTTTGAAGGTCTGATAGAACTCTGCACTAAACCCATCTGGTCCTGGGCTTTTTTTAGTTGGGAGACTATTAATGACTGCTTCTATTTCTTTGGGGGATATAGGGCTGTTTAGATCATTAACCTGATCTTGATTCAACTTTGGTACCTGGTATCTGTCTAGGAACTTCTCCATTTCATCCAGGTTCTCCAGTTTTGTTGAGTATAGCCTTTGGTAGAAGGATCTGATGGTGTTTTGGATGTCTTCAGGATCTGTTGTTATGTCTCCTTTTTCATTTCTGATTTTGTTAATTAGGATGCTTTCCCTGTGCCCTCTAGTGAGTCTGGCTAAGGGTTTATCTATCTTGTTGATTTTCTCAAAGAACCAGCTCCTTGATTGGTTGATTCTTTGAATAGTTTTTCTTGTTTCCACTTGGTTGATTTCACCCCTGAGTTTGATTATTTCCTGCCGTCTACTCCTCTTGGGTGAATTTGCTTCCTTTTGTTCTAGTGCTTTTAGGTGTGTTGTCAAGCTGCTAATGTGTGCTCTCTCTAGTTTCCTTTTGGAGGCACTCAGAGCTATGAGTTTTCCTCTTAGAAATGCTTTCATTGCGTCCCATAAGTTTGGGTATGTTGTGGCTTCATTTTCATTGAACTCTAAAAAGTCCTTAATTTCTTTCTTTATTCCTTCCTTGACCAAGGTATCATTGAGAAGAGTGTTGTTCAGTTTCCACGTGAAGGTTGGCTTTCTATTATTTATTTTGTTATTGAAGATCAGCCTTAGGCCATGGTGATCTGATAGGATGCATGGGACAATTTCAATATTTTTATATCTGTTGAGGCCTGCTTTGTGACCAATTATGTGGTCAATTTTGGAGAAGGTACCATGAGGTGCTGAGAAGAAGGTATATCCTTTTGTTTTAGGATAGAATGTTCTGTAGATATCTGCCAGATCCATTTGATTCATAATTTCTCTTAGTTTCACTGTGTCCCTGTTTAGTTTCTGTTTCCATGATCTGTCCATTGGTGAAAGTGGTGTGTTGAAGTCTCCCACTATTATTGTATGAGGTGCAATGTGTGCTTTGAGCTTTACTAAAGTTTCTTTAATGAATGTGGCTGCCTTTGTATTTGGAGCATAGATATTCAGGATTGATAGTTCCTCTTGGAGGATTTTACCTTTGATGAGTATGAAGTGTCCCTCCCTGTCTTTTTTAATGACTTTGGGTTGGAAGTCAATCTTATCAGATATTAGAATGGCTACTCCAGCTTGTTTCTTCATGCCATTTGCTTGGAAAATTGTTTTCCAGCCTTTCATTCTGAGGTAGTGTCTATCCTTTTCTCTGAGATGAGTTTCCTGTAAGCAGCAAAATGTTGGGTCTTGTTTGTGTAGCCAGTTTGTTAGTCTATGTCTTTTTATCGGGGAGTTGAGTCCATTGATATTAAGAGATATTAAGGAAAAGTAATTGTTGTTTCCTGTTATTTTTGTTGTTAAAGTTGGCATTTTGTTCTTGTGGCTGTCTTCTTTTAGGTTTGTTGAGGGATTACCTTCTTGTTGTTTCTAGGGCGTGGTTCCTGTCCTTGTATTGGTTTTTTTCTGTTATTATCCTTTGAAGGGCTGGATTCGTGGAGAGATAATGTGTGAATTTGGTTTTGTCGTGGAATACTTTGGTTTCTCCATCTATGTTAATTGAGAGTTTGGCTGGGTATAGTAGCCTGGGCTGGAATTTGTGTTCTTTTAGTGTCTGTATAACATCCGTCCAGGATCTTCTGGCTTTCATAGTCTCTGGTGAAAAATCTGGTGTAATTCTGATAGGCTTGCCTTTATATGTTACTTGGCCTTTTTCTCTTACTGCTTTTAGTATTCTATCTTTATTTAGAGCATTTGTTGCTCTGATTATTATGTGTCGGGAGGTATTTCTTTTCTGGTCCAGTCTATTTGGAGTTCTGTAGGCTTCTTGTATGTTCATGGGCATCTCTTTCTTTAGATTTGGGAAGTTTTCTTCTATAATTTTGTTGAAGATGTTTGCTGGTCCTTTGAGTTGAAAATCTTCATTCTCATCCACTCCTATTATCCGTAGGTTTGGTCTTCTCATTGCGTCCTGTATTTCTTGGATGTTTTGAGTTAGGATCTTTTTGCATTTTACATTTTCCTTGATTGTTGTGCCGATGTTCTCTATGGAATCTTCTGCACCTGAGATTCTCTCTTCCATCTCTTGTATTCTGTTGCTGATGCTCGTATCTATGGTTCCAGATTTCTTTCCTAGGGTTTCTATCTCCAGTGTTGCCTCATTTTGGGTTTTCTTTATTGTGTCTACTTCCCTTTTTAGGTCTAGTATGGTTTTGTTCATTTCCATCATCTGTTTGGATGTGTTTTCCTGTTTTTCTGTAAGGACTTCTACCTGTTTGATTATGTTATCGTGTTTTTCTTTAAGGATTTGTAACTCTTTAGCAGTGTTCTCCTGCAATTCTTTAAGGGATTTTTGTGCTTTCTCTTCATTGTCTTCTGCCTGTTTAGCAGTGTTCTCCTGCATTTCTTTAAGTGTGTTATTAAAGTCCTTCTTGAAGTTCTCTATCATCATCAGGAGATATGCTTTTAAATCCGTGTCTAGCTTTTCCGGTGTGTTGGGGTGCCCTGGACTGGGCGAAGTGGGGGTGCTGGGTTCTGATGATGGTGAGTGGTCTTGGTTTCTGTTAGTAAGATTATTACGTTTACCTTTCGCCATCTGGTAATCTCTGGGGTTAGTTGTTATCGTTGTCACTGTTTAAAGATTGGAGCAGAAGCTGTGTTCCACTCACCAGCAGTCTCTAAATCCTGCGGCGGGGGTCGTGGGTAGCTGACGGTACCCCGGTGCTGGTCCAGCCGGAAGAGGCCTGTGGTCCTACACAGGCCGTTTTTCTGCTTCCCTAACTAATGCAGTCTCTGGTCCCGCGTGCAATTGGATTGGAGCAGAAGCTGTGCTCCACTCACCAGAAGTCTTAAGATTCTGTGGCGGGTGTTGTGGGTAGCTGGCGAGTGTCAGCAGACCCTGCGCCCCAGCTGCCCCGGTGCTTTTCTGACCGGAAGAGGGTTGTGGCCCTATGTAGGCCGGATTTCTCTCTCCCCAACCAGAGCAGTCTCAGGTCCCGCGTGATTGGACTGGAGCAGAAGCTGTGTTCCACTCACCAGCAGTCCCAAAATCCTGCGGCGGGGGTCGTGGGTAGCTGGCGGGTGTCAGGCAACCCTGCGCTCCCACTACCCCGGCGCTGATCCGGCCGGATGAGGCCTGTGGCCCTACTCAGGCCGGTTTCTGCTTCCCTAACTAATGCAGTCTCAGGTCAATTGGATTGGAGCAGAAGCTGTGTTCCACTCACCAGCAGTCCCAAAATCCTGCGGCGGGGGTCGTGGGTAGCTGGCGGGTGTCAGGCAACCCTGCGCTCCCGCTACCCCGGCGCTGATCCGGCTGGATGTGGCCTGTGGCCCTACTCAGGCTGGTTTCTGCTTCCCTAACTAATGCAGTCTCAGGTCCCGCGCAATTGGATTGGAGCTGAAGCTGTGTTCCACTCACCAGCAGTCCCAAAATCCTGCGGCGGGGGTCGTGGGTAGCTGGCAGGTGTCAGGCAACCCTGCGCTCCCGCTACCCCGGCGCTGATCCAGCCGGATGAGGCCTGTGGTCCTACTCAGGCCGGTTTCTGCTTCCCTAACTAATGCAGTCTCAGGTCCCGCGCAATTGGATTGGAGCAGAAGCTGTGCTCCACTCACCAGAAGTCTTAAGATCCTGTGGCGGGTGTTGTGGGTAGCTGGCGAGTGTCAGCAGACCCTGCGCCCCAGCTGCCCCGGTGCTTTTCTGACCGGTAGAGGGTTGTGGCCCTATGTAGGCCGGATTTCTCTCTCCCCAACCAGAGCAGTCTCAGGTCCCGCGTGATTGGACTGGAGCAGAAGCTGTGTTCCACTCACCAGCAGTCCCAAAATCCTGCGGCGGGGGTCGTGGGTAGCTGGCGGGTGTCAGGCAACCCTGCGCTCCCGCTACCCCGGCGCTGATCCGGCCGGATGAGGCCTGTGGCCCTACTCAGGCCGGTTTCTGTTTCCCTAACTAATGCAGTCTCAGGTCCCGCGCAATTGGATTGGAGCAGAAGCTGTGTTCCACTCACCAGCAGTCCCAAAATCCTGCGGCGGGGGTCGTGGGTAGCTGGCGGGTGTCAGGCAACCCTGCGCTCCCGCTACCCCGGCGCTGATCCGGCTGGATGAGGCCTGTGGTCCTACTCAGGCCGGTTTCTGCTTCCCTAACTAATGCAGTCTCAGGTCCCGCGCAATTGGATTGGAGTACACTTAGCTTTTGTACACACAGATTCTTTAGGGGGAAAAAATAAAGGGTTGGGAGAAAATTGTGGTGTCAAAGGTTTTTGTGTTGATTTGTCTGTAAAGTTTTAAAATCTGTATGCATTCCTTTAGCAAGAGCACCACAGTGCCCATGGTGAAGATGAGATGACAATTCTTGGCGAGAGTCAGTTCTCTCCTTCTGCTGTGTGGGTCTTGGGGATTGAACTCACATCCTCAGGCTTGGTAGCAAGTGTCTTTATTCATTGAGACATCTCAAGAGGATAAAAAAGAAATCAATGTGAGCTCTGTCAAGAGATCCATGGATCTCAGCGAACTTCTGTAATAGTACATGAAGTCCCAAAGTGTATCTACTAAGGACTCCTTATGGCTCTGCTAACTCACTCAGGCCATCTCTGGCAGGCCTTAGCATGAGCCACTTTTGCTGTTCACTGCTTTTGCTGTTCATTGACCTCTCTCTTTTGCAGTCTGGGAGAAGGGACAAACTTCTCAACTTGAAACTCCTCTCTGCTGGTTGGTCCCTCGTGTTCTGGTTTTAATAATGAAGCAACATTCTTCTCCACAAACTCTCACACACTGAACACTGTTTCAAAATTGGCTCATTTGCATTTCTCATGGAACTTTCTGTGGTACACTCTGCTCAGTAGAGGACATCTGCCTGTGGGATTTTGTCACCAGGAGGTCACTTCCAACATTACTGCATAGCTCGGTATGCATGGGTGCAGAGATAACTGCCACAGGGAGTGACACACGCACACACACACACACATCACATCTACAATCACATCCTAGGTGAATCTTTACACGCCCACTGGCAGAGAACATATAAAGGTGTGCTCAAAGTAGAAATGTGCCCAGTGTCCCTCTGATAGTATCCAGGTTGCTGCTGGGCTTGAAGCTTCAACACTCAGAAACACTAGAACACTGAGTGCTTTTTATTATCAGTGGGCTTGAGTCCTCTGAGAAGTTCTGCTTACTCTGTGAGCATTAATTTCCCAGGGACGTTTTGCATTTTCATAGGATGCTGGGGTGAGATTCGAATAATAGATGCTTCTGTTTCACTCTTGAAGCTCCAGGCTTCCCATAGCCTATTTGCAAGTGAAATTCTACCCTTTGTTTGCACACTGGAGTGCATAAGGACTTTTGCTTGTGAGGCTATAATGTACTTTGAACGGATTCCCCTGTACTCTACTCCCCTCCCCCCTTCCGGCTCATCCCTTTCTTCTCTCAGACAGATTGTCTTCAAGCTTCATGTCATACGTGCAGTCATGATTTTTATGTACTCATATAAAACCAGGGAGCCACGAGTTAGAGAAAGCATGTGGTTTTTCTTGTCTTTCCGGGCCTAGCTCAGTTTGCTAATGCAATTATCTCTACTTTTATAATTTTCCAGTAAACAACATAATTTCATTCTTCATGACTGAAAAAAAAATTCCAGATGTCTCCATTTTAAGTTCTGTCACATCTCACAAAGACCAAAGGTTTCCGACAAAAAGGAAACTACAAAGAACACATTCCCAAAGCCAGAAGTCAATCGCAGTCAAGTATAGATTATCATTAGATTTTTTTTTTCAGTATCTATATATGTCATTAGGTCTTGAGTAAACTAATTGATTGAATGTGAAATCATCTCCAAGCCAAATAACATATTGGAATCGTACTTGACAAGGAAGTCAAACGACCTCTTTCACTGTTAAAATGTTGTTTCTAGCAGCAGCATCTTGGCACTGAACCCTTCAGACTCCCAAGGGCCAATGTCTTCATGCTACCGTGTGGTGTTAGTCTACCGGCAGCTTCAAACTAGGGGGAAAGATTTACTTTATGGTACAAGCCACATACTGCAACTTGGGTTTTCCCTGGACAAATGAGTACTGAACACTCATCTCTCTCATGGTAGGCCTTCCTTCTAAACTTTCCTCATGTGAAGCGTGTTGACACATGGAGGCTGTTTGGCAGTTCATATCTAGGCTGGGCCTTTGTTCCTTTTTGGAAGAGCAGTCTGCACAGAGTGAGGGGCACCTGGGACAGAGGAGTGTCTATGAATTGAAGTTGGATGGTCAAGTATGTCTTATAGAGAAAAGTTACTACCTTAAGGGTGGGCCATTCCTTTCCATCCTATATTCATAGTTTTCCTTTTAGCCTAAGCCTTGGCTTTCATCAATTTTTCTCCTAGTTTTTAATTCTTAAGTTCAATTTGGCTTTGAATTTTTATTGAATATATTACATATGTTGAATATATATATATATATATATAGTCCTGACTGTCCTGGAACTCACTCTGTAGATCAGGCTAGCCTTGAACTCAGAGATCCACATGCCTCTGCTCCCAAATGCTGGGACTAAAGGTGTGTACCACTACTACCTGGTTTCTTCTAGATAGTTTTAATATCTTGTTCAGATCATGATTCTGTGAAGTAAGGTATGAATCACACTGAACAGGCTGATCAAACCATTGCTGGTGTCTTCCTGAAAGTCTTAAGAAGGATGCCACCAATACTTTCCTCTGGGTCACTGATGCTGGCAATGAAAAGCACAGCACATTGTATTGGTTTGGCTGGTGGATAAATCTCTGAGTTTAAGGACAGACTGGTGTGTAGAGTGAGTTCCAGGACAGCCAAGGACACACAGTGAAACCCTGTCTAAAAAAGGAGGAAGAGGAGGAGGAGGAAGCAGTTCTGGCTTTGATTCCCAGCATCACATAAAACCAAGCGATGTAGCCCATGCCTTTAATTTCAGCACTTGAGAGATGAAAACAGAAGGATTAGAAATTCGAGGTCATCCTTGGCAACACTGGATTTTGGAAACCAAGCTGAGCTACAACAGACCTTGTCATGAGAAGAAGAAAAGGGAGGATATGGGGGGCGGGGGGAGGGGAAGAGGATGGAAGCTAGGGATTCCAAATGGATGCACTGAGCCAGAAGGAGGGACGGTCATAAAGAGTGATCAGCACAGTCAATTAAGGAATTATTTACTAATTCAGTAAGTATTAGTCATTAAGTCATCCTATATTTACTGAGTATATATTAATTCCAGACACTATAGCAAATGCTAAGAATACAGCAGTAGAGCCCTCATAAGCTTGCATGCATTGGAATGAAAGAAGACAAATTACACACACACACACACACACACACACACACACATTCTGCTCTGAAAGGGTTTTAATGAAAACAGCAACAACCAAGGTTTAAAAGCTGATGAGTCTGTGGTGGTGTAAGGACTGTGGTTTTAGACAGCTCAGTTAAGGAGGGTCTGACAAACAGAGCCACCCTGTGATAAAACTCTCACAGGAGGTGACAAAGGAGGACTTGGGTCATACAGGTGGTAGGACACAGGGTGGCTTCCTAGAAAAAGACAACCTGAAATCAGAAAGACCCCTGCTGTGTTCCAGGGTCAGTGCCTGACCCAGAGATGGGTATGGAGACCCAGCAGCAGATGACGGAGAAAACTCTTTGCCTTTGTAGAGCTTGATGTCTACTGAGAGAGGGCACAGCTAACGTGAGGAAGAAGCCCACACCGGACAGAGAGAAATCTCAGGCAGTAAAGCATCACTGCTCAAGCATGAGAGCCATGTAAAGGGACAGGCTTGCTCCTATGTGTTTATAATCCCAGCACTAGGAAGGTAGTGACAGATGGATCACTAGGGTTTCCTGGCCAGGTAGCCTTGCCTCATCTGTCCACTCCAGGATAGTGAGAAGCATTGTCTCAAAATAGAAGATGCATGACTCTGGAGGAGTGACACTTGACATTGATCTCTGAGCTCTGTATGCATGTACACACATACACACATGTACCTGTATATGCATGTACACACACACACACAATTTACTCAAGTTTAAAAGGATCATACAAATGACAGTAAGTTTATGAGTTATAGAAAGGCATGCTTGTGTTCATGTGATCAGATGCTGGCTACACACTGTGAGGAGAACTGAGAAGGGTCCAAGAACAGTTTCCTGCTCTCACCTGACATCACCCGATGCTTTACACTTGACTTTGCACTGTCAATAATCCTAACAGACTTGGCCAGCCACTCAGAGAGCTTTATGGCAATCTGCTCCCTGGCATGCCTTCTAGAAGCATGTTGGTTTGGAAAATTAAAGCCAACTGTACCGTATGTTCTAGCCCTGCACAGAAAAGCCGACGAGAGCTACTTGGAAGCTTCTGTCCAGTATCCCCAGAGCTGTGCCCCAGAGTCCCTGAAGCAAGAGCCAAAGTGAGAGTTGGGGTGAAATCTACTTGTGTAGCCAAGTCTACCCTGGGCCCCATTCCAGCTGTTTTGTGTATGTTTTATTGTTGTTGTTGTTGTGTTGAGACAGTTTCTCTGCATAGCCCTGGCTATCCTGGAACTCAGAGATCTGCCAACCTCTGAGTCCCAAGGACCAACTGGGATTAAAGGCATGTGCCGTCGTCACTCTTGGCAATTCCAGTGAGTATGATTGACATTTGGCCTTAAGGTCGTTATTTCTCTCGCTAACCTGATCTGTTTGAGGGGATAGTGACGGCAACTCTACAGCTTTCTGAAGATTAAGCAAGATCACACACATAAAGAAAGATTCGTACGGAAGGGGATGAGACCATTTGCCTGGCAGAAACTATGATTTATACACTTTTTGTCTTAAAAAGGTATTAAAGTGGCCCATGCAACACTGGAGCTAGGTACACAAATAAACAGGCAGGAGCTTGTGTAGACCTGATGAGCCAGTTTAGTCCAATTATCTAAGCTACATACTTAGAGAAACTGCTGGGAGCCTTGAGGAGGGACATAGCAGAAAGGAAAAACTCAGCCAGCTCCCCAGTGTAGACTTCCCCACCTCGTCCCATGGGGAAGAAGTCAGACTGATGATGTAATGCAGAGACTAAAGCCTCAAATGTAGAAGAAAGGTTCTCCAAAGTTGGATTCCAAAGCTGTGTGTGTGTGGGGGGGGGGGTCTTTATGAACCAGCAAATAAATGATTAGCCTGGGCACACATGCCTGCCATCCGTCAAGAAGGAAATCGTAGCATCAGCAACACCCACACAGCAAACAGAACCCTAATCATCTTTTACTGGCCCATAGATCACAGGAGGAGCAGACATAGCTTCCAAGCCCCAGGGACTGCAAAGTAAGTCACGCACAAGCATAGGTCGTTCTCCTTCAGCTCAGCTGGTTTAAGACAGCTATGCCAGAACTTCCCCCAATCCAGAGTCCCCGGCTGGGAGAAGGAAGTCACCCCAGGCTGGCACTCCCATACTCATGGAGGGAAGCGGATATCTTACAGCTACTTCACTGTTTCTTGTGCACCAAACAAAATCCTGCACAGACTAAACAAGAAGCAAGATGATATTTCCAAAGGGCAACAGAGATTAGAAATAGTCAGGAAAGCCAAAGCTTATTGTGGTCTGATCAGAAAAAGCAATGAAACCCACACAGCATTCAAATGTTGAAGCCAGGAAGCCACAGACTTACTTCCCAGGTTTTGGAGTCTTTCAGCAGGCCACTGACCCTCTGCTTCTTATTACTAACCAGAGTACAATGCATAATTTGTGTGGTGCTATATGACCTAGATTGTAGCATGCATGACTTGCTACTATCCTTATGAAAACGCCATGAACAAGGTTATTAAAATCCTTCTTTTAAAGTTGAGGTCACAGAGCCTCGGTGGGGGGAGAAATATACACATTTACCCCAGGACTTACACAAAATGGACTCCAGGCCACGGCACTGAGCCCTTGATTCTGACATCAAGGTTTTCCATGTGTTCCACAGAGTCAAACTCTTAATGCCACAGTGGTATCCAGCTCCTGTGGGGAGCAGAACCAAGTGGCGTTGGTAGGGGACCATATGAAAGAGGTAGGACAGCCAAACAGTCCTGACCAGTGGAGTGGGCACAAGCACAGAACTCAAAGGGACAGAGGGAGCAGCATCAGATTAGAAACTCCTGAGAAGCTGAGGTAACTTCTACAGGCAAGCATGCTCTTGCCAGAGGGAAGATGGAAGGCTCCTCCCTAGCCCAGCAGAGAATGAAGTTGGACAGTGTCATTTGAAAAATCTCCTCACACAGGTTGAAGCAGCCTGTCAAACTCTGCCTCTGGGATAGTCTGAGCTTTGTTTGCTTCTATTCCAAGTAAACAACTGAAGGAAGACATTTTAATCAAAATATTTCAATGGAGGCTTTTGCTGCCTTCTGTTTTCTCACACACTAAGATTCTCATAAGCTGCTTTACTACTTAATGAGTGTGTAGGATATGGAAGAGCTCTGTCTTTACGGTCAAGGCATGTGTGGGCACTTCTGCTGATTAGGTTTCACTGCCATGAGTTCTGAAACACAGGTAAGCCCACGAGAGCAGGGACGTCTGTCTGGACCTCTCATGCATCCTATGTGCCTGGTGCATATTGGAAGTCTGCTCAATAGCTGATCTATGATGGTGGTAGAAAGGTTTTTCATTTCTCTCTCTCTCTCTCTCTCTCTCTCTCTCTCTCTCTCTCTCTCTCTCTCTCTCTCTCTCTCTCTCTTCCCCCCCTTCCCCCCCCCCCCCTGTGTCTCCATGTGAGAGAAAGATGGTGTGATATGCACATATGTCCGGAGGAGTCCGGAGTCCGGAGTCCGGAGGAGTTTTCAGGAACTTCCTCTCTATTGCTACCTATTTTTTTTTAAAACAGGATCTCCAACTCCCCAGTTTGTCTAGGCTCAGCAAGCATCAGAGAGCCACTTGTCTCTTCCCATGAGATGTTGCCTTTTGTCAGCATTTTACACTGCTTTTTGTGTGCTTAGAGGTTAAATTAAAAATAGATTCAATTATTATAAATTACATTGATAGCATTGGCCAGGAAATAGCAAACATATCTATCTCCCTTCCCTTGGAAATGGTATCTGCAGCTAAGACAGCACCGACTTCCTTCTTTTGCAAAAGCATGCAGGTTTCAAAGCCACTACACGGTTGATCATATGACAGACAAAATAAATGACCTGCAAAGGGCACTGACTACGTAGACAGTGGTTTGCAGTGAGGACCAACATCTTCACACACACAAAGGGCATAAAGGGCCACCTCTGTGACTCTTCTGTAAGGAAGTCTATTGTGTTTTGATTCCTTCAACTACATCCCTATTTTAACTTCATTTAAATACTTGTGAAATCCCCTTTTATGCAAACTAAGGGAAAACTGCAATCAGTTTTGTCCTCAAGTTTATGGGAAGCTACTGACCATTGCAGAAAGCCACCATTAACGGTACTCACAGTATACTGATAAAACAGAATCTGCCCCAGTCTACTTATGAAACTGTGGCCTTTACTCCAATCACACACAAACTTTCAGCTGTCCTTAGTGTGGGGGTTGGTCTTTATCATCAACTTGGCACAACCTGCAGTCACCAGGAAAGTCACCAGAAAAGAGGGAACCTTAACTGAGAGATTGCTCATTTCAGATTGACCCACGGTAATGGGTCTGTAAGAGATTGTCCTGATTAATGATGGATATGAGAGGGCCAAGCCCACTGTGGGCACCATCTCTAGACAAGTAGCCCTGAGCTGCATAAGAAACCTCAACGAGCATGGGCCAGAGAACAAACTGGAAAGTCATATGAAAAGACTATTTCCATAAGCTAATGACAGTGTTGAGCTGTCACCAGAGGCTATTGTAGCTTCTGTCGTGTCTAGCACAGGCTATCACGTGCTTGTGATGCAAGCACATCTTTCACATGGCTAGGACTATGAGAGTACAGCTCACACCATTATGTACAAGGCCTAATGCTTGATAATGATGATCAATGCTGTGCTCTTGGCTTACATATTTACTTCCTCTAGAGCTTGCTATTATTCTAGAGTATACTCATATGTATGTGTGTGTGTGTGTGGTGTGTATAATGTATGGATATTTGTATGTGTACATACATACATGTATACATAAATACATGCATACATACTCGTATATATGTACATATGTGAATATATATGTATGTATAGATATATACATACATACATACATACATACACACATGCTAACTGTAGAACAGCTTCAGGCAGGTCCTTCAGGATGAATTCTCCAAGATGAAATTGTTATGACAAAAGATGACAGCTCTATGCATGTCATTGCCCTGAAATCCTCTCAGCATGACAAGGTGTGGAGGTAGAGATGGGATACACTGATGTGGACAACCCTGACTCTCAAGGCTAAATTGAGTATAATTTTAGGTTATTATCATTGCTTCTTTGTTTTGTTTTTGAGATAGTGACTCCTACGTGCCTCTGGCTGGACTGAAGCTTACAATGTAGCCCAAGGCTGGCTCTGAACTTGCTGTAATTCTTCCACTGGAATAAACAGGTATGCACTACCACATTTGGCTGTTTTTAAACTAAGAAGATTAATAATAATAATAATGGTAGTAGTAGTAATCAAATAGCAAAGCATTGTAGAATAAGGATAGAAGTAAATAAAATATTTTTTATAGCTCTGTAACATGTTTGGAACTTAAGCTAAGTGTTAATGGTACACGCAAACACTTAAAATCTTTTCAAGTTTATAAAGTAAAATAGTAAAAGTTAATTTTTGTGAATTTATTATTAAAGAAAGAAGAAAAAATGAGACAAGGTCTTAATGTAACCTGGCTGTCCTGGAATTCACTGTGTAGACCAGGCTGGCCTTGAACTCACAGAGATTTGCATTATGCCACCATAATCATCAAGAACATTTAAATTAAGTGTGTGGTGTATACAAAGTCTGTAGCTGTTCCATACTGATTACCTGGGCCTTCACAGTCATTACTCACCTTTCACTCACTTCAAGCAACTTCAAGGCCTGTAAGCCTGCCACAGCTTATATCATATAGGCATGCATGTATACAGCATGCCTATATCATATACGCATGCACGTGGTGGGCTGCACCAACTGTGTTTGTGTAAGGATTTGTAGGGGTTATATAGGAAGGAATCACCCACAATGCATTCCCCCCTTCCCTCTCTCCCTCTCTGCTTTGTTTATTTTAATTAGTTTATGTATGTGTGTGCATGTGTGTATTTGTGAACATGTGTGTGCGGGAGCGAAGGGCCACAAGACAATGTTAGAAGTCATCTTCTGAAATGCTATCCACCTCCTTTGACACAGTGTGTCTTATTGTTGGGACAGGAGATGTCCTTACCATCAAGGTTCCCTTTTAGGGGTTGTGGGAGAGGGAAGAAGATGAGGAGAAGGAAGGTTAGAAATCAAAAAAAGGTGGGAGGGAGGGAGAGAGGAAAGAAGGGAGGAAGAGAGGGAGGAAGAAAGGAAAGGAAGGAGGGAGGGAGAGAGGGAAGGAGGGAGGAAGAGAGGGAGAGTTTAGAAAGGGAGGGAAGGAAAGAGTGATGTATTAATAATAATAATATATTGCGGATATACCCATACAGCACGCCAAGCCAAGGCAGTTCCATGTGAGAGAGATTTATTGTGAGGGAAAGACAAAAGGGGCAGCAGGGCAAGTGGAAGAGGAGAGAAGAGGTGGGGGGAGGGGGAGTGATCTCCTAATTTTTATGGAAAGTGATGTAACATAAGTAAGAGTGGGAGGTGAGCCAAGTGGGTTCTGGGATATGAGGGTCGTTGGCTTGGAAATGCGGTCATGGGTCACATTGTTATCGCCTAGGTTTGGAATATCCTGGTGCTAGCAAGGAGGGAGGGAGGGAGAAAAGGGAAAAGAGGAAGGGAGGGAGAGAGAATTAAACTATGGCATCATGGCATTGTGCTCTGCAATTAGCCTGCTCAAGCACCTAAATAATCAAGAGAACTCGTGCAGCTGAGCCATGGTGAGCTGAGAACCCACAGAAGTGGGACCTCACAGCAACACCGTGTATTTCTATATCCAGAGCTGCCTTGCTTCATCCAGATAGATACTCAAGCATTTTGAGTAATTGACCTGGAACTTAGCCTGAATATTCTAGCCATCACGAACTCCACTGGTTATCCACAACAGAGCTAAAAATAAATGCACTCATGTGCGCCTCATGAAGAGAACAAACTGCCTCACATTCCCCACATTGAGAAACCCAAGGGTAGATTGATTTTCCCTAACTTTTGGCTAAGTTTCCAGAAATGTTGTGGAAAGTGGTTCTAAACTCTGTAAGTCCTTGATTCCATCATCCCCCACCCCCACCCCAACCCCCCAATCCCTGCGCAGAGACAGGGTTTCTCTGTGTAACTCTGGCTCTCCTGGAACTCTCTGTAAACCATCAGGCTGGCCTCAAACTTGTAGAAATATGCCTGTCTTTGCCTCCTGAGTGCTGGGATTAAAGGAATGTGCCACCACCACCCCGCTTATTTTATTTTATATATGTAATATATACCTATATGGGAAATGAATATATAATATACCTAATATATTATATATTAAGTATATACATAATCTATAATATATTCTTTCCTAATTAAATTTGTAGCATATATTCTTTTTCCATTCAGACATGTAATGACCACAGTATTCAGAAGACTGAAAGATGATAAAATGTAGTCACACATGACTGATGGTTTTCTCCTTTAGTATTTCCAGACTCTCACCAGGTGGGCTATGATATTCTTTGGTAAACGACATGCTATCCAAAACTGTTTCATGTTTTCTCAGTCAAGAAGGCTTTTATTAGAAAGTAATTATAAATATCCATTAATAGCATCTGGGAGGTAACATTCCTCATTCATTATAGCAGTTCCACCTTCACTGAAAATGGACTGTTAAATATAGATTATACCTCAGTTTCAAGAAGACAGAGAACACAAAATGAACTGGGAGCTAAAAATGGACCCATATTTTTAGGGTCAACAAGGTGTGTGCTACACGTGTTGACGGCAGCGCAGGCACACTTTGGGTCCACACATCTGCCCCTTTCTACTGCACCCACACACATTTGCTATAGAGGAAGGAGGGCAGAGGGGACCTGGAGAGCAGTCACACAAATAGGGTCCCAGCGAGTACAGGCAGGGATCGTTTGCACACCTGCCTTTCCTGGAATTGTTTGGGTTCCTTGTTTTCTCAGGTTCACATGCAGTTTCCCTGGATCCTAGAAACACCTACCCGGTGTCAACTGTATCAGCTCTGGGATGGTCTCTCAGAGGCCATTTCACAGTGATGAATGTGACAGGGCTCATGTGGGTCGCTGAGTCTGCACCTATTTTACGTGCACCTGCAGTCTCCAGAAGGTGAATTTAAAACCCTGTTAGAACACTCTAGAAGTTCTGGCTTACACTCAGATTTGAGCTCTGATTTTTTTTTTAAGAGAAGGAAGATTGCCTTTCTCCTCGTTGGGCGTCTGAAGGCAAGATGGGTCACCAGCAGCTCTACTGGAGTCACCCACGGAAGTTCGGCCAGGGTTCCCGCTCTTGCCGCGTCTGCTCCAACCGCCACGGTCTGATCCGCAAATACGGGCTGAACATGTGCCGCCAGTGCTTCCGGCAGTACGCGAAGGACATAGGCTTCATTAAGTTGGACTAAGCGGCCTTGATTCGACTGACTACCAAGTGGAACGAATCATGCTAGTCTTTGTGCACAAAGAATAAAAATGTGAAGAACTTAAAAAAAAAAAAAAAGAGAGAAGGAAGATTAAAACCCTTCTTAATGGCCACTGTACATCACCCTGTGCTGGACTTCAGGGACACACACACAAACATCACTGTCATTACAGAAGGAAGTGGGTGACTTTTCTCAGAAAACACAATCTTTTACAGCAGTGGTTCTCAGCCTTCTTAAGGCTGCACCCCTTTAATACAGTTCTTCATGTTGTGGTGACACCCCTCCCCCGACCATAAAATTATTTTTGTTGCTACTTCATGACTGTAATTTTGCTACTGTTATGAATCATAATGTAGATATGTGATAGGCAGGATATCCGATATGTGACCCCTGTGAAAAGGTCATTTGAGAAAAGGTCATTTGACCCCCAACGGGGTTGAGAACCACTGTTCTACAGTATTCTGTGTTGGATAGACAATACTTTATAGTCTGAAATCCTAAATTGCATCAAGAAATGTAAGGGGTGAGACATGGCTCACCAGCAGTGCTTGCCTGTCAACAAGGATCTGTATTTGATCCCCAGAACTGAAAAACAGAAATGAACAGGAAATTCAATTTTTAAGTCAATGAGAAATCATTGATTTAGCTACTCACAAAAAGAAGTTTACATATACATAATTATGATGTAATAAAGTATAGATTAGTAGATTCACACTTATTTTGCGAAGGCGTGCTGGTTAGTTTTAACTGTCAACTTTATACAAATATATATATATATGTGTGTGTGGATGGGAGTGTTTGTGTGAATTCCAGAGTGCATGCGCAAGGATTCATCAACTTCCCCTATGAGCCATCCCCTTCACCTATGTTTGTATTTGTAAGACAATATTTCGCTCTGTAGCCTAGGCTGGCCTCAAACTTACAGCAAACCTCTTGTCTCAGCCTCGAAAGCTCTAACATTATAGGCATAAGCCACCACACCCAGTTGCATTAGCTTTATTGTTTAAAAAAACGCATTACTGAAGTACAATGTACATGGGACAGGCTGCAAATACCCCAAGTGTACAATTTAACCAGAGGCAGGATCACTGCAATGAAACCAGCTCAAGAATGAAGATAATGACCACACATCCACCATCCACTGCCCCAAGTTTCCTCTATCTCTTTTCCTCCTCCCTCTATGCTCATCCTAAAACATCTTCTATTTTCCTTTGAAATAAGTCAGAGGGCCAGAGAGATGGCTCAGTTGGTAAAGAGCTTGTCCTGCAAGCCTGAGGATTTGAATTCAATCTCCCAGAACCCAGAGTAAAGTGTCCACACAGGACAGCAGGCTCCTATGATCCCAGCTCTAAAGAGACAAAGACAGAAAGATTTACAGGGCTCCCTAAGGCAATCTAACTTAATTGATGAGTCCCTGTCCCAGTAAGAAACCCTGTTCCCCAAAATAAGATGGCAAACAATTGAGGGAGACCTCTGACTTCCACATTCACACACAAACGCATATACGTGCCCTGCATATGCACGCATGCATACACTACACACACACACACACACACACACACACACACACACACACACACACACACGTTCTCGCACACACACATACACAGAGAAAAATATCGCAGTGCTTTTTTTCCCCAAGTACTGTTTTTAGTTGCCCAGATCCATCTCCTGAAGCTGGAAGGCATCTGCTGATCTGTGGGAAACACGCGTAGTAATCTGCTTAGTCGTCGGGCACATGCTTCATGTAGGAAAAAAATAGAAGAAGAATAAAATGCAAGCAAATTCCAAGAGAGCGGAGAACATAGTTGACTTGTTTAAGAAGCATAAGGAGAAGTATTTGCCTCAGCTTTAAGCCAGCACAGCATTCTTCCCTGTGGGGAGTAGGGGCAGGAAGGACCAGGAACAGCTCAATACTCAAAGTGGCCATGTGTTATCAAAAAGAAAGAGACGGCATTGCTTAAGGAAATGCCGTGACAGAAAGACAGGGAAGCCCTCCTGTGTCTGTGGGGGGCTGCAACGATGAGACAACTTCTCCCCAAATGAACATCAATAGACTGACTGGAAGCTTTAACGTAGAAAGCGATGCTCAGAGTTTAGTCTTTGAGCTGCATCTGCTCTGAGGGGGGAACAACCCTCCACCTCTCTTTTTCTTTTTAATGTGAGAGATTTAAGGAAGAGAATGATTCTGAATATGTAGATTTTTCTATTAACTAACTATGTGAGTCTATACACATGCCATTTCACTCTGACTTCTTAATGAAATAATGAGAGAATTGAACTTTAAACCCACCTCAAAGTCCCCTCAAGCTTTAAACGGTATAGAGTGGGACACTTTCTGGAATATCTTTGTCCCCCAAGGGCCTCAGCCAGTTCAGATCTATCCCAGAGCAGGTAGAAGGCAAGTGCCCTCTACTAACCAACAGTCCGGAATTCCCACCACTCTTCTCTGTTGAAAGCTACTGTATGTCCATCCTATAACTCTGGATTAAGAAGAAATCACGTCCATTAGCATTTTAAACTGTTTCCAGAAAGGATGGAGAGCCATGTCACAAAACTATCCTTGTGAGAATACTGCTAATTCTAGACACCCTTAAGTATCCAGAACAGCCTGTCACATGTCCTGTGTAGCAGCCCCATGGTTTTAGAGAGAGAGAGACCTTCCCCAGGTGTCTGTCTGTGTGTTAAGAGCACTTCCCAGCCTTTCTACAGCTGTGACACTACAGATGATTGTATTATAAAAGTCTATGAGGGTTAAAGGATGCTTGTGACCCAAAGTGACATGTGTAGGAGATTTGGCCACTATAGGCCCTACTAGAACTTTCCCTGGGTTTCAGAGTCCTACGTTCCAATCTTTCTTTAACCCATTTATCGTCTACCATTTCACTGTAGCTGTCTGGCTGAGCATCTCTGCCCGCGGGAGTAGTTATTTAGTTAAACCCGCCTCCTGCTTGTGATGCACAGTGGCATACACCATTAATCCCAGCACTCAGGAAGCTGAGGCTGGCAGAACTCTGAGTTCGAGGCTAGCCTGGTCTATAGAGTGAGTGAGTTCCAGGTTGACCAGGCCACACAGAGAAACCCTATCTCGAAAACAAACAGACAAACGCCTCTAAGTCCTCAGCTATACCTGCAAAGGAGTCTGGGAAAACTGACTTTCACTTTCACTTATATTATATATGAGTTGGGGTAGGCTCGCATGTAGTAGGGGTTCATTAAAGAGAAGCACGTAACTGGAGGGTACCAGAATCTAAGCATTTCTTCCTGTATATGCAGTCATTATAACAGACCTTGCCAAAACCACTTGATCTACAGGGAAGCAAGAATTCTGGGCATAGCAACATCATTCTAGCAGGGCCAGAGATCTGCTAGACCTGCCATGATCATAACCTCTGTTGGTCTCCCTAATCTTACTCTAAATAGCAAGGCTAGATTCTGTCATCACTGTGGTTGTCACTCTACATGTTGACCACGGCTCTAGACACTGGAACCACTATCTTAGAAAACCTCCTGTGGGCCCTTCTCTGTCCACACCGCTCCTCACCAGTAAGGCCACAAGTTACCCCAAGGCACATTCCACCTCTAAATTCATAACACAATGACTGCTCTGGTTATGCAGTATCCAGAATTACCAAATAGGACTAACGGGGACCTATTCCCAAGGGGGCAATCATTTGCCCTGCCTGGGGTGTTCCGAACTAAGCAATATCCACTGGGCTGTTGTTTAAAGAGACCGTGTACGTGGCTTAGACTGTGCATGCGAACAGTTCCATGAAGAGAAGGGAATTGGCGCATGTGCAGAACCTTCTCCTGGGTTCGCATCTCAGGCTCTGCATTTGAACACATTTTCTCCAACATCAGCATGTGCAGGCCATCACCTCCCTTCCTAGCCATGTCATCTGAGCATCCGGTTGCCTTACAGAGATGCCTCCCTCAACATCCAAAAGTTATAGGGCTGAGCCGCTGAGTGAAACCCTGCGAGTCACAGATGTACTGCACACATCTCACCGTCAACTTCAAAATCCATCAGACACGTTGTTTACATAAGTTCACCTTTTGAAAATTAAGCTGTCACTATGGAGTTCACAGAAGTAACAACACAGGGAACATGTCATTATCTGCACTTGAAGGTCTTAATTGAACTGGACAGGGAGTGACATATTCTATAAAAAACAATTCTCCAGAAAAGTCCCCCACCCCCACCCCCACCCCCAGAACAGCCCAAGTCAAGCAACCACGGAGACCGACTGCCCGCAACCCCCAGTAAAGAAGATTAACACACACAGTCCACTCTGTAGTGTAGGGTGTGCCTCGCCTACCTTATAAGCCCCGCAACCCTTCCCTTCCCAGAGTTAAACAGACTGCCTCGTAGCACCTTTATCTCTCTGCTTCTCCACTGAGGTCTTCAGAAATCTGCCAGCAACTCTTATCTGGGAATTCCAATTTTGCTACAACACGGTAACCACCAAAACAGGAGGGTGTCTTTTGCCAGACCTGTGAAACCAAACGCTTTGATGTTTTCAACCCCAGGTACCACTGTACCACCCACCCTTGTCTTTGTTCATTATTCAATCCTGCCATGTGGCTCCACCCCTCCTTCTCTTCCGACTGATACCATGACAATTCTTCAAGGGCCAGATCAAAGTCTTCCCCATTTGCAGTGACCTTTCCCACAATTCTGAAGTCTGATACAGACTTCTCATGACACTACTTTATCATGCACAATGTATTGTGTTATGTTGCTCATTTCCTTATGATGTTGATTTTTCTCTGTTTAATTTTCTTGGAAGTTCCCTTAGCACCTAGCCATTAGATTCAGCAACAATACTGATTAATACGTTTATTTTCATTGACTTAGAATATGAGTATTTAAACAAAGTACCAGTTTCTAAATATATCAGATATTTTATGTGTATTCATATACATGTTTTAGGAACACATGTTTAAAGTGATGAAGACCAAGAACCTCAAATATAAAAGGATCATATTTAACTAAATATATTGTGTATGTGATTATGTAAAATATGTATGTAAGTGTGTATGTTGATACATTTTAGAAATATTTTTCAGGAAACAAGATTTGAAAACATTAAATTTGCTCCAATTCTACTCTCAGGTTTAGTGGTATCTCAATAAATGTTTATAGATTTAAACATCTCCAACCTGGGACCTGGCTGACCATAGGAAGAGATTAACCTAAAGCAGGCTAAATGCAGGAACAAGAAAACCTCTCAGTACAGTCCAGAAGAACTCAGTGTCACTGATAACAGTCAACTCTCCAATACAGCTTGGACACAAGCAACCTTTAACCTCATTGCCTTAAGTTTCAGTGTTCAGCACATATATTTGTGCACATGCCTGTATGCACATATACATAGTATGCACACTTCTGGTGATAGTTTAGCACTTCCTTGGAAAACTCCTTTAAGGTGACTGAATTAGGAGTAGCTGTTTAACTACCATTTACTAATATACACACTCATTTCTCTTTGGTAAAGACTTAGTGAGTCCTATTCCTCCTAAGTCAATATTTGCTAGTGTAGAAGATTCCAAATTAATTCAAGACACATTTCTTTATGGGGTCCACCACTCACTGCACCCCCAAAAAGACAGTTAAAAATCTCCCTAGAGGGGCTTCTATGCTAAAATAGAAAAACCCAGGAAACACTGACATCCCCTGGGGGCAAGATGGCTGCTCTTAGTGCCTGCTTTGGCAGGAAGCTTTTCAGTGGCTACCTACATGCCTGTAATAGTCATGAGAAGAGAGGAAAGGCAGAGACATTGTCTATATTTTGCAATAATGGAGTCAGGGGGCTATAAAGATGGCTGCACAAGCATGGAGACCTCAGTTTGTATCTCCAGAACTGCCTGGGTATCCATCATCCCCTAAGCTGATGGGCAGAGACAGGCAGATTCTGAGAGTTCCCTGACCAGCCTGCCCACCTGAACAGTGAACTTCAGGTTCCGTAAGAGAACTCATCTTAGAAATTAAAAAAAAAAGAAAAAAAGTAGAGCATCATTGAGAAGATACCTGACACCAACCCCTGACCTCTCAGAGGTGAGCATCTGCCTCCAACCCCCAAGCCCCCAGAGCAAGTGTGCTGTCCTAGCACCCAGAGGGCTGAGGCAGGAGGATCGTTTGATTCCAAGAGTTGGACAGCAGCCTGGGTACCATAGTGAGACCTTATCTCTCATTAAGCATGGAGCTTGCCATTTCAGATAAACCAGTCAATGAATGCTCTTGGAGTTTGTTCTAAGCCACACAGCCAGCAAGCAGCAGAACCAGGACTTCAGGCTTACTTCTCTTCTCAGGGCTGGACCTCCACTGTTGGGCACAGCTGAGGATGTGGAGATACTGAAGGCATCAGTCACTCATCCGGTGCAGGGAGTGTGTGGAGAGATACAGCATATTCTGTGCATTTCATGGTTTGTCAGAGGAGGTAGCAAAAACAACCGGAGTGGTATAGTTAAACACTGAACAGAAATAAGACAGGTGACCTTTCTTTGTGTGGCTTCTGTTTCCCAACTTCCTTCAGAGCAGTGTTTCTCAACCTTCCTGCTGCTGTGGTCTTTTAATACAGTTCCTCATGTTGTGGTGACCCCCCAACCATAAAATTAATTTTGTTGCTGTTTCATGACTGTAATTTTGCTACTGTTATGAATCATAATGTAAATATCTATGTTCTGATGGTGGTAGGGGTCCCCTGTGAAAGGGTTGTTTGACCCCCTCAAAAAGGTTGCAACCTAAAGCCACTGCTTTAGGGATGTTCTTCTGAGCCAGGTAACATAGCAGCACCTCCGTGACCAATCTGACTTTCATGAGATTGTGTCTCCTGCTAACCAGAAGGATCCTGTCACCCTCCTTAACTGTCAGCTGAGATGTTTTTATTTTGCATCCCTGCTTTAAACTCATTAACGTAGCTATGAGGAATTCAGGTCCATCAAAGCAGCATTACCAATATCTACATCAGTTTTCAAACCTAATGTTCTCACTGTAGAGGGAAAACAATGCAGCTGTGGAATGTTTTTATTTTGTGGGCTCAGAATCTCTATAATTGCTTTTTGTGGTTGAAGATGCCTCCCTATTTTTCCAGCCAAACAGTAAACGCCTCCTTGGATTTCCTGGATATGAAGATAAATAATAAGGATTCTTACAAATTGGATTATAATGGGCTACGTTTTCAAGTCCATTTTAAACATTGTAGAATACCTCCCAAGTGAAATAAGATGCAAATAGGGGAATGATCATGTACTTGACACTACAGTTTTGGACCTCATCCCCATGCCAAAGGTGACCTGTATCCACGAGCACAGAGCAGATGTGGATGAGATCAGCTGGCCCGAGTCACCCCAGACATGTGTGCCCCAGCAAGTGTGTGGAGCTCAGGGGACAACCTGTGAGAGTCCATTCTCCTCTTTCACCAGGATCGAAGTCACATTATCAGGCTTGGGTTCAAAGTCAGACACCTACTGAGGCAAAGCATATATTATAAGCCTCAGAATATCCCATTTTCTGATGGGTCTGAAGATACGCTATTAATTAAGCTAGCTTTGTTATACTTACCCTCAGGCCCTTTAGGCCATTGAATGTGGTAATTCGTCTATCATTATGGACTGAACATACAACAAAGGTACAGGTTTCTAAGCATCATGATTCCTGTCAAGAATGGGTCCCACCTGTCTTTCCATGAAGAAGACACTCACTTCTGTTGGCCTTGGAAAGTTGAATATATGAGAACTTTACCTCCAAAAGAAGCTATTGTCTTCTTTTGAGCTCCACACACTTGCTGGGGCACACATGTCTGGGGTGACTCGGGCCAGCTGATCTCATTTTTAGGTTACAGCATTGCCATTCCAATCCAACTGGCCAACCCCAGGCAGACTGGCTCTAGAAATCTATTTATATTGTTCTTTTCTGTGTCCTGGATCACTGAGAATCAGAAAACTGCATGCCCTTTATTGGACAACTCACCCACCAAGGAGCCAGGAGTCAGTCAAGCTATCCAATGGATATTCTGCACATCCTCCTGTGTGGGCGTGCATTAGAGATTTGAGAGCATAGAAACAGGCTCCCTCTGATACCAAAATACTTCTGACTCAAACGGGGGCCATAAGATGGCTCACAAAACTGGGGTGGCCGTGGAATGTATGTCACCCAAAACATTTCTTCCTGGGTGATGCACCGGATGGATGCTAAGGAGCTGTGAAACCCCATTCTGTAACTTCAGTAGTTACCTTCCCTGTGCCTCAGAATGACTGTTTTTCTCCTCTAACAGCATCCAGGCCAGCCCGACTGGGATATTGCCCTTATCAGTCAACAGGGAATCTTCCATATATGAACTGAGCTCAGCTTCTTAGGTTCCCTCTTGGGTCTGAGGTCATAACTGCAACTACTTGGCTGGGACACAGTTCTTAGTTCCCATGGAAGCCAGATGGATAATTTATCTCAATAAATCTATTTTCAAAAAAAAGAGAGAGAGAAAGAAACAAATCCACTCTTTCCCACTTGCCTTTGATCTTTCTTGACAAAATGTTTGGGTTTAATTAGGGAGTAACTAGGAAAAAATGTGCTGTATAACTACAGGAATGAGACATGCTAACTTCCTGGCCACTGAGAGAAAGCAATAATCCTGATATATACCTCATGGCAGGGAAAGAAGAGCAAGAATCACTACTATAGCTTGCCAAAGAAATCATATGGCCAAACTGGCACGGGCAGTACAGAATGCAGACCATCTGACCCCTTGCCATGTTGCTCATTCATATCCATAAACTATAAATAACAGACTCATGGTGACATGGTTGGCCTGATATCACAGGGAACAAACACAACAGCCTTCCCACCTGGACTGCAAGCTTGTTTCCATCTGAATGATACAAATTTACATTTATCTGACTCCTGAACCTGTGAGATGTGCTCCCTTAGCAGAGTGGGGTCTAACCATTCGACAATACTACCTTACAGCTTAACCAAATCTATACTATGCTGACAAACACCAAGTTTTGCAACAAATACTAAACTAGAGTGGCCTGTGATTTTTATGATTATTATATTTATGTGAGTGACTGAGAGTCCCAGCAGAGGAGCATAAGGGTTGGTCACTTTTCTGATCCACATACAGCCATCTGTAATTATTGTCAGTGACCCCTGTCATAGCTAATCTTAGTTGTCACTTTGGCATAGCTAGGAAGAGGGAACCTCAACTGAGGAATGGCCTCCATCAGATTGATCTGTAGGCAAGTTGGTGGCATTTTCTTGATTAATGATTGGTGTGGGAGAGCCCAGTCCACTGTGGGCAGTGTGACTCCTGAGTAGATGGTCTTGGTTGGTACAATAAAGGCAGGTAAACGTTAGCCTGGGTGCAAGCCAGTAAACAGCATCCCTCCATGGTCTCTTCTTCAGTTCTTGCCTCCAGGTTCCTGCCTCAAGCACCTACTCTAACTTCTTTTAATGCACTGTGACATAGAAGTATAAGCCAAAAAGAACCTTTCTTCTCCTAAGATGTTTCTGGTCATAGTGTTTATCACAGCAACAGAAAAAAACAATCAAACCATTGCAAGGCCAAAGATCAGCAGATTCATCTAAATTTCCAAATTATAATGAATAGTAGCAACCTTAGACTGTATCTTGTCCAAAGGGAAAAAGTATCCACCGGTGCTCCCTGGACTTTTTAAGATTTGTTTGAGTTGCCAAGAACCTGGGATGCACTTGTCAAGACCTAAAGTATCAGAAGCCTGTGTCTGCAGAAACAGTCCTACATCAGATGAGATGGAAGGGATAGAACCTGTCTCCACATCTCTCAATCCATCTAGTGAACAAGGCAAATGGAGTGACATTTCTGTGGCAAAATTTGAAAAACCACGGGAATTGACTACTGGGACAACTAGTTGTGGGGATCTCTGAGATTCCTGAGGGTTCCCCAAATGCAAAGCATTGTGTTCTCTCTGCCAGGACCATCTCTCCAGGTGGTACTTTCAAGGAGTGTCTCTGAGGTGAGAAACCTCTCTAGAAAAAAGAGTAGCCTTGCTTACTATTCACTACAAAATGCTATCCTTAGGTATGTTGAAAGAATACCTTATGCATTGGATGGATGCATCACCTGTCAATTAAAAATAAACCTATGGCCTATAGAAAAGGGTAGACTAGAAGGTGGGACATCCAGGAGAAGAAGGATTCTGGGACAGAGCCAGGCACAGGAGATCTGCCTGGGATGATGTGACAAGATGTATTTGGTACCTGAGCATAGGTAATCAGCCATATGGCCAAATGTATAGATTAAAATAAATTGGATAATTTCAATTGGATAATTTTCTGATAAGAAAAAAAGGCTAGCTATATGGGTAAGGTATTTGTAAATATATTTTGAGTTTGAGTCTTATTTCTGGGAACATGGAGTTGGAAGGAAGAGGCAGACATAACTTCTACATAGGTGAACACAAACCTGGTACCCACGTAACAACCCTCTGGGTCTGAAAGACCCACAACGTGAGGACTCCCCCATGTTCTGACTCAGGAAAGGCGATACCTCAAATCACTCACAAGAAATGGCCTTGATGCAAACCACAAAATGACTTTTTATTCCAAGAACGCTCTGGGGCCCACAGTCATACACCACTCAGGGGTAGAGGACTGTGGTGCCCCGAGTAGCTGGGTAAGGGGGTATTTAAAGAAAGAAACCACAACTCAAGGAGGTGGGGAGGGCATTGTTGGAAAATACCAAAAATACCAGTTAAGAGTCACAAGGAAGTGGAAAGTCAAGACAGTTTTCTATGAGTCTCTAACAATAGCACATTTGCATAGTGGGTTCCAGCAACAGTCAGGGTAGATCAACATGACTTTCTTTGAACGAACACTCCCTGAACTCAGGAAGCGGGTGGGTGGAGGAATGTTGCTGTTTTATGATTAGCATGCCTTGGAGCATTGAGTCATAGCCCCACTCAATCTGTGGGAATCAGGGGTTCCAGCAGATGGGCATAGAGTCGACAAGAATGGGGATGACAAATAAGGGACACAAGGGAGTGTGGATCCAAACGAACACTAGACTTTTTTTATACAGAAAAACAAAAAAACAGGCAAACACATCTGCCAAGTTACAGTGACACAAAACAAAAGGAATCCATACATCAAAAGATGGCAGGGGACCAGGCTGCGTTTACCACTTATAATGGAGCCAGGTAAATGCTCTGATGCAATGCTAGTCTATTGTTAAACCCACCACCAGGAGTTCTTTAGTAAATACCTGATTATGCCATTCCTCTGGGCCTAGTGAAGAAACCTGTACCAGGAGAATGCCCTTCCACTAACTCTTTCATGGATAGTCCACCTATTTGCTAGGCCATTGTGTATTCCTGTGTTTGGGCGTGACTCAGCTATTGTAATTACTATGCAGACTAGCCCTGAGCTTTTCTAGCTCTGTTCTTTGTAATGCCTAATTAGTTTCACTGTCTCTACTAGAAGTGAATTTGAATGTTACTGAATAGGTAATATTCTTACTGAATTCCAAGCTCACTAGCTTCAAGGATTTTCTAGGAACCATTGGAACACTGGTGGAGACTTAGCTATGTCAAAAAAATCAATCCTTTGGAACACAGGGCCCCCAATGGAGGAGCTAGAGAACATACCCAAGGAGCTGAAGGGGTCTGCAACCCTATAGGTGGAACAACAACATGAACTAACCAGTACCTCCAGAGCTCTTGTCTCTGGCTGCATATGTAGCAGAAGATGGCCTAGTCTGCCATCATTGGAAAGAGAGGTCCCTAGGTCTTGCAAACTTTATATGCCCCAGTACAGGGGAACACCAGGGCCAAGAAGTGGGAGCGGGTGGATAGGGGAGCAGGGCAGGGGGAGGGTATAGGGGACTTTCAGGGTAGCATTTGAAATGTGAATGAAGAAAATATCTAATAAAAAAATTAGAAAAAAAGTCAATTCTTAAAGGCACTTATAATAAAACAATACTGAAAGAGAGCATGTGGATCCATACACCAGACTAACTCTGGGACAGGGTTTGAGTATATGGGCTATGGGAATGCTAAGGTTCCAGGAGGCATAATTTCCTTGAAACTCCTCGCCTCGTGACTGCCTTCAGGCCTTTCAGCTTGTCAGGCAGACTTCACTGGAGTGGGTGTAGCACTATCAGAAGCACCATGCCCTGGTCTGGGAACAAAAAGGAAAAGCTGAAGGTGAGCTGGACACCAGCATCTTTTCGTTTCCCTCACCCTCTCCCCCTCCCCTTCCCCCTCCCTCTCTCCTTCCTGACTGTGGGCACAAGACCAGCCTCTTCCCACCCTGAAGCTCCTTGCCTTGCCCACCATGATATACTATATTATCCCACTGAGTCCAAAACAAACCCTTCATCCCTTCAGGTGCTCCTTGTCAGGCATTTGGCCACAGTAATGCGAAAAGCAACTAAGGCAGGAACAGCCTTTAGTCCTGTTGAAGACATCTTTAAGGAACTTGACGTTTCTGTACATGTTGGGAGCTCCCCGTTCTTTCAGAGAAAACTCTCAGTCTCTTTGAACAAATTCTAGATTTGTTTTGTTTTGAGTGCCTGAGAGATAGAGCATTCAAATGAGATGACTCAAGCCAGGTAAACCTCCTGGACCAAGTGCTATGCATAAGCTCTGAGTCCTCCCAGTCTCTCATCTACCTCTCCCAGAGGGGACATGTGCCCCACCTTAGAGTCCTCAGAGCCTCCTCAGGATCATTTACACCCCCCTGGGCCTCCTATAGGCCTGAGGGGAGCCAGCCTGAATCCACACAAAAGGTCTTTCTTTGCATGCCCACATCTGACAGAGCCGGGGCTGATGACAAACCCTGATGTGTCAGGGACCTTTCTTGTCTGAGGGTGGCAGGCCTCGGTCTCAGCCTTGCAATCCTGAAGGGGTCTGATTCATGTCTCTGTACCAACTCCACCCCCATTTCTCCCTCTATTGCCAGATAGGGCTCTCCTCTCTCTCCTCTACTCTTCCTTGCCTCCCTTCCCCCTTTTCCCTCCTCCCCTTCTGTCTCCCACTGACCTAGCTTACAGCCTCAGCCTTTAGGGAAATGCTAAGGGCTCTTCCTCTGCCCTTGTACAGCCCTTATCTCGCTGCTGCTTGCAATTACCATTTGCTTTGCAAGTCTTCGTGCCCTGTCAAAGCTGAAAGTTCCAGGAACTATTTCCCTGGCCTCTCACTCCTCAAGCACAATTCTTGGCATGTGTTGGGCACTCTAAGAGTCTTTGACACCGGCTGCTCCACTTCCTCCCTGACTTTTATTGCTTTGGATCTGCTGCCTCAGGAAACACAGGATTGGATGAGAACCTCAGAGTTCTCCTGTGTCTCTCCTTTTAGAATAGGCAGCTAAAAAATGCTTCTGCAGAGGCCATTGAGACCTGGCAAAGGCAAACAGGCCCACAGGGGTGGAGCTGCAACAGAAAGCAGCCGTGGATGCGAGTATTGGCGTGGTGTGCCCTGTTCTTTGAGTTATACTGGAATTCGCCTTGGCAACTATGGAGTTTACAGGAGTAAATCTTCCTAGAAAACACTGAAAAAGACAGCCATTAAATACCATTTGCGAGAAATGCTTTTAGAGGCATTCATCAGTGAAAAGAGACTCTGGAAAGAGACCAGGAAAGCCTGGTCGAAGTCTGGAAAGGGCAGTGATGGAAGGGAGTTCATTGCCTTTTCCCTAAAAGGGAAAGGATAGCCTGGTCTACCAAGTGAGTTCCAGGACAGCTAGGACTACACAGAGAAACCCTGTCTCGAAAAAACAACAACAACAAAAAAAAAACCAAAAAACAAAACAAAACAAAAAAAAGAAAGTAGAAATGAAGGTCTGCATCCTTCTCTCTTAAAGCTAACAAATGCTTTGACCCCCGTCATGACAGTGAGAAAGGTTCTGAATGAGCCCTCCCTGAGCCAGACCACCTTCAGCTAGCGTTAGACTAAGTTCCAAACCCTTCACTTTCTTTTTAATACCTGTCACTTTTTCCATAGGTAGTGGTTTCAATTAAATCTATAAAACAGTCACTTGCAGATGGCCTGGCATTTTCTTCTGGGTCATAAAATAGCTTATGCTACTAACCAAGTTAGCTTCAACAGCTCCATATTTTCGTTGGACACATATATTTCATCTCTGAGTCATAAGAAAATAACATAGCAGACAAAAAATATATGCCCAGAGGCAAATGACAAGGGAGGTTTTATCCTTTTAACCTTATGCGTTTATTATCTGTGTGTGTGAGGGAGAAACAGGGTCTCATAAAGCCTCGCCTGACCTTGAATTTGACTTACACTCAGGGATGACCTTGATCCATCTGTCTCCACCACTGGAGTGCCAGGATTACAGCCAGGAGCCATCATGTCTGGGTTTTGTGGTGCTGTAGGTTGAATACGGGAATTCCCATAGGCTTGGGAGACATTACCAACTGAGCGACACTCTCACATGTTTAATCAACAAACATTTACTGTGGACTTTCTCTAAATGTCAATAGTAATATATTATCACTAAACTATATGTGATTTAAAAATAAACTAGAGTTGAATAAATAAATGGGAGAGAAAAGACAGATCTCCTGTGCAGATTTCAAGTAACTTAAATGGTTATTCCCCCCTCGAGGTAAAGTGAAGCTCCTTGTTCTAAGAAGGGGCTTCCCATGACAACTTGTGTGGAGAGAAGAGTGGGAGGGCCATCTGTAGTAGACAGACCTCTCCAACATGGTGGCCAAGGTGAGCATCAGTAGTTAAATGATGTGGAGAGCATTACCCCTAATATGATACAATCAGAAAGGTTGCACACCCGTCGTCTCCTGAGAATTCAACGATCCTCCCTAATTATGAAAAAACATCACACAGGTCTTCTACGGGGTATTACAAGCTCTCCTTCCCCAGTGATACTCAAAACACACTCATAAAGTCTGAGATGCTGTCAGAGTCAAGACACCTTTAAGAGATACAAAAAGTAAGCATGGGGGCTAGAGAGATGGCTTGGTGGTTAAGAGCACTGTCTGCTCTTCCAGAGGTCCTGAGTTCAATGCCCAGCAACCACATGGTGGCTCACAACCATCTGTAATGAGATTGGATGCCTTCTTTGGTGTGTCTGAAGACAGGGCATCATACTCACATAAATACAGCAAAACAAAACAACAGTATGATGTGGTGACCTAGTTGGGACAGAAAATGGGTACCAAGAATACTTTATGAGATCCAAGTACCCACCCTGTCCCACGGGCCCTGGGCAGACAGTAGATACCCAATTGCCCACCATGGCTGCCACTACAAATGGAAGAATGTGTGATGAAGAGAGAGATGGGGGAAATGGAGTATGCAGCCTAGAGAAAGCAAAGCTGAGTGGTTCCTACACTGTGGAGAAAAGTGGACCTGGAGACTCAACAGTGAGGAACAGGGGGAAATGAGGAGTTTACACAACCACCCGAGACCATGGTAATGTCCAAGCCTGGGCTGCCACCAAGAGCCATGTCTGGATCCAGTCCGTGGTCCTGCTGCTGCTGTGGTCTGCATCAATGTCCGTGGCCCGAGTGACCGTTAAAGACCGTGCAGATGTCTGTGGTTTGGGCTGCCACAAGAAACCATGTGGATGTCTGAGGGCCAAGCTCCTGTTGGAGGACATGCTGATCTGAGTAGCCTGTGCCACCACCTGAGGCTGTAGTGACATTTGGACCCATGCTGCAGCCAGAGGCCATGTCTGGGTTTGTGGTCATATCACAGTCAGGGGCTGTGTTGATGTCCAAGGCCCATGTTACTAGCAAAGACCATCTAGATGTCCCTGGTCTGGAATACCGCCAGAAGTCATGTTGATTTTCAAGCACTGTGGTGAGCTGACCCTGCCCCTTGCCTGTGGTGGGAGAGCTGTCCCTGCCCTTCGTTCAGGGGAGCAATTCTGCACTTCATCAGAACAGCACAGTAGAGGTGACCCTGGTGGCCAAAGAGCAGGGGATCCAGCCTTGTGCACATGAGAGCAGGCTATGCCTGCCCCTTGTCTGCCATGAGGTGGTGTGGACAAGGGAGAAAAGATGCCCCTCCCAGCCACCTGTAGCAGGCTGTCCCTGCATTTCACCTGGGCAGCACAGTAGAGCTGGCCTTGGTAGCATAGAGGCCAGTGAGTTGGCCCCAAGGGCATGAAGATGGGAGAGCTAGCCCAGCCCCTGCTAGCTGCACCATTGTGTGAGCTAATCAAGGCAGTGCTGGAGAGAGGGGGTATGAGGGAGAACTGGCTGGCTGACAAGCTCAGCTACCACACAGGCCCAGATCCAGGGCTTTGGTTTGACACACCCTGGCATCTGCCCCATCTATGAACTGCTGGAGCGTGTGAAAGGGCCAGTCCTGCAGAGCCAAGGCTGCAGATCCCCATGACACGGGGCAACAACAGGATATCCGAGAAGAGTCCTGGTGAGGATCCAGTGTTGATAGTGTAACTGAAGCCGGGGGCCATGGAACAGACCAATGACCCATTGCAGTGAACGTTTGCAAGTAAAGTTAGGTGGACAGAGGGGCACACTGTGTGACATACTGTGATACATGACCGCTTCCACAACAAGATGGGTTTTGATGTTTATTTTATTTTGTTGAATGGTTCCAAGGGCAGAGGGCAGATACAAAGGGTCGGGAGGATGAGTGAGATTGGGGTGTAAGATGTGAAATTCACAAAGGACTGATACAAAGTTCATAAGTAAATGAATACATACATAAATAATAGGAATAAACTCACCAACAAATTTGCCAAATCACTTAGGCCCAAGACTGCAGGTGCTTTTTTTGTGTGTTATAGTACCGTTATCGTGTTTTTCAAGATTTCAAATTAAACAGTGCTTTTCTTTAAAAACAAAACAAAAGTTTGTGAAACTGAAATAAAGTGTGGAATTTAATTAATAGAATATCTAGATATTGTCTAAATGATTTTGACAAATGCACCAGAATAATATATTGATTATAGGGAGGCGTGACTTAGGAAATAAGGGAATTCACTAAACTGTCTTCTCAACACTTCTATAGTAATCTCAGCCTGAGGATAACTTCAAGAAAATGAAATGTCTGAAAAATGAGCCCAAAGGGCAAGTGGGGACAGCTGCTCCCTGAGCGCATTCTATTGTGAGGAGCTGTGCCTTGTCCCTTGATTCTCCATGTTAGCCCACAAGGTCTCAGAGGCAAGAAGGAGCCTCAGCCACTCGTCTCTGTACCCAAAGCTATGCTCAGAGCTGCCAACACTGCCGGTTCAATGAGTCTCTGTTGCACGGCATGGAACACGGTAGAACTGTGTTTAGTCTGGTGATGTAGGGCATGTTACTCTTGTTAACCTCTGAGGTGAAGAAAAGCAGAGCAACTCCCTGCCTACTGGGATGAGCAAAGTGGGTAACTGGTGAGCACTGTGATTTTACAAATAGAAATGGCACACAATGGTGACTTCATATGTCTCTGTGGGGGTAAACAGATTCAAACAACAGTCACAGCACCTGATAAGGAAACCCATACCTCCTCAAAATGCTTACAGAGAACACAATCTGGTTACAGCCGGGATGCATTCATGGTCTAGATTTGACCAAGACAAAGTCTACAGCCCTAAGAGGCATACGGACCAATCAGGTATGTTGTCGCCAGGGTCAGACAGCAATTTGTAGCAAAGGTCTACGCACTTGACTCAGGGCACAGATTCAGGAATTGTCCCCTCTCTTTGGATGGTGTTGGAGGTGACACAAAAGCCTTTGGCCTCTGAGTTGCTGCCCTAGACTGGCATGCCCTGGCTGTAGCACATGTAGCAAGTACTGGATTGAGGCTAGATGGTAACAGCCTTCGAATGCTGCTCTTATGTGTCCTTCTGTAATTTAAAAAAGAAGAGAGAAAAGAAAATCACAGCCATGAAGTCTTTGAGACTTTCTGGACTCACAGCAACTAACAAGCTTTCTTTTCAGAAAGTGACCCTGGCTCATCTGGAAGAGAATCAGGAGGGTCTGGGTAGGGAATGATGAGACTTGAAAAGTAAGAGGAGAGAGAACCCCGAAAGGCAAGGCCATTTCCCTGGCCAGCAGTGCTCTCTGGACCCCTTCCTACTCTTAAAAACAATGGATGTTCATGTGGGTTATACCTTTCTGTTCCTATTGACTTACTAAACGAGAAAAAAAATGGAAAAAATTATGAACTGCAGGATCCTCTGCACACATTCTGTCTGCCCAAAGACAGGTGGCATCACACACCTTAAAGCTTATGAAAAACCCACTTTATAGGAGAGAGAGAGAGAGAGAGAGAGAGAGAGAGAGAGAGAGAGAAAGAGAGAGAGAGAGCTCTGCAGATAAAATTGCTTGCTATGAGAACCTGACAACTTGAGTTCAATCTCTGAAACCCATGGTTGAAGAAGGAACTCAGTTGCTGAAAGTTGTTGTCTATTCTCCATTCGCACACTACACACGCACGCACACACACACACACATACACGCACATACACACACGTGCACATGTATGCACACATGCAAACAAATATGTGAATGTGCATACAATTTTTTTAAAGGAAAGGAAATTCTACTTCTCAGGCATTCTGCAGGCAGGTTGTGAGCTCAGGGGTCATGAATGCTCTTTGAGAACTACAGATCTAGGTGAGGCTCAGAGTAGAGAGAGTTGAGAAGATCTGGCAAAAGACTAAGTTAGGATTGTGTTTAGTAGAGAGGATCAGAAGCCTGAGAAGAAGAAGAAAAAAAACCTATTATTTTCATTTTGAGGAAATATATTTTTTCTAACCCCTCCAACATTAATGTATGTGATTGATACGGATTAAACTTGTAGATTCTCAGATAATAGTTCAAAACCAGTGCTCAGATGTTTCATCTTCTTTCTAGACTCTCCATCCTGCCCATGGGGATGTGTGTTCTACTGCTGGCAAACCACACAGACTGGTAAGGAAGGACTTGGCACTCAGGCTTGATGAGTGTTGACTAACCCAGCAGAGGCTACAAATAACCCTGTGATCCCTCAGATGAAAGGCATAAAACTGCAGACTTCTCTTGAACATGAATCATGGTTTAAATATGCATTAAGATTATTTTCCTAAGAGCGCATCTCTCACCCCCGCTACCAGTCCAAGAATGGTAGTACTGACCGTGCTTTGAGGAACGCCCATCACTTAACTGTGGCTTTCTTAAAGCAGGGTGTGTACGTTTAATTAGTTTTAATTGAAAGACCAATTAACAGTGTTTCAACATAGAACAACATGATAAAAGTTGACTTTTTTTACTTCCTGAGCTACTGAATCATCTCTGGTGACTCTGACAGAACCTGATTTTTAGAATATGATGCTATCCCAAAGTCTGTGTGAAACCCACTCTAGACTATTCCGTGCCCTCTGGTTTTCAGTGCAGTAGTTTTATTCTCTCAACCTGCTGCGGTGACCCATCTTTTCTGTCCTGTAACTCTAATGTTCCAACAAACCTAGATATACTCGCAGAATTCCAAACTGTGTCTCATAATGAGCCATAGTAACTCACATATTTTTTAAAATCAGAAATAGTATGCTCCAACCATGAAGAATCCTGATGGGGCCTTAGTTCACACTCAGCTATGTCCTTCTTTTGACTCCCCAGGGCTTTCCATAGGGTCCTATCCTCCCCACCAGCTTATGAACACCATCACAATCCAGTGCCTTCTGCCACCCATTCATCCACTGCTTGGCCTTGCCCCTCCCCTTCTTTGAGTATCTAGTTCACATGCTCTTTTTATGGGCAGCTTCTGCAATCCCTCAGGCCTGGTTTATTCCCACCTCTCTTCTCTAGAATCTCCATGATCCTTTTCCTGTGACTCACTGGACCTGAGGGCTGCTTCTAGTTCTGGTTTCCTGTTTTTAACCAGCCATTCATAATTGATACTTGAGTAGAATTCCCACTCAACAGGGAGAGTAGGAGAGGCAAGTTCCAACATCCCAACTCCCACCTGTGCAGAACTTTTCCCAATCCCTAGTGCCACATTTGATCTTGTCAATAAGAAACCACCTCTCTGTAACCCTGAGTCTATTACCAAACATTGAATCATAGCTTAAGAGCCATTAAATCTGGTGCATCCTCTTGGAGTGGATGCTAAGGATGCCTTTGACTGGGAGGTCAGCAAGGAGAATAGATGAAATTGAGACCCCCAAATATTAAGCACACATCACAAATCCTTCCCACACAGATACACCTCCAGCCCTGTGGCTTATTTCACAGATGGTGTAATGAGCTTCATCAGACAGCCTGTCAGAACTTACAGCTGAACCTGCTTTGAGCTGCGGTTCTCAACCTATAGATCACAACCCTTTGGGGGTGAAGGTTGAGCGAGCCTTTAACAGGGGTTGTCTATCAGACATTCTGCATATCAGATATTTACATTATGATTCATAACAGTAGCAAAAGTACTGTTAGGAAATAGCAACCTCCCCTCGTGTTGGGGAGGTCACCACAACACGAGGAACTGTATGAAAGGGTCACAGCATGAGGGAGGTTGAGAACCACTGGCTTAAAGTATCCTCCAATCTAGAATGTCCTTTCTCCGTTCCTTCACTTCTCCCAAGATCACATCCTTGAGGCAATTCCTTTGCACCTTCCTTGACTGCTGTCAGAATGGAACTGCTATTTCAATTGCTGATACCCTTGTGCAACAGACGAGAGCTAAGGCTACTCAGGCTGCGTAACTAAGACGACATAACCACCCTAGAACCTGTGATTTCCAGCCTGCTCTGTCTCACTGTCTGCTTCCATCTGCGAGCACCAAGCTCTTTTGCGCCACTCTCTAGTTACAGCTGTTTCATGTAGAATAAACCTGCTATTCCCACCAACAAGCAAAGCCCCAGCAAGGGAGTATGGGAGTCTTCAAATGCAAAGGAAACTATATGGTTTTTGGAGTTACACCTAGGTTCAAGAGTGGGTTCTCCCAGTTTCCAGCAGGCCATATAAACTCCTGACACTCACTCTATGCATCAGTATAACAGACTTGGATGTTAGTGGGTTCAGCAAAGTACCAGAGGGCTGGATAAGCCATCAGAAGTCTGACGCTTACCACAAACCACTTTGTCAATGAGTGTAATTGCCTTGTACTCCCTGGCTTAGAGGAATGGCTGTCTCTGTCCTGGCCCCTTTTATTCAGTTCCAAGCAGTCACCTGACTCTGGGATTGAGGATAAAATTCACTAAAGGAAATCACCAGATTCCTTTACACTTCCTCTGTAAAGACTCAGAGGAAAATGACAGAGAGCTTAAAGCAAAAGTTAAAAACTCAGCTCTGCCAAACGATATTGAGGATCTGCAGTCATTCTGACCCAGTGGTGAGGGACACCAACAACACCATGTAACCGCTGTGCTCCTCACCCGGCCAAGGTCATGCTTCCTTTGGAACCAGATATGACATCCTGTGGCCTTAGCCCTTTGTCCTCAGACCTGGAAGTCAGCCTTTCCCCTCTAAATCCAGACTAAGCACAGAGCCAGCCCACAGGGGGCCGGGCCACAGTGTGTTGCACATGCTGTACTCTGTCAGGCACGGTGCTCACACTTATAATCCCACCACTTAACGTGAAGATTGTCACAACACAAAGGCTAGCCAGGGTGTAAAATAGAGTGATAGCATTCTCTTTTATTAAAAAAAAAAAAAAAAAAAAAAACAGCTGGGCGTGGTGGCGCACGCCTTTAATCCCAGCACTCGGGAGGCAGAGGCAGGCAGATTTCTGAGTTCGAGGCCAGCCTAGTCTACAAAGTGAGTTCCAGGACAGCCAGGGCTATACAGAGAAACCCTGTCTTGAAAAACCAAAAAAAAAAAAAACCACTGAACAGAAGGTTGGGGAGTTGGGTCAGTGAGCAAGAGCACCACCAGGTCTGCGAGAGGGAGGAGCAAAGTTTGACAAAGCTGATTGTGGCTGTGCACGTGACATCTCCAGCACTGCAGCCTGGAGCAGGTGGCCCCCCAGGCCCACTGCCAGTCCAAACGGCAGGTTCCTGATCTGTTAGAGACAGGCAGAGGAAGATGTCTGATAACCTGTTCTCACCTCATGCATCCACACAGTTACACATACACATACACAGTTATGCAACACACACACATACACACTCACACACAAATATGCACACACTCATACACATATACACACATATACTTACACACATACAGACAGACACTCATACACACATATACACAAACACACTCTCACACACTCTCACGCACATACATACATACACTCTCACACACATATACAATACACACACACAAATACAGTTTGGTCTACGTAGTGAGTATCAGGCCTGCCAAGACTATATAGAGAACTCCTATTTTGAAGAAGGAGGAGGAGGAGGCAGACGAGGAGGAAGAAGAAGAGGAAGAGAAAGAGGAGGAAGGAGAAGAGGAAGAGGAAGAAGAAGAGGAGGAAGGAGAAGAGGAGGAGGAGGAAGAGTAGCAGTAGCGGCAGCATAGTACCTTGTTCAACTCTAGACAGTTGCAGGTGCCACTCACCAGAGAGGACCCTGAGCTATATCAAAACCCCAGCTTTGTCTTCTCTGTGCACTTCCGAACTTTGTCAGTCAAACACACAAGTCAGTCAGATTTGTGGAGTAGGACAGTGATTTTGATTCCCCTAGTAAAGGTCTAACTTCAAGTTCACATATCAGAGTCCAGCTATACCTTAAATGTAAATGAATGCCAAACTCCCATCCACCATTTACCACACACAATGCAGATCTGAAGAAATTCCTGCTGTTCCATTATCAGCAATAACTGATGGCAGGGCTGAGGAGATGACTCAGTGGAGAAAGCATTTGTAGGCATGAGGTTCAGAGTTCAAATCCCCAAAACCCAGGTAAAAGCCATTCAGGTGTGGCAGCCACCTAAAACCTTGGTACCCTGGAAGCAGAGCTGGATCCCTGGCACAAGCTGGCTAGCTAAACTGGATGGAATTGAATGATTCAGGTTCAGGAAGAGACCCTGCCTCTATGAATAAAGTGGAGTATGCACATAGAAGACAACCACCATCAACTTCAGGCCCCATCACACATGTGTCTGCACACCTGTGGACATGCATACACACATGCATTTGTACATAGGTAGGCACACAAACACACACACACACACACACACACACACCACAAAAACATAAGCATAGAAAACAACAAAAGGATGAATGTTCCAGGGTGGAGAAACCAGGATCAAGTACGCTGATGGCGATGGTGGCTGGACACATGGGATTTGCTCAGCAAACATCTGACAGCTAAAGGGGTCTGTGCCAAATTTTAGTTGCTTGGAAACAATGTCAATTTAAGACTGAAAGAGACTGGTAATGGGATATTATAATGTTCTCAAAACTTTGTGTAACTGTTTGGATCCTGGAATGCCTCCGAGTGTGCAGGGTTGACTTTGGTTTTAGGGATTAAAGAGAAGCTACATGCCTGTCTCTGGGCAGTCTCTGTAGATAGGAAACCAGCTCTTGCTTCTTCTTCCTGCCCTAGAGCCTAGCAGATGCCCTGGCCCTATACTGGCTATCAAAAGGATATTTGTCTCTCTAAATGAGCCAGGAGGTAAACTGTATGAATTACTAACAGCAACAATACACACACACACACACACACACAAATCCATGATCATTTTCATTGAGCTATTTGTAATCTGATTGATCAATTAACAGATTAACAAAACAGCATAAGGAAAATAATGGCACCTTCACATTATCCCCTCTGCTTTAATCCGAGGAATAAGCTGGAACTGCCTTTGCTTTCAGGAGACTCCATTTCCAAACATGATCTTAATCCAGGATAATTGTATATAAACAGAACTTTAGGGTCCCAAGCCAAATGATAGCCTTACCATACTGTTAAAACCAAAAGGAAAATACCTTATGTCGTCTTCTATGAAGAATGTGAGCAAGCAGCAGGAATGTTGTTTAATCATTTTTAAAGTGTACAGGGGTTAATCCTATTTTAAGTAATCAGTGTGTTCTAGCCATAAAATAAACCATATTTAAAAATAAATGCCTATGACACAAACATCTGAGGAGTATTTGTACATCTAAAAGAGTTGCTCCGAGGGAACATATTTTTCAACAAGCTTTGTATTGTTTAAACAATGAGGCACACTTGCTTTGGCATCTCGTGGACAGACTGCTGCATGCTCATTTGAAAATTTTTAATGGAGAAACGTCTGCCATTTTCAGGTTGGAGTGACTTGCTAAAACAGCCAATATGTCTTTTCAAAAGAGGCCAAGGAACATTGAGTGCCAGAGCTGCAGTTACACAGGAGTAGAAGTTTACAAATATATCCAGGCACAGGGTACATTAAGATGACAGTGGCCACTCTACCTGGCCATCATGACCACACCTAGTAGTCTCTACCTGCTGTGTTTGTGGAGATTTTCAACTGGGCAGTAAAGTCTGTTGGATTTGTCTAGTGGCCCAATTAAAGGCCTCGGAACATTAACTTCAGTAGAGTGCTACACAATGGTATTCGCTCATGCTTTGGGTTTGACATTCAGCAGTCTCTGTGGCTCTCACCTTCTCACCAATAGTGTTGGTGGAGATGCAAACCAAGAGCATGGGTCTGGAGGCTGACTCTTAACCTCTCTGGAGCTCATTTCACTATGTCTTAAATGCTGATAATAACTGTGCTTGCCTTTCTTGTGTGGATTGAGCCTCTGTGTACCGCAGATGCCTACAACAGCACCTGCTCCAATCAACACTAAGTGTGAGGTAGCCAGGTGGCAGTAGTGAATGAACATCTTCCGTCCCAGCATTTAGGAGGCAGAAGCAGGTGGATGTCTGTGACTTTGAGGCCAAACTAGAGTTATGGAATGAATTCTGGGATAGCCATGGATATACAGAGTAACGCTGCCCCCCCAAACAAAACAAAACAAAAGATAGATGATAGATAGATGATAGATAGATAGATTGATTGAGAGATAAATGGTAGATAGATAGATAGATAGATAGATAATAGGTAAGTGATAGATAGATAGATGATAGATAATAGATGATTGACAGATAACAGATAGATATATAGCTAGATACACACATACATATATACATACATACAAAGATACAAAGATACATACATACATCCATACATAGATAAGTATTAGCTACAGCTCTTCAAGATAGATTATGAGTGGCCAGTCTTCAAACAAAACAAAACAAAAACAACAAAAATAGTAGTAGCCAGTGTCCATTAGAACAGTGGAATGTCTTAATCCCAGTCTGTAGAGAGACTGGATGTCATGTGATGTGTCACAGTATTCTAAGCCAGCCTCTTTAAGACATTTTCAAACAGTACAGTCTTAGATCCCAGTGAACTGTGGGTCCTGAAGGAAACAGTATTCCTGTTATCTGAATTAAAATTGTATTTTATTAAGACTTTGAACAGCAAATACAGAAGTGGATGCTCACAGTCATCTATGGGATGGAACACAGGGCCCCCAATGGAGGAGCTAGAGAAAGTACCCAAGGTGCTGAAGGGGTCTGCAACCCTATAAGTGGAACAACAATATGAACTAACCAATACCCCCCGGAGTTCGTGTCTCTAGCTGCATATGTAGCAGAAGATGGCCTAGTTGGCCATCATTGGGAAGAGAGGCCCCTTGGTCTTGCAAAATTTATAGACCACAGTACAGGGTAATGCCAGGACCAAGAAGTGGGATTGGATGGGTAGGGGAGCAGGGCAGGGGGCGGGGGGAGGTATAGGGAACTTTCAGGATAGCATTTGAAATGTAAATAAAGAAAATATCTAAAAAAAAAAAAAAAAGACACACACACACAAAAGACATTGAAGATTGGAAGAAAAGCCTTCTTTGCAAGTAATAATACTGAAAAGAAAAGGTGGGCCTAAGAGTCTTCTGTGATACCAGAAGGTCTGCACGCTTACTCAGGATGATGCTCACCAGTGGTGACAGGGGACATCTGCACGTCCTTGTGTATGGAATCTTCTGCATCTAAGGACAGGCTGGGCCCTGAAAGAAGAAACCTTTCCAAGCTTCAGATACTGAGCTCTGAGTGTAGCCCAGTGAGAAGAGTCCCAAGGGAAGACCATGTTTTGTGTGTGAATTGGTGAATGAACAGAAGGATTGGGACACTTCAAGTGAGCACAAATGAGCAGGTAAATCCAGAACTATCTTTATGTGAAAAGAGTACACTGCTTCATCCAAAGAAACGACCAGGCAAAGAACTTCATCCAGAGAACCCCAGGCCTCTCTTCCCATGCTCCCTTTGGGCCTCTGGGAGCTCCACGTTTGGACTGCAGTCATGGTTACCATCACCTGAGCTGGTTAGCCTTCATCCAAGCATATCAGAGCCAAGACATCTGCAAATGCTGGCTCCAAAGGCTCAATTTCCATTCGTAACCACTTGTTTTTACACTCCAACTTAGTAACTATCAGCCAAGGACTCTAGAATACTATCTATGTATCCATGACCATGTGCTGGGTGTTTTGACCCAAGAGCTGAGAAAGAGGCTCAAATTTCTCATCCTCCCAGAATCCATCCTATGCATAAGGATACAGGAACCAGAGGTCAAAGAGGGAAAGTGAAAGGACACACACACACACACACACACACACACACACAGAGTGAGGGAAGGCTTTCTTCTGTTTGCTTCTGTTTTATTTGAGACAGGGTCTCATTCTATAGCCCAGGCTTGTGTGGAATTCACTGTGTAATCCTGACGGGCCTTCGCTCCTGCCTCTGCTTCCCAAGTGCTAGAAGTACAGGCATGAGCCACCACACCTGGCTTATAGTTGTAAGTACAATCCAATTGGCTTAGTGGCTTAGATTGTTCTTTAAACAACAGTATCCAGCCTGCCTTTGACAAGCTGTTAGGGTCCATCAAGTATAAACTTGAGAAGAACTGTGAAAAATTAGACCCAAGATTTGTTGTGTTTCTCATGGGCCATGACCAGCCTCTGAGCAAATTCACAACACGTTCCTGATTTAAACACATGGACCCAAATCCTCAGGAAGAATTGGAGACGTTTTTATATAAAGTTTTAATTTTTTTAAACTCCTAAGCGAATCAACTGTATTAATTTGAATACAGATATCATCTTTCAGCATAGACTGCAAAACAGACAGAGTAATATGTGATTGTTTCTTAATTACACAGAACAGGTTGGGTGTGATGGCTCACTCCTTTAATCCCAGCATTCAGGAGGCAGAGGCTGGTAGATCTCTGTGAGTTCAAGGCCAGCCTGGTCTACAAAGTGAGTACCAGGACAGCCAAGGCTACACAGAGAAACCCTGTCTCAAAAAACAAACAAGCAAAGAAACAAAAAGACAGAACATGTATGCTGGTCTCTCTGGGATCTGGGGAGATGCTCAGTCCAAAAACTGCTTGCTGTATTACAAGCGTGGGGATTGGAGTTCTGAATCAAAGCACACGTAAACTGCTCTTCATGATGAGCTTGTGGTCCTCGCCTGGGGAAGGCAGAGAGGTGAGAACCCCTGGAACTTGCTACTCAGCTAATCTTACTGTATCCTTGAGCCCTGGGTTCAATCAGAGACATTGCCTTAAAAAAAGAAAAAGGAAGCCGGGCGTGGTGGCTTTAATCCCATCACTCGGGAGGCAGAGGCAGGCAGATTTCTGAGTTTGAGGCCAGCCTGGTCTACAAAGTGAGTTCCAGGACAGCCAGGACTATATAGAGAAACCCTGTCTCGAAGAAAAAAAAAAAAAAAGAAAAAGGATGTAGAGTGATTAGGGAAGATACCTTAAACGACCTCTGGCCTCCACACGTAGGTGTGTGCTCGAGTGCACACACACACACACACACACACACACACACTCAAATGCATACATACACCTATACCATAAACAAATTAAAAACAATAATAACAAGAAAAATAAATTCGGAAAAAAATTGCTTGAGTGGTCTCAATATTCTTCAAGTTAATTCAAGTGTCTGCCAGTCTGATTTGGGTTAAATACGAGTTGGATAAGACCACTGAGCATGGAGATTACAAAAATCCTACATATACACAAAGATTTTCAGAAAGTAGCATTTGCATTTATTATGGCTGGGATTGGTGGGTGGTGTCAGTCAAAATTAAATTATCAGAATATCATTTAACCAACTTAAATGTTTTGGTGGTTTGAATATGCTTGGCCCATGGGAAGTGCCGTTATTAGGAGGTGTAGCCTTGTTAGAGGAAGTGTGTCACTAGGGAGGCAGGACTTTGAAGTCATATATATGCTCAAGTCTGGCCAGTGTGACACAGAGTTCTTGAAACCTTGTAACCTTGTCACAGTGAATCTGGACTCTTCTGCCTCTCCACACTCTCTGCTGGTTTCCCAGGAGCTCCAGTGTCTATGACATTATCTCTATGGACCTAAAAAACAAACAAACAAAAAAAATAAAATCAGTAATGATAAGGCACGTGACATCATCTTAACTATGTTTTAACTTCTGAATTTTCCTTAAATATAAATCCTGACTCCGGCTGCCAGAAAGCTTGGAAAAAGTTTCCCTGGAAGTGGGTGAACCCAGGATTCCATGGATTTACAGATTCTCCTGGTCTCCAGCAGCAGGCCCTCCCTCCTAACATCAAGCCCAGGTCCATGATCATTCAATGTGTGAGGCTCACTACTGCTTCCCTTAAGGAGGATGCAGATCCCTGCCAGAAGTCCCATTTGGATAATTTACTTTTTCTTTGATGGTCAGATCGAACAATTAATTACAAATAATAATCCTGTAATAACAGAGTCCTTTCCAGGAAAAGTCATCTTGCCACTGGCATCTGAGGCTGGATATTATTAAAATCTGGCTTCCCTCCCACACCCCCAGTCTGCACTGCAACTTAACACCCCTTGAAGAGCGACAACATGGAGAGATGCCCTGGCTTGCAAGCTGCATTTCAGGTTGGTGGTCAGATAAAGACTCCTCAGGAAAGAGTTCCAAGGGTTTGCTGGGTGTTCTCAAATTTCTGGCTCGATGTTGACTCAATCTGTTTTGTGAAATACCTCTATAAAAACAAAACAAAACCAAACAAAAACCAAACCAAACCAAACCAAAAAATAGGCTGTCAAGGCAGCTCAGTTTAAATAGAAAAAACAAAGTTTCCGTTTGTTTTTCACTTCTTGAATATAAACAATGTCTCTTTCTTTATTATCCTTCAATTATTAAGACAATTGACTAATAAAATTTGTGTGTATATGTACATACATGCTCATGTGTATGTGCATATGTATATGCACATTTATGTGTACATACATGTTGATGTGTGCATACATGCTCATGTATGTATGTGTGTGCATGTTACAGTGTGCATACATGTTCACTTATGTATATTTCATGTGTGCATACATGTTCATGTATGTGTATGCATATTCGTGTGTGCATACATGTTCATGTATGTATGTGTGTACATGTTCATGTGGGTTCATGTGTGTATGCATGTTCATGTGCATAGGAGGCCAGAGTTGACAACTGGTGCTTTCTTCAATCATTTTCTACCTTGCTGCTTGAAATAGTCTCTCATAGGATCTGGAACTTTCTGGTTGGCTAAACTGGCTAGATAGCAAGCTCCAGAGACCCTCCTGCCTCCACCTTCCACTGGACTTATAGGGACACATCACAACACCCAATTTTTATGTGTGTGATTAAGACTGACCTTAGCTTCTCATCCTTTTACATGAAATACTGTACCAACCTAGCAATGCCCTTCCACCTCCAATTTTAATCTAAAACTTAAAAGAAGGATCTCCATCAGAAACTAAGTGCTTGCATCTTATACCTATGTTTGGCACAGGAAGATTTGTCTGAAATAATTAAGGAAATGGTGCTGGTTTGGATGAGTCATACAAGTTGTTGTAGATTAGTATTTGTTCCCAAGGAAACGTTGTAGTATACACAACAAATTACTTCTCATAAAACATGGCAAGAAGGGGATTGGAGAGATGGCTGAGTGACTAAGGGCACACACTTCTTGCTCTTCCAACAGATACGGACTTGGTTCCCAATATCCACGTGGTGGATCACAGCTCTCTGTAACTCTGGTTCCAGAAAATCTGACTCCCTCGTCTGACCTCAGTGGGTCCTGTGTACATGTGGTACACAGATAAACATGCAGGCAAAACACCCATACATGTAAAATGAAATAATTTTTAAAAATGGCAAGGAAAACTTTTTGGAGGTAATAAGTAAATAAAAGAAAACCTACAAAGAGAACCCAGCTATAACCTTAATGTTGATGCATTTGCTGCAATTGCTGGATGCCCTATCAAAAAAATGACAAATGATGTGAAGATTTCTACCTCCCTTAATTGGAAGCAGGTTAAAAAGTGGATAAAGAGGCTAGAGAGATGGATCAATGGTTCAAATCACTGGCTGCTCCTTCAAAAAACCCAGGTCTGGTTCTCAGCACCCATGTGGCAGCTCACAATCATCTGTAACTCCAGTCCCAGGGGATCTGATGCCCTCTTCTGGCCTTTCGAACCACTAGGCACATAATTGGTGATCAGACATAAATGCAAGCAAAATATTCATACACATAAAATAAAAATCAATTTACAATGTCTAACTGGTAAAATCTCTGCAGTACAAGCTTGAAGACCTGAGTTGGATACCTAGCACACACATTAAAGCTAGGTATGTCAGCATATATCTAAACTCCCAGTGTCAGGTAGAGAGGCAGATCTCAGGGCCTTGCTGACCAACCAGTCTAGCCCCCAAAAGGTGAGAAAATCCGTCCCTCCCCCAAAGTAAATGAATAGGTCATAGAACAATTAAAAGAAGAAACATGATAGTGATTTCCGACCTCTGCACATGTGAACACCGTGTTCATATATGTGCATATATGTGCATATATGACAAACACACAGATAAAGAAATAAATTGTCTTAGTTTGGGTTTTACTGCTTTGAAAAGACACCATGACCAAGGCAACTCTCATAAAGAACAGCATTTAATTTGGGTGGCTTACAGATTCAGAGATTCAGTGCATTATCATCAGGGTGGGAGCATAGCAAAGTCAAGGCAGACATGGTGCAGGAGGAGCTGAGAGTTCTACATCTTCCAATGAAGGCTGCTAGCAGAAGACTGACTTCCAAGCAGCCAGCCCACACCCACAGTAGCACACTTTGGCTTTGGAAGGTCTTGTTGACAAACCTGAAGTAAGAGCTAAGTGTGGTTCCTGGGACCCTCATGATAGAAGGAGAGAACTCACTCCTGCAAATTGTCCCCTATCCATCACACATATGCATGCACATGCTAATGATGATTTAAATGTTGAAGGATGTTGTTATAGGGTTGAGGGCATAACTCAACAATGTTAGTATTCAGAGGGTATCCATCAAAACACCTCATTATGCATTCATTCTTCATGTGACATGCCTTGGATGACCCTGGAGGGGGAGTCCCTCTTTAAATCCAGTGATAGAAGAGAGTGCATCATGCTAGCCTGGGGTCTGGTACAGTGCAAGTCACCGTGTAGATACAGAGAAAGAGTAAGGTAGGACCTTTGCTGTTGAGAAGTTAATTCTCTTTTCATGGTGGGGTGTGCTTGATGAAGCCTACGTAAAACAGAGGCTTAATGGTCAGCATCTGTGGTCAGCACAATGTCTGGGTAGGAACAAAAGACACAAACAAAGCAGAAAAGGAATTTTCTAGGTTTCTGAATAGCTCTCAAACGGGGCGGTTCAATGCGAAACAACAAAACCACAGGAAGTCAGAATCAAGGTCATGAAAAAGAACTAGTGTGCTACAAAGCCCTAGGAGACATGGGTTAGGAGCCACACTGGACACTATGCATGTGCTCAACTGTACTTGTTATGCTGCAGGCTGGATCCAGAAGAGCTTATATATGCTATGAGATGAACACCTGTCAAATCACATTCTAAGCCAGACATATTGGCCTTACTTTGTCAAACAAACCTTCTGAAGAAACTGTCCCACTTTACAGATTAGAATGTTGAGGCTCCCAGACATGGCATGCCTTTCCTAAGTTTTGCAGAGAGAGTTGTTAACTGACTGTGCTGGTACCCAACAGTCTCTACCATATAGCCTGTCTCTCACAGTCTAGGTAGGAACTATGCCTGTATCCCCTGCTTCCTTGAACCAGGAAGAGCAAACATGTGGTTCTTTTGGCTTCCAAACTTCAAATGCAGCCAATTGGCAGAAAAAAAATCCAGTGCAGGGATAGACTGATTAAAAAAAAATAAAAAAACTGAAAGACATTATAGAGGAAATGAATCCAATAGACACAAGACACAGGAAGGTCTCAGCCAGGAAAAAGAGAGAGGGTGGAAGAAGGGAGAGAAGAGAAAAGAAGAGGGGAGGGGAGGGGAGGGGAGGGGAGGGGAGGGGAGGGGAGGGGAGGGGAGGGGAGGGGAGGGGAGGGGAGGGGAGGGAAGGGAAGGGAAGGGAAGGGAAGGGAAGGGAAGGGAAGGGAAGGGAAGGGAAGGGAAGGGAAGGGAAGGGAAGGGAAGGGGGAGAAACACTAGGGGTGCAGCTCAGAGGGTACTGTCTCACCCCTCTTTCCTTTTCCATATTTTTCCACATCTATTGTCTTTGGTTTCCTAAAATGCCATTGCTTTCCATTTCATAAACACATGCTGTCTTAGTTTGGGTTTTATTGCTATGAACAGACACCATGACCACAGCAGCCTTGCCCAATTAAAGGCAAACATTTCATTGGGGCTGGCTTACAGTCAATGATTTTGAAGGGACTTCCCACTTTGTGGTTGTTGCTGCTGTGGCTGGTGATGGTGGCTTTGTTTTATTGTGTTTTGTTTTGTTTTGTTTTGTTTTGTTTTGTTTGAGACAGGATGGCCTGTAAGGTAGCCCGGAACTCGATATGTAGCCATGTATGACCTTGAACTTCTGATCCTTCTACCTCTATCTCCTAAACACAGAGGTTACAAGTCTGTGCCACCACACCCAGTTTATGAGGAGCTGAGCATTGTGCATAGGAGACAAACACCCCATCAACTGTGCTGGTCTCTATTTTATATGGTTTAATAAATCCATAAAGACTTCATTTAAAGAAACTTGTTAATTAAGTCTATGAGCATGTTATCTGCTCATCTGTTCTGTCTCACTTATTGGATTATCTGATCTCACTCCACACCCTATCTCCATTTATTTATATCAATGGGGTCTCACGTGGCCCAGGCTGGGATCAGACTCACTAAGTAGTCACCCTTGGATATCTGATCCTCCTGCTTCTAGCCCCAAATACTGAGTTTATGGGCATACTTAATTCATTCATTTATTTGTTTGATTTTGAGACAAGGTCCCACTGTATAGCCTATCCTGGAAATCATGATTCTACCTCAGCTTACCCAGCACTGAGAATACAAATGGGCACCACACACTCAGTGTCCCATCATCTTAACTGAAAAAATGAGAAGATTTCAAAGATGACCTAAGCTAACTTTCTGCAGTTAATCTCCACTTTCATAAATCGCCATCTTGTTTGGCCCATGTGCTCCCATTACGCATACAAAGAAGAACACAGTAGATTGTTCTTCAGGGTCATGAACTCAAAAATGTTCATTCCCTTAAATGAATCTGGCTTTCCTTAAATGTTTCTTAAACTCGGTAAAAGTTATCAAAATACCAATGAAAAATGCTATTTTCTTTCTTCTGTTTGGCCCTGAAGTTTGTGTGTTGAGTTTTTCTATGCTACCTCTGTGAAATCCTCCAATGTTTCCATATTGGTGGAACTCAATGATACAAAAACTTCTTTGTAGCCTGAATTCAAAAAACAACCTCTGTCCCATGGAAAGTCCTCCTGAAGTACTTTAGCAAGCCTTTCTTTATCTGATATCTTAGACACAGAGTGTTTTGCAAAAAAATATTTACTTTGGAGAAGTGCAATCAAGATCAGCTTCAAATTATATAAAACAAAATTGTCAAGAGGCAATACAAAGATTTCTTTTTAATGAGACGGCATATGTGGTCACTAGCTCATGATATGGGCAACTGACAAGACAATCCTATAACAATAAAGTAGAGAGGTGCTTAAGAAAGGCCATTTTGAAATCATGGTGGAGAAGGACTTTTATTTTTTAACATTTTATTCCATATATATTTAAAGTGTTACTTGTGGCTTTAAAAATATTTTAAAATTTTTATTTATGCACATGTATCTGTGCATTTCTGTATATGCCATATGTATGCATGTGCCTTCAGAGGTCAGAGGGGGCATCAGATCCCTTGGAACTGAAGTTACAGATAATAGTGAGCCTCAAATGTAAGTCCTCTTGGTCCTCTGGAAAAGCAGTATGTGCTTTTAAACCATTGAATTGTCTCTTCACCTCCCATCCCTCCCCGATGTTTTGGTATACACAATGAAATGACTGCTAAGAGAGGGCAGACATATATGTCATCTGACATGGTGGTCTGTTTATTTGGAAGGAGTACCTAAAGTTTGCTTTCAAGATGGTGCACTGGTTGGGAGATGGTAGAGACCATGGAAGAGCGTTGGAAGCATAGCAGCTTCCTTGTACCTACAAGCCTACCACTACTCTGTTGGACCCAGCAGACTTATAGAAGTGTGTACTAGGTTCATGGCCCCAAAGACTCCAGTTAGATTCTTTGGAATAAGCACCACCAGAGTCAAATGGTAAAAGAGTTTATAAAACAGAACTTCCAATCATTGAGATGTGCTCCTGAGGTCTGCAAAGAGTTTTAAAAATGCTAATAAATTGGATGTGTCTTCATGGCAGATGCAGCTTTAAGAGCTTTTAGAATTGCTCACGATGCTGCCCACCAGTGTCAAGACAAGTACCTGGACCACATGCAGTCCTAAAACAGAGCAAACAGAGGTATTGACTCCGCAGTTTCAAAGGAACTAGCCAAAACTGAGAAAAAAGGAGGATTCATGGGAGCCCATGCCCTTAGCTGTGTCAGAGCTGGCCATTGTCACTTCTTAAGACTTTAGGGTACGGGGTTCCACTGCAGGAAGTGAGGATGTCTGGGGACTGGGGAGGCTTCCAAGGCCTCCAACAGCATGCTACTTGTTCTAAATATGATCAGAACCACTGGAGCAATGCTATGGTTTGTATACGCTCGAACAAGGGAGCAGCACTATTAGAAGGTGTGGCCCTGTTGGAGTAGGTGTGCCCTTGTTGGAATATGTGTGTCACTGTGGGTGTGGGCTTTAATACTCAGTATTCTTCTAGCAGCCTTCAGCTGAAGATGTAGAATTCTCTGCACCTCCTGCACCATGCCGGTCTGGATGCTGCCATGCTCCCCGCCTTGATGATAATGTGTTGAACCTCTGAACCCTGTAAGCCAGCCCCAATTAGATGTTGTCCTTTATAAGACTTGCCTTGGTCATGGTTTCTGTTCACAGCAGTAAAACCCTAAGACAGGCAATGAATGTGGAACCAGGTTACTGCCAAACCAAAACTATGGCCTGTGATGCTCTGTGTGCACTCAGGTGTGGCTCAAGGGTCCTTAGGGTTCTCTGAGATGGCAGATGAAGCAGCTTTCTAGCTAATAGTTATCCTTGGGACTCATAGCTAAGGACCTAAGGTTCCAGGGGACTGCTGCCAGCACAGAGAGCCTGGTTCATCTGAACAGGCTGGCCCATCGGAGGCTGTGAGAAAGACTCCTGGCAAAGCTCTAGTTTATGTGAGAGTTGTCCTCAGAGGATGTCCTTTGACATACTGTTGAGAACAAACTCTTTTTAAAATTTTTTTTATTTTATTTATTTACATTTCATATGTTTTCTCCTTTCCTTGTTTCCCCTCTGCAAACCCCCTATCCCATCCCCCCTTACCCTGCTTCTGAGGGAGCTCCCCACCAACCCACCCACCCACTCCTGTCTCACTACCCTGGCATCTCCTACACTGGGACAAAGAGCCTTCACAGGACCAAGGGCCTCCCCTCACATTGATGCCTGACAATGCCATCCTCTGCCACATATGCAGCTGAAGCCACGAGTCCCACCATGTATGCTCTTCGGTTGGTGATTTAGTCCTTGGGAGCTCTGGTGGGGGGTGGTTTGTCTGGTTGGTTGATAGTTGTTCTTCCTATGGTGTTGCAAACCCCTTCAGCTCCTTCAGTCCTTCACCTAACTCCTTCATTGGGGTCCCCATGCTCATTCCGATAGTTGGCTGCAAGCATCCATGTCTGTATTCGTCATAAAACCAGGGACACTGAAATTTATAGAGGAGAAAGTGAGGAAAAGCCTCGAAGATATGGGCATAGGGGAAAAATTCCTAAACAGAACAGCAATGGCCTGTGCTGTAAGATCAAGAATCGACCAATGGGACCTCATAAAATTGCAAAGCTTCTGTAGGGCAAAAGATACTGTCAATAAGACAAAAAGGCCATCAACAGATTGGGAAAGAATTTTTACCAATCCTAAATCTATAGGGGACTAATATCCAATATATACAAATAGCTCAAGAAGTGGAACTCCAGAAATTCAAATAACCCCATTAAAAATGGGGTACAGAGCTAAACAAAGAATTCTCAACTGAGGAATACTGAATGACTGAGAAGCACCTAAAAAAATGTTCAACATCCTTAGTCATCAAAGAAATGCAAATCAAAACCACCCTGAGATTCCATCTCACACCAGTCAGAATGGCTAAGATCAAAAATTCAGGTGACAGCAGATGCTGGTGAGAATGTGGAGAAAGAGGAAAACTCCTCCATTGCTGGTAGGATTGAAAGCTTGTACAACCACTCTGGAAGTCAGTCTGATGGTTCCTCAGAAAACTGAACATAGTACTACCGGCAGATCCAGCAATACCTCTCCTGGGCATATACCCTGAAGATGTTCCAACCGGTAATAAGGACACGTGCTCCACTATGTTCATAGCATCCCTATTTATAATAGCCATAAGATAGAAAGAACCCAGATGTCCCTCAACAGAGGAATGGATACAGAAAATGTGGTACATTTACACAATTGAGTACTACTCAGCTATTAAAAATTTATGAAATTTTTGGGCAAATGGATGTATCTGGAGGATATTATCCTGAGTGAGATAACCCGATCACAAACGAAGTCACTTGATATGCACTCACTGATAAGTGGATATTAGCCCAGAAACCTAGAATACCAAAGATACAATTTGCAAAACACAAGAAACTCAAGAAGAATGAAGACCAATGTGTGGATACTCCATTCCTCCCTAGAATAGGAAATAAAATACCCATGGAAGGAGTTAACAGAGACAAAGTTTGGAGCTAAGACGAAAGGATGGACCATCCAGAGACTGCCTTACCTGGGGGTCCATCCCATAATCAGCCACCAAATGCAGACACTATTGCATATGTCAGCAAGATTTTGCTGAAAGATATAGCTGTCTCTTGTGAGGCTATGCCAGTGCCTGGCAAATACAGAAGTGGATGATCACAGTCGTCTACAGGATGGAACACAGTGCTCCCAATGGAGGAGCTAGAGAAAGTACCCAAGGAGCTGAAGGTGTCTGCAACCCTATAGGTGGAACAACAATATGAACTGACCAGTACCCCTGGAGCTCGTGTCTCTAGCTGCATATGTAGCATAAGATGACCTTGTCGGCCATTATTGGGAAGACACACCCCTTGGTCTTGCAAACTTTATATGCCCCAGTACAGAGGAACACCAGGGCCAAGAAGTGGGAGTGGGTGGGTAGGGGAGCAGGGCATGGGGAAGGCATAGGGAACTTTTGGGATAGCATTTGAAATGTAAATAAAGAAAATATCTAATAAAAATTTTTTTAAAGAAAAAGAAAGAAAACCTTGACTCTAAGTCTATAGAGACATTCCATGTTGTTCTCGTTTATTGCTTGTTAACTGTAATTATGTTTTGATTTGTTACTTTGTTTTTTGTTCTTTGACAATTTCATAAATGTTTATAATGTTTGTCTCCAATCTCCATTACCCCACTGATCCACTCCTCTTCCTCCTCTTCTTCATCCTCTTCTTCTCAACAACTCTCCTTGCTATCTCCTTATGGTTTTTGACTTGGTTTAATCTTTTGTGAGCCCCTGATTTAAATAGGAATGCTCGTATGAATATGGGTGAATCACGGGTACCAGCAACTATACCACTTAAAAAAATAGCTGGTTACTTCCTACAGGCTTAATTATCTTGACCTATTTAGAACTGATATTTGGGCATTACAAATAAGTGCCAGAATTATTTTCCCATATGGATACAGCAATGATGAGTATTATTGATTTAAAATTATTAAAGATATCATCTTTTCTCTGCTTGATTACAATGGCGGCTTTGTAGCTCCTTGGATAGCCACGAGGATACAGGACTGTTTCTGCACTAGTCTCCATTCTATTGCACTTCCGCATCTGTGCACCTGTTTGTAATGCTATTAACAAAGGAGGCTTGGCTTTGCTATCCTTTAATAGGTCCACATATGAGATTAACCCTTGGCTGACATCTGGGAAATTAGATTGGGGATGAGTTCCCATCATTTTTTTAAAAGGATAAGAGTAGCTCACACTGCCTAAAACTCTTTATAAATGTGTAATTTCTAGTGAAGATTTGCTTCCCTGCTAGGAGCCTGGTTAGCAGGCTCATGCCTGCAGAGGGCCTCTGTGAGAAGCGCTCCCCAGATATTAAGTCTCTGAGGGACATTTCACATGAACTGCTGTAACTCACCAAGAGAATTAAACACACCTTGTGTGGCTCTGCAGAGAGCCTGAGGACAAGGACTCCTGGAGCCTCACCTGACTCCATTTAGGTTTTACTCTGCATACCATACTCTTTCTGATCTCACTTTATGTATTTTGCTCTGTCCCTTTTCACTACAACATAAAACTTGTATCCTCTTGTAATACAGTACAGCCATAGGCACAAACACCTTGGAGCCTGCTAGTCAATTATCTGTCCAGTCTGAGGTATTCCTGGCTGTGCTCTTAAGGAATATTAACACAATACCATGCTGTCCTAAAGACAAAAGACAGACAGACAGACACACACACACACACACACACACACACACACACACACACACACAAAGATAGAGATATAGATATATAGATATTTAGCCATAAGACCTGGCAGTGGAAGTTTGCCTGGCCAAGCATGGGGATAACTCAGTTTCAAACACTGTCTTTAACGCTTCACAATATCCAATATGAATTGTGTGATTATCTTAATGATAAACAAGGTCCTGAGAAACTTTTTTCTCTAATGTGCTGATGTTACATAGTTATACAGTTATATAAAGTTATATAGTTATCAGGACTAGGGAATGGCTCAGACAGTTATGTGCCCACTGCACCTGAATTCAAATCCCCAGAGTCCTCATAAACTGTGGCACGAGCCAGTAATCCCAGCACTGAGAAGACGCTCCCTGGAACTTCCTGGCAAGACAATCTAGCCAAATGGGTGATCTTCAGACTCAGTAAGCAAATCAGTCTCTATTGCTTTCCCCCATTCCATCTCCTCAGAATTGTTAAGACACAATTATCTGACTTCTATCACTTGGTTTTTAGTTGAAAAAATATTTTGTCTGTGTTAAGGAAAACACACACAGTGTCACACACTACATAACAATGTTTGCTTAATGATAGATGTGATAACGGTCCTATGAGTCTATGTCACCCGGTGATATCACAGCCACTTTAGTTTATATAAGTACAGTCTGTGGTGTTGAAGTGCTGAAGTCATCTGGGCTGGAGAGATGGCTCAGTGGTTAAGAGCACTGACTGTTCTTCCAGAGGTCCTGAGTTCAATTCCTAGCAACCACATGGTGGCTCACAACCATCTGTAATGGGATCTGATGCCCTGTCTGGTGTGTCTGAAGAGAGCAATAATGTACTCGTATACATAGAATGAATAAATAAATTTTAAAAAAAGAAATCATCTAAAGATACATTTGCCAGGATCCCTACTGGCCAGTGAATCATAGCTGCATATGTATGTGGGTGTGTGTACATATGGTGTGCACGTGTGGGCCTGAGTATGTAGATGTGTCTGTCTGTCAACCTCTATATCCATGAGCACCACATCTGGGATTGAATTGTCAATTGGTTCCCACCTTGGTGCTTCCGGGAAGTGGTGAAGTCTTTAGGAGGTAGAGCTTAACAAGAAGACTTCAAGGCACCATCTTGAAGAGGATGAAAAATATTGTGGGATAGGATCTTAAGCCTCTCCCACCCCTCTACCCCCCATGCCTTCACTCTACCATATTTCTCTGCCATGTCCCAAATCAACGGAGCCCACCAACCATAGAATGAAAATCTCTACAATTGTGAACCAAATGAAAACCACTTCTCTTTATAAGTTTGTCTCAGCCATTTCTGTAGTCACAGGGGCTGATGAGTGCTAATACTATACTGGGCTATAGATGAGTTGTCACAGTATGTATTGCAGTATTGAATCATGTGCAAATACTATAACAGTTTATGTAAGGAACGCAGAACCTGCAGATTTGGGCTATTCTAGAATAGAAGGTCCATGAAACCCATTCCTCAAGGCAGTCAAGGGACAGCAGAACATGCTGAAAACCTACCTGGCTCAGACCTATTGCCCAGACCTATCTCAAGATATAGTAGACACACCAGAGAGAAGTTTTGAACACTATGTAAATTTCTTAGGATTCCCTAGACAATAAGCTTAAAGCTCTCGAGTGTCTCCCCTCACTGAGCTTTTTAATGTGGTAAGAGCAGATATAGATAATATTTTAGATGGGAGAATTCAATGTATGCTCCCACCCCCTCCCCTACCATTAGAGAGCATTGTCCTTTTCATGAAGACAACTGAGGAGTACCCTAGTTGGATCTGAGAACTTGGGGTGACAGTGAACTCTTTGTCAGATCCTCAGTTGAGAAATCTACAAGACATATGATAACCAGTGATCAATGAGTGAGCTAAGGAGTGGTCGGCATAGTCCTGGATCACTAGTAGCTGTAGAATATGGGGAAGGGAGTGAGTGATTCCTGTGTGCCCTCATATGAACGACTTACTTTAGGTTCTATTCCTGAGGACAAACTCCAGGGATACAAACTATAGCACCCCAGCAAAGAAAAAAAGAAATGATCATCAGAGGGCATCTATTGACCATGGGAGCCAACTAGGCTGAAAATGCATTTTCTGCATAAAGAGCTAAGACTGACAGAAAGATAGAGTCATCCATCTGAGAACACCTTCCAGGTCCTGAAAATGCTAGGCCACTTTAGGATAGAGCCAGATAAGAAGGTGTTTTCCTGTTTCCTTGCCTCTTCCCTAACTCGGCTAATAAAAGGGGGGAAACAGGAAGAGGAAGAAAGCCATCTGTACCTTTCAACCATCCATAGGGTGACCCCAGCTTCAGACCTTAGCTGCATGTGCCAGTGCAGGGAAAGGAAGAGAGAGTGGGTCGGTGTTAAATTGGTTTGGAAGTTTTAACTGACACGTAGGAATGAATGTGTGGATTCCCAAATCAAGAGTCTTTGCAATCAGAAATTCTTCTGGAGCTTTCTGGGACATGGTAGTGACTGCGGTCAGGCCCTGTTCCATCTACTCCCGTCCAGACTCAACTGCAGTTTGCTCCCATCGAGTTACAAGTCATCCAGAAAGCCACGCCACTGCTATGGCTTTAATGACACCAGAAAGACATCCAAGGATATCAAATTAGAACCATGGTCACCAGCCACAATAAGGTCACTGGAGAAGGTACCTGCAGACTTGATCAGAGGCACAAAGAAAAAAATTGAAAGGAAAAGGACTAGTGCACATGACCAAGTCACTGAGACTCAGTACAAGAAAAACCCTCTCTGGTGAAGGTTCCAAGACATGGGCTCATTTCCAGATGAGAATCCACAAGCAACTCATCATTTTACAGTCTCATTCCCAGGAGCCCTTTCTCTTTAATAAATGGTTGCAGGGCGATGGTGGTGCATGCCTTTAACCCCAGCACTAACTGAGGAGACAGAAGCATGGTCCCTGTGCAAAGATGATATGCAAGCTCACAAAGTGGTCCATATTTTTAGTAACAAAAGGAACACTAATTCTATTCGTTCTATGAAGCCATAGTTACTCTGTTATCTAAACCACACAAAGAACTAACAAAGAAAGAAAACTTCAGACCAATTCCCCTTATAATATCAATGCAAAAATACTCAATAAAATACTAGCCAACTGAATCCAAGAACACATCAAAATGATCACTCATCATGATCAAGTAGGCTTCATCCCAGGGATACAGGGATTGTTCAATATATAGAAATCCACCAATGTAATCCACTATATAAACAAACTCAAAGAACAAAAACCACATGATCATCTCATTAGATGCTGAAAAAGCATTTGACAAAATACAACACCCCTTCACATTAAAAGTCTTGGGAATATCAGAAATTCAGGGCCTATACCTAAACATAATAAAAGCAATATACAGCAAACCAGCAGCCAACATCAAACTAAATGGAGAGAAGCTGGAAGCAATCCCACTAAAATCAGGGACTAGACAAGGCCTCCCACTCTCTCCCTATCTATTCAATATAGTACTTGAAATCCTAACCAGAGCAATTAGACAACAAAAGCAGGTCAAAGGGATACAAATTGGAAAGGATGAAGTCCAAATATCACTATTTGCAGATGATATGATAGTATACTTAAGTGACCCCAAAAATTCCACCAGAGAACTCCTAAACCTGATAAACAACTTCAGCAAAGTGACTGGATATAAAATTAACTCAAACAAATCAGTAGCCTTTCTCTACTCAAAGGATAAACAGGTTGAGAAATAAATTAGGGAAATACCCTTGACAATAGTCACAAATAATATAAAATACCTTGGTGTGACTCTACCAAGCAAGTGAAAGATTTGTATGACAAGAACTTCAACTCTCTGAAGAAATAAATCTAAGAAGACCTAAGAAGATGGAAAGATCTCCCATGCTCGTGTATTGGCAGGAAATATATAGTAAAAATGGCTATCTTGCCAAAAGCAATCTACAAATTCAATGCAATCCCCATCAAAATTCCAACACAATTCTTCATAGACTTAGAAAAAGCAATTTGGGGCTGGTTATGCTTTTCCAAAGGTCCTGAGTTCAAATCCCAGGAACTACATGGTGGCTCACAACCACCAATAACGAGATCAAACACCCTCTTCTGGTGGGTCCGAAGACTGCTACAGTGTACTTATTTATAATAATAAATAAGTCTTTGGGCCAGTGTGAACAGGGACTGGGTGAGGTTGACCAGAGTGAGCAGAGGTCCTAAATTCAATTCCCAACAACTACATGAAGGCTCACAAACATCTGTACAGCTACAGTGTACTCATATATACATAAAATAAATAAATAAATCTTATATAAAAAAGAAAGAGCAATTTTCAAATTCATTTGGCATCAATGAGAGGGGAAGCCCTTGGTCCTGTGGAGGCTTGATGCCCCAGTGTAAGGGGATGCTATAGTGGTGAGGCGGGAGTGGGTGGGTAGGGGAGCTCCCTCATAGAAGCAGAGGGAAGGGTATGGGATGGGAGTTTGCAGAGGGAAAACTTGGAAGAGGGACAACATTTGAAATGTAAATAAATAAAATAATAAAAAACAAACAAAACAAAACACTGGCTGTACTTCCAGAGGACCTGGGTTTGATTCCCACCCATGGAAGCTCACAGCTGTTTGTAACTCCATTTCCATGGGATTTGATGACCTCTTCTGGCCTCTATAACCAGGAGGCATGTGTGTGAAGTACATGCAAGCAAGAGACCCACACATGAAATGTAAAATGATAATTATTTTTTAATGAAAAAAAGCTAGGCACACAGATGCACTGAGCAGGGGACCCCTAAGGCTGCTGGTCAGCTAGCCTAGCATTCTTAGTGAGCTCCAGGCCAAGGAGAGACCCTGACTCAAAAAGGCAGTGGATAGTACTATGGAGTAACAGCACTGGAGATGGGCATCTGTACCCCCCCACACACACACACACAGAGGCCCCAAATGCAGATTACATTTTCAAAAAGTGAAAATCCATACACTTGCAGATCTGTGGCTTCTTGGGACAGGATTTGAGATGGCAATATTACCTGCCAACAGGTACAGGGAAATTGTTTGGATGACTGAATATCTTCTGATGCTAGATTGTGTTAGCTGTTTCATAGCTATATGAATTGATGGAAAGTTTTATTAGACTGTATCCTTACAATGAGTGAATTTTATAGAGTGGAAAATTTTATCTCAATAAAGTTTTGATAGAACACCATACATAGGATAAAAAAGCAAAGAGGTAGAAATAAATACACTGATCATATATTAGTAATTATCAAAGTTGGATGCTAAGTATTGGAGTTTTATTATAAAATTCCTTCTCATTTTTATATCTGTTTATATATTTCATAGCTAAACATTTTTAAAGGAGAGATTAAAATTTTGCCTTATAAAGAGATAGCTTATAAACATTTTTTAAAAGATTTATTTTATTTATATAAGTACACTGTAGTTGTCTTCACACACACACACCAGAAGAGGGCATTGGATCCCATTACAGAAGGTTGTGAGCCACCATGTGGTTGCTGGGAATTGAACTCAGGATCTCTGGGAGAGCAGCCAGTGCTCTTAACCACTAAGGCATCTCTCCAACCCACTAATAAACATTTGATGTTAATTGCTATGCTTCCATTTAGTTGCTGAGTCATTCTATAAATGTGACAGTCTTCAACAGAAAAATGGCTACAGAAATGCAAATGACTTGTGAATTTAGTTGCAACTCTGCAAACAGGTTATAGGTTCAACAGTTGTAATAATGGGTGCTAAATAATCAGAAAAGTAAGAGGAGCATAGAGGGGACACCCTATTTCTGCTTCTAAAAGATTCCTAGAACTTTTAAGCCACCCTCCCCATTTTAATACTTAGAGCAGCAGGTCTGAAAGCTATTTTAAGTCTCTGTAGTATCCTGTCAAGAGATGTCTCCCTATAATCTTTTGCTTGTTAAATTAAACAAAGCATATTAAGAAGTAAGAAGGTAGCCAGAGAGAAGGCTCAGTGGGTGAAGGAGCTTGCTGTCAAGCCTGACTATCTGAGTTCAATCCCCAGGACCCATGGACTTAAAGAAGAGAATCAACTTACACAAGTCGTCCTCTGAGTTCTAAATGTGTGCCATGGCATGCACATAAATACACTGTGTTGGCTAGTTTTGTGTCAACTTGGCACAGGCTGGAGTTATCACAGAGAAAGGAGCTTCAGTTGGGGAAATGCTTCCACGAGATCCAGCTGTAAGGCATATTCTCAATTAGTGATCAAGGGGGGAGGTCCCCTTGTGGGTGGTGCCATCTCTGGGCTCTCTTGGTTCTATAAGAGAGCAGGCTGAACAAGCCAGGGGAAGCAAGCCAGTAAGGAACATCCCTCCATGGCCTCTGCATCAGCTCCTGCTTCCTGCCCTGCTTGAGTTCCAGTCCTGACTTCCTTTGGTGATGAACAGCAGTATGGAAGTGTAAGCCAAATAAACCCTTTCCTCCCCTACTTGCTTTTTTGTCATGATGTTTTGATCAGGAATAGAAACCCTGACTAAGACATACACAAAAAACAAATGGCATGCACATAGATAGATATGAATGGAGAGATGATTGATAGATAGGTAGATAGATAGATAGATAGATAGATAGATAGATAGATAGATAGATATAGAGAGATGATAAATGATAGATATGAATGGATAGATGATAGATAGATAGGTAGGTAGATAGATAGATGATAGATAGATAGATAGATAGATAGATAGATAGATAGATATAGAGAAATGATAAATGATAGATATGAATGGATAGATGATAGATAGATAGATAGATAGATAGATAGATAGATAGATAGATAGATAAAATGTAATTTCTTTTTCAAGAAGGCAGAAGTTAAGAGTTTGAGACATGGCTCAGCAGTTAATAGTAATTGTTGTTCTTGCAGAGGACCTGGGCTTGATTTGACAGCACCACATGGCAGCTGGCAACCATCTGACTCTAGTTCCAGGGAATATGACACTCTTTGCCGGCCCCTGTAGGCTATGGTATACATATATGCACACAGGCGAACCTTCATAAATAAATAAAAGGAGACAGAAACAAGTTATAAATCCACTGTATGTCTGATTTTTCATTAACAAGGAGTTACTAAGGAAGAAAACTAGTTAATAAAGTAAGTGCATATATTGTTAAGAGTTTTTGAGAGGTTTAGCTTAAAATATCTCAGTGTCTCACTGTGCCAGATGCTCCTGAACAAAACTGGATAACTACAAAAAACTGATGGGTCTGTGCGGTCTGCTATGAACCCAATAAGGCAGCACTATCCACTAGAAAGAGAGACATGCCAATTACCATATATATATTTCTGATACATGGCAAGGGGAGGGGTAAATCCTTTTGAAGAACATGGCAAAGAATCTTGTTAGTGATGCCCGCAAGTTCTGTGGAACAAGTAGCAGCAGACTTTGTTAACATGCCACATCACCTGTGTAGGCAACCTATTTATCCAGGCTTCTGGGAAGACTTCATACAAGAGCAGAAGAGCAAATTGGTGTGTGTGAAAGTGCCCACTTGTAACACAGCAAACTACTCCACTGCCACACTGGCCTTAATCCACCCAGGAAGGTGAAGGCCCCATGAGCAGGTCACCTCTCTCAGCCCCCGAATCCTAAGGCCACTGTATTGGGAATCTAACTTCCAACATGTGGATTTTAAAGGCCAAATATCCCAACATAGTGGGCTGCAAGACAAGTGTCTGATATCCTTTTGCACAGGAGTCTCCAGTGATCCTAGCACAGGATCTGCCTCTCCTGTCCAGTGCAGTCCTGATACCTTTCTTGAAAATCAGTTGACCACAAAATTTAGACTATAAAATGTTAATCATTGCATCTTCACTCTGAGACACTGTCAGCTTCTAAAAGGGGCATGGATCTGAAGTGATAAACATAAATGACACCATGAGAGGACCATGGGTATGTGGGAGCAGCCAACATGGACTGTGCTGACTTGGATATTTTTAAGGCAAATTATTTCTCCTACTACTCTATGGTTTTGGCTCTAATTTTATTTCTTCTTCCTATTTTTTTTAACATCTCTTGGTAAAACCAGAAACTCTAGTTGATACCACACAGAGAAGAGTCCAGACTAATGCAGAATCAGCAACTCCGTCTCTCACCCTGGACCCCTCCTTCCTCTGGGAGCCTTCTTTGTCTTTGATTCAACCCAAAGTGTCTGCATCACCCTGAGCTTGCAGTCAGAGGACATGGCTTTCTGTGTTCAGCAGCCCACCAGTCAAGTGACCTGATAAAGAACACAACAAAGGTGTGGTCTGTCTCCTGTGGTGACAAGGGAGGCCTTCCTGTGCAGCCTGTGGTGGACTTCTGTCCCTTACACAGAATCACTGAAGAGAAGAAGGTGAAGGCTTTGGACAAGATTCATACTTAGTAGCAAGTGGATTCATCAAGGCCACCAGCAGGAGACAGGATGGTGAGGGAGTGACTGGCCGATGGCAGAGTGGGGATGAAAAGCTAGCCCACGTCTGGAATGGAGCAGGGGTGAGGTTCCTCCATACCAGCTCCTGACAGAAGCAAAGCACTCACAGCCCCGGAGGCTCCACCGGGAAGAGAAACACAGTTGCTTGGGATTCAGTTGGGTTTCATCCTTCTGTTCTTTCCCCGTTGGGGAATGTATCTTTGATGTCTGTCATCCAAAGCCACTTTGGTGTGTGTGGTGGGGGAAGGCGGGATGATGGTAGCCTGAGTTTCTAACTCACCAGAAATAAAGGGGTGCTCTGTGAGTTGGGGGAACAATTAGGTCAGCTAGGCATTTCTTGTTTGGGATGTACTGTGTATTCTTTACCTTGTTTGTCATCGTGTGGAAAACAAGACTTTGTTCTGGGAGGAGGGACCTCCAGGGAAGAGCTGGAAACTCCCCAGTGTTCTGGCAAGGGAGTGGCTGAGGCACCAAGGGAGGCCTTCCTGTGCAGCCTGTGCTTCCCTGTTGTCACAGCAACCCTTTCCTGTCAGTGTCAACAGACCAGGCCAAGCAGAGCCAAAGGGCTGCATCCCACCCATCAGGAGCAGCAACCTAGTCATGAGACATCCATCTCAGACAGTAACCCAGAATGTAACTGTGCTTTGTAACTTCAGACTGCTTGTTTCTTCTTATCCTCCAGCAAGACACTGTCTGTGTTCCCCTCCTGTTTAATCCTGCATCATTACTCAGGCAGACCTAAGGAAGCCTGAGACAAGAAAACAAGCTTACTCCCAGCTTGGTTGGTTTCTTAGAAACCTTCAGGACTAGGTCTGCTGCAGAGCTAACGTTCCCTGACTTACTAAGGACTCAGATGTGGCTACAGTCCTTACCAGGAGCATCGCTTTCCATCTTCCACCTACCCCTCTGGGAAAGGACAGCTCATTTGTGGAAGGCCTAGGGGTGAGGGTAGGGGAAAATCATCCTTTCAGGCAGGATTAGAGTTCTTGGACCTTGGCTTGTGGGAGAGCCAATGATGAGCCCCAGAAGTTATGAATGAGAGAGAAATGGGTGTTGTGTAAAGGGACCAGATTCCAGAACGATCTCCATTCTACAGCATCTTCTGTGGAATCCTGCCTCCTACCACCTGGTGTAGAAGGTGGCATGACAATCAGAGCAAGGAATTACAGAGAACAAGATCCTAACAAAAGGACTGGAGAGATGGCTCTATGGTTAAGAGCACCAGCAGTTCTTCCAACAGACCCAAGTTCAATTTCTAGCACCCATATTGTCAGCTCACAGCTATCTGTAATTCCAGTTTTAGACCTTCTGACACCCTCACACAGACATACTTGCTGGAAAATCACCAATGCACATAAAAATAAATAAATAAATAAATAAAGCACTAAAAATATCCTACAAGCAGCTGAAGTGTCATTGTGGAGGCACACCTTTAATCTCAGTGCTCAGGTGACAAATATTTATAAGTTCAAGACCAGCTTGGCTCTATATGTGAGTTCTTGAATAGCCAGAGATACATGGTGAGACTATGTCTCAATCTCAACAACAAGAGATTGGAGTATGATCATAAAGTCATAAAGATTTGGGCCTGGATTCTTGGCAGCCACACGAAACCCAGGCAAGGTCATGTATGCCTACAGTCCCTGCACTGGAGAGAGGGCCAGAAGCAAGAGGATTCTGGGACTCACTGGACAAGAGGCCAAGCAGAAAAATGACAAGATCAAGCTCGATGAGAGACTCTGTCTCAAAAAGTAAAGTGAAGAGCAACAGAGGAAGACATGCACATACACACACACACAAACACAAATATACTCAGAGACACACATAGACACACACACAAACACAGACACACACAGAGACACATACACACAGAGATATACAGAGACACAACAAAGACATACACACAGAGATACACATAGTCACACACAGAGACACACACAGATACACAGAGACACACAGAGAGAGACACAGACACACACATGCATGCATGCATGCAAAAATAAACATTTTTTTAAAAACAGAGTGAGTTTATCACTCCTAAACATGGTACTAAACAACTGTCTCCTTCCACTTGACAGTGCAGGTAGGGAAGGCCTTGGTAATAAATGCTTCAATTACAATGAGCAACATCTGAAATGTGCAAGGAAATGATGGTGTAAGAGGCCTATTGGAAGACATGTGGCCTTTGCAAACAGCTTCAGTGGATTCTTCATAGATGCATGATGTGACCTTTTGTGCTTCTGGGCTACTTCAGTTACAGTAATGTCAGAGAAAGTGGCCAAAGCTGGATACTTCAAATTCTGTTGTCTTCCTATTACTGAGAACCACTGCAGGAAAACCAGTGCACACCTCCTATCAGCCTCTCTGGGACAAGCACAGAGGGAATAAACACAACCTTATCACCTCATTTGCCTTACTGAGAGGTACATTAAAACAGCACTAACAGCTGCACGTAAGCCCTGGAAGCCTTTGCTGACCTGCAAGTTCCCAAATGAGCAGTATTCAGTCATACAAAATCCAGCGGCATCACCCAGGTTCCTCCCAGACAAATAACACACAGAACAATTGTTTCCTTAAGAACTGAGAATTCGAGTTCGATCGGTAGCGGGAGCGGAGAGCGGACCCCAGAGAGCCCTGAGAGCCCCACCGCCGCCGCCGGTCTAGTCACCATCACCGCAACCATGAGCAGCGAGGCCGAGACCCAGCAGCCGCCCGCCGCCCCTGCCGCCGCCCTCAGCGCCGCCGACACCAAGCCCAGCTCCACGGGCAGCGGCAAGGGTTGTGGCGGCCCGGGCGGCCTCACATCGGCGGGGACAAGAAGGTCATCGCAACGAAGGTTTTGGGAACAGTCAAATGGTTCAATGTAAGGAACAGATACGGTTTAATCAACAGGAATGACACCAAGGAAGACGTATTTGTACACCAGACTGCCATAAAGAAGAATAACCCCAGGAAGTACCTTCGCAGTGTAGGCGATGGAGAGACTGTGGAGTTTGATGTTGTTGAAGGAGAAAAGGGTGCGGAGGCAGCAAATGTTACAGGCCCTGGTGGAGTTCCAGTTCAAGGCAGTAAATACGCAGCAGACCGTAACCATTATAGACGCTATCCACGTCGTAGGGGTCCTCCGCGCAATTACCAGCAAAATTACCAGAATAGTGAGAGTGGGGAAAAGAACGAGGGATCGGAAAGCGCTCCTGAAGGCCAGGCCCAACAACGCCGGCGAAGGTTCCCACCTTACTACATGCGGAGACCCTATGCGCGTCGACCACAGTATTCCAACCCCCCTGTGCAAGGAGAAGTGATGGAGGGTGCTGACAACCAGGGTGCAGGAGAGCAAGGTAGACCAGTGAGACAGAATATGTATCGGGGTTACAGACCACGATTCCGAAGGTATGGTTACAGACCACGATTCCGAAGGGGCCCTCCTCGCCAAAGACAGCCTAGAGAGGATGGCAATGAAGAGGACAAAGAAAATCAAGGAGATGATACCCAAGGTCAGCAGCCACCTCAACGTCGGTATCGCCGCAACTTCAAACCGACGCAGACGCCCAGAGAACCCTAAACCACAAGATGGCAAAGAGACAAAAGCAGCCGATCCACCAGCTGAGAATTCGTCTGCTCCCGAGGCTGAGCAGGGTGGGGCTGAGTAAATGCCGGCTTACCATCTCTACCATCATCCGGTTTGGTCATCCAACAAGAAGAAATGAATATGAAATTCCAGGAATAAGAAATGAACGAAGATTGGAGCTGAAGACCTTAAGTGCTTGCTTTTTGCCCGCTGACCAGATAACATTAGAACTATCTGCATTATCTATGCAGCATGGGGTTTTTATTATTTTTACCTAAAGATGTCTCTTTTTGGTAATGACAAACGTGTTTTTTAAGAAAAAAAAAAGGCCTGGTTTTTCTCAATACACCTTTAACGATTTTTAAATTGTTTCATATCTGGTCAAGTTGAGATTTTTAAGAACTTCATTTTTAATTTGTAATAAAGTTTACAACTTGATTTTTTCAAAAAAGTCAACAAACTGCAAGCACCTGTTAATAAAGGTCTTAAAAAAAAAAAAAAGAACTGAGAATTCCTTAAGAACTGAGAATTCGGGGCTGGAGAGATGGCTCAGTGGTTAAGAGCTCCGACTGCTCTTTTGAAGGTCCTGAGTTCAAATCCCAGCAACCACATGGTGGCTCACAACCATCCGTAACGAAATCTGATGCCCTGTGATGTTAGATAACAATCAGTATTAAAAGTCACAAATCCCAGGTGGGCAGGGTGGTGCAGAGGTATGATCTCAGCACTTGGAAGGCTGAGGCAGGAGAATCGTGAGTTTGAAGCCACCTTGTGCTACAACGCAAAACCTTGCATTTACATAAAATAACATTCAAAACAAAAATCACAGCACACACACCGCATATATATAAAATTCATGGGCTCCTCAGTATATCTTTATGTATGTTTGACATTTTTTATTATTTTATTTATTTACATTTCAAATGTTCTCCCTCCTTCCCAGTTCCCCCTCCATGAGCTCCCCCACCCCAAAGCCCTTGTCCTCTAAGAGGGTTGCTCCCCTGCCCACCCACCCATCCACTCCCACCTCACCCCTCTAGCATCCTCCTTCTCTGGAGCATCAAGCCTTCACAAGACCAAGCACATCCCCTCCCACTGAGGCAGTCCTCTACTACATATGTATCTGGGGCCTCAGAGCAACCAATGTATGCTCTTTAGTTGGTGGCTTAGTCCCTGGGAGCTCTGAGGAGTCCAGGGAGTTGATACTGTTGTTCTTCCTATGGGGTTGCTATCCCCTCGTTCTTTTATTGAGGTCCCCGGGGCTCACTCCATTGGTTGGCTGTAAGTATCTGCATCTGTCAGGTGCCTCAGTTGAGCCTCTCAGAGGACAGCCATGCCAGGCTCCCATGGCAAGTACAACATGGCATCAGCAATAGTGTTGGGGTTGGTGCCTGCACATGGGATGGATCCTGAGTTAGGGCAGTCTCTGGTTGGCCTTTCTTCCAGTCTCTGCTCCATTTTCATCCCTGCATTTCCTTTAGACAGGAACAATTCTGGGTCCAAAATTTTGAGATGGGTGCGTGGGCCCATCCCTCAACTGGGGGTCATGTCTATCTACTGGAGGTGTTCTCTTTGCGTTCCATCTCCCAACTGTTGAGTATTTCTTAATGTCATCCTCACTGGGTTCTGGGAGCCTCTCGCATCTCTGGTGGTAAATTCTAAACTGTTCAACTCTTACAGGAAATATTCTTTCCTGCATTCTAAAGGCTTCTTTCCACTGTATCGCTTGGGTCATCTAGTTGCTATCAAGGAAAGTAATTTACTTTAAAAGTTTATTCTGCTGCTAAAAGCTTTTCTTGTGCCCTGTCTAGAACACATAGCCTGACATTGCCTCAAGAGCAGTCTAAGGCCCAGTGGTGGTGGCACACGCCTTAATCCCAGCACTTGGGAGGCAGAGGCAGGCGGATTTCTGAGTTCAAGGCCAGCCTGGCCTACAAAGTGAGTTCCAGGACAGCTAGGACTATACAAAGAAACCCTGTCTCGAAAAAAAAAAAAAACAACAAAACAACAAAACAAAACAAAACAAAACAAACAAAAAAACAAACAAAAAGCAGTCTAAGAATGACTGCCAAGCATGGCCCTGTCAAGAAAGCAAAGATAGAAAGGAACTCTAGTCTTAATGATGCAAACACACATCAGAAAAACATAAAAAGCTACTAAATATCTATCTTTGGTCTATCCTCTGAGATCTAATTCATACAGATTTTATTAGTGACCATCTGTCTCTTTTCACTGTGTCTGCCAGAGTGCTGGGGCCAGGTTAGAAGCCTGCCCTGCTCCACAGCACTCTAGCAGATGGTGAAAGTATGGGCTGTGTGTGTAATCTACTCGTGGCCTCACCTGAGTGCCACACTTGGTCTCTGTCATGGTTTGTATATTCTTGGACCAAGAGTGGCACCATTTGGAGGTATGGCCTTGTTGGAATAGGTGTGACCTGGTTGGAATAGGTGTATTACTGTGGGTGTGGGCTTAAGACCCTCACCCTAGTTGCCTGGAAGTCAGTCTAACACTAGCAGCCTTTGGATGAAGACGTAGAACTCTCAGCTCTGCCTGCACCATGCCTGCCTGGATGCTGCCATGCTCCCACCTTGATGCTCCCACTGAACCTCTGAATATGTAAGCCAGCACCAATTAAATGTTGTTTTTTTATAAGACTTGCCTTGGTCATGGTGTCTGCTCACAGCAGTAAAACCCTAACTCAGACAGTCTCCATCTGTGTTCTTATTTTTTGTCTTCATTAACTGTACATATGCTCCTAAGCAGGGTTAGGTTCTCTTCTGTGGGAGGATTGTAAGTGATCAGTAAAATCATAATGGAAGGCAGAGATGCTGAAACAGTGCATCCTTTCTGTGACTTTTCCCTCTCCTTCAGAATTCAGGGCTATGCCTCTTGCAGTTCCCATCAGCCCTCCTTGCTGGAGATAATCTCATGAACATCACTGACACTCAGAACACACTTTCAGTCTACCAACTACTACTTCCCAAGGCACTTGGCCTACCCCTAGACCTCTCCTCCTCTCCTCCCCTCTTCTCCTTTCCTCCTCTCTCCATGCCTTCTAAACAGAGACTACTTGCCTTGCTTGCTATAAAGGAAAAGAACAAAAGAAAGAGAAAGAGAAATGAGGGGAAAAGGAGGAAAGGAGGAGAAGAGAGATTAGGGGGAGGAATGGCCTTTCTCGGGGACAGTTTAAGTGGATTGCTTTGGGGCAGTCAAGCCTCTGGCCTAAGACAATGTTAATAATTAGTTATGAGACATGAATGCATGTATGCATGTTTGAAGCTAGGGATGTAGCTTGGTGACAGAGTGATTGCCTTGATAGGGACCTTGATAGTGATTGTGTGTGAGGAGCGGGTGTGGCAGCAGTCCCAAGAAGGCGCCCGGGACTGCAGCTAAGTCTTATGACTTGCACCCGACTTCCTCATACACCTGAAAATAAGCCACAACCATCGTGAGAGCTGCGCAGGTGCACCATGATACTGGCGAATCCATTTTGGTGGAGACATGCCCCTGCTGCCCTGATTAGCTGAAGCTGCATACCTGGTGAGGTGACGTGGCCTGCTGTGAGTGGATGGGAACTGAGAGTATGTAAAAGTGAGAGTCCCGGGGTTCGGGGTCTTCCTCCTGATGAAGCAATAAAGCTTGCCTGCAGAAGAATCCGGTTGTCCGAGTGTGTTCTTGCTGGCGAGGCACTAGCTCGGGACAACTGTGAGGGACATTTCCAGTACTGAAAAAAAATATGTATTATTTTTGTCCTTCAATAAAATGGAATTGTTTTATGCTACAATCTTTTTTTTTTTTTTTTGGTTTTCTTCTTTGTCTCTTATGTGGATTGTAGCCTCCCCCAGCCTGAAGCAGGCTGGTACAGACCTTGTCACCACTGACCTGCAGTGCAGCTTTCTGACTTGGCTGGCTTCTTTTGAAGTGTCAACTGCCCTGAGATTCTGCTACCTGCCAAGAGGCTGAACCTGTCTTCCTGAGACATTCCTGAATAAGCAACAGCCTGGCCACCAAGTGCTGACAGCATGGCGACCAAGCACCAAGGATAGACTGGCCGGTGTGTGTGTGTGTGTGTGTGTGTGAATGGGCCTTCCCCCTTTTAAGCATAGTCTCTTAGTAAACTCTCGGGCCTTGATCAGAGAAAAAATTTGTATTGGCCTCATCATTCTTTTTGCGCCGTCTGGTTTCTCTTTCAACCCCAGCCTGTCTTCCAGAAATACCCGGTTCATGTAGGCCTTGGGCCGGCCTGCTACTACAGTGGATACATAATTTGGGTCATTTGGACTAAATAGAAGGTCTGTGGTGGTTAAAGCAGAAATCTGATAAAGGTCAACAGAAGAAAAGAGAAGGAGAAGAATGAAAAAGAACTGTAAAGAAACCTGCAAAAAAAAAAGAGAACAAGATTTATGTGTATTGTAGAATGCAATATTTTAAAATGAAGGCATTGTTCATGGGAATATTAATATGGTCATTTTATTAAACTTCAAAATGATTTAAGATCTAAATAAATTGCTTTCCATTTCCACTATGAAGCATCCCAAGTGAGAGACACCATGTCTTAGCTGCTAGCAGTGAGCTGCCCCTGAAACTCAGGGTGGGCATGGGATGTAGGGGTGGGAGGAAGGGGTTATGCAGAGAACTTCAACTCTTTCCAAGGGGATATGACATTTAGCAGATTTAGAGTTTTATGCTCTGTCTTAGTCAGGGTTCCTATTCCTGCACAAACATCATGACCAAGAAGTAAGTTGGGGAGGAAAGGGTTTATTCAGCTTACACTTCCGCATTGCTGTTCATCACCAAGGAAGTCAAGACTGGAACTCAAGCAGGTCATGAAGCAGGAGCTGATGCAGAGGCCATGGAGGGATGTTCTTTATTGGCTTGCCTCCCCTGGCTTGTTCAGCCCGCTCTCTTATAGAACCCAAGACTACCAGCCCAGAGATGGCACCACCCACAAGGGGCCTTTCCCCCTTGATCACTAATTGAGAAAATGCCTTACAGTTGGATCTCATGGAGGCATTTCCTCAACTGAAGCTCCTTTCTCTGTGATAACTCCAGCTGTGTCAAGTTGACACAAAACTAGCCAGTACAATTGACCCCTTGTCAACTTGACACACAAACACATCACTAATAAGCCTCAACCCTTACATTCTTATTCATTCCCAAGATCTAAATAACTTTATTTTTTTCCTTAGAAAAGCATTTATTTATTGTCTATAATAAACAACAGTAGCATTATACTGCATTTCCAGTATATAGCATTAGTAGAAAATGTCAGAAATCTTCATTTTTCATACCTCCATTTGTGGCAGACCCATCCTTTATCTTCTGTTTCAGTGAATGTAGGACATTTTGTGTTTTCTCAAACATTAAGTCAACTTTACCATCATCTTGTAGCTCCATCCAGAAAGTCTTTGCATCACCATTTTTTTCTTCCATCTTTTGGTGTTGCTTATATAAAATTCTTCAAAATGAAGTTAATCAAAACTACCTTGATTGGAGAATAAGTGGGCTCCAACTGCAGTCTCTATGAAATCTGTAGTCCCCAAAGAAAGTATCTCGTTAGGCCACTTCCTAATAGTCTTTAGTATTTGAATTTGCAAATAGAAACTGTGCTTGAATAGACTTTCAGAACAACTACTAGTCCAAGAAAAACAGGCACAGCATCTTCTTCAAGGCCAGGTTGAAAGCCGGATCAGGACTACTGACAATGTCTTTTTAAAATTAAGTTCATCCCATGTTTTGGTCCACAAATGCATGAAACACTCTGTGGAATGGACCAGTGTCCTGAAGATTATTCTGTGCTCCGCTGTCTACAGCCCATGATAGCCAAATTACTTAGAAATCACCAGCCACGAAAGTGAGCACCGCAAGAAGACAGAGCGGGAAACACGGCTGAGAGCCCCGGCCACTCCCCCCCCACCCCCCCACCCCCCGCTACTGAGACAGCGGGTTGAGGTGGCCTGGCACCCCGCGCGCCCTGCACTGCCCGCACCAGAGCCTGCAGTCCCGAGGCCCTAAATAACTTTAAAAGTCCCACAGTCTTTACATATTCTTAAAATTTCTCTTTAAAATGTCCATCTCTTTTAAAATACAAAGTCTTTTTACAATTAAAAGTCTCTTAACTGTGGGCTCCACTAAAACAGTTTCTTCCTTCAAGAGGGAAAATATCAGGGCACAGTCACAATCAAAGCAAAAATCAATCTTCAACCATCCAATGTCTGGGATCCAACTCACGATCTTCTGGGCTCCTCCAAGGGCTTGGGTCACTTCTCCAGCCATGCCCTTTGTAGCACACACGTCGTCCTCTGGGCTCCAGATGCCTGTACTCCACTGCTGCTGCTGCTCTTGGTGGTCATCTCATGGTACTGGCATCTCCAAAACACTGCATGACCCCTCCAGTCCTGGGCAGTCAATTGCAACTGAGGCTGAACCTTCACCAATGGCCTTCCATTGCCTCTCACAGTGCCGAGCCTCAGCTGCTCTGCGTGACCCCTTCATGCCTTCAAAACCAGTACCACCTGAGTGACCCTTACACATTACCAAGTCCCGCTGCAGCAGGAGTACAACCTTGGCTATCTTTGGAACACAGCCTCGTTGTGCTTTCAGAAAACACTTCCCAGAAGATGTCACCTCAATGATGCTGGTCTCTTCTTAATCACCGCTAATTTCTTAGCTCCAGCTAACCAGCATCAATAGCCCCAGTAGTGCAAAGTTTTTGCTTTAGTAGTTCTGGTATCTTGTTAATCACAGCTGATTCTTCAGCCCCAGCTAACCAGAACTACAGAATCTTCACAATCAAGACAGCAATTGCCCTGAAAAGAGTCGTTAATTTTCCCTCTGAAATTTCACAAGCCAGGCCTCCATCTTCTGCACTGTTCTCAACATTATCTTCCAATCTCCTACACAACATCTGACATAGATCTTAACAACAAATGGATCTTCAAGCCCAAAGTTCCAAAGTCCTTCCACAGTCCTCCCCAAAACATGGACAGGTTGTCACAGGAATATCACACTATGCTGGTACCAATTTGTCTTAGTCAGGGTTTCTATTCCTGCACAAACATCATAACCAAGAAGCAAGTTGGGGAAGAAAGGGTTTATTCGGCTTACACTTCCATATTGCTGTTCATCACCAAAGGAAGTCAGGACTGGAACTTAAGCAGGTCAGAAAGCAGGAGCTGATGCAGAAGGCCATGGAGGAATGTTCTTTATTGGCTTGCCTCCCCTGGCTTGCTCAGCCCGCTCTCTTATAGAACCCAAGACTACCAGCCCAGAGATGGCACCACCCACAAGGGGCCTTTCCCCCTTGATCACTAATTGAGAAAATGCCTTACAGTTGGATCTCATGGAGGCATTTCCTCAACTGAAGCTCCTTTCTCTGTGATAACTCCAGCTGTGTCAAGTTGACACAAAACTAGCCAGTACACGCTCCCCCAAACGTTTAACACTGAAACAAAAATTCTCACCAAAGGGTACAGGCTGCATTGACCAAAACAAACGAACAAACAAACAAGCAAACAAACAAGAAACCCAGATTGGCTAGCAATACATAAAATATTACCATCTATAAAATTCAAGAGACACACCTCAAAATGACCAATGGCTCAAAGATAAAAATAGCAAAAAAAATTTTTGAAATATTTTATATGATAACAAGAAGTCTAACAAAAGTGTCTCATATTTAAGGACTACTTGTAGTCATTACATATTAGGGGGAATCCAGTTAAAAGCCACAAGCTGAGCATACTCAAGAAAGTGGCTGAAAACATAGAAAATAAACTCAAAGCTTTTCACAAGTTAGTAATAAGACACAAGCATCGGGTTAGGGAAGCAGCTGAGTGTATGAAGTGTTTGCTGCATACACATGAGGGCCTGAGTCTGCATTCCCAGCACCCACATAATCAGCAGGGCACCACGGCTATGCCTAAAACCTCAGCATTAAGTAAGCAAATACCAGAGCTTTCTAGTTAGCCACGTGTACTAGTCAGGGTTCTCTAGAGTCACAGAACTTATATAATGTCTCTATATATTAAGGGAAATTATTACAATGACTTACAGTCTGTAGTCCAACTAACCAACAATGGGCAGCTGTGAATGGGAAGTCGGAGACTCTAGTAGTTGTTCAGTCCCGAGAGGCTGGGTATTTCAGCTGGTCTCCTGTATAAGCTGGAATCCTGAAGAAGTAGGTTCCAGCAGATGCGCTGGCAAGTAAGTGCAAGCAGGAGAAGAACGAACACTTCCTTTCTCCATTGTCCTTAGGTAGGCCTCCAGCAGAAGGTATGTCCCAGATTAAAGGTATGTCCCACCATGCCTGAATTTGGAACATGCTCTGTCTCAGGCTGAATCTTGAACTCAGATCTGATTGCCTCTGTCTCCTGGGATTAAAGTTGTGTACCATCTTAGAGTTACAGGTGGCTGTGAGCTGACCAGCGTGGGAGCTGGGAACCAAACTTGTCTCCCACTCTTAACAGTACAGATTCTTAACTGCTGAGCCATCTCTCCAGCCCTGAGTCTAGTGTTCTTAAGACGGTATAACACAACACGTGAATGGGAAATGATACAGCCATAAAGTAGTCTGGCACCATCAATCTAGTCTGGCTGCCACCATCAGGCTTGGCTGCCACCATCAGGCTAGCTCTCTTACATGGTTAGGATATTTTCTTGAAGTGAAAGGAGTTGGGCATAGCCAACAGTTTTGGAAGTGTTTTGTTATTTGGTTTAGGTTGGGGTTTTTTTTTTGTTTGTTTTATTTGTTTTGAGTTTTGATGTTTTGTTCTGTTTTGTTCTGTTTTTCTAGGCAGGTTATTTTTGTGTAGCTCTGGCTGTCCTGGGACTCCCTCTGTAGACCAGGCTGGCTTCAAACTCACAGATCCTCCTGCCTCTGCCCCCCAAATGCTGGGAGTAAAGGTGTGTGTCACCACGTCTGGCTCATAGCTAACAGTTTTGATATGATCGGTATACTTTTGATTTTTGCCCCCTAAGTGTAAATTACCCAAAGAATATCCTGAACTTCTGATAAATTCCATTAAAAGGGAAAATGTCAAGGTTTGTGCACTAGAGGTCGCCTTCCTAATGGTGGGCATACAACTGATTACCTTCTGTTGCCTTTCTGAAGAAGGTAACATTGGCCAGGTCTCCACAGCAGACATCGATGTGACCAGCAGATGGCACCAGAATACGGAAGATCCAGAGGTTGCTGCCTTAGCGGAAAAGTTCTTTAACAATAGTGTTCATCCCTCAGGGCAGGCAGGCTGTGCTAAGTGCATTATTTTAATGGATGTTTAAATATAATGTTATTTTGTTGCTAGTAGAGTCTATGCAAACATGAGTGCGCATGCATGCACATGCGCACACAATACACACAATCGCTTGCCTTCTGAAAGCAAACAAACAAAACAAAATAAGATAGGTTGACTGAGATAAGCTAAAGAGGACAGGAAAGCAACATAGCTGGCAAGAATGACAGCTCAGACTGAGTTTTCACCCTCTTTCCTGTACGGCACTCACAGAAACTCACAGACACACCTGAGACAGGAAAGTGAGGAGCCCACAGGGTTCGAGCTTTTCCCTCTCTGGGAAACTGGCTTCTTTCTCTCCTCCCAATTCAATTCAGGTAAGTGGTCCAAGCAGGGCAGGTTAAGTGGGGAGATCTGGATGTGCCAAAGGGACCCACAGTGTCTCAGTGGCTTCCTATGTCGTGTGAGCTCTAACATGCTCTCTCCCTCCAAGCATTTATGCCACTGCTTAACAGAGATCCCTGAGGTTCCAGCTGCATCCCTCACCCCCGCATACCCGAGGATTTGTTGTCTCAGGACCTTCACTTGACTCATCCATAGAGAGCTGTGACCTACAGGAGACATACACTAAGGTCTCTCACCTAAATCCAGAGCCCGATGCTCGTCAAGACTCTGTTTACTGATTATTTAATTTGGTGACACTCCAGGAGCAAAATCCCACCCACCAAGGATGAGTGAAGCTAGCATCTTGCTGTTCTGAGTGCTGGCATAGGCAGGACTTACAGGTCCCATTGGGAAAACTAATTTACCTCCCATGAAACCTCGTTATATCAATGCTGTCTGTAAGGAGTGTAGAGAAGTGACTCTTCCTTAGAATAGACATACACTGGGGACATGTCAGGAGTCAGGTGTTCAGATGAGTCCCAACACTCTGGATCTGTAAGTTCAAGGCCAGCCTGGTCTGCAGAGCAAGTTCATGAACAGCCAGGGCTACATAGAAAAACATTGTCTCAAAAAAGCAAAACAACAAATGAAATGCCACCACCTGTATCTGTGTGTGTTGTGCATGAGGCATGTGCATGTGTGTGGATGTGTGCATGTGTGTGGGTGTGTGCATGTGTGTGGATGTGTGCACCGTGTGTAGATGGGTGCATGTGTGTGGATGGGTGGAGCCAGAGGGCAAACTTCAGCTGTCATTCCTCAGGAGTGCTCCACTTTGATTTTTGAAATAGGGCCTCATTGGCAGGGATATCACCAACCAGCTCAGGTATGTGGGCTGGCCCTCGAACCCCAGGAATCCTCCTATGAGAGGAGACAATGTTAGCCTGTAAGCCCCACTTGCCCAAGGACAGATAGCTTCCTGGAATGTTGGCGGCTGTGGCTCTTGGGGAATAACACGCCATATACTTTTGATCTCTTAAACAATGTTGTTTGCACTGGATATGCTTGATTGGATGTGGGTGGGAATTATAAGGGCAGAAAATATGTCAAGATCTATCCTGGCTCCTGATTGGTCCTGTTGGAAGCCATAGAATTATGCTCTTCTAAGCATTTACAAAACGTGACACACAGCCATTTCCAGGGAACCCAAGAGTGGACATGGCCAGAGTCTATCATCATGGACAACATTTAATTGAAACTTGTTTCAAATTTGGCTCAAAATTGTGAGATGGGTTTTTCTCCTGTAATTTTTCAGGATTAACACTATCTCTGCCTCCCAAACTCTGGGATCACAAGTGTGCACCAAAAACAATCAGGATTTTGTGTGGGGACAGGAAGTAAATCAGATGTCTGTAAATGAACTAAGAAAGAGGTTATTCCTAGAACAATGACAAAATTATCACATGAGTAGGCCAATTGTCAGAAATGAAATAAAGACTTCAAATCTATGAGAGCCACCTTTGTCTTTTCTGTGTACTTCCTAACTTTGTCAGTCAAACACACAAGTCAGTCAGATTTGTGGAGTAGGACAGTGATTTTGATTCCCCTAGTAAAGGTCTAACTTCAAGTTCACATATCAGAGTCCAGCTATACCTTAAATGTAAATGAATGCCAAACTCCCATCCACCATCTACCACACACAATGCAGATCTGAAGAAATTCCTGCTGTTCCATTATCAGCAATAACTGATGGCAGGGCTGAGGAGATGACTCAGTGGAGAAAGCATTTGTAGGCATGAGGTTCAGAGTTCAAATCCCCAAAACCCAGGTAAAAGCCATTCAGATGTGGCAGCCACCTAAAACCTTGGTACCCTGGAAGCAGAGCTGGATCCCTGGCACAAGCTGGCTAGCTAAACTGGATGGAATTGAATGTTTCAGGTTCAGGAAGAGACCCTGCCTCTATGAATAAAGTGGAGTATGCACATAGAAGACACCCACCATCAACTTCAGGCCCCATCACATATGTGTCTGCACACCTGTGGACATGCATGCACACATGCATGCTTCTGTACACAGGTGGACATGGATACACACATGCATCTGTACACAGGTGGACATGCATACACACATGCATTTGTACATAGGTAGGCGCGCACGCGCGCGCGCACACACACACACACACACACACCACAAAAACATAAGCATAGAAAACAACAAAAGGATGAATGTTCCAGGGTGGAGAAACCAGGATCAAGTACGCTGATGGCGATGGTGGCTGGACACATGGGATTTGCACAGCAAACTTCTGACAGCTAAAAGGGTCTGTGCCAAATTTTAGTTGCTTGGAAACAATGTCAACTTAAGACTGAAAGAGACTGGTAATGGGATACTATAATGTTCTCAAAACTTTGTGTAACTGTTTGGATCCTGGAATGCCTCCGAGCGTGCAGGGTTGACTTTGGTTTTAGGGATTAAAGAGAAGCTACATGCCTGTCTCTGGGCAGTCTCTGTAGATAGGAAACCAGCTCTTGCTTCTTCTTCCTGCCCTAGAGCCTAGCAGGTGCACTGGCCCTATACTGGCTATCAAAAGGATATTTGTCTCTCTAAATGAGCCAGGAGGTAAACTGTATGAATTACTAACAGCAACAATACACACACACACACACACACACACACACACACACACACATCCATGATCATTTTCATTGAGCTATTTGTAATCTGATTAATCAATTAACAGATTAACAAAACAGCATAAGGAAAATAATGGCACCTTCACATTATCCCCTCTGCTTTAATCCGAGGAATAAGCTGGAACTGCCTTTGCTTTCAGGAGACTCCATTTCCAAACATGATCTTAATCCAGGATAATTGTATATAAACAGAACTTTAGGGTCCCAAGCCAAATGATAGCCTTACCATAATGTTAAAACCAAAAGGAAAATACATTATGTCATCTTCTATGAAGAATGTGAGTGAGCAGCAGGAATGTTGTTTAATCATTTTTAAAGTGTATGGGGGTTAATCCTATTTTAAGTAATCAGTGTGTTCTAGCCATAAAACAAACCATATTTAAAAATAAATACCTATGACACAAACATCTGAGGATCATTTGTACATCTAAAAGAGTCACTCCGAGGGAACATATTTTTCAACAAGCTTTGTATTGTTTAACCAATGAGGCACACTTGCTTTCGCATCTTGTGCACAGACTGTAGCATATTCTTTTGAAAATTTTCAAGCATCTGGTGGAGTCATCTTGGGTTCCTGGACTCCACCAAGACTAGTCTGCGCAGGTGAGAGTGTGGACTGTAGAGGCTAACAGGTTCTGGGAAAGGCAGAAGCCACAGAGCTTCTGGGACAGGCCCTGTTTTGGGCTCCAGACACCCGGACACGTTCCCTGCCAGAGGAGAGGTGTCCGCCACTCTCCGGAGGGCTTTGCCACAGCATCTGGGGGAGCCATCTTGGTTCCCGGATCCCACAGAGACTACTCTGCCCAGGTGAGAGTGTGGACTACAGAGGCTACACAGATTCTAGGACAAGCCCTGTTTCGGGCCTTGATCTTCTGCCAGGAGGCAGGTCCGAATGCCAGATATCTGTCCACCTTCCCTGCAAGAGGAAAGCTTGCCTGCAGAGAGTGTTCTAACCACTGAAACTCAGGAGAGAGCTAGTCTCACAGGTCTGCTGATAGAGGCTAACAGAATCACGAGAGGAACAAGCTTTAGCCAGAGACAACTATAACAACTAACTCCAGAGATTACCAGATGGCAAAAGGCAAAGGTAAGAATCTTACTAACAGAAACCAAGACCACTCACTATCATCAGAACGCAGCACTCCCATCCCACCCAGTCCTGGGCACCCCAACACACCCGAAAAGATAGTCCCTGATTTAAAAGTATATCTCATAATGATGATACAGGACATCAAGAAGGACTTTAATAACTCACATAAAGAAATACAGGAGAACACTGCTAAAGAGTTACAAGTCCTTAAAGAAAAACAGAAAAACACAACCAAACAGGTAGAAGTCCTTAAAGAAAAACAGGAGAACACATCCAAACAGGTGATGGAAATGAACAAAACCATACTAGACCTAAAAAAGGAAGTAGACACAATAAAGAAAACCCAAAGTGAGGCAATGCTGGAGATAGAAACCCTAGGAAAGAAATCTGGAATCATAGATGAGACCATCAGCAACAGAATACAAGAGATGGAAGAGAGAATCTCAGGTGCAGAAGATTCCATAGAACATTGGCACAACAATCAAAGAAAATGCAAAATGCAAAAAAGATCCTAACTCAAAATATCCAGGAAATCCAGGACACAATGAGAAGACCAAACCTACGGATAATAGGAGTAGATGAGAATGAAGATTTTCAACTTAAAGGGCCAGCAAATATCTTCAACAAAATTATAGAAGAAAACTTCCTAAACCTAAAGAAAGAGATGCCCATGAACATACAAGAAGCCTACAGAACTCCAAATAGACTGGACCAGAAAAAAAATTCCTCCTGACACATAATAATCAGAACAACAAATGCACTAAATAAAGATAGAATATTAAAAGCAGTAAGGGAAAAAGGCCAAGTAACATATAAAGGCAGGCCTATCAGAATTACACCAGACTTTTCACCAGAGACTATGAAAGCCAGAAGATCCTGAACAGATGTTATATAGACACTAAGAGAACACAAATGCCAGCCCAGGATTCTATACTCAGCCAAACTTTCAATTACCATAGATGGAGAAACCAAAGTATTCCATGACAAATCAAAATTCACACATTATCTTTCCACGAATCCAGCCCTTCAAAGGATAATAACAGAAAAAAAAAAAAAAAAAAAAAAAAAAACAAGACAAGGACAGAAACCACGTCCTAGAAAAAGCAAGAAAGTAATCCTTCAACAAACCTAAAAGAAGACAGCCACAAGAACAGAATGCCAACTCTAAAAACGAAAATAATAGGAAACAACAATTACTTTTCCTTAATATCAATGGACTCAATTCCCCAATAAAAAGATATAGACTAACAGACTGGCTACACAAACAGGACCCAACATTTTGCTGCTTACAGGAAACCCATCTCAGGGAAAAAGACAGACACTACCTCAGAGTGAAAGGCTGGAAAACAATTTTCCAAGCCAATGGTCTGAAGAAAAAAGCTGGAGTAGCCATTCTAATATAGAATAAAATCGACTTCAAACCCAAAGTTATCCAAAAAGATAAGAAGGGACACTTCATACTCATCAAAGGTAAAATCTACCAAGAGGAACTCTCAATTCTGAATATCTACGCTCCAAATGCAAGGGCAGCCACATTCATTAAAGAGACTTTAGTAAAGCTCAAAGCACACATTGCACCTCACACAATAATAGTGGGAGACTTCAACACACCACTTTCATCAATTGACATATCCTGGAAACAAAAACTAAACAGGGACACAGTGAAACTAACAGAAGTTATGAAACAAATGGATTTATACAGAAACAAATGGATTTATACAGAACATTTTATCCTAAAACAAAAGGATATACCTTCTTCTCAGCACCTCATGGTACCTTCTCCAAAATTGACCATATAATTGGTCACAAAACAGGCCTCAAAAGATACAAAAATATTGAAATTGTCCCATGCATCCTAGCAGATCACCATGGATTAAGGCTGATCTTCAATAACAACATAAATAATAGAAAGGCAACATTCACTTGGAAACTGAACAACACTCTTCTCAATGATACCTTGGTCAAGGAAGAAATAAAGAAAGAAATTAAAGACTTTTTAGAGTTTAATGGAAATGAAGCCACAACGTACCCAAACTTATGGGACACAAAAAAGCATTTCTAAGAGGAAAACTCATAGCTCTGAGTGCCTCCAAAAAGAAACTAGAGAGAGCACACACTAGCAGCTTGACAGCATACCTAAAAGCTCTAGAACAAAAGGAAGCAAATTCACCAAGAGGAGTAGACGACAGGAAATAATCAAACTCAGGGGCGAAATCAAATCTTCTTGTTTGGAAACAAGAAGAACAATTCAAAGAATCAACCAATTGAGTTGCTGGTTCTTTGAGAAAATCAACAAGATAGATAAACCCTTAGCCAGACTCACTAGAGGGCACAGGGACAGCATCCTAATTAACAAAATCAGGAATGAAAAGGGAGACATAACAACAGATCCTGAAGAAATCCAAAACACCATCAGATCCTTCTAGAAGAGGCTATACTCAACAAAACTGGAAAATGTGGATGAAACAGACAAATTTCTAGACAGAGTCCAGGTACCAAAGTTAAATCGGGATCAGGTTAATGATCTAAACAGTCCTATATCCCCTAAAGAAATAGAAGCAGTCATTAATAGTCTCCCAGCCAAAAAAAAAAAGCCCAGGACCAGATGGGTTTAGTGCAGAGTTCTATCACACCTTCAAAGAAGATCTAATTCCAATTCTTCACAAACAAATCCACAAAATAGAAGCAGAAGATACTCTACCCAATTCATTCTATTAAGCCACAATTACTCTTATACCTAAACCACAGAAAGACCCAACAAAGATAGAGAACTTCAGACCAATTTCCCTTATGAATATCGATGCAAAAATACTCAATAAAATTCTCGCTAATCGGATCCAAGAACACATCAAAACAATGATCCATCCTGACCAAGTACGTTTCATTCCAGGGATGCAGGGATGGTTTAATATACGGAAATCCATCAACGTAATCCACTATATAAACAAACTCAAAGACAAAAACCACATGATCATCTCCTTAGATGCAAAGAAAGCATTTGACAAAATCCAACACCCATTCATGATAAATGTCTTGGAAAGATCAGGAATTCAAGGCCCATAACGAAAGATGATAAAAGCAATCTACAGCAAACCAGTAGCCAACATCAAAGTAAATGGTGAGAAGCTAGAAGCAATCCCACTAAAATCATGGTCTAGACAAGGCTGTCCACTTTCTCCCTACCTATTCAACATTGTACTTGAAGTCCTAGCCAGAGCAATTAGACAACAAAAGGAGATCAAGGGGATACAAATTGGAAAAGAAGAAGTCAAAATATCACTTTTTGCAGATGATATGATAGTATATATAAATGACCCTAAAAAATCCACCAGAGAACTCCTAAACCTGATAAACAGCTTCAGTGAAGTAACTGGATATAAAATTAACTCAAACAAATCAATGGCCTTTCTCTACACAAAGGATAAACAGACTGAGAGAGAAATTAGGGAAACAACACCCTTCTCAATAGTCACAAATTATATAAGATAACTTGGTGTGACTCTAACTAAGGAACTGAAAGATCTGTATGATAAGAACTTCAAGTCTCTGAAGTAAGAAATTAAAGAAGATCTCAGAAGATGGAAAGATCTCCCATGCTCATGGATTGGCAGGATCAATATAGTAAAAATGGCTATCTTGCCGGAAGCAATCTACAGATTCAGAGCAATCTCCATCAAAATTCCAACTCAATTCTTCAACGAATTAGAAAGGGCAATCTGCAAATTCATCTGGAATAACAAAAAACCTAGGATAACAAAAACTCTCCTCAAGGATAAAAGAACCTCTGGTGGAATCACCATGCCTGACCTAAAGCTGTACTACAGAGCAATAGTGATAAAACTGCATGGTACTGGTATAGCGACAGACAAGTAGATCAATGGAATAGAATTGAAGACCCAGAAATGAACCCACACACCTATGGTCACTTGATCTTTGACAAGGGAGCTAAAATCATTCAGTGGAAAAAAGACAGCATTTTCAACAAATGGTGCTGGTAAAAGACTCAAAGACTCCCAAAGGGAGGCACTTACTCAAGCCTCGGGACAGCCGCGCACCCAAGAAGACACTGAGACCGAACTTAAGATGTATAGAGAGTAAGATTTAATACAGCAACGACAAGAAAGCACATAAAAAGCACATATACCAGATATCTGGGGTCGAAACTCATGCAGCCAGCAAGGTGCAGAGGAGATTCGGCGACTAGCCCAAATTTTCACAGGCTTTTATAGGAAATAGCCAGGGGAAAAGTACAAGTTTTACGTCACCAAGGGGCTTTGCCAAGGGGCTTTACATAACCAAGGGGTCGTGTCCTATATTTTGGCAATGTACTCGATCTATTGGAACATTCTGGGGTAGTACCAGGAGGCCCCTATCTCAAAAATGTTCCTGGCATAGTCTTTAGTTGGGAGGGGTTGGACTGAGTTCGTTCCAGGAGACCCTTATCTCAGAAATGCTCCTGGAACCGTTCTCATTTGGGAGGGGGTCGGACTCTGGGGTGAAGAGTTCAAGAATGTACTCTGAGGTAAAAAGTTCAGGTGTGTTCCGGGAACAATCTCTAGATGGGAGGGGTAAGAGAACTCAGGAAAAGTTCAGGTGTCCAGTAATTTTCCTCTTTCACTGGCACAACTGGCGGTTAGCATGTAGAAGAATGGGAATTGATCCATTCCTATCTCCTTGTACTAGGGTCAAATCTAAGTGGATCAAGGAACTCCACATAAAACCAGAGACACTGAAACTTATAGAGGAGAAAGTGGGGAAAACCCGCGAAGATATGGGCACAGGGGAAAAATTCCTGAATAGAACAGCAATGGCTTGTGCTGTAAGATCGACAATTGACAAATGGGACCTCATAAAATTGCAAAGCTTCTGTAAGGCAAAGACACCAACAATAAGACAAAAAGGCCACCAACAGATTGGCAAAGGATCTTTACCTATCCTAAATCAGATAGGGGACGAATATCCAATATATATAAAGAACTCGAGAAGGTGGACTCCAGAAAATCAAATAACCCCATTAAAAATGGGGCTCAGAGCTAAACAAAGAATTCTTACCTGAGGAATACGGAATGGCTGAGAAGCACCTGAAAAAATGTTCAGCATTCTTAATCATCAGGGAAATGCAAATCAAAACAACCCTGAGATTCCACCTCACACCTGTCAAATGGGTAAGATCAAAAATTCAGGTGACAGCAGATGCTGGCAGGATATGGAGAAAGAGGAACACTCCTCCATTGTTGGTGGGATTGCAAGCTTGTACAACCACTCTGGAAATCAGTCTGGCGATTCCTTCGAAAATTGGACATAATACTACCAGAGGATCTTGCAATACCTCTCCTGGGCATATATCCAGAAGATGTTCCAACCGGTAAGAAGGACACATGCTCCACTATGTTCATAGCAGCCTTTTTTATAATAGCCAGAAGCTAGAAAGAACCCAGATGCCCCTCAACAGAGGAATGGATACAGAAAATGTGGTACATTTACACAATGGAATACTACTCAACTATTAAAAAGAATGAATTTATGAAATTCCTAGGCAAATGGATGGACCTGGAGGGCATCATCCTGAGTGAGGTAACCCAATCACAAAAGAACTCACATGATATGTACTCACTGATAAGTGGATATTAGCCCAGAAACTTAGAATCCCAAGATATAAGATACATTTGCAAAACGCATGAAACTCAAGAAGAACGAAGACCAAAGTGTGGACATTTTGCCCCTTCTTAGAATTGGGAACAAAACACCCATGGAAGGAGTTGCAGAGACAAAGTTTGGATCTGAGAAGAAAGGATGGACCATCTAGAGACTGCAATACCTGGGGATCCATCCCATAATCAGCCTCCAAATGCTGACACCATTGCATACACTAGCAAGATTTTGCTGAAAGGACCCAGATATAGCTGTCTCTTGCGAGACAATGCCGGGGCCTGGCAAACACAGAAGTGGATGCTCACAGTCAGCTATTGGATGAATCACAGGGCCCCCAATGGAGGAGCTAGAGAAAGTACCCAAGGAGCTAAAGGGATCTGCAACCCTATAGGTGGAACAACAATATGAACTAACCAGTACCCACCTGAGCTCGTGTCTCTAGCTGCATATGTTTCAGAAGATGGCCTAGTCGGTCATCATTGGAAAGAGAGGCCCATTGATCTTGAGAACTTTATATGCCTCAGTACAGGGGAACACCAGGGCCAAAAAGTGGGAGTGGGTGGGTAGGGTGCGGGCGGATATGGGGGTCTTTTGGGATAGCATTGGAAATTTAAATGAAGAAAATGCCCAATTAAAAAAAAAGATGTTTATTTATATACTGAATTACATGTGTTATAACAGGATTGTTTGCTCATTTTTTCATTTTCATACATAGCTGTGGCTTTTTCAGCGTCCATACTGTTATTTTTCCTCTTTCCTTTTCCTGTATTTGCCTTTCCATCTCTTCCTTAAAGAAATCTCCTTTTTTTGTGTTTTCCATGAGATCAACTTTATCCTGCTATTCTTCTTTACCTTCTTCCCACCTGCTGTTTTATTCTCCTTCTTCCTCCCTAAGAAGCACCTGCCATGTTCTCATTTCCCCTATCAGATAAATCTAACAATACTTACAAAATATTCATTTACTCATTTATTTTTGTCTGCTCTTGCCTACATTAATGTCTGAGCACCATGTACATGTAGTGTTGCTGGAGAATTCAAGTAGACATCAGGACTGGAGTTACAGAGAGTTAGGTTCCACCATGTGGGTTCTGGGATTTGAACTCCCATCCTCTAGAAGAACAGCCATTGCTCTTATCCACTGAGCCATATCACAGACTCCAGACTCATCTCTCTTAAGAGATCTTATTAAGCACACACTCAGGACCTACTTGTGCCCACTCTTCCCTCAGGTATACTTTTTGACCCTGAGTGTTTACAGTCCTCCTGTGACATGGATCTTACTGGATCCAGAGACTTATTATCTGTCTCATTGTTTATCACACTGATAATCAAGGGCGTGGGGAGCTCCACAATCCTTTACAATCACCCTCCTCACACGAGTGTGGGAGGCTGGGTTTATCTTCTCCTCCCACAGGACTTTAGGTCACTAGAAACTGCCTGAATTGAACTCTATCAAGTTCTCACAAGTCCATTTGCAGCCAAGCTACAAGGTCTGCCACTGTGGAGTCATCTGTCCATGCCAAGATGATGCATCCACAGACTCTCCACTGCCCTGCTCTCGGAAGCCTCTTGCAGATGTGTTTCCTCTCCTGAATGTCCTGGGTTCTGGGCTGGAGGTCAGGCGTCATGTGTCTTAGTGTTTCTGTTGCCATTATGAAACACCATGGCCAAAGCTACTTGGGGAGGAGCACGTTTATGTGGCTTATGCATCCCCAGGCACAGGCTACCCGAGGAAGCCAGGCAGGAACTCAACCAGGGCAGGACCTTGAAGCAGGAGCTGAGGCAGAGGCCATGGAGAAGTTTTACTGCACTGACTTGCTCCCCACAACTTGCTCAGCCTGCTTTCTTACAGCACCCTAGACCACAAGCCCAGGGATGGCACCAACCACAATGACCTGCCCACATCAACCACTCATAAAGAAAAAGCCTTCCAGGCTTGCCCTCAATGTTGTGATCATATGGAGGCATCTTTTCAGTTGACGTTCTCTCCTATAAGTTGATTTTGGTGTCGAGTTGGCATGAACCCAGATCATCCTGCTGGGGGGGGTGAGTGTTTTCACCCCCATGAGCGATCCTGCCCAATAGCTCTTGTTTGATTTGCTCTATGCCTTTGGCCTCTGCTTTCTTACCTGAAGACACGCCTTAGTAGCCAAGACTCTCACCTTTCAGAGTTTTGAGAATTTATTAGAGAACTTTAAAAAAAATTCTCTCAGATTGTGTAAACTATTCCTAGACTGAAATTTTTGCACAAGTCCCTGATTACAATTCTATAAAATGATGAAAGTATTTCTCTTCTGTTTTAGAGATATGATCTCTCCGTGCACCTGGCCTTTGGCATTTCAGCTAGACTTGTTTGCCAATGAGTCTACCAAATGTACCTGTCTCTGCCAAGCAGTGCTGGGGTTACATACCCACACTAGCAAGCATGGGTTTTACACGAGTGCTAGAGAGCTCACGTCTGTTTTTCACTTTGCTCACTGAGTTCTCTGCGCAACCCCCTTTGAGATTTTTACTTGCATTTTTCTGGTGATCGGTGATGGGGACAATTTTTTTTCCACTTTTGCTGGTCATATGTTATTTTGTGGAAATTCCTAGCGTGTTAATATCCATTGTCCATTTAAATAAACCAGTTCATTTTATTGCTATTGAAGTGGTGGAGTGCTGTGCATATTCTTCCAGAGAACAAAGTTGAGAACAGCACTGGATGGTAATGACCTATCTCCCAGTCTCTGTCACTGTGACACAATACGTGAACTTCTGTTCATGGCCCCTTTGCTGCTGTGCTCATTCTCAAAATACTTTGAATGCAGCTGGAGAGATGGCTTAGCCATTAACAACACTTGTTCTGGCAGAGGGCTCTGGTTCAAGATCCAGTAGTCATGTGGTGACTGACAACCATCCACAAGAAGGTGGTGCAGAGACACACATATAAGCAAAACTCTCATATATATGTGTGTGTGTGTGTGTGTGTGTGTGTGTAATAAATACATATAAAACTAAGAAATTTTTATTACATGGAGGGTTTAATATTTCAGTGTGGACTTGCATATTTATCTCTTCTTTTTCTACGGAGAATTAACTGAGATTTTAAGAGAGATCGCAGAGTCTGTAGGACATTTTGATTAGTGTGAACATTATAATTCTTACAATCAGTGAACACAGGTGTGTTCCTGATTATTTGTGACATTTTCTGTTTCTTTCCTCTCTCTGCAGTTCTCCATCTCAGGTCTCCTCTACAAATTGAGTGAGATGTTTGCTGTTGCTGACAGTGCAGTGGTTCTCTGAATTTGATTCTCACACCATAGTTGTTAGTGTATACAAAGGAAACTGGGAATTTTCTATGCTTGCTGATATTTTTTTCTTGAAATGTATCTTTACACTCAATTTGTTACACCTGAGACCATTTGCTAGACTCTTCAGGGTTTTCTATGTTTACTACTATGTCATATGTAAGTAGATACTCCTTACCCCTTCATGTCCAGCCTGGAAGCATTTAGCTCTTTTTTTCTCCCAATTAGTTAGGACTTCTAGTGCCATACTGAGAACAGATTGTGCAAGTCGACACCTGCATGGTTCGAGTCTCTCACTGTTAACTATACCTTTAGCTCTTTTGAATTCTCTCTTTCTCTCTGTCTCTCTCTCTCTCTCTTCCTGACGTGTGTGTGTGTGTGTGTGTGTGTGTGTGTGTGTGTGGCGTACTTTCTTCCCGTACCTAGTTTACTGACACATTTTCATCAGCCAGTGTGACACCTTCTTTGTTTCTGCCTTTATTGAGAAGGTCATGTAACTTTGCCCTTCATTCTCCTCATGTGGTGCATCACATTTACTGACTTGGGTACCATTAACCCGTCCTTAACCACTGACACCAAGAGAGGACAGGGTACTCCCTGGGTCCACATGGAGTTCTGTCGACTTCACTGCAGAAAGAACTGCTTCATCTAGGCCCTGCAGAGTCTTCCCCAGTAACATATATTTTGAGTTTGGGGGGGGGGGTTCTGTTGTTTATTTTTATTTTTTATTAGATACTTTTTTTACTTACATTTCGAATTTTTTCCCCTTTTCTCATTTCCCTTCTGAAAATCCCCCATCCCATCCCCCTCCCCATGAACACTAATCCTCCCACTCCTGCTATTCTGGCCTGGCATTCCCATATACTGGGGAATGGAGCCTTCACAGGACCAAGGGCCTCTCCTCTCACTGATGTACGATAAGGCCATCCTCTGTTACATAAGCAGCTGGAGCCATGGATCCCTTTGTAGCCATGTAGTCTTTGGTTGGTGGTTTAGTACCTGGGAGCTCTGGGGGTACTGGTTGATTCATATTGTTGTTCCCCCTATGGGGCTACAAACCCCTTCAGCTCCTTGGGGTTTTTCTCTAGCTCCTCCATTGGGGATCCTGTGCTCAGTCCAATGGTTGGCTCCAAGCAACCACCTCTCTATTTGTGAGGCACTTGCAGAGCCTCTCAGGAGACAGTTATGTCAGGCTCCTGTCAGAAAATACTTGTTGGCATCCACAATAGTATCTGGGTTTGCTTACTGTATATGGGATGGATCCCCAGGTGGGTCAGTCTCTGGATGGCCTTTCCTTCAGTCTCTGCACCACATTTTGCCTCTGTATCTTCTCCCATGAGTATTTTGTTCCCCCTTATAAGAAGGAGTGAAGTATCCACACACTGGTCTTTTTTTTTTTTCTTGAGCTTCATGTAGTCTGTGAATTTTATCTTGGGTATTCTGAGCTTTTGGGCTAATATCCATTTATCAGTGAGTGCATACCATGTGTGTTCTTTTGTGATTGGGTTACCTCACTCTGGATGATATTTTCTAGTTCCATTCATTTGACTAATAATTTCATGAAATCATTGTTTTTAATAGCTGAGCAATCCATTGTGTAAATGTACCACATTTTCTGTATCCATTCCTCTGTTGAGGGACATCTGGGTTCTTTCCAGCTTCTGACTATTATAAAAAAAAAAAAAAAAAAAAAAAAAAGGCTGTAATGAACATAGTGGAGTATGTGTCCTTATTACATGCTGGAACATCTTCTGGGTATATGCCCAGGAGTGGTATAGCTGGGTCCTCAGGTAGTACTATGTTCAATTTTCTTAGGAACTATCACACTGATTTCCAGAGTGGCTGTACCAGCTTGCAATCCCACCAGCAATGGAGGAGGAGGTCAAAGGGATACAAATTGGAAGAGAAGAAATCATAATATCACTATTTGCAGATGAAATGATTGTATATTTAAGTGACCCCCAAAATTCCACCAGAGAAATCCTAAACCTGATAAACAACTTCAGCATTGTGGCTGGATATAAAATTAACTCAAACAAATCATTGGCCTTCCTCTACTCAAACGATAAAGCGGCTGAGAAAGAAATTAGGGAAACAACATCTTTCATAATAGTCACAAGTAATATAAAATATCTTGGTGTGATTATAGCTAAGCAAATGCAAGATCTGTATGATAAGAACTTCAAGTCTCTGAAGAAAGAATTTGAAGAAGACCTCAGAAGACGGAAAGATCTCCCATGCTCATGGAGTAGTAGGATTAATATAGTAAAAATGCCTATCTTGCCAAAAGCAATCTACAGATTCAATGCAATCTCCATCAAAATTCCAAATCAATTCTTCAGAGAGTTAGAGCAATTTCCAAATTCATTTGGAATAACAAAAAACCCAGGATAGCGAAATCTATTATCTACAATAAAAGAAATTCTGGGGGAATCACCATTCTTGATATCATGCTTTATAACAGCAATTGTGATTTAAAAACAGAACAAAACAAAACAAAAAACTGCATGGTATTGGTACAGTGACAGGCAGGCAGATCAATGGAATAGCATTGAAGACCCAGAAATGAACCTACACACCTATGGTCACTTGATCTTAGACAAAGGATCTAAAACCATTTAGTGGAAAATAGACAGCATTTTCAATAAATGGTGCTGGCTCAACTGGTGGTCAGCATGTAGAAGAATGTAAACTGATCCATTCTTATGTCCTTGTACAAAGCTCAAGTCCAAGTGGATCAAGGATCTCCACATAAAACCAGATACACTGAAACTAATTTAAGTGAAAGTACGGGGTAGCTTTGAGCACATGAGCACAGGGAAAATTTTCCTGAACAGAACACCAATAGCTTATGCTCTAAGGTCAAAGTCAGTTTTTCAAATAGAAAGCTTATTCAGCATCAAACCCTCCAAGCCCTTAAGGCTCTCAAGTGAAGGGCCTTCTACTTGGCCTCAGGTAATACAACCAGCAAGTGCCTGACTTTTTCCTACACACTACAGGGGATACTCTAGACTTTGCTAGACTTTACATTAGTTGTATTACACACAGTCTCAATCCTGGAAGACATTTTTTGGTGTGAAGACACGGGCCTTGGTGATACATGATCTGAGTCTCACAGATGTCATTACCTTTTGGGTAATCCCATATTAGACAATATGCTCAAATAACTGCCTTCACCAAGATCCTGCAGCAAGGGCAGGGATGAATATGTTGGTGATCTGTGTCATGCAGCTGTTTGATAGGAAAGTCACCAAAACAATTGGTTTTATTATGACATCTTCATGTATGTGTAAGATATAAATCAGCCATATCAACCCTTGTATCAGCCCCTCTTTCCATTCTTTCTACATGACTTTCTTTAGGTGCTCCCCCCTCTCTATCGTGTGTGTGTGTGTGTGTGTGTGTTACAGGCCTGATCTTTCGGAAATATCAAGCAAGTTCTCAGAGCTGCTGAGAGTTCAGCAGTGCAATGATGAGCTCATGGCTGGAGAACAGCATTTCCCATCATTCCATCCAGTCTTGCTCTCACATCCTTTTCTTCTCCTCTGATGACACATTTCCTGACTTGTGGATGGAGTGATATACATGTTTTGTTTGGGAAATGTGTTTGCCATGCTTTGAGATCATCCCCATGATGCAAACCATTGGTATCCTAGTTGGGAAACTCTCTTCTTGCCTTCCTCCTTTTCCTCTGTTGTTTGTGGTGGTTCTTGTCCATGAACAGCTGAAGATTTCTGTCTCAGGAGACTTTGTAGGGAGATGCAATGGCCTCCAGGTTCAAGTCTGCACCACCCGTATTTGTCAGCTAATATCACGGTATAAGCTCATGAATGACTCTCAGACTTTTCTGCACCGCTTATGTGCTAATGACTTCTTCATATATGTCCTCTACTGGTGAAGGGAGAGCTACACTCATTTCTAGGAGCCTGAATGTACTGTGAGAATCTCCTCATCCTCTCATTTCTCTAGGAAACCCTTCCTAGAAGACTTCCCCTCAATGATCTTTAGACCCAGCTGACAGCATCCATTGTCCAAGCAAAGTAGTTTTACTTTACTTGTTCTCATCTCTTGTCAATCACAGCCCATTCTTCTGCACTAGCTGGGGAGATACCACAGACTCTTTGTATCAATGACGTAGTAAAGACTTTGCTTCCCTCGAAAACTTCACAAGACAGGCTCTACCATCTGCACTGATCTAAAAAGTCTTCTCTTCCAATCTATTCTAGAAGAGCTCACTGAGCTCTCAACACTCAGTGACCTTTCTAGCCCAGAGTCTCAAAGTTCTTCCACGATCCTGTCCACAGTACATCATCGGGTCTGTGACAGCAATGCCCTACAATTCTGTACCAATTTCTGTACTAGTTTGGGTTACTATTGTTGTGATGAAACAGTATAACCAAAAGGAAGTTGTGGATGAAAAGTGTGTGCTCACAAAGAAGACATAGTTTGTGAACAACAATGGAGACTGTAGATCTGACAACCTAATGGGCACTTTCAGACTCAGTGTTGTATCTTGGGTAGGAGCAACTCTGCCTCTTGGCTACTGTGCTTTCTAACTCATCCAGGATGTACTCTCAAAAACTGGTGAGGTTTGATGTTCAAGTTATTCTACAGGAAACACTTATTTCCTTTGTAACACCAGGGGCTTGCTGATGGCATTTCAGGTGTTTCCTGTAAGTTATACCTCTCTGGTCACAATTCAGGCAAGGATTCTGTGACACTTGCAGCTAGCCCTCATGGCTGTGTGACAGGATCCTCAGGTAAGAAAGCTATCCTTTGTTTCTCAGCAGATCCTCTTCTTCCCAGTCTCCCACCCTGTGATCTCCTTTTGATTTTGCTCTGTCCCCTCTCAGCCTCAGCCCGCAGAGCCCTCTCATACGCTCCTTCCCCTGCCTAGATGTGGGCTTTCCCTCACCCTTACTGTAGCACATTGTACAGAAGAAACTGAGGGAACAATTAGAAGCTGCCTTCTCTCCAGCAAACATTTCCTGCCAATAGTAGAGGAACTTGCTTTCTAACCCACACCACCAGAAGTGGCTTCATTTTTCCTTCCTTTACTTCACTGTGCCCCTCTCAAGGTTCTGTGTAAGCTCTGTGTCTGAGGTCTCCATCTTCTACCTTGTCCCTACTAAGGGCCTAGTCTGTTAAAAACTTATTATGGTATATGGTCTTCTCATTTCCTATTACAGTGCTGAGAGATGCTTCCATGTGGAAAAAAGGAGAAACTGTCCCTCCAAAGGGTAAGAAATCTTTATCCTGGAGGTAAATATTAAAGACCATGTCCAGGCTACAAGAATGAGCCCAAATTTAGATAATCTACAAGTTTATGTGATAGCAGTTTTATTAACTTTTTATACTAAAGACACAAGGAAAGACACAAATCAATAATTTTTCAAATACATCATTTGGTGTATACCGCAGATAGGTTATATCAAGTCTTGGAAATCTTACCTCTGGTGCTCAGACGGTATTAGTTAAAATTTTAGCTTTTTAGATTGGGGAAATCCAGAGGGGCTGTTCACACTTTCTCCGGATATATCTAATATTCACAATAATGTGAGGGCACCAACTACAGTAGGCAGTAAATGGGTACTAAGTGGGCTAAAGATTACCCAAGACAATATATCTTTGAGCCTGTGGTGTCCTAGCATCTCACATCTTTGAGGATCTACTCAGTCAATTGGCTTTTGTAGGTCTAGCTCTTTCTGTATGCTTTTGTGTTATTTTGTGGCCTGGCTCAGCTCTAGCCTGTGTCTTTGATTTGATTTATATGTTCTGTACCTGTAGATCGATGCTATGCACTAAGGTTTGCATAAGTCCTTTCCTGAAAGGCTTTAACTTAAATAGACTGATAAGTAAGAGAACAGACAAAGTTAGTGGAAATTTGTTTTAATTCATGAGATAAAAGCAAATGTAACACATTAGATTGTTTTAAATTTGGGAAGAAAAAGCAAATATCGGCATTATACAAACAATGTCGCTAGGTTATTGAAGCTAGGTGTCAAAAAGCCATAAACCAATAACAATGTTGATAATATTGTACATCTAAACCCATTTTGTAACATACAAAACATGATGAGGTTTCCTGTGTTCAGGACTTTAAACCTTCCAGGAAAAAAGGAAGCCTAAATTATGTCAGCAATCTAACAAAGGAAGGAAGCAGCCAAAAAAAACATGCTAATAGTTGTATGTAGGCAAAGCAATGAATTTCCGATGGAGAGAATATACATCTTGGTAAGAAGGATTTGAATCATAAATTAATTTCACCCTAAATGATTGCTAAAAGACAGTGAAACTCAAAATACCTCAGACATTTTGCCACTTAAATTAAAATGGTATAGGATAAAAAGCATATAGCTATTTAATTACATGTATGATCAGTAAGTTCTTCTGAGTTTGTCACAACTTTAACTTATTAACAATGCAGTCTTGTATTAGTCAAGATTGAATTGAAATCTGTTTTTTTTTCTACATTTCCTCATCATAAGTCTCGAACCTTTTGATCTTGTGACACAAAGTGATCTTCTAACTCGTGCTTGAGAACCATACAATTCAATTACCTAAAAACACTTGCAAAACTGCCTTATAATACTTTATGGAAGACACTGAATTTGATTTGGCCACATACATATGTATCCTGGGTCGGTCACTCATGAAGGTATGTAAAAGATTAAAACCACCCTTTGTTCTTCACGTCTGGTGTAACTTACTCTCTGAGTTTTTCAATAGGTACTACTGGAGGCCTAAAGCAATGAGAATCAAGGGCTGGGATGACAGCCAGGATTTTCACCTTTACCTCCAGGTTGGCAATGTTCCAGTGTAGAGGAAAGTGGAATAGCTCTAAAAGGATATGACAGCTTCAGAGAGGATGTGGAGACCCCCAGAGTTTGAGCTTTGGGACATTTCACAGAGAAATTCCCTTGTCCAGAAGATGATGAGTGGAGGAAAACCAAAGACAAGGGGCCCGTAAAATTTTCCAACACCCCTGAAAGTGACCACTAAGGAGATACAACTGTCAACAACACGAGGAAGCAGGTGGCCAGCCACATAGTCTTAAATACCCACCAAAAATATAGCTACAAATATTATGAAATTAAAAATCTATCAGTTGCCACCAGGATTCTCATCAGGACCCAGTTCAGCTTGAGAACTTAAGTTGTTAAAGTCCTCTATATCCTAATAAAGCCACTTTATGTTCCTGAGTATTCCTTACTCTATGTCATCCACCCTTTGAAGCAATTAATCCTCATTTATGATCCTAGTAGTCTCAACTCCACATCTATCAACCTGTTTGAAGCCTGTGGTCTTTTCGTCCACACCAACCTCTTATGAGATGCAGAGAGTCTTGTGTCTCAGTATATGAATGAAGGAGATGCTCAAGGCTTTCACTGAATACTGCCAGAAACACAGATGAAACTTCAACTCCACCTTTTCAGGATAACCCCCAGTTATTAAACCAACACATTAAGTTTATCTTTAATTTCTTCATCAGGATGCAAGACCATGGGAGATGTCTCAGCTCCTGTCAGGTCTGCTCATCCCTCCAACTATAGTCATTACAAGGCTGGCCACTGTGGGTTCATGTGAGGAAAGCTAATAGCACTCAACCTATAAAGGATTGAAGAGCCACTTCCTGGGAGACATGAGCGGACTTATGTTCATTCGTTCAGTAAAAGTTTGGTGCAACATATATCACACACCCCAAGACTTTAATGGGAAACCAAAATCTGAGGTCCTTACCTCACATTGTGAACCCCTTACTTGTACATTGCTGTCACTTCTCCTGGTCCTCAGTCACTATTGTCATGCTTCCTGCCTGTCCTCAAACCTCCTGGTGGGTTAAAGTTTCCCGCTTTAACCACTGTGCTTAAAAATTCTTATTCCTGCTCACAACCTATTTCTCATTTTAAATCTACAGTGTCTTTGGTTTGTCTCAAATTTTCTTTCAGTAAGATTTCTAGCTTCTAGATTAGAAGCCACTAAGATGGAGATAGCATTGTGGCAGGACTATCCAACCCAACCATCTACACCAAGTATCTGTCAGCACCAAGGACCATTTGAACTCTGAGTGATGTCAGAGTCTGGCCTTCAACCTCATGTAACAACTTTCCTTCCACTCTCCAAACTGAAGGTCAATCTCTTAAGTGTTGTGGTCTTATGACCCTATGACAGCTAAACAACCCCAGACAGGGCTCTCAATATCCTACTCTCAGTAATAAAGCCCTTCCAAAAGGAAGTGGCCTGTATCACTTGTCCAGAACATGATTTGTTCATCTTTCAAGGCAGCAATGAGCAATCAAATTCTCCCTCTCTGGAAAGTAAAATCGAAATATGTAGAAGAACGAATTTAAGCTTATCTTTGACTAGCAAATAAGTGAGACTCAGACCATCGTTATCTTATTTGATTTTGACAATTACTGGGGGTTAACCCCCAATCTACTCTTCCAAATGCTGGTCTGGCTACCTCTCCAGTGAATTACCCCAGACACTTGCTGTTTCTCCTTGGCATGGACTTTTGTCCCTCTCCCCTCTCTCCTCTTTCTTCTTCTCCCATATCCCCCTCCCAGGTCACTCCAAAACTACCTGTCTATAATCCCTCCAGTAATTGGTTGTAGCCAATTTTATTTAACCAATAGTTATAAATCAAGGTACAACGTTTGCACAACAAAAGAGTGTAAGTGTGAGGAGTCACTCACAGACTTAGACCTTCCAGTACAGATTTAACGTTACAATACAGTAGCAACAGACCAAACGTCAACGAAAATATTCTCTTATAAAAATAAGACTTATAATAGCAGAGACTATTGCTTGGAGTCTGACTTCGTTTCTCAATATATCTCCTTCCACCTCAACACCAGTGTTTGAACAATGGTTCTACCAAACTTATTAACTAAGAAGATATGAGCTGTTTCTTTCTTAGCCAAATATGAACATAAAAATGGCCAGAGAGAAGGATAAAGAATATCTTGTAACTCATATTAAAAGCTCCCATATCCCCTCAGGAATATTGTCTCTTGGGAACTCACTAGCTGTGTTTGGGTCCCCAGTGTTTATCTTTTTCGCATATATATATATATATATATATATATGCCGTAGCTTGTTCATATACTCGTTCATATGGAGACTACACATTATCTTTGGATATCACTCCTCAGAATGTCAGGTACATTGTGTTTGAGATAGTCTATACTGGAAGTCACCAATTCAACTGTGCAGGCTGAGGAGGAAGGCCCAGAGATGCAGTTCTCTCTGTGTGTCCCCTGCACTGGGATGACAAGCATGTGCCACCACAGTGTGCGTGGGTTCTGGGGAGGGAACTCAGGTGCTCATGCTTGTGACGGGCAAGCAGTATGGGACTGAGCTGTCTCTTTGTTCCTTGTTCCTCACTAAAAGATTTATATCATTATGGGTCACTGAATGTGACATTTCTATGCTTGTGCCACATGCCTGGTAGTTCCTGGCATGACAACACAAACTAGACGACAACACAAACTAGTCAAGAACTGTTACTGTCACCTGTTCCTAACACAGCGTCTGTGGGTACTGTAGATCCCTACAGGCAGCACCATGTGAGGATTCACGTTTTCCTTAGTACATAACTCATCTTCCTTCCTCAGTTAACATTTCTCTTAGTTTTCTTTTGTAAGGTACAAATCCGTAGGGTATGTATATACGCTCTTATACATGAATAATCATAGATGTGTGATCTGAGGTCTCCTCACTTCTTTTCTGCTTTATTATTTATACGTATACCCATTCCCCATGAGGTGCTGAAGGAAGGCTCCCCTGTTCCTAACACTTTGGTCATATTTCACACTACACAGTGTGAAGTTACACTATACTGTGAGCCAGGCACTGGGTCGGTGGAACAAGCTTAGACTCTGTTGACCAGGGTTTAGTACGGATGTTGAATTTTCTTCCTATCACCAGATATTTCATTTATTTGGAAAAAAAATGAGTATTTGCAATTTCTTTGCCAATGGACTATTTACTCACAAGAAGGCTACAATATTGTGAGTAAAACCCTGAATGAGTGAGCTATGCCAGGAAAACGGGTGCTCATATATATGTCTTAATTTACCAGTTCCATCCAAGTCACTGGCTATAATTACCAAGTAGTCCTAATTAACATTGATAACTGTCTCTGGCCAACCTGGGCTCTCTTTCTTCAGTCTTAATTACTAATATAAACTCTCAGATCACACATTGTACATCGCACAGTTATTATATGTACTTAGCTCACAGAATGGCTGCAAAACACTGAATGAGTTGTCAGCAGAGTTCACAGAGACCAGACTGGAGGCAGAGACAGAGGGACTCTAGACACACAGACAGACTCAATGCAGATTGTTAGAGGAGCTGGTAAGGAAGCCAGTGGAGAGCTGTGGGGCTGCAGGGATGCACCAGGCCTCAGGACTGAGTGAACTGCAGAGGTGAGGTGCAGGACGCCAGGATCCAGCAGGTGAGATGCAGACCCACATTAACATGGAGCAGCAGATGAACTGTCAGACAGTGTTTCAAGCAGGAGGCATTAGCAGTGTGGATGGACCTGAAGCCTTAAGATGGCCAGGAGTTCTCTGTCTGAAGGTTCCTTGACACACAAACAGACAGGGTGCAAGTTTGTGGGGGCCATGAGCATTGCAGGGTTAGGTGGCTTCTTTAGGGGACCAGGTGAGGGTGAGATAAATTCTCAGACCTAGTTCTCTGATATAATTTGAGATGCACATGTGTTCATGACTTCAAATCTATTTTGATAAGTGCATGGGAGGCATATTTTTTTACCTCGGGGATTAAGTTAATTATCAACACCTGCATCATGGATGGTACCTGGCTGACATGTATCTAAGTTTAAATTAAGGTGCCCTGTCCTCCAATGTCTGCATTGCACTCAGAAGGGAGCCAAGTGCTGCTTGTAAAATGGAGTCACTCAGGACAAATCATTGTTTTTGCACAGTGAGAAGTAACTTAGAGCCATACCCTGCTTGATCTCCACAGCGCTATCATGTAAGAATGAAAAAGGAAAGAAGAGGAAGCCCCTGATGGCAACAGCCTAGTGCACTCTGATGTCCTGGCGCTTGAGGTTCTGTCGGCCATCAGTCTCATGGGTTCCCACCAATATCGTCTGAAGTCAACAGCACAGAATTCTGAGATGCTGTCAGAAATTTATCTTCTTTCTTTACCGAACACGTCTCAGGCAATGTCAAAGAGTCATCCAACAGAGGTGGTGTTGAGGACTGCAGGTCAATCTGGAGAGCAGGAGGACAAAGGGGTGTGGATTACAGTGTGCTCCTGGGTGTCAGCTGCAGACCCCACTCTCCTTCATTTCTCAGACAGGTCCCCACACCACAGACCACGGAACTCCGTTGCACAATCCTTTGCTCTGTCATTCTTCATTATAGATCCTTCAACCACTGTAAGCTCTAGTATGATAAGATTTCAGATATTTCTAGAGTTTTAAGTACAGCGATGCAATATTGTGAATTAAAAATTTTAAAAAGTCAGGAAACAGGAAAAAAAATCAGCAAATATGAAAAGCTAGAAAAATCCACCCGTGTTTCTCTCTTTGCTGGCCTTTTAGCTTTCATTTTTAGGTTTTTGGGGACAAGGATTCTCCTTAGCTCCCAAGCTGGACTTGAGCTGAGTATATCATCCACAACAGGCTTGAAATGTTACAGCAATCCTCCTGCCTCAGCTATCTACATACTGGAATTGAAGGTCTGACCAAATATCCAGGTAGATTTAAAAGATTTTATGCAACAAAAGTTATTCCAAAGTGAATATATTGACTTAAACATATGTCACCTAACATTAAATGTAAACCTTTCATCAGTCTATGATTACAGGGAAATTTTAGATCATATTGAAACAGAACATTGGTGTCTTCATCACAAGTCTGTATTTTCACTCTAGATTGTGATTGGCAAAACCTATCAATGACAGCAGTGGGCTCTCAGACCACTTTACCTGCATAAACACAGGTGACTTCAACTTCAGAGGACAGAGACATTGAATCATAGTGTCACATACACTGGATTGTGGTGAAGTAGAGTGGCCAAGTTGAATGAATGGATTTTTTGTTCTTTGCTTTGTTTGTTCTTTTGAGAAGATATGACTATGCAGCCCAGATTGACCTTGTCTTTAGAGACAGGGTGTCTCTGTGTAGCCCTGGCTCTCCTGGAACTCTAGACACCAGACTGGCCTTGAACACAGAGATCTGCCTCCCTTTGCTTCCCAAGTGCTAGGATTAAAGGCATGCACCACCACTGCCCTGTCCAGGCTAACCTTGAACTTGCTAATTCTTCTGCCTCAGCCTTCTCAGTACTGGGATTCCAGTTCAGTCCATCACTGCCCACTCCTTGAATTGTCTGATCATTCTGATCATCTTGTATTCAGGGCTGTCCTAAGTTGGGAGCTACTAATGTACAGGACTTGGTCCTAGGTATAAGAATTATTGTGGTGAATTATGTCATCCTCAGAAAGCAAATTGATTTTAATCACAGTCTTCAGGGAAGGTTTTATTGTTTATGAGGTGAGATCAATTGCCTCATCTCCATTTTTCTTGATTTATTTGGATCATTGGTCCATTGAATTCTCCATTACCTCAGGAGGACTTTCCTGCTTCATCCTCCTTCTCTGATTGTAGACTTAGGCTGGGTCTGCCAGCCTCCTGTGCCCAACAATACTCACCTCTAACACTGCTGTGAAGAGGGTGCTCAAGACTAACAAGGAGCATCATTCTAGTGGACAGATAGGCACTGTGATGGCCAGGGGCTTGGATGAGAGCCATAGGCCCAGTCTCCTATGTTCTCATCAACCTCATATTACCAAGAACAAGAGTAAGAACCCAGCCAGTTTCCTACCTTTTTTGTACATAAATGTCTTGATTTACAACAATAGCTTCCTAAGATGACCAATACAAGACAGACAATTGTAATTATGGATGAAATAATCATCAAGGCACTGGAAGATCCTTTAAAAAGACCAGAAAAAAATATAAAGTAAAATACACACTTCCATAAGCAAATTCTCTCCCTAGGTAAACTAAGGAACTTCTTTGTGAGGACTATTTACCAAACCCTGCTATAGCCATATTGGGGGCAGTATGTCACAGCAGGTGGCCTCTTAAGTTCATCAAACCCATTCCAGCCCTCAGATTTCTCTACTTACTGCCTTTAAATAGGGATGTAGAGCTCTTAGCTACCATATCTACCTGTGTGCCACCATGCTACTCAGATAGGACACATCAATATACAAGTTGATACTGGAGAGTGGGGTATTGCTGTGACAGGCTATGTTGCTTGTGTGCAGAATGAGGAGTATTCAATTTAGGATTAGGAAAGAAATTAAACATCTTAAGCTGGAGTTAGTGGGCTATACTAGTAGGAGCATTGAACACAGGAGTACCTAGAGCAATACTAATTAGGATAGCCTGGTGTCTTAGTCAGGGTTTCTATTCCTGCACAAACATCATGACCAAGAAGCAAGTTGGGGAGGAAAGGGTTTATTCGGCTTACACTTCCATGCTGCTGTTCATCACCAAAGGAAGTCAGGACTGGAACTCAGACAGGTCAGGGAGCAGAAGCTGATGCAGAGGCCATGGAGGGATGTTCTTTACTGGCTTGCCCCCCTGGCTTGCTCAGCCTGCTCTCTTATAGAACCCAAGACTACCAGCCCAGGGATGGTCCCACCCACAAGGGGCCTTTTCCCCTTGATCACTAATTGAGAAAATGCCTTACAGTTGGATCTCATGGAGGCATTTCCTCAACTGAAGCTCCTTTCTCTGTGATAACTCCAGCTGTGTCAAGTTGACACAAAAATAGCCAGTACACCTGGTGTAATAGGATTCAGAGGAGAAGAATGTGGTTGCTTATTGCCCCACTTCAAAAATAATAATAATAAAATCTCCCTCCAGTTAAATTGAGTTTTGCATTAATGGCTTTGACAGAGATGTGAAGACATCTTAGTATTGACTGGGTCATGTGGTTGTTAGTGGTCACTCCAATACAGCTCTATAATGAAAAGGAGCAAGCTAACCAGAAAAAGGAAAAAAAGTACAGTTTGAGGAGGAAAGGTACACAAGGAAGTGTAATAAGAAAGTCCAGTGCTTAGTGAGATAAAAGATGTTAAGAAAAGCCTTATTCTAAAAGGAATAAAAGGGGTTGTTGCTTCAGGAAAGAGTTCACTCAGATAAACTTCTAAATTGTCAAAAAACAATTTAAAAGATGGCCAAGTAATGATGGAAACTATCAAATATAAAAAGCTGATGAACGTGTATTTGAATGAGGGGCCATGTTCCAACCTAAGCAAGCAGAAAACTTTGGCAGCTTTGGCCATGTGGTTCTGGCTTTAGAGTCAAAGATACACGAAGGGGGTGTGGAATCTCACTTCTCAGCTAAGTAAAGCCACTGAAGCCAGCCATGTGTCAGCGATATCCCTGCATTGAGGCTGCTGAGGCCATTGTGGGTCAGAGAGGCCCCTGCATGGAGGCCAAGAGAGGCCCTGGTGTGAAACTGTGAGGATGAAGCCTGGATTATGTTAGAGACACCAAGATTTTGGAGATGCTAGAGTTATGACATATCTGCCAAGGAGATCTGCTAACAAGTGGAGATCGAGCACAAGGGACAGAAGTCCATGGCAGGCAAACAAGGCTGATAGGATTGGCATTCTTAAGAGCATTTTGACATCAGACATGGAGATGCAGGGTTTGAAGTTTGACCTGCTGGTCATCCATCTTTCTTTGGCCAAGTATTTCCTCGCTCTGCTCTGTTTTCTCCCTTTTGGAATGGAAATGCATATTCTCTGCCATTGTATGTTGGAAGCATTTGGGGTCAGTCATTTGGGGTCTGTCTGCATAAGGGGCACATGGCAGACAGAACACAAAGGTGTTAAATTCAAATAAATAGATGGTTAGCCAACCCAGATATGGCTGGATTTACTAATTAAAGAGGAAAATAAAATGAAGAGGAATCTGAAAGCTACCTTCTTTTTTGTTTGTTTGGTTTTTTGGTTTTTTTTTTAGGTTTGGGCCAAATAAAATTTATTTTTTATTTTTTATTAGGTATTTTCCTCATTTACATTTCCAATGCTATCCCAAAAGTCCCCCATACCCTCCCCCCATTCCCCTACCCACCCACTCCCACTTTTTGGCCCTGGTGTTCCCCTGTACTGGGGCATATAAAGTTTGCAAGTCCAATGGGCCTCTCTTTCCAGTGATGGCCAACTAGGCCATCTTTTGATACACATGCAGCTAGAGTCAAGAGCTCCGGGGTACTCGTTAGTTCATAACATTGTTCTTCAGTTCCTTGGTTATTTTCTCTAGCTCCTCCATTGGGGGCCCTGTGATCCATCCAATAGCTGACTGTGAGCATCCACTTATGTGTTTGCTAGGCCCCGGCGTAGTCTCACAAGAGACAGCTATATCAGGGTCCTTTCAGCAAAATCTTGCTAGTATATGCAATGGTGTCAGCGTTTGGAGGCTGATTATGGGATGGATCCCTGGATATGGCAATCTCTAGATGGTCTATCCTTTTGTCTCAGCTCCAAACTTTGTCTCTGTAACTCTTTCCATGGGTGTTTTGTTCCCAATTCTAAGAAGGGGCAAAGTGCCCACACTTTGGTCTTCCTTCTTCTTGAGTTTCATGTGTTTTGCAGATTGTAACATATATCTTGGGTATTCTAAGTTTCTGGGCTAATATCCACTTATCAGTGAGTACATATCATTGGATTGGAGCAGCAGCTGTGTTCCACTCACCAGAGTTCTTAAGATCCCATGGCGGGTCCTGTGGGTAGCTTGTGGGTGTCAGCAGACTCTGCGACCGAGATACCTCGGTGCTGGCGGGGACCGGAAGGGTGAAAACTACCTTTTCTGGGAAGAAAAAAATAGAGAAATTCACAGAAATACAACAATATGTTTTTTAAATGCATTATCTTTGACACTCACAGCTTTATTGGAATCGTGTTGGTTTGTCTCTATTTCACAAGCCTATCGAACACCCAATAGATATTGGTTCTTGCTGGTTCTTGGGAAGAGACTCTAGCTCAGGATTAGAGCATTTGGACCGTGCTCATGGGAATATGGAAGGAAAGGAAACCTCCTTTTTCTCAACAATTAAATATAATACGTGATAGTCTTTGAATTTGTAACTACCACTTATAAGTAGTTTTTAAAGATATTTTTCTTATTATTTAAAACTATTTTTAATTTAAATATATTTTGACCATATTCTTCTCCTTCAGGTTCACCCAGATCCTCTCCTCCCTTCTCTCTACCTATACAACTTTAAGTTGTTTCTCAAAAATGAAAGCAAAGCCCAACATATCTAGAAATGCCCATAATCTAGAAAACAAAATATAGTATCAGCAAAAAGAAAAATAACAAAAATGAAAGAAACCACCAATTGCAACCAAATGAAAACAAACACACACACACACCAAACCAAAAAAAAAAAAAAAAAAAAACCCACAAACCTGTGTCACTGCTTATTTATTGGTCAATTACTGATCTTGTGATCTTCCTTGGAGTATTTGATATTCCCAGAGTTTTTATTCAGAGAAAATTGATTTTCCGTCTCTCAGCGGGTATAAATGATAGTGTGTTGTGAACCTTCACCTTAGTGGCTAGGTTCACACTCATTAATTTATTCATTTTTTTAAAAAAATGAAGGAAAGCCGGGCGTGGTGGTGCACACCTTTAATCCCAGCACTCGGGAGGCAGAGACAGGTGAATTTCTGAGTTCAAGGCCAGCCTGGTCTACAAAGTAAGTTCCAGGACAGCCAGTGCTACAGAGAGAAACCCTGTCTCAAAAAACAAAAAAACAAAAACAAAAACAAAAAAAATGAAGGAAGAAAACACAAGAACTATCACATTAAAATCAAACAATATAGACCAACAGAAGGAACACTGCCTAAAGTGGGCACAAACAAGAGTCGGAGACAAACTTGTTCCTTTGTTCAGGAATCTCATAAAAACATGAAACTGGAAGCCATAACAGAAGCACAGAGGATGTGGTGCAGTCCCTGTGAATGCTGCTCCAGTACCTGTGAGTTCATATGTGTGTGGATCATGTTGACTTAAGAGGAGAAGTCCTTGGTATCCTCAATGCCCCCTGGTTCTTACATGTTGTGTGCCTCCTCTTCCGCACCATTCCCTGACCTCTGGGAGAGAGATGTGTTGAAGACATCCCATTTAGGGTTGAATGTTCTGCATAGAATACCTGCTGTAGTTCTCTATATTTAAGCAAGACATTTCTAAACACAGTACATTTGTTCACTGAGATTGTCATGCCTGCATACATGTATCTTGATTTTAATGGCACACACTTTCCTCCTCACTCCTTCCAGATCCACTCTCACCACTACCCGACCTGCAAAAAGTTTTTCACCCCATCTTCCCAGTTACCTGCAGGCTCCAGATGTTCTTTCCAGTGCAACATGAGCTCATCAAGCCAGGTCCTGAAGTCGCCCTCTATAGTCCTCTCTAAGAAGGCAGCTACAACCTTGTCTTTCTTCCACATTTCTATAATCTTCTTGAATCTAGGATCCAGTTGTGTCCAGTTGCCAGTGCTTGTGTTAACATGGAACATGTTCTTTCCATTGAGGCTAATAATAGCATATCCTGTGAAATGTTTGTCTACTTCATACTGGCCACACATCTCAGCCTGCAGAGTGAGGGGCACTATGCCCATTGGAAAGAGATTAGCTTCTGGCCTTGGTGAATCTTATCTTTCTACTGATCGTCCCTTCCCATCCACTGACCTTGCGTTACCCTCTACATTTTGCCCTTGCTGCTGCTTAGATAGGACTAAGAGCGATTCATTTTTTTCCTCTGTTAAAACAGCGAATGTCCCTAACATGTACCCCTGTTGTTTCCTGTGGGGGCAGGGCTGTCTGATATGTTCTTTTACTTATTTTGTAGCAGTGAAGATTGAATCTAAGTCCTCATACATGCTGGCAAACACTCTACCACTGAGCTACATCTCCAGCCCTATGGGACCATTTAAAACTTACCTCTGATTGCGTTGACCTTTTCCTTCAACCCTTGAAGTATCATCTCTTTCAAAATGTCAATTCCATGTTTCAGAGTGTCAAGCTGTTTTTCACAGATGTTTGTGGCATTCATGCTGTTCTCATGAGCACCAATGGAATGACACTTATTATCCTTGTAGAGAAAAAAAGTCTTTCTGTTCAGATGGCAGTGGACTTCATTCCTCCACTTTCCAGACTCTGACCTGTCAACCTTGAAGCTGTAGCAAAGAGAAGCAGCCTCTGTGAAGGAAACATGCAGTGAGGTTAGGGGCAGGGAGCAAGTGACTCAGAGAGAGTTTCTACCTATGGAACGAAGAATAGCCTTATGAAAGGGTGGAGAGAGAGGAGAGGCATGGAGGGAGGGAGAGGTGAAGGGACAGGGGAGAAAGACAGAAAGAGGCTCAACCACTTTCACTCTGCTTCTCCCAACTGCCTACTCCACCATTTTAAATTCTTCACAATTTCTTCCAACTCCTATACCTAAACTTCTGAATTTCATTCCTTTTGATTGCCTGAGGTTCTTTCTCACAGCATTAAAAAGTTTGTTGAGCCAGGCGTGGTGGCACACGCCTTTAATCCCAGCACTCAGGAGGCAGAGGTAGGCGGATTTCTGAGTTCGAGGCCAGCCTGGTCTACAAAGTGAGTCCCAGGACAGCCAGGGCTACACAGAGAAACCCTGTCTCAAAAAAAAAAAAAAAAAAAAAAAACCAAAAAAAAAAAAGTTTGATGGACACAAAAACGAACATTATGCAGTACCAGAACCCTCACTTTGGTTATGAACAAAGAGCCAACAAGGCCCTCCAATTAAAGTGCATATGATTTAAAAAAAAAAAAAGCACAAATTTTCTCTAGTACAAATTGGATTTAGTGCTGGGTCAATGTATGGACTGCATGTGGCTAAAGAAAGAGCAGTGGACCATAAAGATGGTCTGAAAGATCCTGACAGAATGTAAAAGGTCACAGAAGCCCTGAAATTGGCAATATAGATGTCACTGTTAGCAGAACTAGCTTCACTGATTTAGAAAAATAGAGGTGCACAATGCTCTGGCCACTCCTTGAACCTGTGTGTCTGCCAATGTTTTGACCATTCCTTGAACCCATGTGTGTACCCACTGATGAAGCCCATTGACAGGTGTTTGTGATATTGGTTGCTGAGAAAGAGTCAGAAAATCTCCCCAGCAACCACAGCCCAGCCAATCCTGAGTTGCTACACCTGCACCAGACTCTTTCCTTGTACCCCTCCCATACCCATTTCTTGAGAATAGACATTGTTTAGATCTGGAAATCCCCTACTCCCCCCCTTCTCCTTTCTCCCCTGAGGGCCTATAAAAACTGGGACCTCTTTCCCCTCGAGGTCGACTCCTCTACCCCTGAGTGGGATATGAGTCATCCCCAGAACTCTGGCTTTCCCCGAATAAAGCCTCATGTGGTTTACATCAAGCTTGGTCTATCGTGAGTTCTTGGGTGTCCGCTATTGTCCTGAGGCCTGAGTGAGGGGCTCCTCTCGGAGTCTTTCAGGTCCAACTAAAGCAACAGAGGCAGCTTCAGGCTACTTGTCCTTGGAAAAAGATGGAGGCAGAGCAGAGTGAATGGGGGAAACTCTCCACAAAATAGAATCAGAAGGTACTCTAACCAACTCATTCTATGAAGCCACAATTACTCTGATACCTAAAGCACAAAAAGACCCAACAAAGATAGAAAACTTCAGACCAATATCCCTTATGAATATTGATGCAAAAATCCTCAATAAAGTTCTTGCTAACTGAATCCAAGAACACATCAAAACAATCATCCATCCTGACCAAGTAGGTTTCATCCCAGGGATGCAGGGATGATTCAATATACGGAAATCCATCAACGTAATCCAGTATATAAACAAACTCAAAGACAAAAACCACATGGTCATTTCGTTAGATGCGGAAAAAGCATTTGACAAGATCCAACACCCATTCATGATAAAAGTCTTGGAAAGATCAGGAATTCAAGGCCCATACCTAAACATGATAAAAGCAATCTACAGCAAACCAGTAGCCAACATCAAAGTAAATGGTGAGAAGCTTGAAGCAATCCCTCTAAAATCAGGGACTAGACAAGGCTGTCCACTTTCTCCATACCTATTCAACATTGTACTTGAAGTCCTAGCCAGAGCAATTCGACAACAAAAGGAGATCAAAGGGATACAAATTGGAAAAGATGAAGTCAAAATATCACTTTTTGCAGATGATATGATAATATATATAAATGACCCTAAAAATTCCACCAGAGAACTCCTAAGCCTGATAAACAGCTTCGGTGAAGTAGCTGGATAAAAAATTAACTCAAACAAATCAATGGCCTTTCTCTACACAAAGAATAAACAGACTGAGAAAGAAATTAGGGAAACAACACCCTTCTCAATAGTCACAAATAATATAAAATATCTTGGCGTGACTCTAACTAAGGAAGTGAAAGATCTGTATAATAAAAACTTCAAGTCTCTGAAGAAAGAAATTATAGAAGATCTCAGAAGATGGAAAGATCTCCCATGCTCATGGATTGGCAGGATCAACATTGTAAAAATGGTTATCTTGCCAAAAGCAATCTACAGATTCAAAACAATCCCCATCAAAATTCCAACACAATTCTTCAACGAATTAGAAAGTGCAATCTGCAAATTCATCTGGAATAACAAAAAACCTAGGATAGCAAAAACTCTTCTCAAGGATAAAAGAACCTCTGGTGGAATCACCATGCCGGACCTAAAGCTTTACTATAGAGCAATTGTGATAAAAACTGCATGGTACTGGTATAGTGACAGACAAATAGACCAATGGAATAGAATTGAAGACCCAGAAATGAACCCACACAGCTACGGTCACTTGATCTTCGACAAGGGAGCTAAAAACATCCAGTGGAAGAAAGACAGCATTTTCAACAAATGGTGCTGGCACAACTGGTTGTTAACATGTAGAAGAATGCGAATCGATCCATTCCTATCTCCTTGTACTAAGGTCAAGTCTAAGTGGATCAAGGAACTTCACATAAAACCAGAGACACTGAAACTTATAGAGGAGAAAGTGGGGAAAAGCCTTGAAGATATGGGCACAGGGGAAAAATTCTTGAATAGAACAGCAATGGCTTGTGCTGTAAGATCGAGAATTGACAAGTGGGACCTCATGAAACTGCAAAGCTTCTGCAAGGCAAAAGACACCATCAATAAGACAAAAAAAACACCAACAGATTGGGAAAGGATCTTCACCTATCCTAAATCAGATAAGGGTCTAATATCCAATATATATAAAGAAATCAAGAAGGTGGACTCCAGAAAGTCAAATAACCCCATTAAAAAATGGGGCTCAGAACTGAACAAAGAATTCTCACCTGAGGAATACCGAATGGCTGAGAAGCACCTGAAAAAATGTTCAACATCCTTAATCATCAGGGAAATGCAAATCAAAACAACCCTGAGATTCCACCTAACACCAGTCAGAATGGCTAAGATCAAAAATTCAGGTGACAGCAGATGCTGGCAAGGATGTGGAGAAAGAGGAACACTCCTCCATTGTTGGTGGGATTGCAAGCTTGTACAACCACTCTGGAAATCAGTCTGGCGGTTCCTCAGAAAATTGGACATAGTACTACCGGAGGATCCAGCAATACCTCTCCTGGGCATATATCCAGAAGATGTCCCAACCGGTAAGAAGGACACATGCTCCACTATGTTCATAGCATCCCTATTTATAATAGCCAGAAGCTGGAAAGAACCCAGATGTCCCTCAACAGAGGAATGGATACAGAAATTATGGTACATTTACACAATGGAGTACTACTCAGCTATTAAAAGGAATGAATTTATGAAATTCCTAGCCAAATGGATGGACCTGGAAGGCATCATCTTGAGTGAGGTAACACAATCACAAAAGAACTCACACAATATGTATTCAGTGATAAGTGGATATTAGCCCAAAACTTAGGATACCCAAGATATAAGATACAATTTGCTAAATGCATGAAACTCAAGAATGAAGACCAAAGTGTGGACACTGTGCACCTTCTTAGAATTGGGAACAAAACACCCAGGGAAGGAGTTACAGAGACAAAGTTCGTAGCTGTGATGAAAGGATGGACCATTTAGAGACTGCCGTATCCAGGGTTCCATCCTATAATCAGCTTCTAAACGCTGACACCATTGCATACACTAGCAAGATTTTGCTGAAAGGACCCAAATATAGCTGTCTCTTGTGAGACGATGCCAGGGCCTAGCAATCACAGGAGTGGATGCTCACAGTCAGCTATTGGATGTATCACAGGGCTCCCAATGGAGAAGCTAGAGAAAGTACCCAAGGAGCTAAAGGGATCTGCAACCCTATTGTTGGAACAACATGATGTACTAACCAGTACCCCGGAGCTCTTGTCTCTAGCTGCATATGTATCGAAAGATGGCCTAGTCAGCCATCACTGGAAAGAGAGGCCCATTGGACTTGCAAACTTTATATGCCCCAATATAGGGAATGCCAGGGCCAAAAGAATGGGAATGGGTGGGTAGGGAAGTGGGGGGCGCTATGGGGGACTTTTGGGATAGCATTGGAAATGTAATTGAAGAAAATATGTAATAAAAATATTAAAAATTAAAAAAAATAGTAAAAAAACAAAAAGATAGAACTCAGTGATGAGAATGATGATGGAAAAAGGAAAAAACAGAGATCTGAAGGGCCCAGTCTAACATTACAACCTGCATTTTGTATTTAGTCTCCATCTTATGTTACGCTTGTCCACAGGCTGAGCTCAGTTACTGGAAAAAAAATACAGCTTATTCCAGAAACCAAGACACCACTATCAACAGCCATAACTTTCCTAAAAACAGCCACTCCACCCTTAATAACCACCAATCAGCTCCAAAGAGGAAAGTATCTAATATTCCAGTTGTTTTGAAAAAAATTACTCAAGTTAACCACAATTATTCATAATAAGCTAAAATCACTACTAGTCCATAGAAATGCTCCAAGCAATAATTTTCAAATGTTGCCCAATCATTAAGTGCTAAATTGTGATTAACCTACCCTGCTGTAACTGTGATAAAAAGGCAAAGCTTCACCAGCTCGGGACCTTCCACACCCAATCACTGCATTGGAGAGATTGGAGGGTACAAGCTCAAGCTTGAACAAAGACTCTTTGCTTTGGCATATGAGTAGAATTCCTGCTTGACTATGAAGGTCTATGGGAACCTTGCAATCTGGGCATAATATTTTGGGGATCTTTTGGGACCCCATTACCCCTCCATCAGAACCCCAAATCTTTAAAGTCAAAGACTGATTGATAAGTATTCTCTGGATAATGTTTGTCTGCGTGTCTGCCTGCTTTAACTCTGGTAAATCTGTAAACCTGTGATTTAGCACTGACACAGAGGACTGCAGCAGATCCACTAGACTCCAGGAGTCATCAGTACCAAGAGACCTACCAGATCTATCAGTAAGGGATTAGATCCTCTAATTTCATTAGAGAGACATTTCAGGTCATGCCCACTTTGTCATCATCTCACTTTCTCTTTTGTTACTGTATACAAATCGGCATTCATGTTTCTGTGTTCTTTTGCTGTTTGTTTAAATCATGTCTGAATTATTTTCTTGTGTTGAAGGTTAGAAGGATGGAACAGACCCAGATGTCTCCCTCCCCCCAGTGCTTTTCCTGGATAAGTTTAAAAACTTTAGAACTGGGACCAGATGGTAGGATGGACAGACTAATCATTATTGGCAGGTGGAAGTTGCCAGGTTTCCATGCTGGATGGCCACCTGAAGAGACAAGTTACAGAAAGTCAAGGATGTCATCTATAGTCTGATCAGACACACAGACCAAGTCCCCTACATTACTACCTGGAAAGATCTCAAATACAACCTACCCACCTGACTAAAATACATCCTAGTGGTTAAGAAGACAAGATAGAGAAACCTAAACCAACTGCCACCTCCACCTTTTTCGCAGGATGTGGATTTCCTTCTTTCGTCTCCTTCCATCTACCAGCACTGGCCACTTCCCAAACCTAGAGAAACTGTTGGAGTGGAGAGAAAACCCATCAAGTTTCTAGTAGACACAATAGCCTAACATTTGGTCCTTACGGAGACTCATGGAAAACCATCAAACAAGTCATGGTTATAGGGGGCCACAGGCATCAATCAATATACGTGGACTAACCAAAGAATAGTGGACCTCGGGACAGGATGGGTATCCCACATCTTTCCTGCCTGAAAGCCTCTACCTCCAATTAGGAGGAGAACTGCTAACATAATCAGGACCCAAATCACAATCGATCCCAAGGAAAACCCCATCACAAGTCAAGATTGGGAACCAATACAGGCTTTACTTTACCTTTAGAAGATGAATATAGACTACACACAAATAATGAAGCACACTGGATAAGGAATTTCCACATGGCTGTCACCAGGGGAGTGAGACAGACAGCTCATCGAGACCCTATTTTGATAGAATTAAAACCAGGGGCTACCCCAGATCAGGTTGAAAGATATCCGATGACACCGGAAGCCAAGAAGGGGATCTTTCCCCAACTTAGAGATTTGGGGATTCTTATACCCTACTATTCTCCATGGAACACTCCATGCCTGCCAGTTAAAAATACCTAACTCCAATGATTATAGGCTTGTGCAGGACCTTCAAGAGGTCAATAAGGGAGTTCTGGTCATCCACCCCATGGTGCCTAACACATACATTCTCTTGAGTTCACTGGAGCTGTCCAAAACCTGGTAGACCATATTAGATTTTAAAGATGTTTTCTTCAGTCTAACCCCAGGACCTAAAAGCCAGATGCTATCTGCCTTTGAATGGCATGATCTTGACAAAGGATTCAATGGAAAATTTATTTGACCTGGCTACCCCAGGGAATCAAGAATTCATCCACCATTATCGATGAGGCCCTACATGAGGACCATGGTGAGTACTGGTGGGCACACCCCAAGACCACACTCCTGCAACCTGGAGATGACCTCTTAGTGGCAGCAGAGATCCTGGAAGAATGCCAGCGAAGCAAAGAAGACTTACTGGTGCCTCTAGGTGTTCTGGGGTACCAAGCATCATCCAAAAAGGACCAAGTATGTCAACAGAAGGTAACATACTTCAGCACATTCTGAAGGGGTCAATGCTGGCTGTCAGAAGACAGAAAAAAGACTCTTCTGAAAATTCCCACTGTGACATCAAGGCGGGAAGTCTGGCTGTTCCTCAGGTCAACAAGGTTGTGCCGTTTATGGATTATGAAATCACCAAAGAAAGAGATTTTCAAATGGACTGAAGCTCAGGAGGACTCTTTCAGTGGACTTAAACAGTCTTTATTGATGGCTCCTGCCCTAGGGCTGCCTGATGTGACTAAATCTTTTCACCTCTCTGGATTAGAGCAAAGGCATAGCCAAATGACTCTTAGGCCTGTTGCTAGGCCCATGAAACAGACCTGTGGCTACCTGTCAAAGAAACTAGACTCAATGGTGTCAGAATGGCTGCCGTGCTTCTGTAGCACCAGGGCCACTGATCTGCAAGTCAAAGATACAGACAAATTAATACTGGGAAATGAACTATATATCACCACCCCATGCCATCAAAGGGATCCTTAAACAACCCCCAGAACAATGACTAAGCAACACTTGCTTGACTCATTACCAGGATTTACTGCTCGGCACCCCCACAAATCTGCTCCCTGCCAAATACAGCCCTAAACCCAGCCTCCTTACTTCCAGACCTGGATCTCAGGGGACCTCTCCATGAAAGTGGTGGGATTCTTGGCCAAGTACCCAGGCCAAGAAATGACTTATCTGACCATCCAATATTGGACCCTGAGGTCACTTGGTACACAGATGAGCAAGTATATACAAGACAGAGGTGTGGGGGAGAAGCAGTGGTGTCCAATTCTGGAGCTGTATTGGGCTTAGCCAAATCTGATGGAGTTTTGGCCCAAAGAGCAGAGGTAATTGCACTAAAAATGCCCTCAACCTAGTCAAACTAGTCAATATTTATACTAATACATATATGCCTTTGCCACTGGGAATATCCATGGGGCTGTGTATCAAGAGAGGCTGCTTATGACTGCGGGAACGATGACTGAAAACAAGCAAGAAATTTGAGACTCATTACAAGTCCTCTGACTGCCCAAAAGTGCAATCATTCACTTCCCCAGCCAGCAGAGGGCAGTCGTGGCCAAGCAGAGGGCAATCAGAGGGCAGACTAGGCCTCAAAGTCCATCCTTGGTCCCACAGCAGCCCTGACCCTTTAGCTGCCAGATCCTGGGCCATCCACTCTACCAGAGAAGTCATAGTATACTCAAGAGTACATAAAACACATAAAAACTCAGATACCAATGGCCCAAAAATCACGAGACTGGTGGATGACCAGGGACTGTAAGTTAATCCTGTCAGAAACACTGGCTCAGAAACTGCTCACACCCATCCACCTAACCGGGGTATGAGGAAAATGGAGGCCCTCTTTTGACACGCAGACTTGACGCTTATTCATCTAAAATCTTTAGTAGGATAAATTGCCTTCAGTTACATTGTACTTATAGGCCCCAGAGTCCAGAAGTAATACCTCACCAGCAAGCTCCCCAATGCTAAAACCAATCCCAAAGAAAAAGGCTCCTGACAGGGAGGCACCAAACCAGGAGCCCATTGAGAAACGGACTTCACTGAGGTAAAACCAGGCAAATATGGATCCAGGCCAACATTAGTACCTGTAGATACTTTTTCGGGATCGACTGAGGCCTTCCCTGGCACACATGAAATGGCACAAACAGTGGTCAAGAAGACACTAGGAGATATCCTTCCTAGGTATGGTATGCCAGCTATGTTGAGCTCTGATAACGGACCTGCCTTCACTTTTATCGGCCTGTGTTTTCAGGCTAATTATGGTTACCAAAATCCTGTCTGCAGTACCCCACACATAGGCTAAAGGAAGCCTGCCTCAAGTTGGCTCTGATTAGGAAATAGTTTCCAGCAGCCAAGGGTTGGGCAAGGAGACAGAGAGGTACTTTTAGGTTTCCTGGGCAAGAAATGAAGGGGAGAGGTTGCCATTAGAGGGGCATGGGATGAACCGTGCTGTGAAGGAGCAGGAGGGTAAGACAGCTGAAATGTAGGTTCAAAGGGAAAGAGGCCCCATGGGAAGGCTGCCCAGAAGGAAACCAGGCAGCAAAGGTAAAATAGAGATTTAGAGTGAGCTAACTCAGGAATATCAGAGAGAGTGTGTTAGCCATGTGGAAGTTTAGGCAGGGCCCAGCCATTGAGCTAGCTAAGGCATATTAAAAATAAGCCTACATGTATGTGTGTCATTCCTTTATAAATCAAAAACACTTAGGAAGGTGGGTAACAGCGCATACTTGTACCTGCCTGGGATAAAAGTATAGAGGAGTTTTACTGCATCATTCACCACTCAAGAAACACAGCGAACAGCCAAGACCATTGGGGTGGACTGGAAATTACATTGTGTTTATAGGCCCCAAAGTTCAGAAAAGGTTAAAAGGATGAATTGAAAGGGTCTCTGAAAAGATTAACCTTACCAGATTAACCATGGGAGGAGAGCCTTCACCCTCTATAGAGTCAGGAACATGCCCTATACTTTGGAACTGACCTTCTTTTGAGGTCATGTATAGGAAACACCCCTGCCATGATTCCCAAGCTAAAATCAGATGTAATAGCTGAAGTGACTGCTAGACATATATTTGACTTCCACAGTGCCCTAGCTTATACACGGAAGGACCTCTGGCCACACCTGAGAGCCAGCTCTGAGGCTGCTCCTCCACCTACTCCTCATAATAACCTACAGGTGACTGGGTGCTTGTGAATGGACATCAGAAACAGAGTCTTTAATCCCCATGAAAAGGACTTTACATAGTTATGCTGACTACACCCACTGCACCTATGGGAGACGGAATCACCACCTGGATTCACCACACCCAGGCTTGCCGCAGAGACCCTCCTCCTTCAGACCCTGAGGACATTGCACCCAGATGGCAGGTTGTCAAAGACAAAACCAATCCCTTGAAACTCAAATCGCAAAGGTTATACTTCTAGTAGCCTTGCTTTTAACAAATAGCCTGCTCTAACAACCCTCACAGGCATTATGGCCTAACTTAGATCATCTATAATGCCTCTATGGGTGACATCCTTCAGCTGGTGCATAGGGTGGCCCCACAGGTATCCCCACCTCATCTTCAACTGCTCAGACCTTGTGGTGGTTACCTGGTCTAGTGCCCACCTAAAGGAACTTTATTTTTATGTCTGTGCAGGCCATAAAAATGGTAACAAAAATTGGAGAGTAAAATGTGGAGAGACTCACTCTTACAATTGGGGATAATGGGACTGCATGAGTATGGCTCTTAGGAGGACAAATCCAGTCAAGGATGGTTTTATTCAGGTAACTAAACAGGACAACTTCCCCAAAGATCACTTATGGATGGGTTTGGTCTAGTACCAAAATTCTTCAACCAGCAATATCAGAAACCAAAAATGTAATCCCACACTCATAAAATTCACCCAATAAGGAGAGGCAGCTATGGAATAGGGGCTAGAAAAAAACCTGGTTGCTAAGGACCCACCTTAACTTATGTTCAGGAACAGGGAATTTAAGTTCCATCTGTCTTGACAGAGAACCATGGTTCCTCCTAGACCATTGAGGCCAAACCCAGTGTTGGCCATACACAAACCCACATTCCAAAGGTCACTGTCACCTTGGGGTCTACCCAAATTCCCAACAGGATTGCACCCTCAGAGGTCCAGACACAGGACCTTCAAACTAGCAAGAACATACCTCAAAGCTCACTGTCACCATAGGGTCTACCCTAATCCCCAACAAGATTGTACCCTCTGAGGTCCAAACACAGGACATCCAGACTAGCAGTGACCTAGTCCCCTTCACCTTTGAGAAGTTACCTATGGGATTCTGAATGTAACCAAAATGATCTCACTTCTTCTTCTTCTTCTTCTTTTTTAATCCAAATCTAAATAATATATTTATTTCTTTTTCTTTTTTATTTGTTCTTTTTTTATTAGATATTATCTTCATTTACATTTCAAATGCTATCCCAAAAGTCCCCTATACCCTTCCCCTGCCCTGCTCCCCAACCCACCCACTCCCACTGCCTGGCCCTGGCATTCCCCTGTACTGGGGCATATGATCTTGAAGAGACAAGGTCCTCTCCTCTCATTGATGGCCAACTAGGCCATTCTCTGCTACATGTGTGTATTAGTCAGGGTTCTCTAGAGTCACAGAACTTATGGATAGTCTCTATATAGTAAAAGAATTTATTGATGACTTACAGTCGGCAGCCCAATTCCCAACAATGGTTCAGTCGCAGCTGTGAATGGAAGTCCAAGGATCTAGCAGTTGCTCAGTCTCACACAGCAAGCAGGCGAAGGAGCAAGAGCTGAGAGTTCTATGTCTTCATCCAAAGGCAGCTAGTGGAAGACTGACTTCTAAGCAACTAGGGTGAGGATCTTATACCCACACCCACAGTGACACACCCATTCCAACCAGGTCACACCTATTCCAACAAGGCCACACCTTCAGATGGTGCCACTCCCTGGTTCAAGGATATACAAACCATCACATTCCACTCCCTGGTCCCCATAGACTTGTTCAAAGACATGAGTCTATGGGGGCCATACTTAAACATAGCATAATGCAAAATGCATTTAGTCCAACTTTCAAAATCCTCATAGTCTATAGCAGTCACAACAATGTTAAAAGTCCAAAGTTCAAGGTCTCTTCTGAGATTCATTCAACTTAATTAACTGTAATCCCTAAAGCAAGGCAGCAAACCAGCTGGGCAAACTCCAAACTCTGCATCTCCATGGCTGATGTAAAAGCGGTCTTCCGATCTCCACTCCTTTTTCATCTTTGTTGACTGCAACAAACTGCTTTCTCCTGGGCTGGTTCCACTCCCTGTTAGCAGCTTTCCTCAGCATGTATCCCATGGCTTTGGCATCTTTAACATCTTTGAGTCTCCAAGGCAATTTCAATGGTACAGCTTCTTGTTTCAGTGTCTGGGATTCCACTTGATCTTTTGGACCCCTCCTAAGGGCTGGCATCACTTTTCAGCTCTGCCCTCTGTAGCACTCTAAGCTCAGGTTGATCCACTCCACTACGACTGCTGTTCTTGGTGATCATCCCATGGTACTGACATCTCCAATACACTGGGGTGTTCCACTCCAACTAGGCTTCACCAATAGCCTCTCATAGGCTCTCTTTAGGGTGCCAAGCCTCAAATCCTTTGCATGACCCCTTCAGTCCTGGGCCATCAACTACAGCTGAGGTTTCACCTTCTCCAATGGCCTTCCATGGCCTCTCACAGTGCCAAGCCTCAGCTGTTCTTCATGACACCTTCATGCCTTCAAAACCAGTACCACCTGGGTGACTTTTACACAATACCAAGTCCAGCTGCAGCACGAGGTACAACCTTGGCTATCTCTGGAACACAGCTTCTTTGTGCTCCCAGAAAACAACTCCCAGATTTCAACTCAGTGATGCTGGTCTCTTCTTAATCATTGCTAATGTCTTAGCTCCAGCTAAACAGCATCAATTGTCCCAGTAGTTCCTTCCATTGTAAACTCTAGAGTCAGAGCCACATGGCTGAAGCTGCCAAGTTCTGCTGCTTACAGGATCTAGAACATGATTCCCTTGTTAACACTGGCTTTATGTTTTCTAAATCCTTCACTGCCTAAGCTTGGCTATCCTGGTTCTTGCTCTGTAGATAGACCTTGAATGCAGAGATCAGCATGATTGTCTCATGGGATTAAAGGTGTGTACCACCATGCCTGGATCTAATTAAGCTGGGTAGAATCTTGCCCCAAGGTCCCACTCCCTTAATCTGTTATCTCCTAGAACACAAGATTTTGCTCCATTTCACTTCCTGGTACTCCTTTAATACTCGAACTATATATTTTATATTTTGCCTTTCTAAGCTTGCTATGCTTGTTCAAACTTCTCTTTGTGAGACTTAACCAGAGAACAAAGTCTCTGCTGGGCTTCAGTGTCCTAATTAAAAGGACTAAAAGATTAAATTCATGTTTTAGATCCATCCTTGCTTGTCATTTTTCCAGTTTGGATTAGCTTCTAGCCTTTTAACTTTATGACAATAGTACATCAGAGACTGTATATTCAGACTTAGTAAAATTAGTCATTTAATAGAGTCATAATGATTTTTCACTCTTCTTCAGTGTGACCAGCCATTCTAACTCAATCTTAGACTGGTCTAATATTCAGTTCAATTATTAGAGATTCCTATATTCTAAATTACCTAGCAAAGTTAATTCAGAGCGTTTCCCCCAAAGTCACCAAAGGCTCATCTTGCCTTTACCTTATTTGTCCTAAACTTTTTGCAAACTGACATTAAAGGTCAGTCTGCAGCGAAACGCCACTGGCACCCAGTTACTTCTAATTCTTATGCATTGGTAATGAAAGAGGAAAATTACTGAACTCTCCAACTCAGAGCCCTCCTACCCCTCCCATCTGGAGATTGTTCCCGGAACCCTCCTGAACTTCTCACCCCAGAGTACATTCTGAACTCTCACACCAGAGTCAGACCCCCTCTCAAATGAAAACTGTTCCGGGGACATTTCTGAGATAAGGGTCTCCTGGAACGAACCCAGTCCAACCCCTCCCAACTAAGGACTGTGCCAGGGACATTTTTGAGATAAGGGTGTGAGTAAAAACCTCAGTTCCAATGAATCAAGTACATGGCCAAAGTGTGGGACGCGGTTGCAAAAGCACTTTGGAAAAACCCTTGGTTGAATCACTTAGTGACGTAAAAACTGTATTTTCCCTGCCCTGCTCCCCCCTTGCCCTCCTCTTATAAAAGCCTCTGAAAATTTGGGCTAGGGGCCGAATCTCCTCTGCACCTTGCAGGCTGCATGAGATCCGACCCCAGATATCTGGTATATGTGCTTTTTGTTTGCTTTCTTGTCGTTGCTGTATTAAATCTTACTCTCTATACATCTTAAGTACCGGTCTCAGTGTCTTCTTGGGTGCGCGGCTGACCCGAGGCTTGAGTAAGTGCCTCCCTTTGGGAGTTTTGGAGTCTTTCATTTGGTGCATTGGCCGGGAATCAGCGCGTCCACCCAGAAGTCCTGGACCCACTCAGAAGTAAGATTTACTGTTTTGCTTTGGTCTGGTGTCTGTGTTCTGTTAGTTTCTGAAAGGCCAGGTAGGCTATTCTGTATCTGGTGCGATCGCAGTTTCGGTTTTGCAGACGCTCAGTGTGCAATGTGCACAGTGAGACCGCGCTCCGGGTAGGAGCGCAGGGTGTGGATAGACAGACGTGTCCAGGTGTCCACCGTCTGTGCGCCCTGGGAGACGTCCCAGGAGGACAAGGGGAGGACTAAGGACGCTTAGTGGACCCCTCTGTGCGAGATCGTGGGTTCGAGTCCCACCTCGTGCTTCAGGGTGCGAGATCGTGGGTTCGAGTCCCACCTCGTGCTTCAGGTTGCGAGATCGTGGGTTCGAGTCCCACCTCGTGCTTTGGTTTTTTCTTTTTGTCTCAAGTCTTGTGTCTGCTCTTGTCGTGTCTGCTATTATTCTAGAAATGGGACAATCTGCTGGGTGTGTAGGTGTGGACGGTCTGCACCCCAAAAAAGATGTTCCAAGGGAGACCCTGGAAGGAGTGCCCAGGGTACAGAACAGTCAAAAAGACCTGGCTGTTGCCTGGCAGAGTAAAAGAGAGAGAGAGTGTTCTCTCTGCCAGAGCGGGAGTGGATGTGGAATCCCACCCCTATCAGGAAAAGGAGTCAATGTGGAATCCGACCCCGTCAGAAAATAGTGTTTGGCTGGTTGTGTAAGTCCAGGCGTGGACGAGTGTGCTTGTTTGTGGCCACATGACAGACTGTGTGTGTGTGTGTGTTAACCCTTTGTCGACTGTAGACTTGGACTGACGTCAGGACAGAATTTGTCAGAAATGGTTTTAAAAGGAAAAAAAAAAAAAAAACTCAGTGCTGGTGAGTCCCAGACTGCTCAAAAGAGCTCTGAGATTGCAGAGCTGGGCTAAGAATTTCCGGCTTTGGCAGCGCGGGTAGGGCTTTGATAGCAGCAGTGGCGCTGAGGTTCTGGCTTCTGCAGGCACGGCAGAGGCAGAGGCTGTCTGTGCCCCGAGTTGTGAGATGCTGGTGATGAGTGCAGCGGCCTGCCGGCCCCCGCCTGCCAGTCCCGGAGTGGCTGTGAAGCCTGCCACAGCTGGGGAGGGGCCGAGTACAGCGTCCCTCTTTTGGTCCCCCCCCCAGAGTCTACCCGCACTCCCTTGTGCCGGCCGGCTGCGTGCTCCCTCCCTAAAGACAGTGCAGAGAACACCGGGTGTCTATCAGGTAGTTAAATAGTTAAATTGCTGCCTCTGCCTGCCAGCGTTTGTTTGCCACTCCCAGGAGTTTACACCGCATTCCGGCGCGCAGCGGAGACTCGGCGCTGGGCTCTTCACATCAAAGGATCTGTTTTCAGCCTTTGCCTGCCTCTTGGGTGGGAGAAAGGCTCATTCTCCTGCCCCCTGTATCTTGTCTCTTGTTAACAGAGAAAAAAATTGTGTTCATTTTGAGATATCAGTGGTCTGGTGCAGCCAGATGATGTGAAAGCTGCACTCCCTTCTCTGCCCCATGTGTTTTCTCTTCTCAGGCACTGCCCTGAGTTGTTGGCAGTGAGTCTGTTCTGGGCTCCGGTGAGGGAGACATACAAGGTAAGGAGCACCTATGGGTCTAACTGCCAGGCTCTGATGAGGTCTCATGTCTGTGGGACTAGTAAGTGTCCCATCAATCTGACCTAGGTAATAGGTAATAAAAAGTTATAGAAGTTAAGAAAAGGATAGAGGTCTGCAAAGAAGAACTGAGAGCAAAGCTTCAGCAGACTCAAAAGAAATAGGTTAACAGTAAAAAGAGGTGAACTATGAAAAAGTTAAGTGACAGAATATAGATGTAATAATTAGATAACATTCAAAGTAAGCAAGGACAGGGAAGAGACACAAAGAGATATATATATAGATAGAAAGAGAGACATTATATGAGATCTCCATTGCAGTTAAGAAACAGGAGTAAAGAGAGATAAATGACAAAGACTAGAACCTAGCAAAGTGACACTTGCTAATAATACTAGCACTCAGGAATGATCTGTAAGAAACAGGGAGCCAGAAAATTTTTAAAAAAAGATAAGAAAAATAAAATGCCGGCCACAAAAGTCAGGGAAGCTAGAAATCTTAGTACCCGGCAACAAAAGCAAGCTTTTGGCTGAAGATCAAAGTGTTTACTGTTATCTGTTAAAGAAAAAAAGCACTGAGTGAGAGACTGCCCTAACAAAAAGAAGAGGAGCCCCCCCCTCATGACCAAACCCTTCACCTGTTTGTGGCTTAAAGTAAAGAAAAAGCAGAAGGGGTGCTAACACAGAAGCTGAGTCCTTAAAAGAGACTGGTGGTCTACCTGTTAAAAGCAGCTAAAAAGAGACTGTGTTTCATATTCCTCCACTGACCAATGCAAAGCAAGTTTAAAAGGTCCCTGAACACTACAGGTCTTTGCAAACTGTGGATTCCAGGTTTTGCTGCGTTAAAAAGATAAACAGCCCTTCGTATAAAAAATAAAAAGAACAACCTTGGATGGCCTTAGATGCTATTGAGACTGCCCTAATGTTGTCCCTAACTTTGGGACTCCTAGATGTGACTGAGAACAAAAGTATTGCCAAAGAGGTTCTTACTCAGAGATTGGGACCCTGAAAAAGACCGGTGGCATACTTGTGAAAATTAGACCTGGTGACTGTAAGATGACCTGCTTGTCTGCACATAGTGGCTTCTGGTCAAGGACGCAGATAAACTGACTCTGAGACAAAACTTGGCACATGCCCTAAAAGTGTGGTTCAGCCCCCTGACCGATGGCTGACTAATGCTCTGGAAAACATGATCCAATTGTTCCCCTGACTAATGGACATATTATCAGAGTTTTTTTGTTGACAGAACAAGTGACTTTGCTTCCCCTGCTAACCTACTCATCACTGACATTCTGGCAGAAGGAACTTCGGCTCAGAAGGCTGAACTCTTGGCGCTAACCCAAGCCCTGCGGTTGGCTGGGGGCAAAGAAAAAATTCTGGCCCTCCTAGAAGCTCCTGAATGAACTGGGTGAGTTGGGGTACCGGGTATCAGCCAAGAAAGCTCAGTTATGTCGTACCGAGGTGCCGAGACGACGAAAAGCAGTGGCTCACCGAGGCCAGAAAAAAAGACTGTGATGCTGATCCCAACCCCCACCACCCCGCGCCAAGTACGTGAGTTTCTGGGGACGGCGGGCTTTTGCAGAAAGAAAAAGTCCCATTCACCTGGACTGAGGAACACCAAAAAGCCTTTGACAGCATAAAGGCAGCACTGCTTGCAGCCCCCGCTCTGGCTTTGCCAGATTTGACTAAGGTAAGCGGAAGGCGGGGACAGCAGTGCAGCGGTGGACAGAAAGCAGGTGATCTAGGCCAGCAGCCTCCCTAAAGAGACTTCAGCCCAAAAAGCTGAACTTGTGGTTTTGATACAAGCTTTATAAATGACACTGACAGCAGGTATGCTTTTGCCACTGTATGGAGCAATATACAGACAAAGAAAGCTGTTGACATCTGCAGAAAAAAACGTTCTCAAAATGGATAAATGAGACTGCTCACATAGTCATCAAGAAGATTATTGAAGAAAAATTTTCCAAGGTTTAAAGTGCCAAAAGCAATAGTTGCCCAGGTAAGTCAGGGTGTGGCCAAGCATTTAGAGGTCAAATAAAAATTACATTGTGTGTATAGACCTCAGAGCTCAGGACAGATAAAATAAATTAGTTTAAAACTCTATGACAGACCTTGACAAAATTAATCGTGGAGACTGGCACAGACTTGGTGTTCCTTCCCTATGCCCTATTCAAACATATTCAGTTTTACTCTTTTTAAGATCTTTTATGAAACTCCTATGCCCATCATAGTCTCAAATGATGTGTTTAAACCTATGTTGTTATAATAATGATCTGTATGCTAAGTTAAAAGGCTTGCAGGTGGTCTGGTCACAACTGGGAAAAATCGGACTGAGTACGCGGACAACATTGCTCCAGGGATCCCAACAGCTGAGACAGTGAACGAGCTGGGTACCCCAAGGACATCTCACCAGTTCCAGCCAGAGATCTGATCTACGTGCACCTACATCGTGCCCAGACCCTCAAGCCTCGCTAAAAGGGCCCCTGCCTAGTTCTGTTTACTAATGCTTCTTATTCTGTTTTTGTTCCCATGTTAAAATAGAGTAAATGCAGTATTCTCCGCATAAAAATATAGACTTCTGAAATTCTAAGATTAGAATTACTCACTAGAAGGAGTGGGGAATGAAAGAGGAAAATTACTGAACTCTCCAACTCAGAGCCCTCCTACCCCTCCCATCTGGAGATTGTTCCCGGAACCCTCCTGAACTTCTCACCCCAGAGTACATTCTGAACTCTCACACCAGAGTCAGACCCCCTCTCAAATGAAAACTGTTCCGGGGACATTTCTGAGATAAGGGTCTCCTGGAACGAACCCAGTCCAACCCCTCCCAACTAAGGACTGTGCCAGGGACATTTTTGAGATAAGGGTGTGAGTAAAAACCTCAGTTCCAATGAATCAAGTACATGGCCAAAGTGTGGGACGCGGTTGCAAAAGCACTTTGGAAAAACCCTTGGTTGAATCACTTAGTGACGTAAAAACTGTATTTTCCCTGCCCTGCTCCCCCCTTGCCCTCCTCTTATAAAAGCCTCTGAAAATTTGGGCTAGGGGCCGAATCTCCTCTGCACCTTGCAGGCTGCATGAGATCCGACCCCAGATATCTGGTATATGTGCTTTTTGTTTGCTTTCTTGTCGTTGCTGTATTAAATCTTACTCTCTATACATCTTAAGTACCGGTCTCAGTGTCTTCTTGGGTGCGCGGCTGACCCGAGGCTTGAGTAAGTGCCTCCCTTTGGGAGTTTTGGAGTCTTTCAGTAAAATGAAAGAACGCCCTGACTAATAAATGGAAGGGTCCAGATCCAGTTCTAATCTGGGGAAGAGGCTCGGTTTGTGTTTTTTCACGAGATGAAGATGAAGCACGGTGGCTACCAGAGAGATTAATTCGTCAGGTAAACACAGATTCTGTCTCTCCTCGTAAGTATCATTCTAAAGACTAAAATTCCTCTTGAGCTGAGAGTGGAAGCTCTCAAAAAACACTGTTTCCTCTGAGCCAATTCCCCTACAGGAGGCCAGAGATAAATTTTAGCTTTACAATTTACATCTAAATAAAGTACCTTGACTTCTCCAAACAAAAAATTTACATTACTACACTCTCATTACTTAAAATTCTTCCTTCTCTCAAGCAGGTCAATCTACATTCTCCGGTTCTCCGCCCCTACGAGCAAACAGGTGGTTCTGCTAATCTCCCTTCCAGGGACATCCCAGCATGTGGCTTTTCAGTCTAAGATAAGATTTGGATTTAACAGGAGAGCTAGGGAAGTAGAAATTTCATATATATTTACAAAGATTAGTTCTTATTTTAATAGAGATAGGCTTAGTCCCTTAACTGGCCTCTGGCTTTTCACCCTTGCTGTTACTGCAAGGTGTCCTTAGTTCCTCAGGCTACTGGGAATAACAGAGATGAAGAGAAAAGACTTTCAGCTCCTATTTTAACCAAAATTAACGGTGTTAATACTAACGTAATTCTTGTCTAGGCCTTGCTAAATCTGAGGTTAACAAGTCTCACATAGAGGCCTCGCAATAACTCAGAATTGCGATACTGATTCATAATCATATGAATACGGTATGGGTACCGCTTGGCGCAGGACATTACTGCGGAGGGAAGGTCCAGTTTGACCGTTTCTGAGTTCCCTGTGCGACACACCTGATTTGAAAGAGGTTGGTATCTGACTCCAGCTAAAAACCAAAAATACTTACGGCTCTGCCTCCCCTCCCCAAAAGATACCAAGAGCCACAAATGTGAGTTGTTACAATACTCAGGGAGGAATCAGGTCAATGTCCACCCAAGTCAAGGTTAAAGGCCCACTCATCTACGGATGAGAAAATCATTTGATCACCTCTGTTAAGCATTGCCTATTTAAACTTAATTAATAGGGGGGAGAGAGATTGGAGACCTTGCTGTTGTAAGAGCAGGCCCTTCACTGCCTCCCACCCAAATAATAAAAAAGCCAATTGGCCTTATACTAAAGAGCTGGTCTTAACCCCTTCTCACTGTTCCCCTGCCTTTCACCCAAAATTGTGGATAATTATCAGCTCAGTGTTATTCCAAAAATCGTTTAGTTAAACCCAGCCAGGGTTCCAACGCCCTACTTAAAATGTAAACAGGTAGCTACCTATTCAGCACTAATTAGCATTATAAAGTCAGAGCCTACAGCCCAGTGCTGGAATCCCACGGATACAAGTTTTTTCTTTAGCCCTAGGAACTCAGACAAAAGTATTGAACATAGATAATTTTTCTGCCACAGGCCACCCCCTTTTTATTTTTGTTTTGTTATCTAATGGGGGGAAATGTGGTCTCCCTTCCCCCCAGCCTGGAACCTGCCTGCTCAAGGGTGGAGCTACCGGCTCATTCGTCCTGCCACGCCTACCTACTGCTGGAACCTGCCTTTGCCGTCTGGAGGCACACACGTGTTCGTCCTGCTACTGGACCCTGAGTTACTTGGCGGGAAATTGGGTTCCCTCCCCCTTCCTTTATAAACTGGGTGTCTGGAAATATTAAATTGAGCCTCGATCAGAATCTGTTTGTCCTGGCTTCATTCTTTTCTCTCGCCGCCTAGCCCCTCTTCTCTTCCAGGTTTCCAAAATGCCTTTCCAGGCTAGAACCCAGGCTGTGATCTGCTGGCCGGACACAACATTCCTTTGTCAATGCAATTAATGCAATTAATTCAAGTCTCTTCACCTTAGCCTCAGGCAGACTTTTCAGACAAGAGTAAAAAGTAGTCACATTCTTCACCAAAATACCAAAAAAAAAAAAAAAAAAAAAAAAACCAGTCTTTATGCCACATACTGAAATTCTTCTCTTTTGAAATCTCTTGGGCCAAGTCAACACAGTTCAAATTACTCCCAGCAACAAAGTCTTCCATATTCCTACTAGGATGACCCATTAAGCCCCATTTAAAGCATTCCACTGAGTTCCAAATCCAAAGTCCAAAAATCCACATTCTTTCAAATAAAATAGGTCAGGCCTATCACAGCAATAACCCACTCCCAGTACCAACTTCTGTATTAGTCAGGGTTCTCTAGAGTCACAGAACTTATAGATAGTCTCTATATAGTAAAAGAATTTATTGATAACTTACAGTCGGCAGCCCAATTCCCAACAATAGTTCAGTCACAGCTGTGAATGGAAGTCCAAGGATCTAGCAGTTACTCAGTCTCACACAGCAAGCAGGCGAAGGAGCAAGAGCTGAGAGTTCTATGTCTTCATCCAAAGGCAGCTAGTGGAAGACTGACTTCCAAGCAACTAGGGTGAGGATCTTATACCCACACCCACAGTGACACACCCATTCCAACCAGGTCACACCTATTCCAACAAGGCCACACCTTCAGATGGTGCCACTCCCTGGTCCAAGGATATACAAACCATCCCAAATATGCAACTAGTTACATAGTTCTGGGGGGTACTGGTTAGTTAATATTGTTGATCCCCCTATAGGGTTGCAGACCCCTTTAGCTCCTTGGGTACTTTCTCTAATTTCTTCAATAGGGGTCCTGTGTTCCATCCAATAGATGACTGGGAGCATTCACTTCTGTAATTGCCAGGCACTGGCATAACTTCACAAGAGATAGTTATATCAGGGTCCCGTCAGTAAAATCTTGCTGGCATATGCAATACTGTCTTGGTTTCATGGTTGTATATGGGATGAGTCCCCGGGTGGGGCAGTCTCTGGATAGTCCTTTCTTCTGTCTCAGCTCTGAACTTTGTCTCTGTATCTCCTTCCATGGGTATTTTGTTCCCCATTCTAAGACAGAACAAAGTATCCACTCGTTGGTCTTCCTTCTTGGGTTTCATGTGTTTTGCAAACTGTATCTTGGGTAGTCTAAGTTTCTAGGCTAATATCCACTTATCAGTGAGTGCATATCATGTGTGTTCCTTTGTGATTGGGTTACCTCACTCAGGATGATATCATCCAGATGTATCCATTTGCCTAAGAATTTCATAAATTCATTGTTTTTAATAGCTGGGTAGTACTCCATTGTGTAAATGTATCACATTTTCTTATCCATTCCCCTGTTGAGGGACATCTGGGTTCTTTCCACCTTCTGGCTATTATAAATAAGGCTGCTATGAACATAGTGGAGCATGTGTCCTTATTACAAGTTGGGACATCTTCTGGATATATGCCCAGGAGAGGTATTGCTGGATCTTCGGTAGTACTATGTCTAATCTGCTGAGGAACCGCCAGACTGATTTTCAGAGTGGTTGTACAAGCTTGCAATCCCACCAGCAATGGAGGAATGTTCCTGTTTCTCCACATCCTCACCAGCACCTGAAATTTTGATCTTACCCATTCTGACTGGTGTGAGGTGGAATCTCAGGGTTCTTTTGATTTGCATTTCCCTAATGATTAAGGATGTTTTCAGGTGTTTCTCAGCCCTTCAGTGTTCCTCAGTTGAGAATTCTTTGTTTACCTCTGTACCCCATTTTTAATAGGATTGTTTGACTTTTCTGAAGTCCATCTTCTTGAGTTCTTTATATAAACGGATATTAGTCCCCTATCAGATTTAGGATTGGTAAAGTTCCTTTCCCAATCTGTTGGTGGCCTTTGGCCTTATTGACAGTATCTTTTGCCTTACAGAAGCTTTGCAATTTTATGAGGTCCCATTTATCGATTCTTGATCTTGCAGTACAAGCCATTGCTGTTTTGTTCAGGAATTTTCCCCCTGTTCCCATATCTTCGAGGCTTTTCCCAACTCTATAAGTTTCAGTGTCTCTGGTTTTATGTGGAGGTCTTTGATCCACTTAGACTTGATCTTTATACAAGGAGATAAGAATGGATCAATTTGTATTCTTCTACTTGATAACCGCCTGCTGTGCCAGCACCATTTGTTGAAAATGCTGTCTTTTTTCCACTGGGTGGTTTTTGCTCCCTTGTCAAAGATCAAGAGACCATAAGTGTGTGGGTTCATTTCTGGGTCTTCAATTCTATTCCATTAGCCTACCTGTCTGTCACTGTACCAGCACCATGCAGTTTTTATCACAATTGCTCTGTAGTACAGCTTGAGGTCAGACATGGTGATTCCATCACAGGTTCTTTTATTGTTGAGAATAGTTTTTGCTATAATATGGTTTTTGTTATTCCAGATGAATTTTCAAATTGCCCTTTCTAACTCTGTGAAGAATTGAGTTGGAATTTTGATGGGGATTGCATTGAATCTGTAGATTGCTTTTGGCAAGATAGCCAATTTTACTATATTAATCCTGCCAATCCGTGAGCATGGGAGATCATTCCATCTTCGGAGATCTTTGATTTCTTTCTTCAGACACTTGAAGTTCTTGTCATACAGATCATTCACTTCCTTAGTTAGAGTCACACCAAGGTATTTTATATTATTTGTGACTATTGTCAAGGGTGTTGTGTCCCTAATTTCTTTCTCAGCCTGTTTATCCTTTGTATAGAGAAATGCCACTGATTTATTTGAGTTAATTTTATATCCTGCTACTGTACTGAAGCTGTTTATCAAGTTTAGTGCTTCCCTGGTGGAATTTTTAGGATCACTTATATATACTAACATATCATCTGCAAATAGTGATATTTTGACTTCTTCCTTTCCAATTTGTATCCCCTTAATTTCTTTTTGTTGTCTAATTGCTCGGGCTAGGACTTCGAGAACTATATTGAATAAATAGGGAGAAAGTGGGCAGCCTTGTCTACTCCCTAATTTTATTGGGATTGCTTCAAGTTTCTCTCCATTTAGTTTTATGTTGGCTACTGGTTTGCTTTTATTATATTTAGGTATGGGCCTTGAATCCCTGATCTTTCCAAGACTTTTATCATGAAAGGGTTTGGATTTTGTCAAATGCTTTCTCAGCAAAATGTTTTCTCAGCATCTAATGAGATGATCATGTGGTTTTTGTCTTTAAGTTTGATCATATTGTGGATGACGTTGATGGATTTCCATATATTGAACCATCCCTGCATCTCTGGGATGAAGCCTACTTGATCATGATGGATGATCGTTTTGATGTGTTCTTGGATTCAATTTGCAAGGATTTTATTGAGTATTTTTACATTGATGTTCATAAGGGAAATTGGTCTGAAGTTCTCTTTCTTTGTTGGGTCTTTATGTGGTTTAGGTATCAGAGTAATTGTGGCTTCATAGAATGAATTGGGTAGAGTACCTTCTGGTTCTATTTTATGGAATAATTTGAGGAGAATTGGAATTAGGTCTTCTTTGAAAGTCTGATAGAACTCTGCACTAAACCCATCTGGTCCTGGGTTTTTTTTTTGGTTGGGAGACTACTAATGACTGCCTCTATTTCTTTAGGGGCTATGGGACTGTTTAAGTCATTAATTTGATCCTGATTTAACTTTGGTACCTGGTATCTGTCTAGAAAATTTTCCATTTCATCCAGATTTTCCAGTTTTGTTGAGTATAGCCTTTTGTAGTAGGATCTGATGATGTTTTGGATTTCCTCATGTTCTGTTGTTATGTCTCCATTTTAATTTCTGGTTTTGTCAATTAGGATACTGTCTCTGTGCCCTCTAGTTAGTCTGGCTAAGGATTTATCTATCTTATTGATTTTCTCAAAGAACCAGCTCCTGTTTTGGTTGATTCTTTGTATAGTTCTTTCTGTTTCTACTTGGTTGATTTCAGCCCTGAGTTTCATTATTTCCTGCTGTCTACTCCTCTTGGGTGAATTTGCTTCCTTTTGTTCTAGAGGTTTTAGGTATGCTGTCAAGCTGCTAGTGTATGCTCTCTCTAGTTTCTTTTTGGAGGCACTCAGGATGATGAGTTTTTCTCTTAGAAATGCTTTCAAAGCCGGGCGTGGTGGCGCGCGCCTTTAATCCCAGAACTTGGGAGGCAGAGGAAGGCGGATTTCTGAGTTCGAGGCCAGCCTGGTCTACAAAGTGAGTTCCAGGACAGCCAGGGCTATACAGAGAAACCCTGTCTCGAAAAAAAAAAAAAAAAGAAAGAAAGAAATGCTTTCATTGTGTTTGGGTATGTTGTGGCTTCATTTTCATTAAACTCTAAAAAGTCTTTAATTTCTTTCTTTATTTCATCCTTGACCAATGTATCATTGAGTAGAATGTTGTTCAGCTTCCACATGAATGTTTGCTTTCTACTATTTATGTTGTTGTTGAAGATCAGCCTTAGTTTGTGGTGATCTGATAGGATGCATAGGATAATTTCAAAATTTTTGTATCTGTTGACACCGGTTTTGTGACCAATTATATGGTCAATTTTGGAGAAGGTACCATGAGGTGCTGAGAAAAAGGTATATCCTTTGCTTTTAGGATAAAATGTTCTGTAGATATCCATTAAGTCCATTTGTTTCATAACTTCTGTTAGTTTCAATGTATCTCTGTTTAGTTCCTGTTTCTAGGATCTGTCCATTGATGAGAGTGGGGTGTTGAAGTCTCCCACTATTATTGTGTGAGGTGCAATGTGTGCTTTGAGCTTTACTAAAGTTTCTTTGATGAATGTGGCTGCCCTTGCATTTGGAGCATAGATATTCAGAATTGAGAGTTCCTCTTGGTAGATTTTACCTTTGATGAGTATGAAGTGCCCCTTCTTATCTTTTTGGATAACTTTGAGTTGGAAGTCGATTTTATTTTATATTAATATGGCTACTCCATCTTGTTTCTTTGGACCATTTGCTTGGAAAATTGTTTTCCAGCCTTTCACTCTGAGGTAGTGTCTGTCTTTTTCCCTGAGGTGGGTTTCCTGTAAGCAGCAAAATGTTGAGTCTTGTTTGTTTAACCAACCTGTTAGTCTTTGTCTTTTTATTGGGGAATTGAGTCCATTGATATTAAGAGATATTACGGAAAAGTAATTGTTGCTTCCTGTTATGTTTGTTGTTAGAGTTGGGATTATGTTCTTGCAGCTGTCTTCTTTTAAGTTTGTTGAAAGATTACTTTCTTGCTTTTTCTAGGGTGTAATTTCCATTATTGTGTTTGTGTTTTCCCTTTATTATCCTTTGAAGGACTGGATTCGTGGAAAGATATTGTGTGAATTCGGCTTTGTCATGGAATACTTTGGTTTCTCTATCTATGGTAATTGAGAGTTTTGCTGGGTATAGTAGCCTGGGCTGGCATTTGTGTTCTCTTAGGGTCTATATAAAATCTGTCCAGGATCTGCTGGCTTTCATAGTCTCTGGTGAAAAGTCTGGTGTAATTCTAATAGGTCTGCCTTTATATGTTACTTGACCTTTTCCCCTTACTGCTTTTAATATTCTATCTTTATTTAGTGCATTTGTTGTTCTGATTATTATGTGTCAGGAGGAATTTTTTTTTTTTTCTGGTCCAGTCTATTTGGAGTTCTGTAGGCTTCTTGTATGTTCATGGGTATGTCTTTCCTTAGGTTAGGGAAGCTTTCTTCTATAATTTTGTTGAAGATATTTGCTGGCCCTTTAAGTTGAAAAAATCTTCATTCTCATTCACTCCTATTATGTGTAGGTTTGGTCTTCTCATTGTGTCCTGGATTTCCTGGATTTTTTTTTTTAAAGATTTATTTATTTATTATATGTAAGTACACTGTAGCTGTCTTCAGACACTCCAGAAGAGGGCGCCAGATCTCGTTACGGATGGTTGTGAGCCACCATGTGGTTGCTGGGATTTGAACTCTGGACCTTCGGAAGAGCAGTCGGGTGCTCTTACCCACTGAGCCATCTCACCAGCCCTCCTGGATGTTTTGAGTTAGGATCTTTTTGCATTTTGCATTTTCTTTGATTGTTGTTTCCATGTTCTGTGTGGAATCTTCTGCATCTGAGATTCTCTCTTCCATCTCTTGTACTCTGTTGCTGATGCACGCATCTATGGTTCCTGATTTCTTTCCTAGGATATCTATCTTCAGAGTTGTCTTCCTTTGGGTTTTCTTTATTGTTTCTACTTCCACTTTTAAATCTTGGATGGTTTTGTTCAATTCCATCACTTGTTTGGTTGTGTTTTCCTGGAATTCTTTAAGGGATTTTTGTGCTTCCTCTTTAAGGCCTTCTACCTGTTTAGCCGTGTTCTCCTGTATTTCTTTAAGTGAATTATCAATGTCCGTCTTAAAATCCTCTACCAGCATCATGAGATATGATTTTAAATCTGAATCTTGCTTTTCAGGTTTGTTAGGGTATCCTGGACTGGCTGTGGTGGGAGTGCTGGGTTCCGATGATGCCCAGTGTTCTTGGTTTCTGCTGGTAAGATTGTTAGATTTGCTTTCGCCACCTGGTAATCTCTGGTGTTAGTTGTTATAGCTGTCACTGGCTCGAGCTTGCTCCTCCTGTGATTTTGTTAGCCTCTGTCAGTACTCCTGTGAGTCCAACTCTCTCCTGAGTCTCAGTTGTCAGAGTACTATCTGCAGGCAAGTGTGCAGAGTTCTGGAGCTCATCTCGTCCTCCTGGCTGAAGATGAAGGCCAGAAAGAGACCCTACCCAGAAGCTATGTTGCTTCTGCTGCCTTTGCACTCTCCTGCACAGACTGTTCTCTTTGGATCCCAGGATACAAGATGGCATTCTCACCTGGTCCCATGGACGGAATTCTCCCTGGAGGCCACCTCTCCTCTGGCAGGACAAGCGCACAGAGGTCTGGGTGTCTGTTCTGCCCTCTGGCCGAAGATGAAGGCCCAAAGGGACCCTGTTTCCTAAGCTATGTAGTTTCTGCCGCCCGTGCATGCTCTCCTGCGCAGACTGGTCTCCTTGAGACCTGGGATACAAGGTCAATGATCTCACTTCTGATTATTGACTCTGCATTGACGCTAAATGCCCCTTGGTATGATGGCATTGCTTTCAATGCTTCAGTCCCTGAACCTACAGAAGCAAGCCATTACAGATGGCAACTGACACACCTTGCCAGGTCAACTTATAATCAGTTACAGGGCAAGGGCTATGTGTAGCCCAAGAAATACTATCGGGGAATACTCTCAACTCTTTAACCAGACCATTCCCTGGGATAAAAGTAATGGGTACTTCTTAATCCCACCAGATGTCTGGTTGGCCTGTTCTACTGTCCTAACTCCATGTATCCACACGAAATCACTTAACACTTCCTCTGACTTTTGTGTTCTTGTTCAGTTGTTTCCCAGTGTGACTTATAATTCAAGAGAAGAATGTTCTCAACTACCTTAGCCATGGCCCTCATAAGAAATTTAATCAAGAACCCATTACCACCGTCATTCTGTCTCCCTTCCTGGGCATCAAAATAGCAGGAGCAATAGGAACAGGAGCCACAGCCTTAGTATTACAAGGCACAGATGTTTGTGCTCCTTTTGGAAAGCAGTCGACAGGGACATCCAGAGGCTAGAAAAGCCAATGTCAGCCTTAAAAAAATCTCTGTCCTCTCTAGATAACACAGTGTTATAAAATGGAAGGGGCTTGGAATTACTCTTTCTACAACAAGGATGAGTATGTGTGGCCTAAGAGAAGAATGTTGTATAGATGCAGACCAAATGGGGGTTGTCAGAGAAAACATGGCCAAACAAAGAAAGAGACTACAGGATAGACAATTGGAGAAAGGGCTATCACAGCAATGGTATGAGAATGTGTTTAATTGGTCTCCGTGGTTGACTACTCTGATATGCTCTTTAGATGACCTCCTTATTAAATTGTTCCTGTTACTCACTTTTATACTGTGAACTCTTAATAGACTAACCAACTTTGTCAGAGCAAGTCAGCGTTGTACAAATAACTCATGGTCCTTAGAATTCAAACTCAGCCCTTAGAGCTTGAGACCCTGGATGCTGATGTGCCATGATTGGATACTTGTGAAAGTGAGAAAGAAGGGCCCAGCCTAATATACAAACTCCATTTTGTATTTATACTCCATCTTATGTTAAGCTTGTCCTCAGGCTGAACTCAGGCACTATAAAAACCACAGCATAATCCAGGAATCAAGACACCCTAGAAACAGCCATAAGTTTCCTAACAACTGCTACTACACTCTTAGTAACAACCATTCAGGTCCTAATTACAGATGTTTTTAGTAGATTACTAAAATTAACCACAATTGCTCATAACAAGCTGAAATCATTGCGATGCCATAGATTTTTCTCCAAGCTTAAAATTTCAAACGTTAGACAATCACTGATAAGTTGGAAAGACCCTACCCTGCTGTATCTGTGATAAAAAGGCAAAGCTTCACCAGCTCGGAATCTTCTACACCGATCCATTGCATTGGAGAGAATGGAGAGTAGAAGCTCGGGCTTGAATAAAGACTCTTTGCTTTTTCCTATGAGTTGGATTCCTGGTGGACTCTGGAGGTTTGTGGGGACCTAGTGACCTGGGCTGTGATAGTTTGCATATACCTGGGCCAGGGAATGGCAATATTAGGAGGTATGACCTTGATACAGTAGGTGTGTAACTGTGGGTATGGGCTTTAATGCCCTAGTCCTAGCTCTCTGGAAATGAGTCTCCACTAGCAGCCTTCAGATGAAAATATAGAACTCTTAGTTCTGCCTGCACCATGCCTGCCTAGATGCTGCCATGCTCCCACGGTGATGATAATGGACTGAACCCCTGATCCTGTAGGCCAGTCCCAATTAATTGTTGTCCTTTATAAGACTTGCCATGCTCATAGTGTCTGTTCACAGCAGTAAACCCTAACTAAGACATGGGTCTATGGGCTGGTGAGATGGCTCAGTGGGTAAGAGCACCCGACTGCTCTTCCGAAGGTCCAGAGTTCAAATCCCAGCAACCACATGGTGGCTCACAACCATCCGTGACGAGATCTGGCGCCCTCTTCTGGAGTGTCTGAAGACAGCTACAGTGTACTTACATATAATAAATAAATAAATCTTTAAAAAAAAAAAAAAAAGACATGGGTCTAAAAAGCTCCCATGATGACATCTATAGGAGACATCTACAGTGAGGACATCTATAGCCTGAAAGGCAGAGCTCACTAGCACAAGAAACACTCACAGCTCAACACTGATTTAAGGTGATCAAAACTGCTCTGAATGTAGGAAAACAACCACAACTCACCAACGGGACCCAAATCTTTAGAGGACACCAATGACAAAAGGGAAGCAAGCAAGAAAAAGTGCTTCTTTTCTCAAAGTGAAGTTCATCAATTTTGAATGTTTAGAATTTCTTCTTGATGACTAACCAAGATCCAACCTTTGTTCAAAGGCTCTTTGTGAAAACCCCATTGACATGCCATACCTGCCAAAAACCAGGTATGCTACCTGCAGGTCTTCTCTTCCCTGTCTGTTCTGCCATATCCAACCCACCAGCTCTTTCTGTAGAACACCCATAGCAGCTCTCATTTTCCCAACCACCAGCTCTCATCTCCAGTTAATCCCACAGATCTTCTCCTGCATCCTCCCTCACCACATTAGCTGCTTATTTCAAACCCCCAACTACAGCAGTGCCCTGTGACCCTGACAAGAGGGATCACTTTACTCAGGGCAAGAAGTAGGGTGAAGGTGGACCTATACTTCTCCTTTGCTCCTGAGGTCCAATTGTGACCTCCCTTTCCTTTCTGACCCCATCCCCAAGTGAACACAAAGACCTTTCCTTCACCAGCTCATTCCAGTATTCCAGTCCCAATACCAGCAATCATTCCCTGTGAACACAGCAGCTGAGCAGACCAGGGAAGCAGGCAAAACACAACCATCATAATCCCCCCAAATCCAGAGAGGAAACAGAAACCAAGAGCAAAACACCCAATGCAAAAAAGAAAGGTCCAGACGTCAGCACCTAGACCTGTAATTATCCCAAACCCAGACACCTAGATACCAGAGTAAAAATGCAATCACTAACAGCCAGGGCAATGTCTCCATCAGAGCCCAGCTATTGCATCATACCAGGCCCTGGATATTCCAGCACAGTTGAAGCACAAGAAAAAGACCTTAAAATCAACTATATAAAGATGAGAGAAATCCTTAAAGAGGATATAAATAAATCCTTTACAGAAACTCAAGAACACACAAACTATTGAAGGGAACAACAAAACTGTTCAAGACCTAAACATGGAAATAGAAAAAAATACAGAAAACAGAAATTGAACGAATTCTGGAATTGAGTAGACAATATCACAGAAGAAATGGACTCATTGGGCAAAGAAAACATTAAATCTAAAAAATTCCTGGTGCAGAAAAATCATAACTGTTCCTGTTTGAAAGAACTGCAGGGACAAAAATGGAGAAGAGCCTGAGGAAAAGGAGGTCAAGTGACAGACCCAAATTGGATTCCTACTCAAGAGGAGGCCCCAAGGCCTGACACTATTACTGAAGCTATGGAGTGCACACAAAAAGGGGCCAATCATGACTGCCATCTGAAAGACCCAAAAAGCAGCTGAAAGAGTCAGATGCAGATATTTACACCCAACAGAACCTGCTGACCCCTGTGGTTAAATTAAGGAAAAGCTGGAAGAAGCCTAGGAGGAAGGGGACCCTGTAAGAGGACCAGCAGTCTCAACTAATGTGGACCCCTAATATCTCTCAGACAATGGGTCACCAATCAGGCAGCATACACCAGCTGATATGAGGCTCCCAACACACATGCAGCCGAGGACTGCCAGGTCTGGACTCAGTCAGAGAAGATGCACCTAACCCTGAAGAGATTGGAGGCCCCAGGGAGTGGGGAAGTGTGGTGGTGTGTGTGTGTGGGGGGGATAAGTCTTGGAGACATTCTCCTGGGGGAGGAAGAAGACAGGGACAGGGCATGGCAGGGGTGGGGGCTGGGGAAGGTATGGGATCTGGAACAGTCAGAAGGTAGACCTGGAGGGGGATGAAATCCTGACTGTAAATAAAGATTAAATAAAGTTTTAAAAAAAGAGAGAGCCGGGTGTGGTGGCGCACGCCTTTAATCCCAGCACTCGGGAGGCAGAGGCAGGCGGATTTCTGAGTTCGAGGCCAGCCTGGTCTACAAAGTGAGCTCCAGGACAGCCAGAGCTATAAAGAGAAACCCTGTCTTGAAAAAACAACAACAACAAAAAAGATAGTATACAATTTTGAAGATTGATACATAAATTAAGTGGAGCAATGAAACATGAATTCTTTAGTGTCTAATAAGTGTTTGGCAAATGAAGGCCATGATTATCATATTCTTTTGAAACTAAAATATATTTTCATCTTTGGAAAACTAAAATAATTTTTAAAAGGAAAGAAAGGAAGGAAGGAAGGAAGGAAGGAAGGAAGGAAGGAAGGAAGGAAGGAAGGAAGGAAGGAAGAAGAGAAGAGAAGAGAAGAGAAGAGAAGAGAAGAGAAGAGAAGAGAAGAGAAGAGAAGAGAAGAGAAGAGAAGAGAAGAGAAGAGAAGAGAAGAGAAAAAGAAAATCTGACCTACTAGTCATCAACTGAGTATCTGATGCAGAGACACAGATAATATACTTCCCAATTTGAAATTATTCCTGTTTTACAGAAAAACAGACTTCTGTCTAAATGAACCCCACTATCTGATCTGCCTCCAGGGAAAAGAGTCTAGACAGGCCCAGGTGCAGGGGCAGAAGCGTCCATATGCCCAACTAAGGACCACTTAACCCTGTTGTCACCCTGTGAAGGAAGGAAGAACTTAAGACCTTTTTCTGAGTGGAATAGTGAGGCAGCACAGGTAAGGGAGATGAGCTGGGTGGGTTCAGCATACACCAAATGGGCTGTAAATCTTGGTGTGGTGCACAGGCCCTTAATTCTTATATTTGGGTGGAAAACTCTAGTTCAAGGCTAGCCTGGATTACAGAGTGAACTCTTTCAGCAAAAGTCCCAGACTTTGGGGGGAGGGTGCGAACGTGTGGAGCGGCTGTTGGTTGCCTGTGCTATAATCTGATTAAGCACACTGGGAAGTTCAGAAGCAAAAGGACCAGAGAACTCCTGAAGAGAGAGCCAGGTTTGGTAAAGAGGGGAGGGGTGGGAGAGGACTCCAAAGAACTTGGGACCTAGAGTATTTTCAAAAGAGTCTCTGGGCTGAGGAGGTCCTGTCCTCCACACTGTGTCCCTGGGATTCCTCTCAGGTTCAGGTCCCAGGAAGTCACCGACTAGCTCAAGACAGAGACAGTTGTGCTCCCCACCACAACCCCCACCCCAGGATTTGGAAATTCACAGGGTAGCCTTTAACCTGTGTTCCCTGCTCCTTCCCACTCCCATCACCCTTCTGCCCCCTAGGATCTCAGGAACTCACCTATCCTTGGACACAGACAGACAGACAGCAGGCACAGCAGGGACAAGCAGCAGGAAAGGATCTTGTTACTGGCAGTCAGCTCCATAGCTGCTTCTCTAGACTCTGGCGGCCAAAGGCGCGATTTTAACTGTCTGAAAGGGAGGGAAGATCTTGATCGCTTCCTGGCTGGGGGATCAAGGCAATTCCACCTCCCGATCTTGTCAAAAGCAACTTCTAGTTCCCCTTTCTCCAGATCCTTTCAGAGCAGCTCCGCAGCCCCTGCAGTCTGTCTCAGTGCTTTGCGGGGTGGGGCAGGGAGGAACGCAGCTGCGTGGGGAACTGAGAAGGGCTCGAAGAAAAGTGCAGGAAGGGGAAAAAAGAGCGGGAAGAAGTGCCAGGAACTGATTGGCTGGCGGGCTGGCAGGTGGGCGGGGTGAGTGACGAGAGGGAGGGTGGGGTGGCAGGAGTGCACTGCACAGACTGGGTGGGGTGATCTACGGAGCAAGCAGGAGCGCCAGGCTTCTAAGTCCATTGTCTGCAGATTCCTCAGGGGCACAGTCATCAGAAGCTGAGTAATCCCCAGCTGCAACCCTGGACAGAAATCAAAGAGTGTGGCCACAGGAAGCTGTAAGCAGACAGATAGTAACCCTGGCTGTGGCTTAGATATGCATGCTTTTGTGGAGCCCCCAACACACATACACACCAACACCTCTGATGCCTCCAGCTTCCTGCTGCCTACTAGGGATCCTTCCAGCACCTCTCTGGCTGTAGCTACCCATTTCCCCACCCCCACTTCCTCTCTCTTCCCATCTGCACGTCTTAAAAATGTTTTTAAAAGCCTAAGAACTTATGCCCCACACTGGAAATCACAGTTGTTTCTCTGTCTAGTCTGCAAGCTGTGCTTTGCCACCATAATGTTCTTGCCTTTTGAGCCTAGAGGTCAGCTTTGAGTGTCCACGGGTCTTTAGTTGCACCTAGTTTGTTCAGTCAAGATCTTCTCTAAAGTTAGGAGTTCCTGGATTCGACTAGACAGGCTAGCTTTCAAAATCTGTGGATCTTCCTGTGTCCAGGATTATAGGCACAAATCAACATTTCTGGAGTTCTTCCTGAGTCTATGGAAGATGAAATGTAAGTCCTCTCGAGTTTAAGGCTGGAGTTTCTAAATGAAAGCAAATTCATAGCTGCTTGTGGTGGGACTTGCCTTCCATCCCAGCTCTTGGGAGGTAGCGGGAGGATCCCTGTTGAGCTAAAGACTAGAAAGAGTTCAATGGTGAGATACTGTCTCAAAAAAAAACCCAAATTTATATGTGTGTCTGTGTACACATACACACACACAAACACACACACACACACCAGCAACAATCAGTTTCAGAGATTACCATGGCAGGCTGAGGTTGTATGACTGCTGAAACATGGTCCTCCTGTTTTCTGTGTCCTGTTTCCTGTGTGTGGTGAAGGGCAGGGCTGAGCACTCATGGGCAAGGGTAGATCCCACCAACACTGTGCTCAAGCCTGTGCAGGGATTCCAAAGAACTCACAAGACTGTGGCTCTTTACCAGTTGTACATTCTTGGTTTAAGACAGAGAGATTCACCAATTTGGGGATTAGTAAATAGGCAGGCTAGGCTGGTTGAGCAGTGAGCCCCAAGAATCGACTTCTCTCCATTTACCTCAGCAGATCTGAGATTTTCAGACATAGCTGCCTTAGGACTGATAACCACAGCCCAGGGAGCAGTTATTTCCCCAGAAACCTTAACCATGATTCATTGAGGCCCGGGCTCCAGCTCTAGATGGGCCATGTCAAGATGTGTACACAGAACTAAGGTTCCCCCTCTGTCTTCTCTTTTCTTCTTTTCTTTTCTTTTCTTTTCTTTTCTTTTCTTTTCTTTAAACAATGAATCTCTTTTATTTTTGTAAAAGGACATTTAAACAGAAAGTCTGTATAAGACACATTTTTCCTTTTTTTTTTTTGATTCTTTTTTTATTAGATATTTTCTTTATTTACATTTCAAATGTTATCCCGAAAGTACCCTATACCCTCCCCCTGCCCACAGGTTCTGAGTAGGAAACCACATCAGATTTAGCACCAAGTGGTTTTTCTTGCTGAGTCAACTCACCAGGCCGATCAATACTCCGGTATCAGTTCTGTTCTGAGACATGCATAACTTTCAGCTCTGTGCCTTGACATCCTTGTGCTTCCTATATGAGATTATTCTCCGGAACTGTTATCTGATCTTATGGTATTATCTGAAATCATCTTGATCTAACTTTTCACTCTATGGGATGCCATGGTTCCCAAGAGGTCAACTCCATTTTAGGACAGATCTCTTCCTTCAGTCTGTCCCTCATTTTCTTTCCTGAGCTAATATATTTTCCAAGATTCTTTTCTTTATTTTTATTAAATTTCTTCAGAATGAATTTATTGCTTATTATTTGGATTTGTGTGATGATGTGTCTATGGGTGATTGTGAGAAAGGGAACAGGAACAAGGCAAGAGATGGAGTCACTGATGTCAACGTCATGTTACATCCTGATGGAGTGATGGAGGGAGCATGGAGACTGTCAGTTTTAATATTGCACACTATGTTTAGTTGGAAGTGAAATGACAGATATTGCCAACACCATCAGAAGCTCTGTGTGTGTGTGTGTGTGTGTGTGTGTGTGTGTGTGTGTGAGTGTGTGTGGCTTTGGTGGAGAAGAGATAGGTACTGTCAGAACACAGTCCATGAGTCAAGTTGTGAGAAGAGTTCAGAGAGTTTTCTCCACATCACACATTGCTGCTTACTTGTGTCGCTAAGAAGTGTGTCCAGGCATGGTGCCCTTGTGACTGTGTACAGTCCTGTGAACTTTGCTCATGTGACCTTGCTTAACCCAAGTGTCTGATGCTTTGAATAAAGTTGGCTATTGTATAAGACATCCGTCTGCCTCATTTTATGCTCTGCTCTCCATCTATAGTAACAAGTTCCACCTCCATGGGGACCTGCAATCTACTACAACCTAGGAGAGCAAGGACCTACAGAAGCACGTGAGTGAGAATAATGGGGTCCAAATCAGGGCAGGCTTTGCCTTACCTCAAGCTGGTGCATCATTTCTTAAAGGAGGACCAAAACTGCCAGAATAGAAACTGTTAGATCCTTATGCTGATTTCCAAATTTGTTTTCTACTAGGGATACAATTTTTACCATCTTTTTTTTTTTTTTTAAAGATTTATTTATTACATGTAAGTACACTGTAGCTGTCTTCAGACACACCAGAAGAGGGAGTCAGATCTTGTTCAGGATGGTTGTGAGCCACCATGTGGTTGCTGGGATTTGAACTAAGGACCTTTGGAAGAGCAGTCGGGTGCTCTTACCTGCTGAGCCATCTCACCAGCCCCAATTTTTACCATCTTTTGTCAAAGCTAACTCTTTTCACAAAGTATATAGCTAACGTTGTAATGAGGTAAAATGATAATATAAATCATATCAGTTTTAAGAGTCCATGTGTATGTAGTTAATAAAACTTCCAAAAACTTTATGGAAATCCATGCTGTTATCTTTATAACATTGAAACATTTTGACTTCCTGTTGAGTAGCTATCAGGAAAGACTTTATCTTCATAAATACAGGACAGATGGCATATTTGGACACATTTACAGGATGACATGTCATGCAATATTAAAATGAAAAGTGACTCTATGTGCTGGTCTAAGAAGATCTTGAAGATAGAGATGACAGACTACCTGGACAATGCTTCCTGTTCGTTTTGTTAAAAGTTATCATTTTACACAGACTTCTAAATCTTATTGAAGAAATACTATTCATGTATAATAAAAACTCTCACAGTAGTGTTAAATAATCATAAAAGTCTCTAATATTAGTTTGTGTTACAAACGACTGGGCTTAGTCAGTCAATAGCAGTAATGACACGGAAGGGAACTTAAGACAGAATGAAATTCTGACCATGGTAATTGACCTATTTTCACTCAGTACGGTCACATGGAGAAACTGATATGCAGAGAGGTGTATGGGTATAATTTCTGATTTAGAATCACTTTAGCAAAAGTTAATCTTTTTATAGTTGCAGAGTTTACTCCCAGTTAAGATGTACAACTGCTATTTTCATATCCTATCTCCCTGCCTTTCTAGACAATGAACAGCAGAAAGAGATTTCAGGGAGAAACTTGTCAAGGGCTCAGTGTCCTCCATGGCGTGCCCGCCAGCCCCAGTGATGTTTCCTCAGGGCCCAGGGCCCACTCTCTTGGTGTGCTGCTGTCTACACAGCAGCTTGTGACATAGCCTGAGTCTGCCCCTCTCCTCTTCTCTAATTGATTGTTTTCCATTGAGTCTAGCAGTATTTCCTCAGGCCCAGATCTGTTCATCCTCTGCTAACTTGTCCCTCATGCTACAGTATTCATTGCCACTGTGTCCTAAAACTCTGACTGTAACAGAATACCTAATTTAGGTACAACCAAGTGTGTTCATTCTGTTTCTCCCTGAATGAGAGATCCAAGGAACAGGTGAAAATTCAGCAACTTTAAGATCTATCCTGGGCTCTGGCAGCTTTTCCATAGGACCAGAATTCTATTCTCAGAACCTACATGATGACCTACCATTTTCAACACTGGGTTCAGGAGCTCTGATGCCTTCTTTTGGCCTCTTCCGAAGCCAGACATACACATGATGCACACACACACACAGACACACACATAGTAATATATACATATATGTGTGTACACACACACACATAAAATTAAAAGAAATTCTAGCCTTGGATGTGGGGCTAAATATATGATAACCTGAGTTTGTTGATTTGGGGAGGAATAGGTGTGGAAGACTTTGGAAATTTGGGCTGGAAACATTACTTAAGAACACTACTTCTTAGAGAGGAGGGACTTGTTGGAGATATAGATTTAGGGCTGAGTGTTCCAAGGTCTCACACCCTCTGCATAAGGTCTGACTGTGGGCCTCTAAATTCAAACAAGACATTTCTAAACACAGTCTTTGTTCATTGAGCTTGTCATGCCGGTATTCATATATGTTGGCCATATGCACGGCCCCTACTTTCCCCTCACTCCTTCCAGACCAACTCTTACCACTCCATCTTTCTGTCTCTGTAAAAAATTATATTTCTCCTTCCCCTTCTTCTTCTTCTTCTTCTTCTTCTTCATCTTCTTCTTCTTCTTCTTCTTCTTCTTCTTCTTCTTCTTCTTCTTCTTCTTCCTCCTCCTTCTTCTTTCTTCTTTTTCTTCTTCTTTCTTCTTCTTCTTCCTTCTTCTTCTTCCTTTTCTTCTTCTTCCTCTTCTTCTTCTTCTTCTTTCTTCTTTTTCTTCTTTCTTCTTCTTCTTCTTCTTCTTCTTCTTCTTCTTCTTCTTCTTCTTCTTCTTCTTCTCCTTCTTTTAATGATCCATGGCATTACTAGCTTTCCCTCATGTTCACCTCTCAATCTCTGCCCACTATGGAATGATAGTCTCCTCCTAGCTGCCTTTGGATCAAGAAAAAGAACTCTTGGCTCATCCAGCACCATGCATGCCTGGATGCTGCCATGCTTCCTGCCATGATGATGATGGACTGAACCTCTGAAATTATAAGCCAGTCCCAATTAAACATTTTGTTTTTTCTTAAAAATGATATTTTATGAACTGGAGAGATGGTGCAGTGGTTAAGATCACTGGGTGCTCTTCCAGAGGACCTGGGTTTAATTCTCAGCACTGACATTGTGGCTTACAAATGTCTTCGACTCCAGTTCTAGGGGCTCAGATGTCTCTCTGGCTTTTGCCAGCTTTGCATGACATGGTGCTCATATATGTGTGCACCATAAACTGATAATAAAAATAAACATTGAAGATGACAACATATAAAATAACAATAAATCTTTAAGCTAATGGAGGAAAACTTAGTACTGTAAAACCTGGATAGGACGTTCCTTCTTCACGATGGCTCCTAAGCCTCAGGGGCAGGGCATATGACATAGATGCCCCATCTGTATTCTGCAGACACACCTTCTCTGCACTTTGACCCCAACCACACATTTCTTCCTTTCTTTATGTTTCATCTTTTCAAGACAAGGTTTCTATGTATACACCTGCCTGTGCTGGAACTCTCTGTGTAGATCAGAGAGGTTCCCACTAATTCAGAGATCTGTCTATCTCTGCCTCCAGAATGCTGGAGTTAAAGGCATAATCCATCAAGCCCATCCAACAACACATCCCTAATCAACATATGCAAAATAAAACAAAAGGTCCATGAATAAATAATGATATGCAACCAACTGTAAAGCAAGAAAGTTGGAATAGGTCTCAGCAAGAATTAAATATGGAATAGAAATGATAAAGAAATTTAATAGAAGCAAAGTTTTTTTCAAGAGTTTCCTGAACTTCATAGACAATTGCATAGTCTGACTAAAGAACACAAAGTATACTAAAACTGTGTAATCACAAATCAAAGAGAAGCCCCACAAACCTTGTAAAGTAATATAATTACAAGAGAATACACTGAAAATATTATGAAAATTTCAAGTACACATTGTATAATACAGACAGCACCCATTCGCAGGAACCTGAACACCTGAACAGCAATCACCTGAAGAAAGTTAGCAAACGTCTAAACAGAGAGAGAGAGATCCATTTAAAGATACAAGTCAGCAGTTAGACATCCAGAGCCAGCGGTAAGAGCCTTCTAGTAAGGAAACTGCAGAAAGGACATTGCTGTTCTACGGGAATTCAGCCAAGAAGAATGCTCAGATGTTTTTTGGATTAATTACTTTATTTCCTGACTGCAGTTTCCCCTCCGCGCTTCCTCCACTACCTAACTCCTCAAAAATGTTGTTTAAGCCAATAGAAACTCTTCATTAGCTGGCCCTGATTATTGTAAATGTTTGGCATTCCAGTATAGAATGGAGCTTTAACCAGATTTCAGAAGAGAAAAACATTAGTAAGGGGCCTAAAACTGTGGCCTAAAACTGTGCTTGTGATCTTTTGGGGAAGAAATGTGGTTGCCTTTTGCTCCTGTCCAAAAATACAAAACAAAACAAAACAAAACAAACAAAACAAAACAAAACAAAACACCAAAAATAAAACAAAATAAAAACTGCCTAAGGCTAAATTGAAGAGTTTGGGATTATTCACTTGGGCAGAGATGATTTCTTTTTTTTTTTAATTTTAATTTTTAATATTTTTATTACATATTTTCCTCAATTACATTTCCAATGCTATCCCAAAAGTCCCCCATAGCGCCCCCCACTTCCCTACCCACCCATTCCCATTCTTTTGGCCCTGGCATTCCCCTATATTGGGGCATATAAAGTTTGCAAGTACAATGGGCCTCTCTTTCCATTGATGGCCGACTAGGCCATCTTTCGATACATATGCAGCTAGAGACAAGAGCTCCAGGGTTCTGGTTAGTACATCATGTTGTTCCAACAATAGGGTTGCAGATCCCTTTAACTCCTTGGGTACTTTCTCTAGCTTCTCCATTGGGAGCCCTGTGATACATCCAATAGCTGACTGTGAACATCCACTCCTGTGTTTGCTAGGCCCCGGCATCGTCTCACAAGAGACAGCTATATTTGGGTCCTTTCAGCAAAATCTTGCTAGTGTATGCAATGGTGTCAGCGTTTAGAAGCTGATTATGGGATGGATCCCTGGATACGGCAGTCTCTAAATGGTCCATCCTTTCATCACAGCTACGAACTTTGTCTCTGTAACTCCTTCCCTGGGTGTTTTGTTCCCAATTCTAAGAAGGTGCACAGTGAGATGAGATGATTTCAAGACGTCTTAATATTCCTGGGTCACGATGCTGTCATTGGTTACTCTCATTCGGATCTATAATGAAAAGGAGCAAGCTGAGCAGGGGAAAGTACAAAATGTACAGTTTGAGGAGAAAAGGAGGCCCAGGAAGTGTGAGAAGAGATCAGTGAGATAAAAAATGATCAGTGAGATAAAAAATGTAAGGAGAAGCTAGGTTCTAAAAGGAATAAAAGGAGTTTGGCCTCAGAGAAAGACATCAGTCAGCTAAGCTACTAATTTGTTCAAAAGAATTTAAAAGATGGTTAAGCAATGAAGGAAGCTATCAGATACAAAAGGCTGATGGCACTGTATTTGAATGAGGAGCCATATTCCAGCCTAAGGAAGCAGCAAAACTTGGCAGCTTTAGAGTCAAGGGTACACAAAGGGGGTGTGGAATCCATTTGGGGCTAAGTAAAACCGCTGAGGCCAGGCATGTGTCAGACATGTGCCTTCGTGGAGGCTCAGAAAGGCCACTGTGTGAAGCTGTGAAGGTGAAGCCAGGATTTCACTCCAGACTCCAAGATTACAAAGATGACAGAGTCATGGCTACCTACCAAGGAGAGCTGCTGACAGGTGGAGAGCCAGCACGAAGGACAGAAGTCTGTTGCAGTCAGCAAAGCTGAAAGATTGGGTGCTCTGAAGAGCACTTTGACATCAGACATGGAGAGGTGGGGTTTGAAGTTGGACCTGCTGGCCGTCCATCTTGCTCTGGCCAAGTATTTCCTTGCTCTGCTCTGTTTTCTCCCTTTCAGAATGGAAATGCATATTCTGTGCCATATTAGGTTAGAAGTATGAGAACTGCTTTTTAATTTTAATTTTACAGGGGTTACAGTGAAGAGGTTGCCATGAGTCTCAAAAGAGACTTTGAACTCTGGCCTTTTAAATGGGGTGAGACTGTGATAGACCATGGAAACATTTTAAATTGGCCTGAATGCATATTTGCATTATGATATGGCTACAAGCCTAAGGGGGCCACAAGGTACAATAAAAATACTCACCATAAAGTCAAATCTTTGAATGTTTGATCATTAAGGTGTGGCCCTACCTGAGAGGGATTAGGAATGCTTCCTTTTGGAGTAGGTCTGGCCTTATTGGAGGAAGTGTGTCACTGGGGAAGAACTTTGAGATTTCAAAAAGCTAATTCCAAGCCCAGAGACTCTTGCTTCTTGCTGCCTTTGGATCTGGATGTAGAACTGTCAGCTACCATGTCTGCCTGCATACCGCCATGTTCCTCCCCACGAGGATAATGAATTAAACCCGTGGAACCATAAGCAAGCCTCAATCAAATGCTGTCTTCAGTAGGAGTTGGCATAGTCATGGAGTCTCTTTACAGCACCAGAACTCTGAGCAAAACAACCTGTTTCCTCCTTTAGTTGCTCTTGTGCAGAGTGTTTCATCACAGCAACTACAACAACACAGTGCCAGATCACCTGGACCCAATGCAGCTATATGGGGATGGTTTCCTGGAACTGGTCAGAGGATGGCCCTGAGTGCCAGTCCAGTACCAGTACAGGAGAAAACCTAGAATGGTTCAGTCCCGTAGTAGAAGAGTGGTGTTTGAAAATCTCAGAAACATTCATGTGTCACAGTGGATGGAACAGCAAAGCATTCTGGGAAATGTGCAGAGTCCATGGTGCTCTGTGGGATGCTGGAGCTGCCATGTTGAGAAGCATAGTGAGAATGACCAGGGAGAAGGACACCAGCACTGGTGGAAGCTCAGGGATGCTGAGGGCTCAAGGCTGGGGGTGGAGTTAGGAGACTGTATTCCTGAGTCCCAGCCAATAAGGTACAGAAAATTCCCATTAGGATAGACTGTCAGGAGCAGTAACACCAAGGACAGAGGTCCACAAAGGAGTAAGGAAGGAAGGAAGGAACAGCCTGAGATCTGACTGCATAAGGGGTGCATGGCTAATATAATACAAAGATCTTAAATGCAGATAGATGGTTAGCCAACCCAGATGTGACCGAACTTTAATAATTAAAGACAAAGCAAATGAAGAGGAGTCTGAAAGCTGCCTTCCCAGGGCAAAAGAAAATAGAGAAGTCCTCAACAACGTCAAAATTAAACGCTACATTTTTTTAAAAAAACTTGTCGTTTCTATCTCTCTGTGGCTTTGGAGTCGTGTCGGTTTGTCCCTATATCACAAGCCCATCTAAGGACCTACAGCTATTGGTGCTTGCTGGTCCTGATGAGGAGACCCTAGCTCAGGAGTAGAGCATTTGGTTAGTGCTCATGGGGATCTGGAAGGAAAGCAAAGCCCCTTGTTCTCAAGCATTGGGTGAGACGCATGGCATGCTGTGGGTGTAGAAGTAGATTTTACCTCCTTTATTTTTTTAGTATTTAAAACCACTTTAAAATTTAAATATATTTTAATCATATCATCCCCTCCCTCAAGCTCTTCCTGATTCTCTCCTCCCACCCAGCTACAACTTTCAGTTCTTTCTCAAAAAACAACCCAAAAACCAAGCATAAATACAAGGGCCCAAAACCTAAAAAAATAAAATAAAATTCAATATCATCCAAAAAGAAGAAACAAAAACGAAAGGAACCACCCAACTGTAACCAAATAAAAGTGTGCACAGAAACACACACACACACACACACACACACACACACACACACACACACACACGGCTCAGTTGTTGGTCAACTATTCCTGAACATAAGACCTTCCCTGAAAGGTTTGGTCTTCACAGTGTCATTGCACTAAAGAAAACTGGATTTTCTCTCTCCCAACAGGTAGACCAGGGAGAGAAGGAATTGTAAATTCTACACTTTAGGAAATGGTATGAAATCTTGCCTTAAAACAAAACAAGAACAAAGGGGTAAAACATGCGAAAACGTGAGTGGTTGTGGCTGCCTTGATCCTGGAAGTTCCTAAATACCATGGAATGCAGGAAAGGAGGTTCAAGGGCAAAGCGGTCCCAGCATGCCTGAGGGCTTGCAAAGAGCACCAGGGGGACACAGTCTTCGGCGCACAGTATGAGCAGTCTCCAGCCCAAAGTCCAAGGAGCTCTGAAGCTGTCTGACACCGCCCACATGCAGGGTCTGGCTGGCACTGTGCCCATCAACTTGGAGCCTAGGGACTTGGTTTAGGATTCCTGTGAACCACAGGGGGGCTGAGGACTGAGGGCCTCACCAGGGATTCCCTCTGGCATCTTCCCCTCCTCTTTTGTTCTGCGGGACAGGCCGCCCTATAGTAAGTGTTGAAGCTCCTTTGGTAGGCAGGAAAGGGAGGAACTATTTATTGTACAAGGCGCCCACACAGGTGAGAGGCGAGGCTACCCAGTGATTCATCCAGAGTGCCTTCCTCCAGCTGCGCAGAAACCCCCTCCTGCACTTGCAACTTCGGTGGCCCCTTGGAGAGAAATAATAGGGAAGAGGATGACACTACCCAGTGATCCAACCACCCTACCCCCCTGCCGCCGCCCAGACACCCCCTCCTGCAGTTACAAATTTGAAACTCACCAGCACACACCGTGGATCTCAGATAACTCAGAAGATCCAAAAGGCATGGAGCTCCTGTGGAAAGGCTGGAGGAGGCATTCTTTGCCATACCCACCGTGGGCAACAACTGTAACCTGAGAGTTGGGAGGAGAAGCGGTGAGGATTCTGTGCCACCCTGCAGATTCACAAAAATGCCAGGCACCAGGGCCGTGAACTCCAGCAATTGTCGGGAGTCTCTGTGGTTTGCTTGTCCCTCCTTGGGGATCGCTGAGAGGACTGGTAGGATGTGGACACTTGAATAAATAGCACTGGGCTGGCGTCTTCCTGCCTGCCCCAACCGCACCGAGCAGACATAGTCCTGCCTGCCCCAATCAGCCCCTCCCCGGGAGGTGACTCAAAGCTTTTCTGAAAGATTGCTATTCTTTGGGCAGTTGCTCCCGCCCACAAACGCCAAGTTCTTGCTTCCAGTAGGTGGCGCTGCAGCCTGGGCCTAGAATGAGACTTGGGCAACCTAAGGCCAATCCCAGTCCCAGGCAGTGTGCAGGCCCACAGTAACTTAGTCACCCCTAAACAATTTCTGTCCTGAGTTCTTCAGTCACAGCACCAGTCGCCCCTTCAGTCTCCTGCCTATCTTGGGTTCCCTCTGTGGTGCTTTCAACATGCTTGGCCCTTGGGAAGCGCTGCTATTAGGAACTGTGGCCTTGTTGAAGGAGGTATGGCCTTATTGGACAAAGTGTGTCACTGTGGAGCTGGGCTTTGGAGAGCTCCCCCTCTGCTCAGGCTCCACCCAGCATGAAATGAGACCTTCCTCCTAACTGCCTGCAGAAAGGAGTTTTCTCCTGGCTGCCTCTGGATCACAATGTAGAACTACTGGCTTGTCCAGCCCCGCGTCTACCTGGATTCTGCGATGCTTCCCGCCATGATGATAATGGGCTGAACCACTGACCTTGTAAGCTGCCCCAATTCAATGTTTGCCTTTATGAGAGTTGCCTTGGTCGTGGTGTCTCTTCACAGCAATGGAAACCCTAACTAAGACGCCCTCTGATCTCCTAAAGCCATGCTGCACTTCCCACGGGCTTCCCTCTTCCTGCAGCTGAATCCTAAACTCATTTGCTCCTCCAGGTCCCTTCCCCATCACTCTGCCCTCCCCTGTCCTGTTTCTTGTCCCAATTCTTGCCCACTTCGCCCAGCCCCCTCCACACCCCTCCCTAGTCACTCTGCCCTTCCCCCACCTCCACCTCCTTCCTTTAACCTCACCTCCCAGTTGAAGACAGTTGCTATCTTGTCAGCGTGGCTGTGTTTTTCCCCTTAGCTCTGTGACACTGAAATCTAACACCTTCAGGGAAGTCCTACAACCATAAAATTATCCCAATCAAAAGCAGGCTCTGTGGGCCTGGATCTGCCTCAGCGGTTAAGAGCACTGCTCATCTGGAGGGAGCACACTGGAATCCCATCCCCTCTTCTGCAGGGTTCCCTGAGCCTTAGGTATGGCAGAGTTTTGAGATCTATCCCTTGGGATGGGGCTCCACAACTCTGTATATAGATTGGTTGTGGTTTCCTGTAGTGGGCTCCATCAGTTTCAAAGAAAAGCATCCTTGATGGGGGTGAAGGGCACTACACATTTGTCCTGTGGGTTTCAGGACAAATGTGTAGGGACGGTTGTTAGGGTTTATGCTGGCTTTCTAAGGTGGTGGTTGTAGATTCTCCTAGATGAACATGACCTCAGCACTGATGGGTTAGCCAGGTTTCCAGTACCTTGCTGAGCATGACTAAGATTCAATGAGAGCTTTTGTCTACTACTAAGGTATGTGTGCCATCACTGCACGTATGGGGCTACTATGTCACGCTGGTCATTGATGTGGCCCATAAGCATCCATAGCTGGGTTAGACTGTTGGTTGTCTCTCTCCTGTGGAAGCTCACATGTAACCCCTTGGAACCATGGAAGCTAGTCCCTCAGCAGAGGGGACTTCAGGTCAGTCCCAGCTCAGGGGCTTCTGGGCCCTGTTTCTAAAGCACTCCGTGTCGTTTAGCAACAGAGACTTATCTTCCAACTCAGGTGGTAACCAAGGACAGAAGAACTGGGCTCTAGGTCTTGGGATTCTCTTACACAGCCCTAGCCAACAACTCAAAAAAAAGGCTTCTCTAAGCCGGGCAGTGGTGGGGCACGTCTTTAATCCCAGCACTTAAAAGACAGAGGCAGGCAGATTCCTGAGTTAGAGGCCAGCTTGGTCTACAGAGTGAGTTCCAGGACAGCCAGGACTACACAGAGAAACCCTGTCTTGGAAAAAACAAACAAACACACACACAAAAAAAAAAAAAAACAAACAAACAAAAAAAGGAGGTGGGGCTTCTCTTGTCTGGAATCGGGGTATTGTTAAATAGTCTCTTAGAGGGAGTGCCATCAGCCCACATGAATAAAAGCTCATTAAAGCTATATATATAGTTATACATGAAATTGCATTTGTTATATACGGCATGGTACTGAGCCCTGTGAGAAGGCAACCTCTGGTCCTGAGCTATCAGAAGGTTCATCGGACCTCAGGGAGAAATCATAAAGTGAGCTCCTTCCCTCAGGTGACCAGGTCACAATCAGATAAGATATCCAGAAGTGAGACATTGCTGCAGGGACTGAACAAGTCACTGTGTGTTAAGAGCTGCCTAGCAGGGGGAGATAAGCAATCTTGTCTGACAGAGCATCTCCTGTTCCCCAGATGCTTGTAAATCTTATCTCATCTAGAGCAAGTGACCGAGGTCAGTTCCCAGTAAGCTGCCACCTTTCCCTCAGCTACCACTTCAGAATTCAAGGGGTGTCCTCGGTGTTCTGTATGATCCAAGGAATCCACTGAGCACCTATGGAGAGATCAAGAGGCCTTAAACACAGGACCTCCTCCTGTCATCTCTAGCTGACCCAGAAGTCCCAGGCAGCACAGACTGCACTGCTGCCTGGGGAAGATGCAGCTTTCACAGAACTCTTGAAGTACTCTGGGGGATGGGCACTGATACAGGTCCATGGGAAGCACCTTGATCTGGGTTCCAGCACAAACCTGCTGCTCAGTCATCAGCTTGTTGCCTTCTGCCACTGTCACACCAAGTGCAGAACTGAGTAGCTGATGCAGGGACAGATATAGCAAGACTTGCCAGGTTGAAAATATTTGGAGCCTGCCATTTACAAACTCACTCCTATGAACACCATTATCTGATGCCATCTCCACAGGGGTAGACTACATGGGCCTCTGGAAGCAAGGGCAGAAGTTCCCATAGGTCCCCACCCAGATCCATTGCCAGGATCCTCCACAGAGGACAAGGCTTTCCAGCCCCTGATTAGATGAGGTGTCTTCAGGCATGAACAGAGACTGCCCCTGATGGGGTAAAAGGCATTCTGTGGGTGGGAAAGTAGAGAGGGCTGGAGGGGCAAGGGAGGGAGCTGAGCAGGGTGGTGGTTTAAGTATCACTTGGGAATTGAGAATCATGAAGGACTGCTTACCTAGTCTTGGCAGAGTTCAGCAATCAACCTCCCATATTCCATTCATCCGATTTCTACAGCATTTTGTCTGCACTCTAGGCAAGGGCATTTTTTGCCCAGTGGCAGATTGCCACATTTGAAGCAAACTCCAAGTGGAGGTTCTTCGGTGCTCATTGTCTTCTTTGAGGTAAACTGGGGTGCTGCCAGGAGCAGACCTGTTTCATTGCCAAAAAAGGCTTCAATTAATGAAATATTTTTAAATGCCATATTCTACAGATCTCTAAGGTTTTTGAAGATCATCTATGCATATATAGTACATCTGATTTTTTGTTTGTTTCTAGCTATATACTATTTGAGTTACTAAACTTTTTTACTATTTGACTAACTAAAGCTTACTTTTGTAAATAAACAAACTAATACCTACAAGATCTTTGATTATCAACTTGTCTTGCTTAATTATACTAAACAGTTTGTAGTAGCAGCTTTTAAAAGGACTATTACTTAATGTGCATTTGTGCTCTCCTAGTCCTTAGCACTTGGATCTTGCGCGTGTCCGACTCGACCAGCAAGAACGACACGGCACACAAGTAGGATCCTCCTGCAGCCAAGCTTTAATGCATCTTGAGAGGGAGAGCATAAGCTTACACACGGATGCGAAGACTCTGAGGAACCCAGCCCTGTGTCTTATATAGAATTTTTGTCCCGCCTCTGACGTGGTGCATCCTCACAGGGCCACTTCCAAACAGACCAGATAACGTACTTAACGGGTGTATGTCCTCACGGACAGGGACTATCCAGAGACATGTGCAGTAAGCCTTTTTACTTGTTCAAACACCCAGCTCATGTGCCATCTTGTAATGGCGAATGTGGGAGCGGCTTTCCACATCTCCTCCTTTTGTTTTAATTTTAAGGCCACCCAAGCGATCGAGAGTGAGGGTGGAGGTCAAATTCCCAGTGTGCAAGATAGGTCTTACACAGGGTCCTCCTCTTAGACTCTTCGCCCAGAGGAACCCTGGCCTGACCCTATGTCGTTTTTCCTGGGAGAAGGAAACTTGGACATATAACCTTCATATAGATGACACGCCCTCCTGGAAGAGGTTTTAACAGCCGCTTTGCCCCTTTCACTGCAGTGCTTAGCCTGGCAACTCTCCTTGGGCTGCTGAAGCGCACTCACTCTGTCCCGTGCAATGAGACTAGCCTCGTGGGGTGCAAGAGCTGAGTGGCCAGCGACCTTTTACTATACATACTGGGTCCAAGTTCGGCTCCACGCTTCTCTAAAAGGTCCCCACCCAAGCATCATAAGATATGGTAATAATATCTTTCTTTCTTTCCTGACAAATCTTGAAATTTTGAATGCCCTGTGAGTATTGGCCACGCTCAACCACCGGGACAATCCTATTCAGTCCACCCTGCCTCCCACAATCCCTTTCTTCATTTTTCCTGTCTTCATTCTGAGGTAATTCCAGGTTTCTGCAGCCTCAAGCAATTTCGCAATCAATGCTGGTTATTCTTAATATCTTCTCTCTCATAGGCAGCAATCCTATTTTAGCAACAAATAAAACAGCATCATTTAAAGGCGTTCATACATAGCCATCATCTCAAGCACTTGTACACGTTCCCACAGGAGAGACACCACCTTTTTAAACAGGAAAGATCCTATCATAAGTATCAAAAGAAGCATCACAACTGGTCCCACGAGTGTGGAAATCAAAGTTGTCATCCAGGGGGACTGACTGAACCAGCCCTCAAACCATCCTTTATCGGCATCAAAGATTTTTTGTCTCTGCAAGGCGAGTTCTCAATTTCGCCATGCTGTATCGCACTAATCCGGTCTTATCGACCCAGAAACAGCATTCTTCTTTTAGGGTGGCACACTTCCAAAGAGGATAAATTCATCTCTAAATTAGTAATTGATTTTTCAATTTCCTTTATATCCTCATGCATAGCTTGTTGCAAAATTTTAAGCTGATGAATATTATTAAGCGCTACCGCCCCTGTGCCTATACCAGCAGCGATGCCGCCTGTGGCCAGGCCTCCCAATAACACCGGTAAGGTAATAGAGGCGGGATCTCTCTTAAGACGTCGGGGGCCGGCATTCTCATAGGCTTCCACAACATGACTTATGGGATGATAAATAATCCTAGGCCATAGGGTTACCATAACACAAAAAACACTGGTAAAATTTAAGGTAGCAAGGGAAACGCAGGGGGTAAGGCCAGCACTACAGGCCCAATAGGTCCCTTCTGGCGGGACAAGATAGCCAGAGGACTGGGAATGAGAAGATATATTTGTATAACTTCTACTTATAGAAAAAATGGCGACCGGATCATGACCGGTACGGTACAATCTCAGACCCCAACTTTTTGGGCCATCCCAGTTAGCTTTCTTTCCTGCCTCAGTAAAGGTAATCACCAATGGATTACATCGGCCCCCAGGGGTGGCTCCAATATGGCTAGTTTTTAAAGAATCATAGCAGGGGCCACAATCAACCCTCCTTCCATCCTTTGTGCATTTCCATTTTCCTCTCCCCCCATAAGTATAGCCAGGTGTATTTCCTCTCTTAACAGTAATGAAATCCCATGTGGATGAGGGATTCCAATAGGCATGCCCTGTGGTCTCACACCCCCATACTTTACTATAGCCCTCTGCCGGACCCCCACAATGAGGTGACACCTATGACCAGGGCAAACATAGATGTCAAATTCTCTGGTAAATTCTCTTTGATTAATATATTGGCATCCATAATCTCCAGATGAATCATGATCAGAGGGATCCCATTCATTACCAACCAGATCACACAAATCTACATAAAGGGTTGGAAAAGCCTCTTTTAGGGCACCCTGCAAAACAGTCTTATTAGCAACAACTCCTGTTAACAAATTAGAAATAGTCCAAGTCACATTATAGATCTGATGTGGGTTACTCCCTGATCTTTGAGTTCCTCCCAGTGTCATCATTTTCAGAAGTAGGATCATCCATGTCCAGCTCCGTCGCAATGGGTTCTTCTTCCGCCTGATGGATTGTTCTTGTAAGGCGGGCAGGGATCCAAAAAGGGTTGGCTTCATCCTGTGGAAAGACACATATGGCTCCCCTGGATCTGATCAATATGGGATCCGGGCCCTTCCATTTGTTATTCAAAACATCTTTCCATTTAACCCTTTCTTTGGGCCTATCTGGCTCTGAGTAATGACGTTCAGCCGCAGTATGGCCATGAGCATCAAGATTTAAAAAATTGAGTGTAAAGAGTGCCATAGTTTTATTAGATAGGATTTGAGGGTGTGGTGCGCCCGCTCAACAATACCCTGTCCTTGGGGGTTGTATGGAAGTCCAGTCAGGTGGGTCACGTCCATCTGACGGCAGAACTGTTGGAATTTTTGAGATGTATAAGCTGGACCATTATCAGTCTTAAGGAGTTTGGGTTTCCCCCAAGCACTCCATGCCTCAAAGCAATGTTGAATCACATGTGAGGCCTTTTCTCCAGTTAGGGGAGAAGCAGACATGATACCCGAGCACGTGTCAATGGACACGTGGAGGTACTGAAGTTTGCCAAAGGAGGAGACATGGGTAACGTCCATCTGCCAGACCTGTAGGGGTCGAATGCCACGTGGGTTAATTCCTACGTGGGGGACTGGCAGAAACTCACAACAGTTTTGACACTGAATGACAATGTCACGGGCCTCCTTTCTTGTCAAGGAGAAGCGACGACGCAGAGTTTCAGCCGTCACATGAAATTTGTTGTGAAACCTCCTGGCAGCTTCTATTGGAGACGATAAGGCTGCAGCCACCATTTTTGTAGCTTTGTCTGCCATATCATTTCCCTGAGCCATGGGCCCAGGCAGGCCCGAGTGGGCCCTGACATGAGTAATATAGACTGGAAATTTTCTGGCTAACAGGACTAGCTGTATTTGCTGAAAAATATGGGCAACCTTGCTAGATGACCTAATCACCCCAGCCACTTCTAAAAGATTTACAGCATTAACCACATAATGAGAGTCAGACACAATATTAAGGGCTCCTGAAAAGGTTTTTAAAACCTCCAGGACCACAAGACACTCCACTACTTGAGGAGAATTCTCACCAAACTGTTTAGAGGTGACCTCCCCATTGTGGACATAGGCACCTATGCCGGTTTTTGACCCATCAGTATATACCACGGCCCCATCTTCAAGCGGGGATTTAGATGTCACACGTGGAAACACAACGGGCTGATTCTGGGCAAACTGTAAGATGGGATGTTTGGGATAATGATTATCTATCTGTCCTTCAAAGGAGGTAACCAAGACTGCCCAGTCATTGGAGGTGGCTGCCAGAGTTTGAACTTGTACAGCAGTGTAAGGCACAATTAGGGTATCTGGGTTTTTTCCAAAGTGGGTAATAGCTGCTTTCAGGCCCCTAAGGGCAAGCTGTGCAACTGCATTAGGATACCATTCTATTATTTTAGCAGGGGAAGCATTTGGGTGGACCCACAGTAGAGGTCCACCCTGCCATAAAACTGCAGTCGGCAATTGGGCTGTCTTAAAAACACACAAATCAAAAGGTTGAGTATCATTAATGCGATGCAATTGGGCCTCCTGCAAAGCCCCCTCAACTGCTCACAATGCCTGGTCAGCAGCTGGAGTAAGGGCTCTAGGGGAGGAAATATGAGAATCCCCTTCCAATATTTCAAATAAAGGTTTCAACTCCGCCGAGGGGATTTTCAAAAAGGGTCTAAGCCAATTAATATCTCCCAGCAACTTTTGAAAATCATTTAAAGTATGAAGATGGTCCCTCCGTATTTCTATTTTTTGGGGTGCAATCCTGTCTGGGGTAATTATCGACCCTAGAAACTGTCCTGTATCAGAAACCTGCACCTTTTCTGCAGCTATTTGCAAACCCCACCGTTGAAGAGTGTCCAACAAACAGGGGTATGCCCTTTTTAATAGGCTCAGGTCTTTGTGACACAAAAGAACATCATCCATATAATGTATTAAAATTAAAGAAGAAAATTGTTCCTTTATTGGGCTAAGAGCCCTTTGTACATAAAGCTGACACATGGTGGGACTATTGGACATGCCCTGGGGCAAAACTTTCCATTGATATCTTCTATCTGGTTCCATATGATTGAATGAGGGAACTGTGAAGGCAAAATGAGGCCTATCCTCAGGGCATAATGGTATAAAAAAAAAAAGCAATCCTTAATATCTATAATAATTAAATTCCATTTTTGCGGCAGGGCAGATAACGCCGGCAAACCACGTTGCACGGGGCCAAATAACTTCATTTGTGCATTAATGGCCCTTAAATCATGAAGCAACCTCCATTTTCCAGATTTCTTTTTAATAACAAATATGGGAGTATTCCAAGGAGAGACAGACAGCTCGATGTGTCCTAAATTTAACTGTTCTTGTATTAATTGTGTTACTGCCTCTAATTTTTCAGAGGATAAAGGCCACTGAGGAACCCACACCGGGTCCTCTGTTTTCCACGGTATAGGTTGTACTATCTCAGCGGCCCCTAGGAAAAACCCAGTCCCTGTTTTCTATAATTTTCCTTTGGTGCAATAGGAGTTATTCGTCCCTGTCCTTGTGCACCCAGTCCCTCCCCATCTCTATAACCCATCTTGGTCATGATATGCTTTGCTCTATCTGAATAGTTGCCTTCTAAGGAAACTGTCTCATTAGACAAGACGAGACTCATGTGCTGCATGATATCCCTTCCCCAGAGGTTAACCGGGAGCGGGAGCACATAGGGTACAAATTTTCCTTGCTGACCTTCGGGGGATCTCCAGGTTAAAGCAACAGAACTTATAGTGGGACAGGATTGGTATCCCAGACCTTGTAACGAATGAGATGATTCTGTGGTGGGCCAAGTTTTGGGCCACCAATGTGTGGAAATTATACTTTTATCTGCTCCGGTATCTAGAATGCCCTCGAATTCTTTCCCATTTATCTTAAGGCGGAGCTTAGGTCTGCTATTTAACGATACCACTAAGTAGGCTGAGTCACTTCCAGAGGAACCCATTTTCTTCACATCCTGTCCCACAGGCTCCTCTCTGGCGTTATCAGGGAGGAGCAATAGCTGGGCAATCCTGTCCCCTTTGTTAATAGAGAAGACGCCCCGAGGGCTGGAACATAGGACTTGAATCTCAGGAGAGTGTTGGTGATCCACCACTCCTGGGTGTGCCACCAAGCCTTGTAAGGTGAGTGAACCTCGACCAAGAATAAGGCCCATGGTCCCCGGGGACAAAGATAATACAGACTCCACCGGGACCGGTTGAATGTTCATTTGGGGCATTAGTAGGAAGTCGGTGGCGGCACGCAGGTCCACCCTTGAGGGTCTTCCTGGGCCTCCTCTCTGGTTGCTTCCTGGGTCCTGACAAATCGGTTCCCATATCTTTGGGGGCCCTGGGACCGAGGGCCCGGTTTCCCGTTTTTTGTTACACGAGGAAACTCCTTAGTATCATTAGCCTCCTGTGATGCAAGTAGCCTGCCATTGATATCTCTGACAGACCGACATTGATCTGCTCTATGATAACCCTTACTGCACTTGGTGCATAGGGTAAGGACCCTCCTCTCATGAGGAGGGGCCCTGCAGTCTCTTTTGAGATGGCCAGGCTTGCCACAATTATAACATGTTTTATGTCCCTTTTGTCCTGTTGCTTGCTTTTGTGACTGAAGAATTGCAGCCGCCAGGCCTGCATTAGTAAGGGGTCCCCCCAACTCATGGCAAACTCTAAGCCAATCCTGTAAGCCTTTGCTCTTTCTAGGGGCGATAGCTGCTCGGCACTCCTGTGTGGCTTGTTCAAAAATTAACTGTTCTATTAAGGGGTTTGCGGCCTCAGAGTCCCCAAAAATTCTCTCAGCCGCTTCTGTCATTCTTGCCACAAAATTGGAGAAGGGCTCTTGGGGGCCCTGAATAATTTTTGATAATTGTTGATTGGCCTCACCCTTGTTTGATAGAGCTTTCCATGCCCTAATAGCAGAATGTGCAACTTGCACATAAGCTCCCCATGCATAGTTGTTTTGATCAGCCGCGTACAGGCCCTGCCCTGTTAACAGGTCGAAGGTCCAATCGCGTTGTTCTGAGGTGAGTGCTGCCGCATTAAACCTGGCTAGATTTTGGGCTGCCTCATGCCATAGGGCTTTCCATTCCATATACTGTCCCATGGTTGGTAAAACAGCTTTGGCAATCATCTGCCAATCTGAAGGAGTGAGCGGATTTATGGCCAATCTATCTAGTTGCATCAATGTAAAGCTCCCCGTCACCCCATATTTCCTTACCGACTCTGCAAGTTCCTTAATTTGATTGTATTCTACGGGTGCATAAACCCTACCTCCTTCCCCATTATCGAAAACGGGGAAGGCTTGTGTCACTTTATGGCGGGTTTTTTCAGAAAGAAGTGAAGAAGATGCGGGTCGTGCCCCATAAGGGGGGGGGGCAGTAGGGGTAAGCTGCATGCATTGTTGGAGTGGGGGCTGTTTTTTATTTTTATACCTTGGGATCCTTTCATCAGGGTGATACCTCTCTTCTTCATATCTAGCTGCAGCTTCCTCTAAGTCCTCTTCCTCAGAGGAGTCAAGTTCGTCGCTCGAACTTGAGCTAATTTTCAGTTCTTGAAGTTCCCTTACTGGGTAGATACTCTCCCCTTTTTTCTTATCATCATTAGAAGGGTGATCCAACCTTATAGGTTAATCAGGCTTCTCTCCCCCTTTTTTACCTTTTCCGGGGGGTCCCTTTTCTCTTTTCTTGGATATCCCTTTTGTATGTGCTCGAGCACCCAACCTCTCACTCTGCTCAGTTTCTGACATGCTATCTTGGACTGATTCTAACGCGTGCTGGCCTTCCTGTCTTACTGGACCGCAGGTTTCATCCTCTAGACAGTTGTTAACCATCTTCCAAATGGCCTTGGTCCCAGGGCAAAGATCATTCTCTAACAGTTTTCTATCTAGATCTTTTCCCAATTTTTTCCACGAGGCGCGGGAAAGTGATCCGGAGCAGGCGTACCATGGCGCCACACGGTCAACTTCCTTCACAAAATTTTTAAGTGTGCGGGGTGCAATCTTAATGTCCCTTTGTTTAAGAAGGTTATCAAGGGCTTGAACCACAGATTGGGACGAACCCATTGTGGGTGGTGCCTGCGGTTTATCTACACCCGACTTATGTAGCACGGCAGATTTCTACCTCCTCGCGGCTTATCTACGTCCGTCTGACAGGAGATCTGACAGGAGATCAACGGCCAAAATGTCAACGGTCGCAGGGCCGCTTATCTACGTCGGACTTATCCGCAACCCTCAACAATATCTCTTGTGCTTACAACAATACAACATCAGGAAAAAAAGGAAGAAGACTCTGATCACTAACACTGCCGCCTCGGGCAAACCCTCCCAAGGTGGAGACAGTTGAAGACCAAGATTAGAAAAAAATCTGACACACCTCTCCGGGCGGAGTCCACTGCAGTTCTGAATCCACCTCAGTGCTGAGGGGTCTCCGGTGGTGCGAACGATGTCTGAAGTCCCGGGTTTTTGGCACCACTTCTTGCGCGCATCTGACTCGACCAGCAAGAACGACACGGCACACAAGTAGGATCCTCCTGCAGCCAAGCTTTAATGCATCTTGAGAGGGAGAGCATAAGCTTACACACGGATGCGAAGACTCTGAGGAACCCAGCCCTGTGCCTTATATAGAATTTTTGTCCCGCCTCTGACGTGGCGCATCCTCACAGGGCCACTTCCAAACAGACCAGATAACGTACTTAACGGGTGTATGTCCTCGCGGACAGGGACTATCCAGAGACATGTGCAGTAAGCCTTTTTACTTGTTCAAACACCCAGCTCATGTGCCATCTTGTAATGGCGAATGTGGGAGCGGCTTTCCACACTTGGACTCATTGTATATCTGACTGCTCCACATTGTAGAACCACTGTCTGACCAGACTAAGAGCAGCCCAGCTCTGTGGCTATACATTGTCAGCACTGGAAACTGGGTGCAAGGCAGATGTTTTGGCCTGTCTAGTGGTTAGCATCTAAGGAACTTCGCCTGTTAGCACTGGCCCTTGAGTACCTCTTCTTTGCCTCTGTGTTTGTTGGTGATATTTATTTTTGTTTTGTTGTGATTGAGCACACACCACTGAATTAGACCCCCAATGCTGTGTTTGATTTCAGTCTGGGATGTCTTTGGCATCTTCATCTGCATACCTTCTTTTGCTGCAGGAACACTCTGCTTGGTAAGTATCCTGGAATCAAATGACTTAACTGAACTTTGGCAGTGCAAAGGGGTGGGGTGGGAGGATCGAAGTTGGATTTCACAGAATTTACAGATAAATTGTCTCTCTCTACTTAAGGCTACAGTGAGGCTGTATTTAATTATTGATGTTCCCAGAGGTCCAATGCTTAGTTCATGGGCAGCATCAGCATAAGGCACTAGACTACACACCTTGCTCACAGGCAGCAGTGCCTACAGTGCATTGCCAAGCTCCACCCTCTGCTCCAGCGAGACTGCCATGAATGTGTTATATGCCCTGTCACTCCTAGACCCAGGAGATCCACTAACCATCAAAAGAAATACAGAGACAGAGAGTGCTAGAAGAGATTGTTTTACTCAAATCAAGGATTTGAAAAATAGAACAGAGACTACCTGAATCAAAGAAAAATAATCCCCGCTTTTTTCAATGGAGAAAAGCCTCAGAAGATGATGGTTCTCGAATGCTCCTTGTAGCCTTGGACAAACTCTTTCCTTAGACTTGAACTTCTTTGAAGGGATTGTGGAAAGAGACTTACTCTAAAATCACCTTTAGGCTCAAACTCCAGCATTCCTAATTATGCAGTTCACAGCAATTATGGAAATCAGAAACGGTGACAGGAGATGACCTCTAGCACAGACTTCAGTCCCCAGCCTTCCCAGAAAGACACGAAAAGAGTAAGCTGACATATTAGGAAGAAGGGTGTGTCCCAAGCACCTCTCCCTAGAATTTATGGTTCCAGGAGGGAGGAATAGATTTTTATAAAGTAGACAAAAATGAAAGAAAGTTGGCCTGGGGAGACAGCTTAGCTGCTAAAGTGCATGATTTATCAAGTACAAAGTACTAGAATGCAGACTCAAATTCCACCCCTCAGAATCTATGTAAGGAATCTAGTACTGCTGCAGGTGTCTGTAGTCCCAGCACTGGGCACATGGAGGTAGGACAGCCCTTGGTGCTCCCTGGACAGCCAGTCTAGGCAAATCAGTGGATTCTATGCTCAGGGAGACACATTCACAAATAGAGAGCAATTTAGTAAAATGCCTAGCACTTCTGACCCCACACCCCCACACATACAGACACACATCCATACCAACCCACACACAAATATGCAAACACTGATTAGAAAATTAATTAAAATAAAACAAATTTAAAAGGAGAAAAGTGGAATTAACAAGGTATTGTTTAAGGTATATATTATAGTGCACAAAAGTGAAGCCTATTTCCTCCTGGCAAAGTATTTCTCTTTTTAAATATTTTTTTCATATGCTGTTACACACACATACATGATAACACATGACTATTTTTTTATTAGATATTTTCTTTATATACATGTCAAATGCTATCCCAAAAGTTCCCTATATCCTCTCCTCACCCTGCTCCCTTACCCACCCACTCCCACTTCTTGGCCCTGGCATTCCCCTGTACTGGGGCATATAAGGTCTGCAATACCAAGGGGGCTCACTTCCCAGTGATGGCTGACTAGGCCATCTTATGCTACATATGCAGCTAGAGACACGAGCTCTGAGGGTACTGGTTAGTTCATATTGTTGTTCCACCTATAGGGTTGCAGACCCCTTTAGCTTCTGTGCTTTCTCTAGCTCCTCCATTGAGGGCCCTGTGTTCAATCTTATAGATGACTGTGAGCATCCACTTCTGTATTTGCCAGGCACTGGCATAGCCTCATATGATACAGCTATACCAGGGTCCCTTCAGCAAAATCTTGCTGGCATATGCAATAGTGTCTGGGTTTGGTGGCTGATTATGGGATGGATCCCCAGGTGGGGTAGTCTCTGGATAGTCCATCCTTTCGCCTTAGCTCCAAACTTTGGTTCTGTAACTCCTTTCATGGGTATTTTGTTCTCAATCCTAAGGAGGAATAAAGTATCCACCCGTTGGTCTTCCTTCTTCTTGATTTTCTTGTGTTTTGCAAATTGTATCTTGGGTATTCTAAGTTTCTGGGCTAATATCTACTTATCAGTGAGTCCATATCTAATGACTTCTTTTGTGATTGGGTTACCTCACTAAGGATGATATCCTCCAGATACATCCTTTGTCCAAGAATTTCATAAATTCATTGTTTTTAATAGCTGAGTAGTACTCCATTGTGTAAATGTACCACATTTTCTGTATCCATTCCTCTGAGGGACATCTGGGTTCTTTCCAGCCTCTAGCTACTATAAATAAGACTGCTATGAACATAGTGGAGCACGTGTCCTTCTTACAGGTTGGAACATCTTCTGGATATATGCCCAGGAGAGGTATTGCGGGATTCTCTGGTAGTACTATGTCCAATTTTCTGAGGAACCACCAGACTGACTTTCAGAGTGGTTGTACAAGCTTGCAATCCCACCAACAATGGAGGAGTGTTCCTCTTTCTCCACATCCTCGCCAGCATCTGCTGTCACCTGAATTTTTGATCTTAGCTATTCTGACTGGTGTGAGGTGTAATCTCAAGTTTGTTTTTATTTGCATTTCCCTGATGATTAAGGATGTTGAACTTTTTTCAGGTGCTTCTCAGCCATTCAATATTCCTCAGTTGAGAATTCTTTGTTTAGTAGCTCTGTACACCATTTTTTAATGGGGTTATTTGAATTTCTGGAGTCCAGCTTCTTGAGCTCTTTGTATATATTGGATATTAGTCCACAAATTCACACAATATCTTTCCACGAATCCAGCCCTTCAAAGGATAATAACAGAAAAAAAAAATACAAGGACGGAAACCACGTCCTAGAAAAAGCAAGAAAGTAATCCTTCAACAAACCTAAAAGAAGACAGCCGCAAGAACAGAATCCCAACTTTAACAACAAAAATAACAGGAAGCAACAATTACTTTTCTTTAATTTCTCTTAACATCAATGGACTCAACTCCCCGACTGCCAGG